>NC_086178.1:53771452-54383497 GCF_023053635.1 Elgaria multicarinata webbii | reverse complement strand
TATCCAATCAGTAAGGACAGACAGTGCCTGGGTTTGGACGACATAATCGTCAACCATTGCTTAAATAGTCAACCGTTGACTGTTGTGTCGTCTGGCGAGCCTTTTCCATACCATGGTTGGTTATTTCCCCGAAATAACCAACACAAATACTCAACGGTGTGCAGAATTGACTATCTGCACAACTGTTGATTATTGAGTTGTGGGTTCCATTGACTATTTCACATGCCTACAGAGTTGCGAGGCAAGAACAGCAGAAACCTCTGCCGCTCTTGCCCAGTGGAGCTCTGTGGGCATGTGTCCGCTGTCCTGTCCCTGGGTGGGGTGCCAGAATCAGTGGCAGCCCAGGGTAGAACGGGGAGAGTGGGGCACAAGCATCTTGACAGCTGCAGGAGAGATCCTTGCACCCTGCCCTCCCCGTTCTCTGTGCCCCACTCAGGGATGGGACGTGCATGTCCCTGGGAGTGCGTGGGGCACTGTTGATCACAGCGCCCCACCCAGAGACAGCACGTCCCATGAGAATCCCCCTTCGTGGCGGGTCCTGACAGTGGGAGGAGCCTTCATGAAGGAGGATTTTCATGGGAACCAGTACCACTATTTGGTGGGAAGGGCAGAGAGGGGGTGAGGGTAGGCAACAGGCAGCCATGTGTTAATAGTCAATTCCACGGATGGCTATTATCATGTCATGTAGGGAGAACCCCCTAGTCATCCGTGGAGTTGACTGTTAACACATGGGTGATTATTGTGTCGTCCGATTGCGGCCAAAGAATCAGATTTTGAAAACATAATTTTCTTGAGGCTCTTTGTTGCTTAAGACTTCTGGTTTATTTATTACTTACTGCCTTTCTCTACTCAAAGCCCTATGGGCAGTTCATAAAAATGAAAAACCAAAATAAAACCTTTAAAAGTGTAAAACAGAATAAAAACAAAGAAAACCCTGAGTAAAAACCAGCAGCAGTGTAAAGATCTGAAAACACAACGACACATTTAAAACCTTTCTGGTTTTGAGCTCAATGTATACATTGAAGACTAAATCAATGCATTCACTCTTCACAGCTACATGGAATCGATCTGACCTGTGCTTTTTTTTTTTTTAATGAAAGCTAAGATCTCGGGCGTTTTATGGGTTGTGTGCTACCCATTGTACACCCTGACAATATCAAGTGGATAATGCAGGCTTGCCTGGATTGCCTCTGGTGAGTGAGATTTGCTTGCAAGCAACCTTAGCTTTTACAGAATGGAAGTTAATTGGCACTCTCTCACAATGTGTCACAAGAGAACCATACAATGAATGTTTGAGCAGATGGGCTAGTAGAACATTTTGTGGGCTCATAACTAATTTGAAAAGTTGGATAACATTTATTTGTTTGTTTGTTTACTTACAACGTTTGTATACCACTCCACATCTAGACAGTCTCCAGAGCAGTGAACAACAAGAGATAAAATGAACAACATCAAAAAGAATGAAACATGATATTAAAATTACTCTTAAAAAAAAAAAACCCCTCAGAGTGTCAATACAACCAAGGCAGGTCAACCAAGAAAGGCTTCCTAAAATAGGACTATTTTCAGGAGGTGTTAAAAGCAGCGCAGTGTTGGTGCCTCGCTGATTTCCAGAGGCATGGAGTTCCATAAGAAGGGAGCCACCACACTGAAGGCTCCTCCGGGTGGACCCCAGTTGGGCCATAGGCCAAGTGGAACCGCCAGGGGCATTCCCTCTGATGACCTCAGTGAGATCGGGCAAGTTGGTAATGGAGAAGGCCTTCTCTCTCAGGTATCCTGGTCCCAAGTTGTTTAGGGCTTTGTACCTAGAATTAAAACCTTAAACCTGACCTGGTAGTGAATAGGCAGCCAGTGCAGTTCCCTCAGCAAAGGAGTTGCATTCTGAAAAGGGGCAGCTCCTGACAACAGCTGAGCTGCTGTGTTCTGCAATAGCTCCGGCTTCCAGAGCAGCCTTAAGGGTAGCCCCACATAGAGCATATTGCAGTAACCCAGTCTTCAATTTACTAGCGCCTTTACCGCTATGGCCATGCTATCCCTGTCCGGGCGAGGCCATAGCAGCGAAGCAGTCAAAGCATTCTGAAGCAGCTACCCACCCTCTCTTCCCCTCTCAGTGTGCTGTCCCCTCTTCCCCTTAGCTTTGCTGCTGCTGTGGCCAGAAGCAGCAGCCGTGGGGCTTTCATGAAATTGGACTGGAAGAGCTGGTGAGGCAGCAGCAAAGATCATGGGAAGGGGTGTGGGTGGGTGTGCAATGCCACGGGAAGGGTGGTGTGTGTTCTCTCCTGCCTGAGGTGGTGAGGGCCAGGGCTGTTGGAAATTATAACCTGTTTAGTCTAGAGCTATTGCTAAAAAATCCATGTGGAGTTCTGCTCTGGCAAAAACAGCTGCCATTAGTGTTCCTATACAATATTTCTACTCTTCCAGAGGGTTGGGGAAATGCTCTTCTGTAGCATCCTTTTAGACACAAGCCAGCCTTCATCTTGGTTCTTTAGAATTAAGGGCTTTAGCAGGGCTTGGATGTGTCTCCTCCACTTGTCAGGCATAGGATTCTCCTCTAGCTATCATAAGAACATAAGAAGAGCCATGCTGGATCAGACCAAGGGTCCATCTAGTCCAGCATTCTGTTCACACAGTGGATAACCAGCTGTCCACAGGACACCCACAAGCAGGGCATGAGTGCAACAGCACCCTCCCACCAATGTTCCCCAGCAACTGGTGTACATAGGTCTACTGCCTCTGATACTGAAGATAGCACATAGCCATCAGGACTAATAGCCATTGGTAATCTTCTCCCGGAATTTATCCAACCCTCTTCTAAAGCCATCCAAACTGGTGGCCATCACTACATCTTGTGGAAGTGAATTCCATAGGTTAACTGCACTGTGTGAAGCAGTACTTCCTTTTATCTGTCCTGAATCTCCCACCAATCAGTTTTATGGGATGATCCCAGGTTCTAGTATTGGGAGGAAGAAAAAGGTCTACCTATCCACTTTCTTTCCACCATGCATAATTTGTACACCTCTATGATGTGTCCTCTTAATCACCATTTTTCTATGCCGAACAATCCCAGCTGCTGAAACCTTCCCTCATAGGAAAGTTACTCTAGCCCCTTGATCGTTTTAGTTGCCAATCTCTGCACTTTTTCCAACTCTACGATATCTTTTTTTTAGGTGCGGTGACCAGAATAGTACACAGAATTGTACACAGGATTCTAAGTGTGGTTGCACCATATTTTCATACCAATTCAGGTTTCTCATCCTATGCATCTGCTCAAGCTTCTTTTAGCATCTGAGTTCATACGAATCAAGCAACTTAGCTTCTGGTCATGTGGTGTGAAAACACGTCTCCTTTTTCTTTCTCTTGGACAGGTCTCCAGCCTCCAGAGGGGAAACCTAGAGATTGCATGCTGCAGATCATTTGCCGTGATGGGAAAGTGCTCAACCTCTGTGCAGAAAGCGCTGATGACTGCTTGTGAGTTTCCAAACACGGTCTCTCTTCAGTTTTGTTGCAAGTACATGACCATCCCTTTTTTAAAAGTAGCCCCTGTAATAGACCTGGATTTCCAGCTATGTAGCTCTCTCATGTGCATAATATATGGTGGTACAATTGGTACAATTGCTGTGTAAAACAATAACAAGTCTGCCAATTGCAAAATGTATATCTGTATTTCAGCTAACTACCGAATGCTGATGTTGAACTGATTTACATGATCCTATGGCTAATCTTTTCTCAGTGCTTTTGAAATCTGGGAAGTGTCATTTATTTTTATTTATTTATTTTATTTTATTACATTTATATACCGCCCCCCAGCCGAAGCTCTCTGGGCGGTTTACAAGCTCTCTGGGCGGTTTACAATGGCAGCTGCACTCTAGTTTGTGCTGTATCTTCAGCTGAGAGGGCTTGCTTTCTCTTCTCCAGATCATCGCATCGCTATTCAGAGATATTTCAGTTTCCTTCTATTTGTTAATATCCCTTCAAAGACTTTTGGCTTTTGGGAATTTTATTCTTGCACCCTGATTACGGGTAATGAGATCATTTCCTAGGCCCATGGTTCATCAGACTGAGGGTCAAACTACACGTGATGTGGAAGTTTGGTGGCTGGAGCCCATGCCATCTTTTTATTTTATGAAAAGCAGGACCTAATCTGGATTTGGGTTACAGGATGAGGGGTGGGGAGGAAAATAGATCTAACACTTTGCTCTCGCTTAAATCTCATCCCAAAGCTGCTCTTAGTCCTGGAAGGTAAACATATGAGCCCAGGCTCTTAAGCTAAGAAACACACACATATGAGCCCGTTTTCCATTTTGGGGGCCAATTGGATCAAGCCTGGGGTCACTGTAACAGTGGCGTGCGTGCGTGCGTGCGCACACACACACACACTAGCCCTAATCCTAATTATTCTCACTGCCCCCTGCTGCGTTTTGTAAAACAAAAAGCTTTTAGAGTTCTAATTATGGATTTCCCAACAGGTCATGTGCAGCTTCACCCTGAATAGGTGTTATGGTTTCTTCTAAAGCTATTAACATGGCTTGTGATGTACAATTTTAAGTGGCAATTGCACATGTAAGTTAAGGGACCATTATTGGTGATTTCTTTTACACTCTGCTTTGCTCATGCCTCCTACAGGGCTTGGAAAATTGCTCTCCAAGATGCCAGAACAAATGAGGTAATTGTTTGTGGTTTTTGTTGTAGTTCTCATGCTGTAGCAGTCAGAGAAACAGCCTTTTTCTTCTGTTGCTATATACAGTACGTTTTTGTGGCAAGCACCTTGTTCTGCATCACCAGTGCTCCAATGGAAAGAGGGGTGGCAGAGCAGGCTGATTATGGGAGAGATTTTTTTTCAGAAGCAGCACAGTGGACTAGGCCTGACCAGTGCTGGTTTAGAGATCTGTGTTGCACCTCTTGGGGAGAAAAAAGTAACTACTTCTTCACACAGCAGATTAACTACATAATTCAGTACCACAGGATATAGTGATGGCCCCCAATTTGGATGGCTTTAAAAGGGGGATGGATTAATTCCTGGAGGAGTAGGCTATCAATGGCCACTAGTCCTGATGGCTATGTGCTACCTCCAGTATCAGAGGCAGTAAGCCTACATACACCAGTTGCTGGGGAACATGGGTGGGAGGGTGTTTTTGTACCATGTCTTGATTGTGGGTCTCTGGCCGACAGCTGGTTGGCCACCGTGTGAACAGAGTGGTGGACTAGATGGACTCTTCGTCTGACCCAGCAGGGCTCTTCTTATGTTATTATGAAGCTCTGAGTTATTGGCAAGAGCTTGGATTGGTGCTGAACTTGACACAATCCATCACTGCACTGACAGGCCATAAAAGTGAGCCTCTGTGGGCATCTGTTGGTTAACTCCAGCAGAGTGAATGCCAGCGCAGTGGAAGATAGTGATGGCACTAACAGCTTTTAATAGTTCTTTTGCAGATCTTGATAAAAAGGGACCACTTAAATGCATCGAAGAAGGACATTTTGGAAGGTCTCCTAACATGTAGAGAGGTGGTGGTGGGGAAATGTTAGATTTTATGGAGAAAAGAGGAGGGTCAACATTTCACTCTGGGCCAGCTGTTTATTATTATTTATTGCATTTGTATACTGCCCCATAGCCAAAGCTGTCTGGGCAGTTTACATAATATGCTTGATAATCCAAGGCTGAATTGTGTGTGTTTGTGTGTGGAAACTATTTTAGGAGCATCTGTTGTAACCTTCAAATTTATTATTATTATCTTTTATTTATAAAATGCCATAACTGTACACGGCATTGTACAGAAACAAACCAATAAAACAATGCCTTGCCGAAATGGCTTACAATCTAGAAATGTCAATATAAAATTTGAATAAAAAAAATAAAAGATTAAAATTGAAATTGAAAAAAAAAGGGAGGGGGTAAGGAAAGGACAAACGTAGAGCCCAGTTTTCAAGGCGAAATACCAAAAGCTTTACAATTGTTATTGTTATTTATTTATATAGCACCATCTATGTACATGGTGCTGTACAGAGTAAAACAGTAAATAGCAAGGCCCTGCCGCATAGGCTTACAATCTAATGCAATGTATTGTAGAAATTCAGTAGTGAAGACTGGGCTCATTTACCTAAGTGTAAGCCTTTGCAAAGGCTCTGGAAAGGGCCTGGTGGGTGGGTGGAGGGAATGTTACAAACTTCCTTGAGAAGTCTACCCAATGGGGTAATTCTGCCTTTTGTGGATGGAGAATGCAGGGCAAGTGGGGTAAGAAGTTTCTTTTGTAAAAGACCTATGACTCCCGCCCCCCACATACACATTCTCCCCCTTTTTGCAGTAGTAGAAAAAGAGAAAAAAAAGGGGGGGAGTGAAATAGCCCCAGGCAGAGCTACATAGCAGGAGACTTTTCTTTATAAGCAATGTGCTATGAAATAAAAAGAAAACCAGCCATGTTGGTTCAGTTTCCACCTGCATAAAGGCAAAAGGACATGAGATGCTTTTGAAAACAAATGAATACTGCTTGGAAACTGGCAGTGGATAAAAAATCTGGGGTTGCCTCTTTCCTTTTTAACTGTAGGGCTGACATGAATAGGACAGGTTGGCCTCTTAAAAATAGCTCCATGTGCAACACCATTAATTAAGCGTGTTTCTGCAGCTGCTGAAAGAATGGGGTTGTTAAATAGACTTACTATTTTGAGGTCCCTTTTTTGCAAGAAGTCTGTTGCTAAGAAGTCACAGGGATTAATTTTTCTGCCACAACTGCTGGCTGCATGATTTGGATAAAAATATAACCCACACTTTCCAGGGTTATGTAACTGAGATTTGTAGCGCTGGTGCAGGAGGCTTGGAGAAACCCTCCTTGGAGGAAGTCCCCTCGTCCAAAAATACTAATTGGAAAACTGCCTGTCATTTATGACAGACATGTATGTTTGAAGGAGAGAGGAGTGTATATGTAGTGACAGACAGACAATATACATATTTTTGGAACTGCCCCTATTGGGGGGGGGGTGCAGTCTAGGTCTGGAACTAAATCCTCTCACAGACACCCCAAACCCCCTGGCACCTCCTTCACAGGTGTTGAATTTGGAGAGGGCGTACTGTCATTCTGTTTCCACCAGGGATGGGGGGAAGGAGGCAACATTTTCTGAAAGGTCTTATAGAGGCTCTTAACTCTGGCAGTAAGTATGTAGGAAAGAAAAGCTGCCGCCCACTGCCAACAGTAAGCATCCCTCAAAAAACCTTTGAAAAATGTTGTGCTCACCCCCCAAATCCCCCATCCCCATAGTTTCAGGGATCTAATGGAACCCCCCCCCCCCAAATTTGAGCTGAAAGTTGGAAAATCAAACTTTTGGCTTAAGAACATAAGAAGAGCCCTGCTGGATCAGACCAAGGGTCCATCTAGTCCAGCATTCTGTTCACACAGTAGCCAACCAGCTGTCGACCAGGGACTGACAAAGCAGGACATGGTGCAATAGCACCCTCCCACCCATGTTCCTCAGCAACTAGTACACATAGGCTTACTGCCTCAGATACTGGAGGTAACACATAACCATCAAGGCTAGTAGCCATTGATAGCCTTCTCCAGGAATTTATCCACCCCCTTTTAAAGCCATCCAAATTGTTGGCCATTGGTACATCTTGTGGTAGTAAGTTCCATAATGCTTGTCTCTAGCATAGTATTACACTGTCCCATAGAACTCAGGGGGAGCCAGTAAGAACTTACCCTGACCTTTCACATGTCTATCCTGCCTGGTTCTGTTTCCTGAACATGTTAGAGGGTGATAAAATCCTTGGGAGCTGGATCTTACATACATCACATATGGGCAAACTATGGCCCTAGCAGGCCTTGCATGTGGCTGTCCATCCCCCGTCCCCACCTCGTCTCATAAATTGCCTCCCTTTCTATGTAGATTGTGCTCCTCCCGGCCTGCCAAGCAGTAGTTTGACGGGTTGGGGTAGTGCGATTGCAGTGGAGAGTAAGGGCCGTGTTTTTGCTACTGTGGCACATTGTTTCCCAGAGCCCTTTGACTATCCAAGTGTATATGCTCTTCCCATGTCTCATCTTCCTGGCATGGAACGGAGGGTAAAGCTGGAAGATTATACATTTGCATTTTCTTGAGCAATGATTGTTATGTGCCCCATTATTGATCGCTAATGCTATTTTGTATGAAAAGTATGAAAAGCCAACACTTTATATGCCCCAAAGATGCAATCTATTAAAGATGTGTTGGTAGTTTGAGAATATGAACAACTGTGTTTACATTTTGCATCTAGGCCTATATTGGTTCTGAAGTGATGTACGATGACAATGCAATTTCCTCAGCTCCTCCTCCATACACAGCTTACGCTACACCATCACCTGAGGTAGGATACAAAGAGAGGGTGGTTAGAACAAGTTCCTTAAAGCTGTGATTCTTGGCATGTTGTAATATTGTCTATGTCTGAAACTTGATGACATCCTCAGCTGTCATGAAAATAGGAAGCTGCCGTATACTGGGTGGGTCAGACCATTGGTCCATCTAGCCCAGTATTGTCGGCACTGACTGGCAGCAGCTCTCCAGGGCTTCAAGCAGGAATCTTTCCTTGCCCTACCTGGAGAAGCTGGGGATCGAACTTGGGACCTTCTGCATGCAAAGCAGGTGCTCTATCATATTGAGCTGTGGCCTCTTGAAGAAGTAGGTGGTGTGTTGGACTAGAACTGGTGATATTGGGAAGCTTGCTACTTGAGTTTCCTGCAAATACATTATGCCCAGCTTTCCTAGTTGCAAAAGAGGTTTAAACCCTATCCATCTGCTATTACAGCACTGCCCATTGCATACATATTCTCTTTAATCATAAGCCATAACAATACTTGCAATTTAAGAGAAAGAATTATGTCTAATCCTCCTCCTCTCCATTTATCCTCACCTGTGAGGTAGGTTAAGCAACTGGCCCAAAGTCACCCAGTAGGCTTCATGGCCAAGTGGGACCTAGAACCCAGACCTCCCAAGTCCCAGTCCTACACTCTAACCGCTACACCCCACTGGCTCTCAGCACTTTTAATTGGAAAAAGAATTCTCAGGTTTGCTTTGAAACTCATCACAGTCCTAACCGATGTTTGTAATTTTATCAGGTTTATGGCTACCCACAGTATAATGGTGCATATCCACCTCCAGCGACTCAGATCATCTATTCTTCTAATGGGCACACATATGCAATCCCTTACCAGTATCCAAACCAAGGTAATTGGTATTATTTATTTTTCTCTGACTTGATTGGTGCACTCAAAACTTTGCAGTTTGAAATTGTGATGTGTTTTGTTTTATTCATTTTTTTAGAAAAACTGTGGGGTATTTTCTTCCTTTACAATAAATAGAAAAAATAGCTAATCAACCCTCCTTCCTAGAGTATTCAGGCCACACTTAATTCCAGTCTCCGTTCTTAGCCCATCCATAAAATTGTAACATTAAACATGCTGAAGAAGAAACAGTTTTAAAATGAGGATGGAACACTAAATGATACTAATGGAATCCCAGTCTTCTACTGCTATGTTCAAAAACATTGGAGAAAAATGGACATTCCTAGCACATCTAGTACATTAGCACTATATGAGAGGGTTAATTAGCCTGCAGTTCTATGAACACTTACCTGCAAGTAGGCCCTGTTAAATACAATGGAGCTTACTTCTGAATAGGACTGCTTTCCTCAGCATGTCCTGCTTCTGCTCTCTTGTATCAGGAATATGCCATATTTAATGGTTGTAGCTAGTTATGCTCACAATATATGCCCATGGTGATATAAATAAGACTTAATGTCATATTGCTACTCTTACACAACCAGAGGACACACTAAGCCACGGTGGTTAAGCATTTTGAGCTCAACATTATGGCTTAGCGTGTTGTATGAACCATGACAGCATGTCGCGTGAACCATTCCTAACCATGGTGGATACATAACCATGGTTTAAAGTTGCTCACTAACCATTTGCTGCAAAAGGGTTAGCAGCCTAACCATGGCTTAGCGTGATGTCTGAACAGTCCCTATATTTATAGTGTGTGTGTGTGTGTTGTGTATGTATGTGTATATGTGTATGTATTTATGGGTCCCCAGACCTCATGCATGTACCCATTCCTGAAATTTAAATCCATCCATGTTCCATGACAACTGCAGTTGCTTTATGGATTGATTATGTTGTGTTTGAATTTGCTGCTGGAATGACTTGCCTGTCTTCTAGTTACTTGGCATGAGTGCTTGGTGCCCTCATAATGGCTGGCTTCAGAAGTGTCCCTCTCCCAAGACATTTTGGGAGGGATCTGGAATGAGCTGTATGTGCATGTGTTCCCTCAGAGAATGTGATGTCTGGAATATAGCCACTATTTCTTTGGTCTGTGCATGTGTGAATGATGTTTATATGTGAATGGTGTTCATTCATGTTCTCTAGCGTTAAATCAACCACTATTAAAGACACAGCTTTCTAGTCCGCATTAACTGCAAGACTTGCCTTACTTCTCCTTTGTAAGGTATAGTCTAGAATGTGTTGGGCTCCCAATTTTAAGGAAATCGCACATTCCTTGGAGAATGAAAAGTCAGTAGAAAGGAAAACGTTATTTCAAGTTGGTTAATTTATTCCCCGTGGTGTTCTTCTTTCCAGGTCCCTATTTGCCTCCTACAAATCATGTCATCATCCGAGAACGTTACCGGGACAACGATGGAGACCTGGCACTGGGCATGCTTGCTGGAGCAGCAACCGGAATGGCCCTGGGCTCTTTGTTCTGGGTATTCTAGGTTTCTTCTGGAGCAGCAAACCGAGGGAGATCCAAAAATCTTTTGTGTGCAATAATATATACATTTGCAAAATACTCCAGCTTAATCTACAGATTTTTTAATAAGTTCTAGAAATACTTTTACTAGTGACATACTGGATTTGTAGTTAACAAATTTCTAAACTATCCCAAAGGTGCACTTTAGTTGAAAAGCGGTTAGCAGAATAGCTCATGGTCAGGTGAAGTGGTCATGCTATGCACTGATAAGTAAGGAGCAGCAATATCAATGAAGTATTACTAACAATGGCTAAAATGGCCACAGTTGAGTTATTTTTATAGTCAGGTAGTAACTATCTTGTTAAAATTACTTCAGCTGCTGCCTCAGAATGCTAACTGCAAAGCAGGCTACCACAATAGTAGCTACTTCTGAATCCAGAGTGCTTGAACCTGTACCTTTTCTTTACGCTCCATGAAGACCAAAACGGCGATTCAGTAGACACTCCGTGGGATCTTTTTCTATTCGGGGAGGTCTTGCATCAATGACTGCTTCGCCTGACAAGGCTTGCATATATATATTGCCACTGCATTACTGTACAAGTCCTTTGTAAAGGCTAAGCAATGAAGGCTCTTGACATTGTTTGTCCCCAAAACATTACTATCCATACTTGGAAGGTAAAAAGACGTTCTAGTGTCCTTGAAATTGCAACTCTGTTTAATTGCTAGAGAAACAGTGAGTGGAGAGAGAGTTTAATGGGTGACCCTTCCAGCCTCAGGCATTTTGCCATGCAGGTAGAATCTATTGATAAGGAGAGTTCAGTCTGGGTGTGAAAACCCTACCCAGTACTTAATAGGTCGCTGAAGGTGCTGTCATCATTTTGGGCATAAATGTGTTCAAAGCTTTCTTTTTTAAAAACTGGTTTAGGTATCTAGGAATCCTTTAAATAGAAAATGGGGGCTAATACAGCGTGACTACGCACACATCTTATCTTTGACTACAAATTACATTTAACAAGGGTATCTACTTTCCTGCACACTACAGAGAGATCTATTCTTGGCTGTTAAGGGCTGTTCTACTTGCAAGTTCCACTCTTTCGTTACTTGCTTTTCTTTGACCAGCTTCTCTCTCTGCTTTTGACTCCTGCGCACAACTCCATTAGAAAGTGGAGAAATGAGCAGGCACTCCTGCCAGGGAATAATGGGTTTTCCAGTGGTGTAGGTTGCCAAAGCTTAAATCTTCACATTAAAAATAGATAGTTTTATCTTTTATCTACAATCAACGTCCATGCATCCTGTTGAAATCTGAGACGTGCACAAGACTTTTCAAAGTGTCTTTAGTCTATGCTGTGCTCGTTGGCAAATGTGAAAGCTTTTAACAGCGGCAAACCAGGAAGATGTTGGTCGTACCACTCGCCATGATGGCAAGTGCTAACACAACCCATTTTGTTCCTCTTGAAATGGAATAAGTTAATTGTGGGGGAGGTAAAGCCAGGTAATGGCACTGGAAGTCTTAATATTGGCTTCTGTAGGCCTTGTATTAAGCATATGCCACTGTTTGCCTTGCTGGGTGTATGCAGCAACTGTTGAAACTTAGTGAGAAGAACATGGTTGTATCCAGCACTCATTGAATTTGAAAGTGTGGGCTTTTCAAGTAGTCCTCCTTGTTGAGATGTTCGCTGACAGGGTCCCTTTGTAAGAAAAATCTAGGGCATTTGAAATGACAGTACTGTGAACTGAGGAACGTATGACCTGAAGATACTTAAATTTCTATAGGTCTGGGTCCCTTATTTAATATCCATGTAAGTGTGTTGGAAGTCTTTAAGTTACTGACCTAGTGATCGTATAATAAAAATCAGTACTAGCTTCTGCTCTGATGAATTCTTTTTTTTGGTAATTTATCTTTCACAATTTTAAAAGTCCATCTCTTCTGTGCTGCTGTGTGTACTATACAGATTTCCCTGAAATGTTCTCACTTTCTATGTATTTGTACTTTGTGAGGAAAGAATGAAATAAAATTTAGTCCTGGAACTGCTGGCAAGTTAGAACTGTATACCTTCCTGATATTTCTGGATAATTAGTCACGTACAGGTTTGCCATAGCTGTGGATCTTCACACAGTTGAAAACACAGACACCTGCATTTTCATGTGAATTTTTGCACTTTGTAATACAGTATCTCTTGTCATAAAATGGAAAGAACTCAGAATTGTCTACCAGCTGGAGTTTAAAGCGTAACAGCTAAATTGGTTGATCATCAGTACAGCAACTGCTCAGATAAACTTACAGAGATTTTCAGTTAGCTGCAGCAGCAAATAAAATTGTTTTCTAAGTGACGTGCAGAGCAATCCTCTGGAGGTCCAGGTGGTGGGAAAGAGTCCAGGGCAGGGGAAGTGCCACATCCAAAGCATTGCTGGGCTCATGCCGCCCAGGGCAGAATGTGGTGGTGGGTGGTTCTTTGCCTCCCCCACCCTATCTTCATAGCTTTTATTTTTTACATTTCCCTCTCCCATTGGTTCCAGTTGGAGCAAAATAATTATGCTTGGTCCAAGGCTGGCATAGTTTTTTTTTTCCTGTTCCAGGTGTGTTTCTAGCAAGGGGTGGGGGCTTTAGAGACAGTGGATCTGAAGCATCCCATGACGTGCCACAACACATCTTCAGAATATTCCTTGTTGCTGTTGGAGCAGCAGGGGAAATCCACATTATTCTATGGCTCCTGGGATGCCTTCCTGGGTATCATAGATTGCACGTATAGTTATCTTGACATAACAAGGAGCAAGTCCAGGATTGGTTCTATCAACCTTAGTAGAAACTTATGTGAATCATCACATAATGGGTTTTATTTTCCTTGAACAAAGCACCTTGAGAACCCATGTTTTGTTGTAGGTTTGTTCACGGTGGTTAACAAATGGCACTGCATGGTTAAGCCACCCTGTGGAAAATGTCCTGGGTTCAAGACAGCACGCCTACCCGTGGTTCAACAAACAATCCACATTCAACCACTGAGTGTGGTTGTTATGTTGTGTGAACCCAGTCACTACGAAGCTAGATGGACCTGTAATCTAAGGCAGTATTGGAGCTAGATCACAAGTTTCCAAATTTTGGGGGCCATTGGGCAGATTTGAAATTTTGAGAGTTTTGCAAACAGAAAATAGCTGCTGGGAGGGGGGGGAGTTGCCCATTCACAAAATGGTGAATGTGACCTGTCAAAAAACACGCATGACCCAGGAGGCAAACTGGTGAAATGAAAAGAACTAACTTACCAAGGAACCTAATGTCTAAAACATGAAATCCTTTCTGAGCCCATTTTCTGCTCCACACCTATTTCACAGAAGACATACTAATGAAGCTCAGAGACAAGTAACTTGGCCAGGAAATTACATTCTACACACATGGTTTAAAACAAACTGCTGAGTTTCTAAACAACACAACTTCAAACTATCAGATGTGTAGTTGGCTTGTTCAAACTAGAAAGACTGTTGTAAACCAGGATTCCTGGTTTAAAAGTAAGACTAAACCTGGATTCTTTAAAAGTGAATCTAAACACTGCTGAAGTCCTCCTTGCAGCTGTGCAAGAGGATAAAAGAAGGCTTAGTGTTATGAGTTGACCACCAGCCCACCAAAATGGAAACTTATTGGTAGAAATTAAAGCTTGGCAAACATGGGTTACTTCCAGGGGCAGAAAGACCACACATGCCACATCAGGCCACAGGAGGGGATAAATTGGGAGGGGAGAGATGGGATGATGAAGTGTGGTAGTGTGAACAGGGCTGAGAGGTAGGAGCAAAAGATGGGGAGTCTCAACCCATTTTCTGGTATGGACACTGTTGTAAATATATATTTACAAAGAAAGAAGCATGTGAAAATCTTTGCTAGTGGCTTGTACAAGCCTATCAAGATCACAGGCTTCGGTAGCTGAACTTAGAATTAAATCCATGGAAGAAAGAAAAATAAAGATGGCATTCCTTAATATTAAAAAAAAAGAGCAAGACTAGGAAACACAAAGAACTAAGAAGAAACTTGGGAACATTACCAAAGAAATGCCATTAAATGCAAGAACTCTAGTCTAGAGGCTGAGATCACAGTCATTTGGGGTGCTTATCTGTTAAGCAGATGACAATATTGATGTGGGAGGAGAAAAGGAGAGGCTGCATTTAACCTCTGGCACACCTCAGATAGCTCCTTTAGAGTTCTGACTGGTTCTGATTGACACCTGGAGCAGATTCACCACCACCCTGACATCGGAGCCACCAGCCTCCACTGTACCCAGCCAACCTTTAAAATCTTCAGAGGAGGCCCTGTTGGCCATTCCACAATCAACAGAATGTCACCACGTAAAATCTTGACATTGGGCCTTCTCGGTGATGGTGCCCAGCCTCTGGAAAACCCTCCACAATGCAGTTTGGGAGGCAAAAAATGTGGCATGTTTCCAATGCCTCCTGAAAACACACTTGTTCATTCAGGCTTTCTCTGCAATTGCAATTAATCACATGCTGCTCCATCTTACTGCTGCTTGTATTGTTTGTATTGTCGCGGTAGTTAGATTTTCCCCCCAATAATGTATTTTAAATGTAACTTTAATATTTATAGACGAACTGCTTAGGGATTTTATTGTTTTAAGCAGTATATAAGTTTTTCAAATAAATAAATAATATATATTAGTCAAGAGATAAGATGCAGCACACGGAGCTGCACATAGCTGCTTATGCATATCTCTGGATCGGGGCTATGGAAATTAAATGGATTTACAAGACATGTATGGATCTTTTTGTCTTTTATCAAGAGACAAACAGTCTGAAATAATCTGACAATTGTTCCCACTCCAGGACACTTTGTAATGCACAAAGTCTAGCATTGTGATTTAATCTTCTATTGCTTGATATCCCCTCTGATTTCAGTAACGCTGTTAAACTCATACAGGAGGTCATACTACAAGGATGCTTAGAAGTTATGGTACAGTACATTACTAAGCATTCCATTTGGGTTAAATATACAAGTTGACACCAGATGGAAATACTAGGGTTGGATAAAAATTTCAAGTATAATGAAAATTAGTGCAGTCTTAAGTAGAGTCATACTCTGTTCCAATTAAAAAACATATTTTCTCTTTAACAGTGATGCGTTGGAAGAAACGCATGTGTTTTCATGTGGTTTGTGCCATTAGTGAACGATATCGCCTTCATGTTGGATTGTATCAACATTCCTTTTTCCTGGATAAGACCTGTGTCAGGAGAACTGAACCACTAGATGGCAAGCAAAATCAAGCAATGCCTACAACATAATAATAGCTTCAATAGAGTTTAATCTGTCGCTGCTGTCTTGCATTTCACATATTTAGCACAAATGAAGGGGAAAGACTTCAGCAAGCAAATAAAACACAATATAAGCTCACAAATCCTGCTTTTTATGGAATCAAGTCAAAACCAATGTAACACAATTTCGTGTGGGGTAGTGACTTTATGGAGATAAATAATACTATTTTGAAGTTATCATACAAGCAGATGACAAGAGTAAGTAAGAAAACAGGAAAGGAAGAGAAGATTATTTTGAGTGGAAGTGACAACCGAGAGGTAAACGTGCAGCTACAGGAAGAAGGTGGTTGTCTGGATTACAATTAAAGGTAGGGGGCTACTTATGCATTGACAAAAAAGGACACATATGCATAATATTTGCACATGCCATAAAGAAATAATTACCAATTATTTAGTTGCATAAATAATTGCATAAAGAAATAGTTATTATAATTGAAACAGAAATCCCACCACAGATGACCTGTGCATCTGTTCAGTCTGCTATCCAGATGTTGTAAACTGCCCAGAGAGCTTCGGCTGTGGGGCAGTATATAAATGTAATAAATAAATAAAATATGTTGTTGATGGCCTTCAAGGCCTCTGGTTTTCCTTCTTATAGTTCTTTATCTTTAAACTGGATGGGCCTTCAAATAGAAAACACAAATAGAGGATTGTCCTCTGTAAAATCAGTCATGGTCACGCCGTAGCCATGATGATCCCAGAAAGTTAAAGAAACAACTAAAGTTCAGTAAAGTAATTGTGAACTGTTAAGGGCACAATCCTATACAGGTTCAGGCAGAAAAAAGTCCTAGAATTTGTAGGTGATTTTTTGGTCTAAACATTTGTAGGATTGTGCCTTAAGTCTCTGAACTGTAACTGGACTGTGCAGAAGTCCAATTGAGATGAGAAGGAGTATTATGGAGGAGAGCCAGTGTGATGTAGTGAACAGAATGTTGGACATCAACCATGTAAGCTTGGATTAGAATCTCCACTCACCCAAAAATCTCCTGGGTTGACCTATTAGAGAAATGGGAGAAATTAGTTCAGCTCACATTTTAATGTGAATTTACCTAAGTTAAAACTTCTGAACCACTATGGTCTGGTTCCGACAACACATTAAACCATGCTGCTTAACCACAAAATGGTCAATGGAATTCCCTTAACCATTTTGTGGTTAAGCAGCATGGTTTAGCGTGTTGTCTGGACCAGGCCTATGTGAATTCAGTTATCCTTAGAAATTTGCAGTTTTCTGAATTTTGCAATGGAGTTCTCTAGTCAAAAAACTTATACAACAATGCATATATTAAGAAAATAACACTCAAATACGCATTATATTAGGAGAATTGCTTATAAAAATGCATACACAAAGACATATATTAGGAGGAATGTGCACAAATATACATAGGAATGTTTTTTTTAAAAAAAAATCTCAAAGTTCATGATGAAGAAATTCTCAGCATTGAAACTTAAGATTTGAAAAATGAGAAACTGAGAGAAACTGAAATTGACAGATTCATCCACTCCTACATACTATCTCAGACTAATCAATCCCAGAGGTTTGAGAGGGTAAAGGAAGAAAATTTCCATGTATATTCCTTGGAAGTTAAACTGTTACTTAGAATGCAATCCTATGCATGTTTAGACAGAAAAAAGATCCTATATCTCCAGCATTCCACAGCCAGCTGGAGGATGCTGGGAGTTGTAGGACCTTTTTCCTGCCTAAACATGCATAGGATCGTGCACTTCGTTGTTGTTTTTGAAATGGTGGTGATGATGTTTGGGGCTGGCTGGGAATTGTAGGCCTTTTCTCTATCATGTGCATAGGATTGCACCTTCAGACACTTGGAGCATCATGAGACAGGGGCCTTTCCCTACAGTTGCATTGCCTCCTGCTGCTGTCCCACAATAGCAATGGATGCAGGAAGAGAAGGGAAACCCCGTGAGGGAGTGAAAAAACAAGCCGAAGGCAGGGGCGGAACCAAGGATAATCTCGCAAAATGTTTATATAGAAAAGGGTTTAATGAAGGATGCCTACGCGTTTCGGACAAAAAACATCCTTCCTCAGGGCTTATTCAACAAGGTTTTTGCAGTTTTCTATGATTTCATTGAACAGACAACTGCAAAAACCTTGTTGAATAAGCCCTGAGGAAGGACGTTTTTTGTCCGAAACGCATAGGCATCCTTCACTAAACATTTTCTATATAAACATTTTGCAAGATTATCCTTGGTTCCGCCCCTGCCTTTGGCTTGCTTTTTCACTCCCACAATAGCAACGAACAGCTTCCTCTTTCTTCATATGGGGAAGAAAGAGGAAGCAAGCAGCATTTTTATTGTGCTGCTTCTCCTGGGCACAGCAGCAAATGGCGGCAAGTTTCACTATAGCCCCTCAAAATGGATTTTCTCTGTCTTATTTTATGACGGAAAAAAGACCAGAAGGAGCGGGAGACACATGGAAGGTAGATGGCGTCATCAAAAGGACCTGCGTGAAACTGTGAGTGGCCAGTAATGAGTGTGCGATAAAACACTCATCTGATGATGCTCTCGGTTTTGAGGCATCTATATGCACTTCCTTGAGCCCCATTAAGCACAGTAGGACTTATTTACTGTCCTGTAAGGCTGATTTCAATCTTAAATACACATGCCACGGTGTAAATACGGCTGAGAGTTATGATTTAGGACATCTGTTTTCTGCATTGCGAATCTATTTATGAAACTGGGAATATTTTGTCCCTTTCCTCTGTGGGCCGGAATGGGAAACTGCCTAACATATTGGCATTAGGTGGATCACACACTGCTACTTGTAATACAAATTATACAACAATAAGCACAAAGCTCCTGGAGGACTACTCCAAGCCTTTGAACTTGAAGCGGTTTGAGAATGAAAGAGGTTTCCTTTGCTTTGTGCCAAGGACATCGCTTCCCCCACCCTGTTATTATTTCTGCAAAGCTCTGATGTCCACACAGCTTCACATAGATTGAGGGCAGGTGAAGGTCATTCTAATGCTGCCATCTGGATCAGGAATTTCTGCTTCCTTTCCAGGGAAGGCTCATCTGCATGTTCTAACAGTGCACGGCACATGGGTCACTGGACAACAGAAATAGAATCATAGAATAGTAGAGTTGGAAGGGTCCTATAAGGCCATCGAGTCCAACCCCCTACTTAATGCAGGAATCCATCTTAAAGCATCCCTGACAGATGCTTGTCCAGCTGCCTCTTGAATGCCTCTAGTGTGGGAGAGCCCAAGACTTCCCTCGGTAACTGGTTCCATTGATTTGAACTGAGGTCCCATTGATTTCAGTGGATCTACTCTAAGTATCTAACCCCATAACTTCAATATTAATTTATCTGCCATCCAATGCCCACCTCCCCTTGGGATCGATGGGAGAGACATTTCTATCATTCATGGCTGCTCCTTCTTATTGTACAACAACTCTTGAAACACTTACAAAACAAGTCTGAGGTTGCAGTCGGGGTGCAGTAAATTGCAGAGCACCGACCAATCTCTTTACTCTTGAACAGGAGGGGATCTACACTAGTCAAGTTAGAATGTGTCTTACTGTTTTTAAGTGTGCGTTTGGTAGTATTTCACCACATGACGTTCAGTTTGTGACGTTTTATTGTTGTCTGTTCTCTGGTTTTTATTTTGAACTTCTCTGAAATAAGTCATTCTATTTGGTATGATGTGGCCGATTTCATCGTATTAAATGGGTTTCCTGTAGTTCTTAATTAGCCAATTGCATTCCTGGGGGGCATGTTTATGTAATTTCTGCGCCCAAAGTTGGAGCTGTTTTTTTTCTTTCAAGCCTCTTTTTGCAGACACTTTTAGTTTCACTTTTGGGAGGCTGCATGCTGGATCGTTTGTAAGTGGAGGATTCTCAGAGAGAAGAGGAAGTGGGAGGGGAAATTGGCAGACGGGCAAAAAGAACAAACAGTTTTCTTTTCTTAGTGTGACCGAAAGGAATGCATTCCCACGGAAAGAGAAAAGTAATTAAACGTTTTAAAAACTGCTACATTTTAAATCGTTCAAAAACAAAATGTTCAATGACTGTAAAAACAACGTTTCATATACTAGTGTAGATCCCCTCCAGCTCAGTAAATACAACTAGCATGGGCACAAACTCCAACTTGTTGAAGGTTCTCCAGGTTTGCTGGCTGTCTCTCTTCAGCAGTTGTGCCAGCCAGTACTTCTTACACACGCTCAGTTATGGCTTTGGAAGTTCAGTGATACGGGAGAGGAGAGCTAGTATAACCTAGTCGTGAAGTTGAAAAGGGCATGAGGAGACACAGCACCAATGCTTTTTTAATAGGATGGATGCTAATGTCATCTGATCTCCTCTTCAGAATCCCCTGTTCCCTCTGAGCTTAACTGCAATCCTCACAGCAGCTGGGGTAAAATGAATTTTCCCGCAACAATATATTGTTCACTGTTGTGATGCAAAGTATTTTGGGGTGACTTGCTCTTGAATGGGCAATTAAGATCCATTCGTTTTGCAAAAGGCCTGCTCCTGCTGAAGATGAAAACGGCCAGAACTGGGTTGTTGACATGGGTCAACACAGCTGCCTGCAATTTTGGACTTCGCCTGGGAGCATGGCTATGGGGACTGGGATGATGAGCATCTGCATTTTTAAAAAAAATCCCACTACACCGCTGGTACAACCACTTTCTATGGAGTGTTAAGGAGAGAGATGGAAATGCAAGCAAGCTTGCTATACAGTTGGTGGTACCTCAGTATCTCTGTTACCAGGTGTTAAAGACAATGCACCAAGGGAATCCAGTTATTAGTCATGATGAATTCCCTTTGGATCAATTTGGAATCAGGTCAGCAATTCTGAGTGTCATTGGAGCATGCTTAAAAACAAACACCTGCCTTGTTGGTTTTTGAACATGC
Organism: Elgaria multicarinata webbii; assembly: GCF_023053635.1. Taxonomy (NCBI): domain Eukaryota; kingdom Metazoa; phylum Chordata; class Lepidosauria; order Squamata; family Anguidae; genus Elgaria; species Elgaria multicarinata. The sequence continues at coordinate 54,362,620 of NC_086178.1, read as the reverse complement.
ATGTTTCCTTTTCAGGACACGTGTCCATTCTCACAGTTCCACTTGGGAATACGAGTGTGGATGGTGGTTGAAGTATCAGCAACCTGTATCATCTGCCAGATAGATGACAGCTGCCATCCAAGAGGAGGTGGATGTTGTTGACACTCCTTTGATTTCCACCCTGTCAATTCTGAGTGCAAGTGAAGCCAGATCCCACTAAGTGACAGTGTGGATTATGTTTGTTTTATACACAAGAGTTGTCTCCCACCCACCCACCACCCACTGCCAACAATGGTTTGGACTCATGAACTGCATTATTTTATGGACTGGGTGTGTGTGACTTTGCCTACTGCTGGACGCCTGTTCTTTACAAGATTCCCCCCCCCCAAAATAATTACTTCTAGGTTTTCACCTGTCAGAATGAAATCCCAGTCCCACACTAGTCTGCCCAGCTGATTGGGGAGTTCCTGAGGGTCCCTCCCTTCATCCCAGTCCTAGGGGGTGGGGTGGTGATAAAATAAAAGGAAGGTGTTTCAGATTTTCTTGCCAAAAGCACAGAAATGTAGAACTTAACAAAACCTTGTGAAAATCCTAAAAATACAAGCAGTAGTTGTGTAACCCTGTGGTCCAGCACGGTAAGAGATTTTAGTGAAAAATTCTCTTTTAAAACAAAACATTCAATTGTTATATATGAAAAGGAGTTTATTGGTGGGGATGGGAAAGAAAAGGGGGGAGGGAAACAAAACAATACAGCAATCTCCCTCCTTCCCTCTCTCTCTCCCACACACACACTCAAAAAGTCAATCTACAATCTTACACATCTCTACATGTCGTAAGGAAGGCTCACCTAGAATGAGGAAACTCTTACTTCCATGGAAATCTGAGTTCAATAAAAACCAGCCCCTTAGTGCAGACTGATTGTTATTTTGTCCATGTCTGATATCTGTGGTCTATCCAGCAAATCATAAAATTATTTAGTGGCTGGACCCACTTTACTAATGACCTTAAACTTACATCTCAAAAAGATCCAGTTAGTCTGAACCAATTAGCCTACTATTTTTAAAACTGTACATTTCTGGATGCACATTGGAGAACAGGAAGGTGAGATAAGCCTTTTCAGGTGCCCTGGCATGGTCCCAGTTTACAAGATCCTCTAAAGGGCACTGTTGAACTACATGAGAATTAGGGGTGTGTCACAAGGTCACACTGATATGTTGCACTGCATGCCTTTTCAAAATACCTCTTTTTTTTTCAAGCTTGAAAATTCCTTGATTGCACATTGGCCAAGTTCTTGTTCTGTAAATTACACTCCCCCCAACATAAACTCTAAACATTTCTTGCCAATTGCAGGAATAATCAAGATTAAAGGAACTAAAGGGTTAAAGCAGCCTTCCCCCAATCTGGTGCCAGATGTGTTGGACTAAAATTCCTATAATCCAAGCCAGAATGTTCATTGGTCATGGGAGCTGTAGTCCAACAGATCTGGGATATACTTGGTTGGACAAGCCTGGGTTAAAAGAATAAACTCCTGAGTATGTGCCAGCGGGAAAATATGCTACAAATAAAGTATATCAGCATTCTCGTAATTATACCATTTTTATCATCTCATTTGTCTCATTGAAATATTCTGGGATCTTTAGATACCGCCTTTAGGAAGTTAATCAGTAAGAGCCCTATTGATTTCAACAGAACTTAAGCCTGTGCAACCTTTTGCCCTAAGTCTTGAAAATGTACAGTTGTGGCAATGTGGTAGGAGGTTACCTCTCTCTGCTCCTCTCTTGCATCTTGCTTAGCTTTTAATAATATTATTGTCTGGCAGCCTGCTTCTCTGTGACATTTGCATCTGCAGAGCCCTCTGAAGTGAATAGGTCTTGCCAGGATGAAGTAAAGCTTTCAAAGGTTTTATCCAAAGGTTATTGATCATGTAACTCTGGTTGCTGGAGAGCGTTCCCACTTCTCCACACCTCTGTTCAAAAATCAGCATGTACTGATTTCACCTGTTTGCTGGCTTTCTTCCTCTGCTTTGGATTCCCTTATACACCAGCAGTTGCTGATACCATCATAGCCCAGTTGCAACACAGAGCTTCACGTGTTTTGTGTAAAGAACTGTAATGAACCAATTTACTGCTAATCTTGGTCTCTTCATTTCATACTGATGTTTAAACTCTCAGTTCAGCTGTTTTTGAACATCCTTTGAAATAATTGCATATGACTCACTTTTGCTTTAAATTGGAAAAGGAGGATTCATATACCACATTGGCTGCTGCAGATGTGTGTGTGGGAAACCCACATGCATAATAACAGCAAGAAGATTTGGAGTTAGGCATAGTAACAGCTGCATCTTTCTCTCTTTGGGTATGGAGTCATCTTTGTACCTCCTTGGCTCAACCTCTACTTTGAGATGACTTACTCTGTGGCTGAGTTCGGATGACACACTAATCAATTGGGGGGTGGGTAATAGGAAAAAGAATGGGGAAAAGCCATTGATTAGTGTGTCATCCCAACTCAGCCTGTATTTCAGGGTTGGGCAACTTGTGGCCCTCCATATATTTTGGCCTTCCATCATCCCTCGCCATTGGCTATGCTGGCTAGAGCTGATGAGAGTTGTAGGCCAAAACAAATGGAGGAACACAAGTTGCCTGCACTTGCAAATATTTGGTGAATGCCTGCGTTCATTTTGGACATTTTGTAGTTTTGTCCCTGAACGTAGCTTTGTTCAGGGACCTGTATTCATCTAACTTTGATCTCTCCATCCCACAAATATTATTACCTATTTTGCTTCTAGCTCTTGCTTGAACATATTTCATACAACTTGGTATGACTTGATTTTCAAAAATGTAAAATATATTGTGGCAACTACAAAGGATGGTGTGGAAACTAGAAAAAAAATCTCCTTGGCTCTAGGAAGTAGACTTGTGTTTGGAGGCACTGTACCTTTTCATACTTGGGTGACATCACTGTTGTTTCTGGCTGTTAAAGTGGGCTGAATTAAGAAACTTGCAGACTGGACAAGTGGTCCTCCCCATTCATAGGGTGCCATCCTATGCAAACTTACTTGTGAGAACATAAGAGCATGATTAGTAACCATTGATAGCCTTATCCTCCATGAATTTGGCTCATCACCTTTTCAAGGCATCCCAGTCCCTCTGTTAGGTCCCTCTTTATCCTTTTTCTAATCTAAAAAGGCCCCCAAATTGTAATCTTTCCTTCTAGAGGAGTTGTTCCAGTCCCATGATTATTTTGTTGTCCCTTTCTGCACTTTTTCCAGCTCTGATATCCTTTTCCAGGTGCAGTGACCAAAATGGACTCCGTATTCCAGGTGTGGCCACACCATGGATTTGTAAGGGGACATGATATTGTTTTTATTTTCGATTCATTTCCTAATAATCCCAAACATGGAATTTGCCTTTCTCACAGCAGCTGCACAATAGGTCAACATTTTCATCTAGCTAACTTCTGCAATCACAAAGCCCTTTCCTGGTCAGTCACTGCCTGCTCAGACATGTGTGCAAAGTTAGGATTTTCTGAGCCAATATGTATCATTTGCCATAGTTTACACCATATCACATTTGCCATATAATACCCATCCCCCCAGTTTGAAGAGGGCCTTTTGGAGCTCTTTGCAATCACTTGTTTTCACCATCCTAAATAATTGGGTGTCATCAGCAAATTTAGCTACCTCAATTTGGTCCCACTCACCAGAAAGGGGACTGACTGCTGGGTAAATATACATAGGATTGGGCTTCCCATGATCATTCCAAATTGATTGATTGATCTATTGATTTGATTAGTGATGGGATTATTTTGATATTGCTGTCTCCCGTTAAAAGGTAGTTAACAGAGAAAAAACAAAAGGCAGAACAGAATGAATATTTACCGGTCCCACGGGCACACAAACAAAAGGCAGAACAGAATGAGCATTTAACAATCCCACATGCACACAAACAGCAAAGCAAACAAACAAACAAACATCCATGCCTTTCTTTAGTGAAGAATAACAGCTGTATTGCAAGTAATCTTGCACATACAAATGTAGGCACCGTGTAGGGTTTCAAAAACCAGTTTGTTCAGTCCACTTTGTTTTCCATTACACAGGCAGGAGTGAAAGAGCAAACCATGTGCTCCCAGCAATGGAGGAAGGTGAGAAGGAAGGGAAGAAGAAGAACAGGAAGCCACCTTGTAAACTATAGAGAGATCTTAAGGCTAGCTATGCATCCCCGTGCATTAACTGCAAAACTGCCCCTTTCTGGTGACTTGCAGACAAGCTTGCAATATTCCCAACAATTCTTATCCTGTTTTTTGACTTGAGTCCCCAAAGCAGGTTACAATATTTATGAAATACAGCAGGAACCAGTGTGTGATAATGTCTTCAATTGCTTCTTCTGGTTGTTACTCAAGGTCGTTGGTCTTACAGGCTGTGGGATGGGAAATGGGGTTGGATGGGACAGTCCAGCAGAACCAGAAGCAGGTGTGTGTTGATGTCTTTGCCCGCCTCTTTCTCTAATGGAAATATGGAAAGGATGTGCTGTCATAATGCTTTTTAAGACTACAGATAACCCTAGAAGACAATAGAAAAGGCTAGCCTTGTTATGCAATCGTCTCAGCTTTGGAAAAATCTTCGGGGGATATCTAATCTGTATTTTGCACAGGAAGGTTGAAAATGCCTCTTTAAATCTTAGGTCAAAGCATCTGTGATCACAGATGGCTGATGCAACATATTACTTTAAGTAGTTTCCCCAGAAGAGAGCCAGTCATTCCTGCAAAGGTACCGGAAACACCGCGGCTTTATGCAATGGATGCCCTCAGAATTCTGCAATATATATAGAAGTCACTGACAGGTTAGAAAAAACAAACAAACAGAATACAGGGAAAGGACAAAACAATCCCCAGTTAAATCAATAGGTTTGCATCTGACTGCTTTAAAGCCAATTGTTTCAGATGTCACTATCTGGAATAGCTCTTTGCTCTGATCAATATCCTGTGGCAACGCTAGAGCTATTCAGATAAGCTATCAGTGGAACTAATTGTTGTTGAGGCTGTGCCCTTTTGTTCAGTAAGGGTGGGATGGATTTGTTTTTCCAATGTAAGTTGATTGGAGTGCTTTTCAGCTCAATTCCATTTCGAGCTGGGTTTGCTAGCTCATCTCAAGGGGTGATGGCAAATTACTTCATTGCATCCTCCTACTGCAAATGAGAGTTTGATTTATAGGGAGAGGTGCCTGGAAGACCCTGCTCTGCACTGGGTCATAGTGGTGGTCACTCAGTGTGAAGGAAAGGACACAAGCTCTTTTCTACATAAGCCTGCAGTAGCAGTGACAAATAGTTCCAGTAGTTCCAAGGGTCCATTAATGACTGGCAGTGTAGATTCTGGGACCTAAAATAAGCTCCATCCGATGAACGTTTTACTGCACGCTTGTAACTGGGCACTCATGGATTGCTCACATGACGTTGTCTGCCTCTTGTGTGTCTTCCACCCCTTCTGGCCTTTGTTGCACTGCACCCCCCCCGCCCCCGAAAAAGTCCAGTTGCTGCTCTCTCCTAATTAGCTGAATGGGCTAATTACTTCCTGTTTTCAGGAAGTCAGAGAAGCGACAGGAGCTGCACATTTTGACCTAGATGTGCTGGGGCTGTAAGTATCAAAACTGGTTCATCTATCGTTCCAGTTGTGGAAGTGATGTGGGGGCTGTCTTGATGATGGGGCATTGGTGCCACAAGCCCTCAAGACCCTGTGATTGGCTCCTGCAGGGCTGTCCCCACACTAAGGAGTGAGCGCAGAATTTGCATGGGAAAAGGAGCTGCCCCTGCCCCGTGCGCTGCCCCCGTGCTCTGCTGTGTCAATGGGCATTGCTGCATGAGCGCTGCTGCTTGTCCACATGCCCCTCCACGTTTTTTCTTACCATTTCCCCACCAAGCATCCTTCTCCCCACACTGGAGAAGCGTGGAGGCATTCTAGCAGCGATTCAGTTTGCTGGCTTGCCCCATCCCCCCATCCAGCTAGATGGCGACCAATCAGGTGGTGCTATCTGCCCAGCCACGCCTCCTCCTCTGCTGTCACCTCGATGCAGAGAAAAATGGTAAGTCCCCAACTTTTTTATTTCAGAGCTTTGGGGAAAGCCCTGGGGTGGCTCCACAGTGGCTTCTGCGTCATATAGACAACACAGCACCACTGCAGAGCCGCCCCGGGGCTTTCCCCCCATATAGACACCTCCCAAGTCACATAAATGCAACTGGAGCTTATGTGATATTCCCTTGGGAAAGGAATGACCTGTAGAATAACCTTCCAGATGTTTTCAGATTCGAACCCCAATCAGTCCTGGCCAGCATAGACAATGGTGAGAGATGATGGGAATTGCAGTTCAACAATATCTGTAGGGCCACAACAGATCTAACCATGACCTAAATTAATGTCTGAAATAGATGCATAAATAGGTTGCCTCATCTCGCCCAGGTTTCCTAACAATAGCCACATAATTAAGCTTGTCCTTTTCCCTCTACAGATTCTGGGCATCTTCAGATGGGTGTTTTCTCCCACGCTTTACCGCCTCTTCCTCTTCTGGATTCTTTTCAAGACTTAAACAGGGTCTTTATACAGCCGTTTTCTCTTTTTATGCATAATGCTATACGTTGTTTGCAAGGGTGGGTGGAGCCTGGCAGGATGTTATTGCTTGTCCACCCCTCTGGCGAGGCCCCTGCCCTCTCTCAGCGTGAAATGAAACACCTCGTCACAAGTTCAGACGTCTTTCAGACGTTTGTGCCATTGGAGATCACCCATTCCCTGCAAGTCAGTTATGTCGCTGTAGAAGCAACAGTAGCATTTTTCTCATTTGGGAAAGGGGATTGTGTTGAAGGGGGTTACACCTCTCTCCTTGTGTGTGGGGATTGAATAGAAAGGGCTAAAGGTTTTCCAGGAGGCATGTGCAGAGTTGCCCCCATCCCATTGCTAAGTGCTGATTCTTCTCAAGTTCAGAAGTCTGCATCTTCAGAGGTCTGCCTCCCGCAACCCCATGTGCAAATCAGTGTTGTCCCTGTAAGAGTAGCTTTGCAGCTATGACCATGTTTCCCAGCCATGCGATTTCCCTCCTGTCTGAAAATGCTCTAAAAGCAACAGTAACACTTCTTGTTTGAGTAGGGGGCTTAAATGGAAACGGGTTGCATGTGCTCACGACCCTTGCAACCAACATTCCTTCTCCGTTGCTCATCTGCTTAGGCATTCCTGAAATACGGAGCCAAGTAGGGAAGGAGGCACAGGAGGAGGAGACACTCCCAACTGATCTTCATCAGGACTGATGTCATCGCTGCACCGCCCAACACCTACCCACACAAAGCAGGCCATAGCACAATGGAAGGATTACATGAGGAAACGATGGCGGTTTCATCGCATGACCACAAATACCGTATTTTCCCCATAGCAAAATAACACGTGAAAAGGGAGGGAAGACCTGAGACAACAACTGCATGGTGACGGCGTCATGTAAAGCTTGTGGGGAAACCAGTGGCCAAACCATGATGATCACACACAAAAAAACCCTGTCTGAAGACGCCCTCTGAATCTGCTCAACCAATACAAACCAACAAAGCGTCTTTCAAAAACTTATGGTATCCAGGCATGTGAAGGGAATTTAATTTAACCAAAATTATTTTTGGAGCTTAACATCCCCATTCCAAGAAAAACCAAGTTCCCATATCCCAAATCGGCAACTTTTGGCCTTCCGGATGTGTTGGCGTACAACTCCCATCATCCCTCACCATTGGTTATACTGCCCTGGGATGATGGGAGTTGTAGATCTAAATATTTGGAGAGCCACAAGTCACACCCACCCACCTGTGCCTTAGACTATCCCAAATGTTTAGGTTCCACTGTGATATCGAGCATATAAAATGCAGGCACAGTGTAGAGTTTCAAAAAAGGGATTGTTTGGCCTGTTTTGTATTCCATTACACCAGCAGGAGTGAAAGAGCAAGCACAATGCTAATGGTCAGAGAGTCAGGGAGGGAGGAAATAGAGAGTAAAGGGAAGAAATTATAGGAAATTACAGATATCCTATGGCTAGCTGTGGTCAAAATCCCCATGAATTAACTAACTGCAACACTGCCCCTTTCTAGTAACTTGCAGTAACTTGCAATATTCCCAACATGTCTGCAGTGGGGAAGAAAAACAATAAAATAGTGAAGGCTGACAATGACTGAGGGAGAGAATAGAAAGTTAACGTACAGTCTGTCATTAAGGCAAATACCATTAGCCTCCACTCAGTCATCCCATTCCAAAACTTAAATGTCATATCAGATGCTTCAGAGGATCCATCATGTCAAAAACAAGTTTTTATTTACTAAGATAGGGGAGCAAATTGGTTACTTTCTTACTCAATGATAATCCTGAGGTCTAGGATGATGGAATGTCCGGGGTTATCAAGGAGGGCACCATGCAGCTCTCTAGCTTAGAAAAATAATCAGATGTCATATATTTGATATTCATAACTAGTCTTGCAATCCCTTCAGTTTTTGGTTGGTTTGGGGCGTTTGCTCTTTATAAATTCTGATAATCAGTTGATTCCTTTTTTTAAAAAAAAATACAGTCATATAATACATGAAGCATTTTAGATAGTAGAAAAGAAAACAAATCTTCCGTATTTTCCTCTGAGGACAGCCTAGAATGCTCACTATTCATGTAGCGGTATGTACATCTATACCCGATGGGGACAGTTTCACAAAGAACAATATTTCCTACACAAAACTCACATTCCTCCCCTGTCCCTACCACCTATGTGCCTGCATGAGGGTAAGCAGGTAAACATCACTTTTGTAATGAACTGGAGTAAATAGGTTGAACAAGATGGTTCTCAAGAAATCTCCTGAAACCCTCGCAGTCCTTCGAAGACTTTTATTGGGCCTGTTCAGACAACACTCTGCTCTAAGCCATGGTTGGGCTGCTAAACTTTTTGCAGAAAATGGTTAGTGCGTGTGTTTAAACTGTGTTGCAGCCACCATGGTTAGGAATAGTTCACATGACATGCTAAGCTGTTTAGCTCAAAATGCTTAACCACCGTGGCTTAGCATGTCATCTGAACAGGGTCAGTGTTAGGGAGAATCTGCACAGATTTTCACCACAAAGATGCTGTCATGCTACTCTGTCTTCAGAGGAAATCCCTCCCTCGAGAAGAGGGTGGGGTCCGGCTTACAGGGCCAGCCCAAAGACTGACATTTTACTGCCAGAAGCAGAGATGAAGATGATGTCAGTTCCCCCTCCCCTCACAAACAGAAGACAGCTGGACAAGCAGTTGACTCTTAGAGCCAATCTACATGTTACGCAAATTGTATAGCTTGTAGTTGAAGGTTAGCTTGGGGCAGTGTCTTTTGTTTTGGTTTTGTTTTGAAAGAAAAGAAGCAAAACTTCTATTGATGCCAATGGAGACTTTCCCCTTTTTAACCCCCTCCCCCAGGGAGGACTTTTGGGGGAAATGATGTGTGAGGGGAGAAAGGTTTAATCCTCCCCCTTCCAGTGTGCAGTTGTCCTGATCTGAATTTGGGCTGTGAGTCCTTGCTCTAAAGTAAATAAAAAGCTAGCCCTCAGCTACACACTATGCAATTACAGTAACATGTTGTTTGGCTCGTACTTCAACAGTGGCAACAGGATAGTCTGAGCACAGCAAGTTATATTAGGGGGGTGCAGGGCAGCTCTGTCCTCCAACACCTCTCCATCATTCCCTCTTCCCCTGGTGTCTGCTGCCTGAGGTGCCTATCTCACTTTGCCTAATGGTAGAGCAGGCCTTTTTAGCTTGATTCATCACGGGGTTAGTATCCTCATTCACTAACCATATTTGATAGGCACAAATATCAAACTACTGGTGCTGCTTCAGGTATTCCCCTTTTGAAAAAAACAAACCCACTCAGAGATTTGGAACCGTGTAATTGTTTTCCTCCAGAATGTTCAGATCTGCGTCAGAGTTTGGATTTATCCCTTATGTGCTAAACATGGACAAATAACCATGGAAGAATTACACAGGTCTCTGGATGCTGTGAAGCAAATAAAAATAAAAATAACAAAATTGCAGTAGCCGGAGATCATCCGTGGAGTGTTTTAGAAATGATGGAGGACACAATGTCTCACAACAGGCAGCTTCTTAAGTGAGTTATGGAATACTGCCTCCAATAAGTAGTCAGCACAAAGATGTTTCTAAAATTTGAAAGAACTCATTTGTCAGCAAGTCTCTATGTATAGATTTATGGAAACATCCTTTTAGACATTAGTTGTGTGACCTACAGCGATGCTGTAATATTTGAAAGAATGATGGGAAGTATTCTGCCCAAAGAAGGACAACTGACATCACGATGGTTCACTTCCTGTCATGGGAACACTCATCCCTAGAATCACCTAAACTTAGGGCCCAACCGTGGGGCTATTTTCATGGCACGAGTTGGCACCGCCTCCCTCCAAAACTCCCGTGGTTTTACTTACCGGGGTGGTGTTTGGGAATCCTGGTGCCAAAGAGGGAGAGCGGGGTTTCCAGTTGTCATCCAGGTAATGGAGCTGCCCCTGCCCTCTTCCTGGTGGAAGGCGACCAATTGCCAGTCTCCTTCCACCTGGTCAACCCTCCAGATTGGCCCCGGAGTGAGGTCAGATGGTGTACTGACCTCACTCCCACTGAAGAAGTCAGGGTAAGCCCCCAACTTTTTTATTGCACAGCTTCACGGAAAGGCCCCATGGTGGCTGAGAATCTGTGGCTGCATCATATAACGGACACATCGCAGATTCACAGCCGCCACAGGGCTTTCTCTGCGTATAGACAACCCTCTGCTAGATGGAATTCTCTGATCTCAGAGGCGTTTGAGTACCCTATGCCCTGCTGGGCTGCTTCTGTCAAGGCAGGAGGAGCAATGGAGGCATCTAATCTGATCCAGCTTGATGCCTCAACATTTACTATTTTCTGCTGCCAAAGACTGTTGTGGACAGTCATCTTCTGGATTATAAACTATATTTGACTGCATTTTACAATTATTTATGGTATTAAAATATTATACTATTACTACATGTAGTATTAAGTGACTGACAAATCCTGTTTGGGAATTTCTCATTAAGTGCTAATAGCCTTTGGCACTTTAGCAGGCAGATTAAAGTGAATAAAACCCAGTAATTTTGAATGAGAAACCTGTTCTATCTGGATTAAAGGGCAGGTGTAATCTCCCAAAGACTAAATCCTGCAAATTCCATTGCACTTGGTGTCCATTGCTGGATGTGTGAACAGTTACAAACAACCGTCGCAACTATAGTTCAGAGTGAGCACAGTTAATTTTGAAATCTCTATTAGCAAATGTTCTGCTTACCAATGAGCACTAATTATATCTTAGCATTGAGGTAAACAAAGCCAAACTTGTCTGTCAAAATCAGTCAAACATATCTACAATCTGAAGTTAAATGTCAGAAACTTTCATTGCATCCACATTGTCAGGGAACTGTCAATGAAGAAATGGATGAGAAAATTCAGGGCCAGTGCTGAGTTTTACAGCATGGCTCTGAGCCGTATATGCCAAGAATGGAAATTTCAAGTGGAAATTTCAAGTGACCAGATACAAAAGAGGGCAGGGTTCCTTCAACTTTAACTGTTGTGATGAAGAGGAAATTTCACCAGGTGCTGCATATATACAAATGATACCTGCTGAAATTTCTTTTTCCACACAACTGTTAAAGACACATTTCCCTTTTCAATACAGCTGTTAAAGATACAAGAGCCCTGTCCTGCTTTTCATAATAAGGTCACCCTAGATATATTGTGTCTCTGTAGGCATTGGGTTATGTTAAAGATTCACTGCAGGGGAGCAAGATTGATTTCTTACTTCTGAATAAACAGACACAGAAAGGGTAGGGTTTTTTCCAGAGACTGTCATCCAGCATCAGGATATGTTAAAGATTCACTGCTTTATAATGCTTTCAGGGTTTAACACTTTAGCAATGTGGGAGTCTTGTTTCTGTGGAGGAAGATTGACAAGGCAGCACACTTGTTGATGGGATGCAGGGAAACTTCCAAACAAAAGGTTCTTCACCTTTTCTCTGGATGGGAACCAAGCCTCTCATATGTTGTTGATGCTCATCATTTCGACTGGTGGGACTCACCCCACCCTACCCCAAAGTAAAGCGGATTAGAGTGTAGTGTGACCTGTGAAAGCTGTTGGTTTGGGATGGTTATAGTCCACTTTTTCAGTTTAGGATGCTGCTGATGGACCAAAACCGATTTCAGGAAAAAGCAGAGAAAAGCTGAAATGAGCTTCCATTAAGATTCCCCACCCCTGGCCGCAAAGCCCTTTTATTGGACTTCAACAAAGCATCCATAAAGGTTTCATTCTTCACTGTATAGTAACTATTAGCATAAGGTAGAGGAGAAAGTTATGGGAAATGAAAAATGAGTTTTAAAAAAGACATGAAAGTCACAGACATTTGGTCAGGCTTATTTGCAATTGCAATATGAGTCACAAGAAGAATTCCACATCCAAAGCTATTTGAAAGTAAAGTGCCTTTCCCTTGTGTTCTTTAGGTTACAGCCAAAAAGTTCTAAGGAAACAGTGCGAAGAAAGAATCTCCTGATGTGAACTATCCTATCATACTCTATGACTGTTTGCTCTGCTGGTGGTCTTTTAGCAGATGGCTTCTCAGTAGGCTCCTGCCTTGCTTAGTGGCAGAATGCCTGTACATTTAAGTACTGCAGGACAGGCAGAACTACTACCAGTGCAGAGCCACAATGCAGTGATAAAAGAAGCTGATTGTCTCCTGTCATGCAGTTGTTAAAGATAGCGGGTCCCAGCTAGAAAAAAGTGGCAGGCTAGTTTTCATAGTGAAGAGATATTTGGTTAGGTGGTCCAGGTTACTAAAAGAGGGAGACCATTGAGTGGCTGGTCATCTTTTGGAACATCCAAGACCCACTAGCTGAAGAGTTGAATTAAGCTGCAACCCTCTGTGTGTTTACTTGAGAGTAAATCCCATTAGACATTTAACATGCATCAACTATGCTGTTAATAATGCAGCCATACATATGATTTTTCCTCATGGAAGCAGAGTAGTGTGAAAAAACATGAAGTGAGGAGAGAGCTATAGTATGGATGGGAAAAAAGGTAGAGTTCCACAATGAATCAGTTTATCCATTTGGTAGGGAAGAGTTCACAGTGTTGTGGGAGATTTTGTGGGTTAAAGTTCCAGGAATTAAAGTATATACTAGATCACCAGAGTGAATAAATGACCTCTGTTCAGGAGTGATCAACACATGGAGGTCAGGGCCAGGGTCAAACCCTGTCCATGTCATAGTCGTCCCCTGTTTCATAACATCAGAACAAGGCTATTGTTACTACCATTTAAAGAGTTCTCAGGAATGGTTAAGTGTTTGGGCCTCTCCTCCTTTGAGCCTTTGGATGGGAACAAACCTCAGATAATTCCAGATTTACTGAAAAGAGTGGTGGTAAAATGAAATCAGCGCTGAGAGAATACACACAGTGATGCCTTAGCATGATGAGAACATTCACCAAAAGTAGGCCAGTTTGGGTCTGAGTATCTAAGCAAAGTCTGACAAATCAAAAATGAACTGTGATACTAAAAAGCCAGACTACAGCAATTTAAAGTATCTTGCGGATGGAATAAGTGATAATAACACAGCACCGTTTTCTCCCGATTGCTGGTAAACACACCTGGGAGTTTGGTATATAAATGTCTGACAGCTCCTTAAAGTACCAGAAATGCTTAGATTGTTAGTTTGAATATTTGAACCTTCGAGTGAAAGTTTATCCAAGGCGTTCAGAAGCAGGAGATAAGAAAAATAGCAAGCTTGTTGCACTGTTTAGATCTAAACGGTTCCAACTACACTTTGAAATAATAAGCAAAAGAGCCACTGCATGTAGACTGTGATATATTTGCCAGTGTTACGGGATATATCTGCAGGCAACCTTGAAGCACCCCCCCTGCCACCCCCAAAGAAAACAGGAGTGGGGGAATAAGTCTGAGGTACAAAAGGGAAGACAGCTTTCCTTTCATGTACTTGCTGTCAGAGAAGAATGAAGAGAAAGACAAAAATGGAGCAATGGAGATAGCTGAGAGTTCATTCTTAGGGTTCCAATCTCAGAGACCCAATATGAATCTCCCAGAGAGCTTTGGCTATTGGGCAGTATAGAAATGCAATAATAAATAAATAAATAAATAAATAAATAAATAAATAAATAAATATTAAATTTCAGAGGCATCTGTTCCTTGATTTTTTTCCACCATTTTTTTTCTGGGCCTTTAAATTAGTTTTACCCTTTTGACTGAACCATGAACTCAGGCCCAACCTACACATTAGATTTTTGGCTTCCAAATGTTGGCAATCTTGTGACAGCACCAGGCCCCACATTATGACATCACCAAGCCCTGCCTCTTGAATCTCAGGCATAAGGTGGCCGTGTGCATTCTTTTACAGAGAAGAGCTTACCAGAAGACCATCTTCTACTTGAAGGCATCCTCTCTTCAAAGGGCTGTCCCAAGTCTAGCTCAGATAGGACATTTTAATAGATCTTAGTTTTATATATTCATTTCTGTTGGATTAGTAAGCTTATTTATGCTTATTGATAACCTGCCTTTCCTCCAAGGAGCTCAAGGTGGCGTACATGGCTCTTCCCTTGCACCCTCCATTTTACCATCAGGAGAGGCTGAGAGGTTTGTGGCTGAATAGAGATTTGAATCCAGGTCTCCTGCATTCTAGTCAGATACTCAAACCACAATGGTTCACTGCTTAACAAAATGCATTATTTATTTCTCCCAAAGCCATTGGGTAATATCTGCCTTGAAGTGGGATGTGGAAGAAATAATTTCAATAGAATTGGTAATAACTAAATTCTTCACCATCAGTTGCAGGGGAACATGGCTGGGAGGGTGCTGTTGCACTGCGTCCTGCTTGTGGGTCCCTGTTTGACAGCTGGTTGGCCAATGGGTGAAGAGAGTGCTGGACTAGATGGATCCTTGGTCTGTTCCAGCATGGCATTTCTTATGTTCTTATGAACTATTTACCTGTCTTATTTTGTAATCTGCCTTCTCCAACCTGGTGCCTTTCACTCATGTTGGACTACAACTCCAATCCTTCCCAGCCAACATGGCCATTTTCCCTGCTGGCTGAGGTGATAGGAGTTGTAGTCCAATATACCTGGACTGGAGGGCATCAGGTTGGCAAAGGCGCTCATAATCTCTTGAAGAGGCAGAGTGGGGATATGAGTGAACAAACGGAAGCTTTATTTAAATTAAATAAGATGGAAATACTTGTTGCTTGGGGGTTCTGAATCTGGGTGTTGAACCTGCTTTGGATGGGGGTTGCATTCCTGCTTAGAAATCAGATTTGCATTCTGGTGTGATCCAAGATACATCACTGCAGCCAGATGTCAGCAGTGGCTAAGAGTGTCTTTGGTGGGTTCAGCCTGATTCACAAACTGTGTCCTTTCCTAGAGAAGACAATCTTTGATATGATCACTCATGTTGTAGAAATATCCAGCTTGGACTACTGTAATGTGTTTTACCTGGGGCTGCTGTTGAAAAATGCTCAGAAACATCAATTGGTCCAGAATGTAGTTGGCAGAGTTTGGCTGGGACAAAGTATACTGAGCATATTGCTCTGGTATTATACCACCTTCTTCACTAGTTGCCAGTTTATTTCTGAGTCCAATTCAAAGCGCTGGTTTTTTTAACAATTATGGCCCCAAATAATCTGGGACTGGGATATCTTAAAGACAATCTCCACCTGAATGTATATTAGGGTGACCATGTGTACTTTTTTTTTATTTTTACAGAAGACACTCCTCTCTTTGAAGGGCTGACAGAGAATTGCCCTCTGTTTTGAAAGTGTCCTCTGGCTGGTTTAATGATTAAGTACTGTCAGAAGGAAGAGCTGGCCCTTGAAACTGCCTTGCCCACCAACAGTGAGCAGCTGGGAAGTGGACAGAGTAAGACACACAGTCTTCTCCACTATAGTGAGATGTACTGAATTTATATTTAAATTATAATAATTATTTCTACATTTGCAAATACATATAAATTAACATATGCAAATGTTATGCAAATCAGGCTCCTTTTTGTGTGTGATATATGTCCTCTTTGTTGGCAATTCTTAAGTGGCCACCTTCAACTTAGATTCATACCCGAGGTCTTTCACTACATTCCCCAGCTATCTGAGGTAGGTGCATGAGTATGGCATAAAGGGCCTTTTGATCACAGGTCCATAGTTATGGAATGTCCTCCTGAGAGAGGCCTCATTGATGCTGGACAACTGTTGCATTATGTGCTTCTTTCATAGAGCCTTCAGCGGTGTGTATGTAGGCTGTAGGCTAAAGAATTCTTTCTCTGGTTGATTTTATCTTTTGCTCTGTTGTTTAGCAACCCTAATGTATTTTGATTTACCAAGATTTATTAGCTGCTTTGGGTTATTTTTTTTTAAAGACCAAACAGCAGGTTATACATATTTATATATTTAATATAATGTTCCTGTTGCCTCCTTAAATCCTTGAGGTAGGGCAGGTGGTAAAAAATACTTCAAAAGATTTAGCCCTGCAGATTTCCCTCAATGCAGTGAAAGTGGAATGTGCTATTCCCAAATACCGTGAAAGGATTTAGCCACCTGAGATCCCATTAATGTCAGCCATGTGAGTCCAGTGAATCCAGTGAGGACCTATCCTTGGTGTATTTTTTACATCATGTTGCTCATCAACCACATATCTCATCTGTTCCTTTACACTTCCCATGACAACTGCTAAGTTAATCAGAAGCAGACTTGGACATGATGAACGGCATTGAGCAACGTTAAACTGTTGGGTGTTTTACTGTGGTTTTAATTTTTGTGAACCGCCCAGAGAGCTTCGGCTATTGGGCGGTATAAAAATGTAATAAATAAATAAATAAATAAATAAATAATAAACGTGATTGAGGAAGAGTTCAAAAAGCAATCTGTAGGTTAGCTACTCTGGGCCATATTTATCCATGGTATGGAGCCATGGAGTCCTCCAAAATTAGCTCAAGGATATGTGAGAGTTCTTCACTAGATGTCCCAAAGTGGTCTTTATCACTGGGGGTGAGTCTAACCATGTCAGCAGAGCTCAATGGAAGTGTGTCATCACTTAGATGACCTTTTTCTTGCCTACATCGTTGTGGGTGACTTCAATTAAGAGCTTGCTTTTGAAGCCCTTTGCAATCTAACTATGTTTCAAATGCAGACCCTTGACCAAGCAGTGGAGTATAGCCTGAGGAGATGTTACTGGCACAGAATTTATGATCCGATAGCCACTCAGGTTGGATAGCAGGCATGCTGAGGTTAATTACTTCTCACAGAAATACTTTCAGCATTGGGGAGATTGAACCAGAATCAGCTACAGAATCAAATATTTATTACTCTGAATCATAGAGGGAAGTCAGAGATGCCACTGGCAATGCAGGGAGGGTTAATTGTTCTCCCACGGCAGCAAAGAATGACTCCTCAGTATTAATGAGGGGGTGGATCCCACGTTTTGGTTAGCTCTCCCCAGCTTATTTCAATGTATTATGTTTGTACTCTACCTTACCCCTAGAACTCATGGGGAAGCCATGACATTTCTTTGTCTCTTTCAACCTCATGAAAGTGTTGTAAAAGGGGCTGATAATACCCATTCCGAATGTTAATGGATAGTGCATATTTCAGGAGCTCTGGTAAGAGTAAGTAGGAAACTGGTTAATCAATTATTAGTAAGTAGGAAGCTGCCCACAATCGATCGGAAATTTACTGTGGGCAGCATTCCCCACCTTGTTATGAAAGCAGAATTGCATATCTGGACAACTTTCAATTTTGCCTTTAGTTTCAAAAATATGCATTTTAGGGTCAAGTTACACATTGGCATGGTTTGGACATAGACCTCTCATCTTATGAAGCCAAGGTACACACAAGAATTGTGCCTGCATGCATTGTTGTGCTGCCCCCTCCCTCCTCCCTTCTCGGCAACACTGCGATTCAACATTTCTTGGGTTAATTAACCATAGTTAATCATTATTTCTAAACTGTTTTTAACAGTGGCCTACTTTGACTGTATTAAGTTGAGATATGCACAAACCTTGTGCCTGCATAGTTGGTCTTCATGCCCACTCTTCCCTCCTCTCTTCTTGGCATGTGGCAACTGAGGATCTCCTGGTTCAATTAGCCATAGTTCCTCATTATCGTCAAGCCAGGGAATTATGGTTACCAGGATCAGATCAAGGTGTAGGATCTTAAACCATAGTTGAAGTTTATTTAAGATCCTGGCTTGTTCCGATACTGGTAACCATGGTTTCTGGTTTGGAGATAACAGAAAACTGTGGTTAGTTAACCCAGGAGATCTCCAATTGCCATGTGATAGAAAAGGGAGGAGAGAAGTGGCAGTGTGAGGAAAGAGCATGCAGGCACGAGGTGTATGTGTATCTCATCTTCATAAGCTATGCATGACTGAAACAGGCCATTAAGTTAAACATGCTCATTCAAAATATGATCAAGGGGGGATCTACACTATTGCTTTTAAAGCGCTTTAAAGCACTTTGAAAACGTTTTGAAACCTGTATATGCAGTGCGTCCTGGCCCCCAGCAGTTGTCAAAACTGTTATAAAGCGCTTTAAAGCGCTTTAAAGCAGTAGTGTAGATCCCCCCCCAAGTTCTCTTTCTTAACAAAAAAAGCTGCTATTTCCCCCTTTTGAAAGTGGGAGGGGGAATAACAGTTTGTAGGGAGGGATTTCCAGTGGGAAAATATTGTGGGAGGAAAAGATGAACTGACTCTCCCTGCACTGTGGTTCTGATTTGGACTAAGACCCTGTGGAGCTGCTTTTTGTTGGATCTAATCACATTTCTAACAAGTATGTTTAACGTAACATACCTCAAGATAAAGGGCTTATAGAAACATACTGACCTCAAGATAAAGGGCTTATAGAAACAGTATAGCCCAAAGCAAGTATGCTTTTAAAAAGAACTATAAAGCTAAGTTTTATGTATAACACATTTGTTGCAATATTATTTGTCACTTACAAGTGGAAGATGATGTTGTCTGGACCCCCTGTAAAATTCTGTGAATGAGGCATGTTGATAGTGCCATAAAAGCCTTATTTGGAAGCACCCCTAGAATACCTCTGAGTGTCTATCAGCATCTCGCAGGAAATAAAATCCTCTGAGGAGAAATATGTCTAGGCTCTCACAAATATCTAAGAAATAAACTCAGGGAACTGTAAATAGTGTTAAGATTATATATTATGTTTTTGCCTAAAAGATCCAAAATTCCCAGGTAGGAATAATTGTTTGTATATGCAGAGTGCATACACATATATTTTGTGTATAAAGTAGTTATAGAATATTAACAAGGAGCAAAAAAAGGGAGGGGAAATAAACAATGTCTAAGCAATTCAATGATGGATAACGTACAAATGAAATATTCTTCCTCCTTTTGCAATAAAGGATTGTAGAATTTGAATAATTTAAATATACCCAAAGGAAGAACTATGAAGTAATTTGTATGTAGTAATAAGCTGCTGAAAAACTGTTGAACTTCTTTTTCCCATGAGTGAAACTGGCAACTTCTGCTTAATTCTTCCCGGAGAACTATTCAAACAAATAAGCCAATTTATTGTCATACCCGTTTCTTTGCACTCCCACATTCAGAACTGTTCCCACAAAGGAAATTCAAGGGCTGTACCCAGGAGAGAGATTTTGATCTAGATCACCTTAGCGGATGCAATTACGTTTTACCCTGTTCTGCCTATATCTTCATTGTACATTGTTATCGTTAGTGTCCGTGTGATTTGCTGAGGGGAAAATGGGAAAGGGAAATTCTAATGAAACAGCAAGTTCTTCAATACATTCCAAGGTCACATATGGAATCACATGTGTGTGGTAAATATAATCTCTTGGGCCCTTACTAGGCTCAACCACTGCATTGTGTCCAGGCCATCTTTGTGGCCATTGATGAATATTGTTATGCCATGTCATGTGTCCTACTTTTCAGAGAACAGTCCTTTGATTGAAGGTGTCCTCTGTTTGAAGGGCTGCCCAGTCGAAACATAGTTTAAAGATAAAGAACTATAAGAAGGAAGAGCATCAGGGGCCTCGAAGTTACCCAGCAACAATTAGATATTTAAATTAGCATATGCAAATATTGTGCAAATCGGTGTCCCTTTAGTCCTCTTTTTGGTCATGCATTTCCTCGTTTTTGGTGGGAGGGGGAATGCATAAGTGGTTGCCATATTAATTTTGGGCACAATTCTATGCATGTTTAGACAGAAAAAAAATCCGAGGACTACTAGCTGGGGCATGTTGGGACTTGTAGGACTTTTTCTCTAAACATACATGAGATTGTGCCCTTAGTTCCTAATATTTCCCCATTGTATCTCGTGTATTGTGTGCTCTGAGCATGGTTCTTCCCCTAGCCATAATCCTGTGTCCACTGCAGGGTTATTTTTCTTTTCTTTTGGTAGCCGTATGTGTTCGTGTGGCCCTTCATTTCCTGTGCCTGACTTTTGACCTCATGTTGCTTCTGGATGTGAACATTCTGTGAACACTGTGCTACGGCTGTACAGTTGAAGAACATCATGCTCATTTCCTTTCTATAGCACATGACACTGACCAGAGTGAAGCAGGTGCATAGGATGTTCTGAGGGCAACAAAGAATGTTTGTAAGGATGAGGGATTTCTGGCTATGTAAGGGGTGGGGGTTTCTTCTTTGGTTACGCCAACCTCATTACCACTTGACAGCCTTGGTGATGTGTACTGCAACCATTTTTAACGCCAAGCCTGTGTAGTGCTTCCAGATGAGGCTCTTATTGTGGTATCACCCTGTCTCAATCATGACTTTTTAGCGGTGGGGGCAAACAATGTCTTATATTGGTAACCCTCCCACGTTTTCCCACTGCTTCTTCTGTCTTTATTCTTGTCACAGTAAAATCTGGTAAAGAGGGTAAGACAGAATAGCTGAGCAATGTTTTTTTTTTTAATGAGTCCTGCTAGGAGCTGCCCATCTGGAAGTACCTTTGCTCACTGAGAACATGGGTCCTGATCCAACTCAAGTGGAAAATTAGCACACCAATTTCTACCCGTGCAAGCCACCCTCTTGCTTTGATCAGGCTGTGTTTTTATCCTTTCAGCTCCCCAGCAAGGAGACAGCGTTGGCAGATCCCTTCATTATGGATCTAGGCAAGGAATCGTGTAATTTCAAAGGACAAGTAATTTTGTGTGTGTTATTGATTAGGACAAAATGCCCTGATACCTCCCTAGTGCTATTTTCTCACTTCATCAATTCCTGCAGTTGGCACAGAGAAGGTATATGATTGCAACAGGGATGTAATCTGCGCTATTACAAATTGGAGGAAAGCAATCCATGAGGCTTTGGCTGAGGTGTTAGAAGACGGGCAGCTATTTTTAAAATTGCAAGTTTCTGCCTTGACTCAACCAAGAGGGTTGATTGTTCTGAAGGTGAAGTGTTGGTGTTGTTGGAGATTTTAAGAAACTCGCAGGTGTCACAAGGTTGAGGCACCAGTACCTTCCTTTCTGGGCCTTTGCCATCTTCTACCATAAAACAATAAATTCCTAAGACAAAAGCAACACACTCTTAAGCTAAAGGGCTCCTCTAAATGAGCAATTTATTGTATGCTTGTGATTAGTGACTCACAGAATTTTGCAGGTCCATTACACGATGTCATAAAAAAACAGGATGTCTCCTGCACTATCCCCTGGAAAACCCGCTATGAAAAGAAACACTTTTCATGTAATATCCAGAAAAAGTGGGATCTCCTGCCACCAGATGGCACTGTCCCAATGGAACTGAATAGAGGTGAAGTATTCAATTCAAACCATGTGAAATGTAGCCCATAACAATCATGCCAAAGAAGCAGGAAGCACAAAGCCCTAGGTGAGCAATATGATTTCCCCTTAATGTAGAGACGCTCAAAAGCAACACATTCTTAAATCTTTGCCCTCATCTCCCGACATATGCAGGATGAAAGAGCAAAATCACATATAGATCCCTCTAGTTATTTAGAAGGCTAATAGGCGAATGAGAGGGAAAGACAGCCATGGGGGAGAAGATTCTCCCTTAATCTGTTGATTTTAGGTGTTTCGTGAATAGGTATTTATCATCTAAATTTTGATTCTCTAAAATCTTGGCTGCAGGGCTCTAGGTTGCTGTCATCTTTCAGTACTCTTTTCAGTAACACCTGTCCAGATGAATTTGTCTGATATTTATATACATGTCATATCGTCATTCAGAGAGCCCCCAATAGAATTTCATATTAGTTCAGTGTACTATCAAAATGGAAATCATAACTAAATAGATGTTCAGTAGATTTCCAAGTTATTTTGGTCTTGATTTCAGTCACTATATTTTTACTGGTATTCTTTCCTCAGCTGATTTAAATTCTGAAATAAAACATGCCTTTTAAAAGGAGCATTTGGTCTTCCTAGGCGTGTGACCTTGAGAGTCAAACAGTGGTACATCATAAATAATGAAGCATTCAGTACAAGTAAAGTTTTAAAGGGGGAGTTATATGATTTGAAATAAATTAAAGCTGAAGTATGGTAGATATCTATAAAAAATTGTTGAGAAAATTCTTTTAATGAGAAAAAAATATATATAAAATACATATTATGTCTTTTTATAAGGAAAGTTTATTATGTCAGAATTTAGAAGTATTTATTTTTAAAAAGTCCAACATTAAGAATACTTTTGTAGAAAATTCTTAGTTGTTGACAAGCTATTTCATAAGAATGAAAATAAAATATGATACAGTTAACATATATGACATGCCATGGAGATTATTTCTAGGTAATCAAATAAAAGATGTTGGGAGTAATTTTCTCTTTCTGAATTCAGCTTCAGTTACACCATCTGGTCCTTTATAAATGTATTTGCTTTATACCACTTTATCATCCAACAATATAGAAGAAATAAATTACCATATCACAAAAATCAACTGGTAAACTCTGAGCTTCTTTAAATGAGTGTTTTATAGCATGCTTGTTACTGGCCACTCATGGATGTTTGTGGTTCATTCAGCCTCCTGCGCATCCCCCACTCCATTTTCCTGTTCTAGTGCTAAAATTAAAACCTCAGAAAACCCGACTCTTCTGGTATAAATCAATATTTGTTGGGTTTTCCTGCCATGTGCAGGGAAAGTTGCACTATAAAATGCCCACTAGAGGGCACTGCCCTGTTCAAGTGCATTGAGACTGTACAAGCCATGTGATCGCTGCTCTCTTCCTCGTGTTATTACAGCTCATTGCAGAAGAGATGCAGGAAGTAAACCATGGTAAGGGATTGCGATTTCCCCCCATCCAAATGAGCTCTCTGTAGGAATGTATTAAATGCATGCATTTCTTGCAGCTAAACTGTACTGTCGATCAAGCCAGCCTCTGTTGTTTCTGCAAATCATCAGATTCACATCGCAACTCATCTAAAGGCCAGGATCTAAAGAAAGGATGCTTGCACATGGGAGAGTACCATGTGCAGAGTGACAGCTTTACTTGCAGAGTTTGCTGCAGCAGATGCTTACCTGAACAAGTAGTGTGTATGCTTGGCAGGGACCTGTTGCAATAACAATGGCAAGCAAAGATTTGGCTGCATGTGCAGTTCCATCCTATTAGGGACTCATGATAATGAAATCAGTTCATCCACTGTATCTTCTTTCAGTTTTGTTGCAGAACTGAGATCCGAACACTACATGAAGAGCATTTTCTTTCCTGCTTTTCCACTACATAACATCTAGGTGGCACTGTGGTATTGTGAAATAGCACAAAAGCACATATGGAAACAGCATTTTCTTTTGCTTTTACAATTACGTACCATATTTTCAATGCTTTAAAAAAAGTGCCTCAAGTGCACTTTATGCACAGAAACAAAACTGGAGGGTCACAACTTTGTCTAAAGAACCCATAAACAACTGTGAGTAGGGAATGACTAACGCATGATAAATACCTCATGTAGAAAGACCTTTTTATTCTCTCAGTATTTTAACACTTAATTTTAACTTAAATTTTACTGTTCTAACTCTGTATTTTAATCTTATATCAATTTTTGCTGTGTGGTTTTATCCTGTTTGTGCTTTTTATACTGCATTTTGTATTTGTGTTTTTAACCTGTTGGTTGTTATATTATGGTTTTAATTTTTGTGAACTGCCCAGAGAGCTTCGGCTATTGGGCGGTATAAAAATGTAATAAATAAATAAATAAATAAATAAATAAATAGAAAAGCTTGCTGTTTCCTCTTCCAGCCTTCAGAGAATAGCTATGCGTTTTATTCCTCCAGGAAACCTATTTTTAAAAATCCAGGGGAAAATTAATTATGTGTCGTTTGGGAACAATTTTCCTTTGTAAATGAAGGAGGCTCAGTATTTTCCTTGCCAGAAAAAAAAATCAATTGTACTTGTTTTGTGGATCTTAAGAGTCAGAAGCAATTTGATCAAACAATGTTTAAACATTAATCTCCTGACGTTGGGATCTATTCGTGCACCCAGCCTACAGTGCAATCTATTTTCCTAAAAGATTTATTTGATCTGTTGGGCAGTGCAAGGTCTGCAATCCGACATGATGCATCTTTGTGCTGTAACAGCCAGCTGCACCATAGACATGCCCCATGGCAAGGGATTAAATTAGACCATGTTGTACATTTCTAGCTGGAAGATAAAGTTCTGCTTCTTTCCCCAACTTTGTTCAAATATGCTCATGACTGTCAGGTTCCAGAACAACATCATCTTTTGAATTGTCTTTCGAATGACCTTGCTAGATTTTGTTTTGTGTTTTTTTTTTTTTTTTTGCCCTGATTTGACAATCTCGCCCGAGGTCAAGTCATTCATTATTCTCTGCATGAAAAGTGCTGAATGACATTTGTTCCAAATCTGTTTTCCACTCATGCTCCCAATCCTATCAGCTGGTAGACATTATCTACAGCAAATTAAGAATTTATGTACTTCAATCTAATTTTGTCTGGAGGCTCTTCTTGCAGAGGTCTGAAAGGGGACTGTTTCATTAAACTTTCTCATTTTGTTTAAAGATTGAAACATGCATACATAACACAGCCACACTTTGGGAGGAGGAATTTGTTAGCCTTTTATGAGTTCTGTTTATCTGGGCCTCATGAGAATACGGTGCAGGGCTCACAGGTCGATGACATGAAGTACCGAGGAAGCTGGAGGGAGAGCATCTGACTCTACTTGAGCATAGGTCAAAACAGGTCTAGCTTGCTATTATGGGAAAGTGAAGTTAGCAAAGTGACAACTGGCAGCATCACTTAATTCATAGTCACTCTATACAGGGTCTATATGGCAGCTAAGGAGCCCAATATCAGGTTTCAGGTGAGGTATTCAGATTCTCTTGGGACAAGAGACTAGTTTACATCCTAGCCTTTTAACAGGGCAATTCTATGGGGCAGGATAGGGAGAAACGAAGGCAAAGCTCTGCTGGGCTAGTGGGATTGTTTAGCTTTGAGAAGAGGAGGCTGAGGGGAGACATGACAGAGGTGTACAAAATTATGCATGGTATGGAGAATGTGGATAGGGAGACATTTCTCTCCCTCTCCCAAAATACTAGAACCCAGGTTCATCCAATGAAACTGATTGGTGGGAGATCCAGGACAAATAAAAGGAAGTACTTCTTCACACAGCGCATAGCTAAATTATGGGACTAACTACCACAAGATGTAGTGATGGCCACCAATCTGGATGGCTTTAAAAGGCGGTTGGATAAATTCCTGGAGGCAAAGGCTATCAAGGGCTACTAGCCCTGATGGTTGTGTGCTATCTCCAGTATTTGAGGCAATAAGCTTGTGCACACCAGTTGCTGGGGAACATGGGTGGGAGGATGCTGTTGCACCAGGTCCTGCTTGTTCATCCCTGGCCAATGGCTGGTTGGCCACTGTGTGAACAGAGTGCTTGACTAGATGGACCCTTGGTCTGATCCAGCAAGGCTCTTCTTATGTTCTTAGTGGCAGTAGTGTGAAAGCGGGCAGGGAGGTGGCTGGATGGAAAATAACTATGCCAGCTCCAGAGTGGGCATACTTCTCCCCACCTCTCTGTTCTGGCAGTGTGTCAAGGGAATGAACATACTTAGGATCTGGTGGATCTAAATCCTCCCCAATGCACCGCAGGAGCACCTGCTTTTTGCCATTGATGCCATAGCCCTGGACTGAGAGCTTACAGAGACTGATGTTTCAGTGACAGTGACTCTGAAGAGGAGTCAGAATCTGTTCTTGTTCCATTCCTGTGACCTGTCCTTTCAATCCCCATGAGGTGCTGCTGCCCTCTGATCCTGATGGGCGGACCTCAGGCTCCTCTATAGGGAGGTTGTGGGGAGCACTCGCCAACTAGACTTTTAACAGACGTCTCTGTGATCAGTAACAATGCTGTACAATGTCACAAATTGTGCTTGTTCACAATTTACCCTCCATGCACTCACACTTTTCCTTGGTCTTTCAGGCATAAATCCAGATGGAGTGCCTGGGACCAGCACAGATGCCCCATGCAGTCTTGGGCTTGTATTGCCTTTTGAAGCGCCTAAGTCTTACTGTAGTCCTAGAGGAATCCTCCTATGAGTTGACTCATGCATGTTTGCTTACATCAGTAGCTGGCAGGATAAGTTAAACAGTGTGAGATGTGATGGGAATTACTTTTTATTGCTGCCTCTTGTTAGAAAGGCAATTAGCAGAGAAAAACAAAAAGGCAAAACAGAATGAGTACTTACCAGTTGCATATGCACACAAAAGGCTGAGAGAGAGAGAGAGAGAGAGAGAACCTTCCTTTAGTGAAAGAAAGAAAACAGCTGTATTCATGAGTATTCTTGTGTATACAAATGCAGGCACAGCTTAGGGTTTTAAAAGGGGTTGTTCAATCCATTTCTACAATACCAGCAGGAGAGAGTGAGAGCAAGAGAGCAAGCCATGTACTCCCAGCAATGGAGGAAGGCAGAGAGAGAGAGAGATGGTGGGGAGGGGGGAGAGGAAGGGGCAGAGCACAGGAAGCCACACGTTGGCTATAGAGATCCTAAGGCTAGCTATGCCCAAATTCCAATGCATTACTTAACTAACTGCCAAATTGCCCCCTTCCTATAACTTGCAGACAAGGGATGATCCCTCAAGAAACGGATGGTGTAGAAAGGGCCTGTGACTTGCCTTAAATACAGGGGCGCTACTGTCTCTCTTTAAGTAATTTGCTATTTAGATATCTATATTCCAGGAACATAAGCCCAGAAGGAGGCAGATTATTCAAACTTTCCTAATATTTTAATACTATGTAATAAAATGTACTATCATGCTCTCAGCCATATGCTTTCTACTTCACTCATATATATTCGCTGACATTAAAGATGGAAAATAAAGCCATTATTTTTGCATTAGCAAATCATACTCGCATTTTGTTTTCGCCCCCACATAATCAAGGCAGATTGGCTCATTTGTATCGTATTAACCTGTCTATACTATATTTCCAGAAACTAAATGTAGTTCAAATATAGGCTTTAAGCCAGCCAAAGGTACAGCTTGATCCTCCTACTTTACTCAAAATTAAGTCCCTTTCATTTCAGTGGGTTTTACTCTCAAGCAGGACTGCGGCCATATGCAACTTATGTATTTATGGTGGTGATGGTGGTGGGGAGTGCTTACGTTTGGCTGGGTCATGCCTTCAGTTCTGTGTTCCGTTGCATTTCTCTCCGGAACAAAATATTCAGCCAAATTGGATGCCCACACAATGCAAGAGAAGCAGGTAACAAGACATTATTCTCAGTTGTTTTCCACAGTGATGGGCCTCCCTTTTCTTGGAGAAATGTCAATGCCTGAATCAGGACATCTTCTAGAAGGGGTAAAACCCTATCCTATTCTATCAGTGGAAGCTGGTGTCTCCTATTTCGGTGGGGCTGTGATTCCATTCTGGGTTTTAGTCAGAATCAACCAGAGCTCTAAAGAGGCTATCTGAGGTGCTGAACCTTTTCCTCAACTGGGTTTGGCACCTTGAATAGCTCCTTCAGAGTTCTGTTTGTTTCTGACTGAAACCCAGAATGGAATCACAGCCTCACTGAAATCGGAGCCACCGTCCTTCACTGCCTCCAATTTAGGCTGCTATGAGGGCCAAGGATAAGATTAGCATGCTGTGCTACTAGTCTATAATATTTAGTGGGTATTTAGGTTCTATTTTTAATTGCTTTCTTAACTGCTCTAAGCCTTGGATGGGTCAGACTAAGAAAACCTATGAAGTTTTATGTATGATCTGTGAGGAGCAATTAATGACAGAGAAAAATACATTTATTTATTTATTATATTTTTATACTGCCCAATAGCTGAAGCTCTCTGGGTGGTTCACAACAATTAAAACCACAACATGCAGCATAAAATACATTATAAAAATTTAAAAGTTTAAAATGACAGTATAAAGGAAGAATAGAAACCAAAATAAAACCTAGCAGCAATGCAGAGATTTAAAAGACAATAACAGATTTAAAGCAACAGAACTCTTCCTCTCTTCCTTATGATATTTATCTATCTTCTCCTGTACTGAATGCAATATGCTTCTACGTATATATCAGTTGCTGGGGAACACAAGCAGGAGGGTGCTATTGCACTTATTTAGGGTGACCATATTTGGGAAACCAAAAAAGAGGACACCTAGTGTGTGCGGGGGGAAGCAGCTTTCTGAGTCCTGCAGAAAGTATGTTATTCCCCCGCCACCTTAAAGAACCCGATTGGAGTGGAGGAGGGGAAAGGATTTCATTCTGCACCACCACCATCCACTCCAATTGGGGCCTTTTCTATAATGTCCACGAATGACCCACTTTCCCCTTTAAGACCTCAATTGGAGCTCGGGGTGGGGGAATGAGGTGCCTCAAGAAAGCATGTCATTCCCTCCTGCCATGCTAATGGCAGCCTTATAGGGGAAGGTGTGTCATTCCAGGACATTACTGAAAATTATAGAAAATCCCCCGACACCATGGAAAGAACAAAAACCAGGACAAATCCGGGGAAATCCTGACAGTTGGTCACCCTAACTTATTGTCATGTCCTGTTCCCCCTGGGTTAGAAGAAGGTGTTTCAGGTGATCAATCAGAATCAGACTCTGAAGTAGAGGAGTCAACACCAGAAACATGTCAGCCTTTACCAGTGGGGAAGAAAGCTCTCACAGGCTCTTCACTAGCTGGGAGTGAACCCTCTCCAGAACTTATCTCCTCAAGGGCAAACAATACACAGTCCGTGGGAAGCCAATATTCTTCCGAAGGGGAGAGCACGGAGAGGTTAGCTGATCCTAGAGTATGCTGCAAACGAAAACGGGCGGAGCTAAAGGAAGGCGAGAGAAAGTCGGGCCAGCTGGCGTCCCATCAGAAGCTTTATCACAACTAGTGTCTCTGAAGTTAACGCGTTGGAGGGGGGGGGGGGAAGGCTTTCCATTCTTCTTGAAAGGACAATTGTCTCACTTAGTTTGCATAGTTTTGCCTAGGAGAAAGTTTCCTAGAGATTAGACTCTCTTCAGGTGGGAAGAGATGTTTACTGCTTGAATAAAGCTTTGTGGATTACTTAGGCCTGGTTATTGTCTCCCAAGAAGGCAGGAGGTTTTTGAGAAACACGACACTCATACCCTGCTTGTGTGCTTCTTGTAGGCGTTTGAGTGGCAACTGTGGGAAGTACTACCATTGGAAAATAAAAAAAATACTTAACACAATCAGATTCAAAAGGCCACAACCCAATCCTATGTTTAGCTGCAGCAGGTGAAAGAACACCCCAGTCTAGAGTAATTTAGCTCTTCTTTATGAGAGGAAAAACTTAGCATTGACTAAGAATGTGGTAAGGAGTACCACATTCAGTAAGGAGTATCACATTCAGTTTAGCTTTCTGACTCTCTAGCAGGTATTGAAATGCTAAGCTGGAACACAGTGGGCTTTTGAGTCCCCACCATAGTTGAGTCACCACCATTGGTTCAATGTTCTTGGGCATCCTACTGTTAATTGGAATCACTACTCCTGATCATTTGAGCTTCTATGGTTACACAGCAATTATAGGGCCGTTGGTATCCCTTTTCATTTTAGCAAGTAACATATATCTGCAATGCATTGCAAAATATGCTAAACTGGATTCTGTATTGATCACATGCTAGCTTCCATAAACTCAAGATATGCCAAGGCTAATGAATCTGAAGCTTATGAAATACAACCCATCTTAAAGGGCATATATTCTGAGAAGAACACTATTGAAAAACAGCATATTGAGTATGTATGCCTCCCCTCTCTTCAAAACAACCTTGTTTGTCAATGAATCAGTTCAAAGCAACATCATTCATGAGAGAAGTACATTGCTAAGCCATCAAATTGTAATAAGATTGGAAACCATGTTCAGAATTGGATGCTCCAGTCATACAAATCCAGGTTGCCCTGCTATGCCACAGAAGGCTATGTTGAAAAACTAGGCTATTTCTAGTGCTATAGGTGTCTAGTTTGATTTACAAAACATTGCTTTCTGACAACCCTTATTTTTCTTCTTATGAGACCTGAATTGCAGAGTAAATAGAATTAAATAGTGACTGTTACTGATACAGGCTGGGCAAACAACAACAACAACAACATATCTCTGTGGTCTCCAGTTCCATGGTAAAGTCTAGTTTACTATGTGACTAATGGTAATCAGTTGATATTAATGGAAAACCTAGGTAGATTGAAGCAGAAACATAAGAAGAACCCTGCTGGATCAGAGCAAAAGACCTATCTTAGGCCATAGCTAGACCTAAGGTTTATCCCTGGATCATCCAGGGGTCAAACCTGTTCATCTAGGTGACACACAGGGAATCCAGTGCTCAGGCAGGGGCGAACCCTGGATGATCCCAGGATAAACCTTAGGTCTAGCTGTGGCCCTAGTCCAGTATCCTGCATCACACAGTGTTGAACCAGATGCTATCCACCACTTTGCTTGAATCTCTCAAGCAAAGCATGGAGTCAATAACACTGTTCCTCCCAGTATTCAGGACGCAGTAGTATTGTGACTCTGCGCTGTCAATGGTTACTAGCCATGATGGCTGGATGTTACATCCAGTATGACTGTGAATACCAGTTGCTGGGGAACATGAGTAGGAGGGAGGACTTCGGTAGTGGCCACCAGCTGCCTACTGGAAGCCCCCAAGCAGCACTCATGACCTTCTACAGCTTGTGGCCACTGATTGGTTTGAGACAACAGGGCTGTTCTTGTGTTCTTACATTTCTTTTCCCCTTTAAACAATTTACAGAGCGCTCTGTCTGTGTCTACTGAGAAATAAGTGCTATTATGTTCAATGGGACTTATTCCCAAGTAAGTGTGCATATGCAGGTGTATGCAACTTGTGGCCCTCAAGATGCTCTGGCCTGCAGCTCCCATCTTGCCTTATCTTGGGCTATGCTGGCTAGGACTGTTGGGAGTTGTAGACCAAAACATCTGGCCACAAGTTGCCCACCCCTGTTTTATAGGATTGCAGCCTTAAATGTTAATAGCTGCTGAAAGTTCTCATGTAATCTCTAGAAGGATTGGGAAAAGAAGAGTAAGGATATTAGCTCTCACTGCTAATAAAGGCTTAAACTTATCAGTTCATAATGGGTGGGTAAACTGGATAGCTGGATTGGCCAGAAGGGCTTCTAATCCTGCTCTGAAATTACCACAAGAAGCATCACTGCTTCAGGATCATGAACTGAACTATGGGATCAGAAAGCCTCCATTCCAGAAAGGATTTGTTCTACTTTGCACAAAATGTTTGCTGTGGCTACATTGGCACAAGACATGTTTATGTTCCATGCTGTTATACACCACTGTAGGATCACTTTCTAATTTGTTCTAAGAAGTTGGTCATAAACAGTAATATAAAAACATGTAATACATGATTAAGGGTGCCAGCATACAGCACAAATAGGGAAGAGTTAACAATATAATCAAGGGAATGGTTTGTGGAAACGCCTGTATCTACTGGTATGTGTTGTCCTAAAGCATTGAGAGAAATTGCCTGGGTAAATTGGTATATGAATCATTCATCAACAGAAAGGGGGGTGGAAAGCACATCATAATCGCATAACTAATCTGGAATCGTTTGACCCTCAATCAAATGTTCTTGTTTCAAGCTCCAAAACACTTTTGAAAGTCTTTGATGCAGAAATTCAGCTCTAAACTGCATGAATGCTCTTAGCACACAAAAGAGTCTTATGGCACCTTAAAGACTAGCAGATTTATCACGGCATAAGCTTTTGTGGACTACAGCTCATCAGATACATGGATTGTTATCCTCAGTTGGCAAGCTGACAGATGTACTTCTGGAAGCTGAGGGTAGCCAAGGAAATGAATGGACCATATTCATATGCTTCTGGCTTCTGTAGGTTATATGGTCCTCATTGGCCAACTTACTATAGCAGCATGAAGATTTTGTTTGCAAATGAGTGAAGGAAAACAGTAATTTGAGGATGCTTGGGATATTTTGCCACACTATTGGTACATTAACCAAGGTTCTTTTGGAAGCTATGCAGCAAACCTACCTTGGGGAGTGTCTATGCACTCTATTAACCCTGCAGTGGTTGTGCAATGGCACTACATTGTTTCGATGATGCAGCCGCCAACTCTGGCTTTTACCCCCCAAGCTGAGCTTTTTCACGGTGTCGTTTTACTGCAACGTTTCCAACTGCTCCAAGGCTACCAAGTTGTTTCTCTAGTTTGTCTCTGATGGCTTCGGTTCGGGGTGTGTGTGATCCCAGTGCAGGGTAAGGCCGAGAAGACAGGGCAGGGGGCAGGTTTGGCAAGCCGAATGGCTGCTGGTGCTGAGGTTTTCCCTGACCAGATGGTCCACACTCTCTCCTGCTGTCCAGCTTTCTCAATTCCACCTTGCAGCAGCGATGCTGTGGGATTTTGAAGGAATCAGCTCACAAAGCGGCATCGTATAGACACCCCCTTGGATTAATTTACACAAGCATGAAATCCCAGCATGCACCAGCTACTCCTGTTGGGTTATTTTTCTCAGTCACACTATGCACAGTCTTGTGAGCTCTGTTCAACTGCACTATACTTCACAGTCTGTACCACCATGCCGGCATAGACTATGGTATTATCTTCAGATGAAACTGAGGCAAAGAAAGAGATGTTTATTTTCCAGGAACATGGGTTCCCTCTTGGCCTCTCTTTTAATTTGACTCGGGTATTTGCCCCCCACTCATTGTGTAAACAAGTAAAGGTGAAATGAGTTTTAAGACCTTATTTCAGAATAACTGTTTTTGCTCTTAAAGGACTTGCAAAATAGAACATATAAGATTGGACTTTCACCAGCCAGGCAGCTCTCTCCATTTATTGGCCCCACCTCATACCAGGGAGAGCCTTTTATACACAATATGGCTTCTTGCCCTATTCAGTTGCTCTGTTTCTGGTTCTACCGATACTTGAGGAGAGGAACTGCACTGCCCCTGCCCCTTGCTTGTGCATCACTGTCACCCTCAACCTGTGGAGGGTGACTACCTCCTGTATCTGTAGAAGCTCTCTATGTGAACCAGAACACTAGAAAATCAGCTTTCTGGCTTTTGTGGGGAGTCTCCACAGATACAGGAGGAGGCCAATGGAGGCTGGTGTCTTCAATGGAGGCTGGTGAGGTGATGAATCCACTTTGGGTTTCAGTCAGAACCAGTCAAAACTCAAAAAGAGCTGTCCAAGGTGCCCAGCACCCTGATTTCACCTTCACTTGCTCCACCCCTTCTGTAGCCTGATTTCCTTAATTACTCTTGCTGGGTGCAGTTTGTTGTTATGTGTGAATCCAGAGAGGATGGGTTGCTGTGATGATTAGCAAACCACCCAGCAACCCAACCACAGAGTGTGGGTTCTGGGTGGCTTGTAAGCCACCCCAGCCACTCACCCTTGCTGGGTTTGGACATCACAACAACCCACATCCAGTGAGGGTAATTAGGGAAATGAGCTGGCATGTGAATGGCACACATGGATATGGTTTATTTATTTATTTGTTTATTTATTGCATTTATATACTGCCCCATAGCCGAAGCTCTCTGGGCGGTTTACAAAAGTCAAAAACAGTAAACATTAAAACAAATATACAAAGTTTAAAAACATAAAAAGCCAGTGGCTTATTAACCATCCTTGTGCCATGCAAACCTGGTCATTAGATAATTAAAAAACAAAACAAAACTTTTAATGGCATATGATGGTGCATTTATGACATCCATCCAAACAGGTCTAGTATTCTATTGAAACTGTTTTTAACTGTCTAAATTTTTTCAAATTTTATATATTT
Source organism: Elgaria multicarinata webbii (assembly GCF_023053635.1). Taxonomy (NCBI): domain Eukaryota; kingdom Metazoa; phylum Chordata; class Lepidosauria; order Squamata; family Anguidae; genus Elgaria; species Elgaria multicarinata. The sequence continues at coordinate 54,328,416 of NC_086178.1, read as the reverse complement.
ATATTTTATGCTGTGTTTTATTATCTTATGAATTGTTGTTAACCACCCAGAGAACTTTGGCTATTGGTTGCTATAGATAATAATAATAATAATAATAATAATAATAATAATAATAATAATAAGAAGAAGAGGGACCTTCACCTCCAACCTTGGAGAGACCCATTCAGCATAAACCAGACTGATGAAGAGTCCAGAAAAGAGACCATGCCACAGTTCCAGTACCACTAGGATAGTATAAGTGGAGGTTGCCAGGGCAAGGCAAACTAGTCCAGCTGAGCAAGCCCGAAAAAGGGCAGTGTCCTCATCAAGTCCACAGTGACATCCAGCATGATGCCTGATCCTGGATTACTGTGAACCAAGAAGCCTACTTGATGCCAGGCAGCCTCCTGCAAAAGCACAACTGCCAACACTTCAACCCTAGAAGTAATAGGATTTAGGATTCCTGGCTGGGCAATAGAGCCTTCCTCTCTTAAACTCAGGTCCTGCAAAAGAGCTGGGAACAGTGAGGGCACATGAACTGGGGTGCCTTAAACCAACCCCAGTTGGGGATTGGGGGAAACAAAATCCCTTCCCCCATTTTTGTTTGGTTCCTCCCAAGCCCCCCATTGCTGTGGCTGGAAGACCAGCATGTATTCACACACACATGCACACACAGATATTTTAATTTAAAAGGGACACTATTTTACAAACCTATATGATTTTAATTCTGAAGCATGACAATCAAGAACCAGGTGAGTACAAAACCCATTTATGTCCAATTCCAAGATTCTCTCTATATAAATATATGAGAGTGTTTCCTCCCCTAACAGAACAGGCAATGAGAGGAAAGGATGTAAAAATACATTAGAACATACGAAGTGCCCTGCTGGGTCAGACCGAGGGTCCATCTAGTCCAGCACTCTGTTCACACAGTGGCCAACCAGCTGTCGATCAGGGACCAACAAAGCAGGACATGGTGCAACAGCACCTTCCTGCCCATGTTCCCCAGCAACTGGTACACACAGGCTAACTGCCTCGAATACTGGATGTAGCACATAACCGTCAGGCAAATCATTAACATGATGAAATGTATCATTATTATCAGATTAGAAATCCTAGTGGGGAGGTATATATATATTTCTCACCTTGCACTGACAGGCACTCTTCATTCTTAACAACATATTTGTGCACAAAACCAGATAGCAGGATGAAGGCACAATTCAAATAAAACATTCTCTAATTAATGGTCTGCTGCTGTAAAAAATGTGCATGCTGAGCTCCAGCGATATCCAATCAACAATTGGTTACCCTGGGAAAAAAGACATGGTAAAGAAATTAGATGCATTTATTTGTATTGAACTAAATGCTAAAATGAAGGATGGCTCTGTTTTGTTGAAATCATTAGCTAAGAGAAATTTATCACAGAGCTGGAATGTGGTGAGAATATAAGATATTGGCAAGCAGCAGCTCTCCAAAGCCTTGGGCAGAGAGAGGGGTCTTTCTTTACTAGCTCTTTGACACGAGTGTCAAATTAGATGTTGACCACTTAGATGTACCTAACTCCTTCCCAATGTTTTTTATTTATTTATTTATTTATTACATTTTTATACCGCCCAATAGCCGAAGCTCTCTGGGCGGTTCACAAAAATTAAGACCACAATAAAACACCCAACAGGTTAAAACACAATTACGAAATACAGTATAAAAAGCGCAACCAGGATAAAACCACACAGCAAAGTTGATATAAGATTAAAATACAGAGTTAGAACAGTAAAATTTAAATTTAAGTTAAAATTAAGTGTTAAAATACTGAGTGAATGAAAAGGTCTTCAGCTGGTGACGAAAGCAGTACAGTGTAGGCGCCAGGCGGACTTCTCTGGGGAGCTCGTTCCACAACCGGGGTGCCACAGCGGAGAAAGCCCTCCTCCTAGTAGCCACCTGCCTCACTTCCTTTGGCAGGGGCTCACGAAGAAGGCCCCCTGTAGATGATCTTAAGGTCCGGGTAGGTACATATGGGAAGAGGCGTTCCTTCAGATAACCTGGCCCCAAACCGTTTAGGGCTTTAAATGTCAATACCAGCACTTTGAATTGGGCCCGGACCTGGACTGGCAGCCAATGAAGCTGGAAAAGGACTGGCATAATGTGATCTCGCCGGCCAGTCCCTGTTAATAACCTTGCTGCCCTATTTTGTACCAGCTGAAGCTTCCGGACCGTTTTCAAAGGCAGCCCCACGTATTTTAAAACAAAAAGCAGCCCGGTTTCTTTCAAGAACTAGTGCTTTGTTACTAGCTACAGCTACATAACTAGGGGTGGACAACATGTAGGCCAAAACATCTGGAGGACCACAACTCCTCCAGACCAACATAGCTAATGATGATGGATGATGGAAGTTATGTGCCAAAATATCTGAAAGGCCACAAGTTGCTTCTCCTGATAGCTGCGATAGCGTTGCTTTGCTAAGAAACCCCCAAGAGGGAATCTAAAGAAACACAATGCCTCGTTTGACAAAGTAGTCTCCCCGCAAACAACACCATAGTGCCTGTAGAGCAATGGAGATTTAAGAGTAACAAACATAACACTAGATTTATTTGTTGTTGTTTTTTTAAAAACAACAACAACAACCACTAGTCTTATGTGGTCCAGTTCAGAGAGATGCATGTTTAAAAAGAAGTCAGTCTGCATCCTAACTGAGGCTGCACAGCACAGAAAGGTGCCGTTCTCATGCACAATGGGTGCTCCTCCACCATGGCGTGATCCAAAGCTGCAGGGACAAGAAGATAACAATTCTATGGAAAATACCCACCCAGTGGGCCACATTCTTCTAGTTCGAAGTGTGGGGTCACATTAGAATGAAGCATTTCTCATGCTGCTGGGAATGCATGCGGAGGGCACCCAAGTCAGAACATATATGGAACTCACTACCACAAGATGTAGTGATGGCCATCAATTTGGATGGCTTTAAAAGGGGGTTGGTCGGATAAATTCCTGGAGGAGAAGGCTGTCAATTGTTACTAGCTCTGAAGGTTGTGTGCTGCCTCTAGTATCTGAGGCAGTAAGCCTGTGAGCACCATTTGCTGGAGAACATGGGTGGGATGGTGCTGTTGCACCATGTCCTGCTTTGTTGGTTTCTGGTACACAGCTGGTTGGCCACTGTGTGAAGAGAGTGCTGGACTAGATGGACCCTTGGTCTGATCCAACATGGTTCTTCTTATGTTCTTATACCAGTTGTGGAAACTCACTCGTATTATGTGAATCTTGTGCTTGACATGCAAACTTTAAGCTTGTATGACTGGGGTTCATACAATGGGGTTCCAAATGTGATCCCGATGTGATTTAGTGGAGGGGCTGTTGCTCTGTGGTGGAGCATGTACTCTGCATACAGAAGGCCCCAGGTTCGAGCCACAGCATCTCCAGGTAGGGCTGTGAAATAATCCTGCCTAAAAAACCGGAGAACTGCTGCCAGGCAGTGTTGACAATATTGGGCTAAATGGACCAATGGTCTGATTTGGTATAAGGCAGCTTCCTATGTTCATATCCCATTTAAAATTGTCCCATTCTATCCTGTATTGTAATTTGATCTTGTTGCAGCTCTTAGTCAATCCAAATAGTGCCCCAGTTCATACGTATTTATTTCAGTCAAGATATTCATTTAAGTCAAGATATATTTGCACTTGATCCTACCTTTCCCTCCGCCCTTCTCAGTGCACTTCAATTGAGCACTGCCTACATTACTTAACCATAGTTTCCCATTGCATCCAAACCAGGAAACTATGGTTGGCAGGATTAGATCAGCCAAGGATCTTAAACAAGACTAGAAAGCACCCTTTATATCTTGTAGGCATTGTGCAAGGTTAGCAGGGCCATAAGAACAGAAGAAGAGCCATGCTGGATCAGACCAAGGATCTATCTTATCCAGCTCTCTGTTCACACAGTGGCCAACCAGCTGCCAACCAGGAACCCACAACAGCACCCTTCCACCCATGTTCCCCAGCAACTAGTGTATATAGGCTTACTGCCATGCTGCTGACCCCACCCCTGACATTGTGCAGCTTCTGTGTCCCATCTCCAACATCCATATGTTGAGCATGGATACCTGACCAGAGGTAGCCTGCTATGTAGAACTTGAAGTCCATAGGTTTCCATGGCAGCTGAAACTCTTTATAATTAGAATGCAGTGAGACTTACGTAGACATGTATAGGATTGCACTGCTAATAACACCTCTGTACATAGTCTGGCAAGGGGTAGACATAGAGGGCCAATAAACAAGGGTATATTTTAATGTCTTTTAATTATAGTCTCCATTTGTATAATATACATATCTATATCTCCTGACAAATGACATTTCCTATTACTTTATTCACTTGGTATAATTGGGAACCTCCATTATCTGTATAGTTTTCAATTGTATACCGCACTCTGAAGAAAATCTATCCTCTAATTTAAAATTTCCTAGGCAGAAAAGACTATCTTTCTCTTGGGAAATAAATATGATAAAATTAATCCGGAGGCTATGTTTGCATATCTAGCAGACAATAACCATGCTCAAATCAAACAGCGTTTTAAATCACAATCATTTGTATTTAGCCCATTTTATTGTATCCAATTTTAATATCTTCTTTTTGCTGACGATGATGGAACTATAAGGCTACACATGAATCGTATTCAATACAATTGTATTTATTTAGTATTACAGCATCTTAGAAATAGATGGAATAAACATATTAAAGAAAAATATTAGGCCTTGTAAATAAAACAAGAAAAGGGAAAATAAAATGAGAAAATGCAATTATACCTGCTAGTATTAGAGAATGTAGACAAACACTAGAACTTGTCTTCCAGGGGACAATGCATATACATGTGAGCACTGAACATAAGAACATAAGGAGAGGCCTGCTGGATCAGAGTAAGGGTCCATGTAGTCCAGCACTCTATTCACACAGTGGCCAACCAGCTGTCGACCAGGAACTCACAAGCTGGACATGGTGCAACGGCCCTACTAGAATATTTCTGAGAGTTTCTTTCTTGGAAGCTATCCCCAGTGAATTCCCAAAGTGCTTCTCAAACTCTCCAAAGTTTAAAAGGCTGATTGAGAACATAGGCATGTGTGTAGCACATTTCATTAGGGTGTACACCCAGGGGCTTTTTAAAAAGGCAAACATTTATTGAATTCTCAATCATAAACAGCATTATTTTTATTCATTTATTTATTAAACATTGTAGACACTGATGCCCTACTGTTTGAAGTGAGGGGTGGGGGAATGAGGAGACGCTCCACAAGCCCTAGCATTGGTGGGGCTTTGTGGTGACACTGGCCTGAGGAGGGGCTTACGAAGCGATATTAGCCTTCAGGATCCCTCCTTCTGGCCTCTTTTGAGTGTGGCTCCTGGCAGAGAGGCTCCTAGCAGAACAATTCCTTTTTGCTCCTGCTGCCAGGAACAATGGCGCATTGTCAGGGGTGGTGGCAGCAGAACAGCTGGAGGACTGTTCTCACTACATCTGGATCCCACTCTGGATCCCTTGCTTGAGACATTAGGGTGTGCCTGGGCACATCTGGCACACCCTTTGCACACCCCTATGATTGAGAGGTTGGCATCTACCCAGAGTTAGGTTTCCTTACTCAAGCACATTTCTTATCCAGATAATGTATTGATAGTATCATTTTAAGCTAACTGTGATGCTTGTGGCAACCAATGTAGAGTCTAATTTCATGCTAGTATCAAATGGAACTTTTATCATACCACATGGAGAATTCAGCCCCCAATTTTTTGTTTATTATTTTCTCTCTGAGGCGGGCAAAACACAAACCTCCTATAGATTCTGATATTGGTGATGGCTGTTGTGATGCGCAATCAAGGCAAATGATTCAGAAATCCCATTTTTTTAATCAAATGAGATAAAGTAATCTATGGCTTCACTCCTGCATATAGTTAGGCTTTTAAACTCCTGGTGTCTTCAAAGGGATTTAAGCAGCCCACGTGTAGGATTGTAGGCTAAGCGAATAAAAGAAGTGATTAATTTTCTGTTTCATTAATCACTCTGTCCTTCATAAACTAGAGTATTATCGATTTCCCCCCATGGTTGGAATTTAATGTATCTTTAGGGATCTTCAAGGCTTCTATATTCCAGGTATCTCTAAAGCTGTATTTCTATCATAACTGGAAAGTTTATGATCAACCCAAAGTCTCTCTGCAACTACATTTAGAACTAGTGGCATTTTTTTTAATTTGCCGCATTTAAAACTTCTTCAAGTCTTCAGCAAAATAAATACTTGTGGGACCACAGGAGAATGTAGACTAATTTGTCTAAATATTCAATTACAACATTGCCTGCCAGATAATTCACAAGAGTCCCATAAACCAGATGACACATGTATATCACAACGACCCCATCCCATAATATATGGGCCTGTATGTTTCTGCACAAACTGAGAGTGGGGTGATGAGGGCCTCCTCATGAAGCAGGTCAAGGAAAAAGCAAAAATTAGATGCTTGCCATTTTGTTTCCCACCAGTCGTGTGTGTGTGTGTGTGTGTGTGTGTGTGTGTGTGTGTGTGTGTGTGTGTGTGTTAAAATCATCTAAGGATTCATAAACATTTATGATGGACTCTTGTATGGCTGATTGCATATCTACCTAATTACTCAGCAAGATTTCTCTAAGGACTTCGATTGTGATCTTCAAACAGCTGATGTAGAGGAAGAACATAATAAGTAGGCATACTGACAAAGCTAGAGTTTGCAAATATTGCAGAAAGAAACAACACTTCCACCCTCTCCAGATCAATCATGACTACATTCTTTAACTTGGTATCTCCTTCAGGGTTTCTTGGTCCTTAGAGGCAGCATCTGTACATTCCGTGGTATAAGATCTGACTTATTACATCCTACTTGTCGCTGGCAGTCCCATCATTCACCAGTTCTCTAGTGTAGAATGGGCCAGTACTGTTGTGGAAGGCAGAGCCTCAATCCCACAGTGACTGTGTTCACTTTTCTCTCTGTTTTTCAGCACTTCCTGATCTGTCTTGGGCAGAAATGCTGCATCCATGGAGATGGGACTTAACAGAGGCTGCTGGATCCACAAACAGACAAGGGCTCGGCTTACTCTGAGAAAGCATGACTAGCTTAATGATATGCTGTGATCTTTACAGTTAATGTGAATTTGAAACTGGGTCTTCCAGTCCCCCACCCTGAAATTATGGAAGATTGCTGTTTGCTTGTTGTTATATCATTTAATAAAACTTAATACACACAGACATGTAGGTTTATCCTCCTCTTGGATGTTAGAAAAAAGAAGAGAAATTGTTGAAGATTCTAGGAAGAATTAAATCTGACATTACGGAAAGGCCCCTAAAATGGTATGAAAGAGAAAGATGTTAGAGGTGTTAGATACTGGCAAAATCCAAAAAGCCTTCCCCTTGAAACATCATTTTAAGGCCATAAACTTGTCCCTTAAAACTAGTAAAGGTGCAAAGGCCCCTTCTGAAGGGTAAAGATATAATATGCAGCTAACCAAAGTAACAGCATGGAGTCCTTCAAGGCATATTAGAGTGCCCTATTTAGTTCGCCTAAGCCCTGTAGGGAGGAAATAATGAGACATCTTCAGAAGAATTTAAATAAATCCCTCTCCCAAGAGCAGAAGGACTTTCTTCGTGGAGTAGTAACTGTAGACGAGGTTGTTGAAGTAATTAAGAATCTCGAGAATGGCAAATCCCTGGAATAGATGTCGTCCCTGTAGAGTTTTGCAAGAAATTTAGTGCAGAACTGATAATTCCTTCAGCAAAACTTTTCAATTTAATTTTTGAAAAGAGCAAGATCATGGTGAGAAGCCAGGAGATATCAGTGCCTGATAGAGACCCCACAGTGTGTGCCTCCTGCCATCCTATGTCTCTTCTGATTCAGGACACTCAGATCTTTGCTTCTTTTTGGCCCATAATATTAACTTTTTAGAGCAACACTCAGCACTAGGGATGAGACTAGGCATAAAGATTATCTATACTGATTCTGATCAATCACGTTTCATGGCACTGAGGCAAATTTCAGATCACATAATGTCATTTGCCTCCATTAGGTAAAGACAATTCTGTAGGCCGTAGGGATGTACACATCACCAGACAAAGGGGAAATGCATAATCAAAAGGGACAAAGGAGGACACAGATTTGCATAAACATTTCATATGCTCATGTATTTGTTCACTTGTTACATTCATCCAATAGCCAAAGGCCTCTGGGCAGTTCCTAAAATACAACATGATAGAACTCTAAAATACATCATGATAGAACATAATATAAAATCCTTAATGTACAATTTTAAAACCTGATTGATAAAGCTTAAAACACTTAACAATGAACTACTAGCACCTAATTTAAAAAAGTCCCATCATATGCCATAAAATATCTGGGAGTAGAGAAAGTCTTAACGTGCCACCAAAAAGATGACAATATTGGTGCAAGATGGACCTTGTGTGTGTGTGATATAGAAACACTGAATTGGATCCAGACTTAATCATGCTCAGAGCAGACTCACTGAAATCAATGGGACTCATAAATCATAACTAATGGGTCAGTGGGTCTTCTCTAAGCATGAGTGAGTCTGGATCCAACCGGCTTAGTATAATTTAGATCACGGGTGAGGAACAGTTTTCAGCCTGAGGGCCAAATTGGAAAAGGGGAAAGGTCTAGGGGCCCACAGTCTGTCTGTGATAGGCCAAATCTGATTATTACCATTTTAAGCCTACTCAGAAGCCAACAGGAAAGGCTTCTGCATATCTACTTAGAATTAAGGAGGACTGAATCAGTCAGCAGTGCTTTCAAATAGCATCCCAAATACTAAGCCTCGGCAATGTCTACTCACAAGGAAACAAATCTCCTGCCAGCAAAATGCACACCTCAGTTCTGGGCAGCTGGTCTCTGGCTGCAAAATGCACAGCTCACAAGCTTTGCAACGGCTTGATTCTTTGCAGGTGAGTTTTAGGTTAACTGCCTTTAAACATCCTCTTATCTCTGATGGAGATAAGCAAAAGAAACTTGCCCTGGATTAGGGCTGGAGGTTCTTCATCCCTGACATAAAGCTCCATCACACTGGCATTATAGTCTGCTGTCGCGGTGAATTTATTATGCAAAGGACTCAGATGATGCCAGCCATGTCATGCTGTGATTGTGTTTTCTCCCCTCCTCTTAGCGATGTATTTTGGCATGTGGAAAGTCTGGTTCTTCCAGAATGCGAAAGGACACCGCTCAAATTTAAACATGTATTTTCATCCATTGTTTTTAATCTGATGTTCTGTGGGTGTGTTTTCAAGGGATGGTATTGCTGATGAATGAGAGGGGCATGTCTTTTCTCCAGTGGGTTAAGTAGCTTATCTCCCCTCCCCTTTCCCTCTCTCCTTTTCAGTAAAAGGGAGTTTTAGTTGATTAATAAATTAATCTATGGATTAAATTTGCATGTGGGTTATAAGCAGTCCCTCTGGAGCAAGAAGAGGTCCCATTAAACTCTATGTTCTTAGTCCTGAGTAGGCATTTTCACATTAAAAGAAATGTGGAAAATGCACCCTCCTTGCCAGCTGTGCTCTCATTTTTAAAGATAGAGATACAAATTGGCACAGTGATAGCTCTTATGGAGGGCTTTCAGCATACCAAATTTGAATCAGATTGGGTCATCCCTTGATTTTTTATGATTTTTAAAATTTCCCCCCTTAAACCCTTTTCCTCACAGTCCACCAGTGTGAAGAATCATAGGATCGATCTTCCATTGCTTTGATCCTGCGAAGCTGTGCATCTTCAAGTTCATAAACTACAGATCTGCTGGTTCCCTTACTCAAAAGTAAATCCCATTGATTTCAACTGCTAAAGTCACATGCAGGCTTACCTTTGAGTAAACCCCATTGAACAGAGAGAGTCTTACTTCTGAGTAAACACTTATTCCATTTATAGAGAGCCACAGAAGGCTTGTGTGTGCGCATTTTACAGGTGGAGCATGTTTGAAAGGTGCACTGTGCTAGGCAGGGAGAGGAAGGAGGAGAGGGGAACCAGGTTTGCCTGGTGCCCTTTCCACAAGGATTGGACACCAGCTGTCTCCGCAGTTCGCTGAGGATACCAATCCTGGGAGGGCTGCAGTGGCAGCTTCTTTTCTTATTCCAGCCCCGCCCCCTCCTATATTTTTCATCAAGGGAAGGTGGAGGCAACCTTGAGTCAAGCAGTGGGGAAACAAGAGCCCTGTGTCTCTTTCCATCCAGGTGGGCACTTTACTGAAGTGGTATTCTCTCTCTCTCTCTGTCTCTCTCTCCACCCTTTCTTTCTTTCTTTCTTTCTTTCTTTCTTTCTTTCTTTCTTTCTTTCTTTCTTTCTTTCTTTCTTTCCAGCCCGATCCCAGGCAGTGTTCAGTGCTCCTAATTCTGCCTGGGATCAGTGCTCTTTCTCTTTCCCCTAAGATCTGGCCTCGATCCTAGTAGGGACAGTTTCATTTATTATTTTTTGGGGGCAGGCTTAGGCAAGTCTACTCATAAGTAAGCATCACTGAGTTTGGCGGGGCTTACTCTAAGGTAAGTGGGTTATTTATTTAAAGGGCAGAATGGAACAAACCAGGACTTACTTCAGAGTAAAGATGTGTAGGCACATCTTTATGGGATGTGCCTACATGGGATATCCATGAAACTACTTAGGGGAGAGAAGTCCTTGTTTTCCCCAAATCTGTTCAGCAATAAGAGAAGCTACTGCTGAGGAAAAAGCAGAGCAACACCACAGTCAGTGCAGGGGGTGGGGAGTTGTCCAACCACCACCACCCAATAAAGTGTAAGGGGAGGTATGAAGGAGATCCGCAGGTGGATGCAATAGCGATTTGCAGGTGCGCAGGGGAGGAGAGGTGTAAAGATGCATGAACCCTAAAAGCGCACAGGTGTAAGTGATCAGGGCTTCACACGCTATGGAAAGAAAGGGAGATAATATGAGGGCAAAAGTCTAGGGGTGATGGAGCTTTTAGATAGAAATACAACACATCGCACCATACTAAAGAAAACTATGAGCCTTTCTACATGAGGGTTTTATTACACGTTTGTGAGTCTTCACACAGTAGTTTGCAAGTCCTTTCCATGGTGTCATCCTCATCTAGGGCCTCTCCTGTGCTTTGCAACCATTATTGTGTTTTGTTTTTTTCTTAACAAGGAAAGCCAAGTTTTCCTCAATGGCATTATACAAGTCTTATGTATGTTTGCAATTCCACTCTACCACGTTGTGGTTGCGTCTGCTGTACAGCTGGTGTTGTTGATGGGCAACTTCTAGGCCCCTGCTGCTCTCCCTAGTTACGGTTCTTTGTTTTTAAGCTGGACTTGGACTGGGCAGCCATTCAAACAGACAATGTCCAAATAGAGCAGTGCTGGTGAACCTGATTTTCCAATCCGCTTCAGCCAATCAGGCCAATGGAGAGGGATGATTGGACAGTTCAACATCAGGAGGGCCCCGGATTCCCCAGTCTTCCTGAAATAGGTCCTGGCAGACCTGCAAATAGAGGACTTCTGCAAACCTTTCCCTTAGCTTGCTGATACTGCCGTCCTGTGTGTGGATGATCTCATTTTGGCCACATAAGAATGTATGCTTGGAGAATGAGTTTGCTTTTAGTAAATAGGATACAGAGCTTAGCAAAAGAATATCTCCAAGAGAAAAGAGCCTCTCCCCATCTCCCAAAAGGATGAACAAATGCCGTGACTCCAGCAGTTTAAGGTTCATCATTTCATCCACACTCAAGTTGTACATCCCAGGTCTGAATTATTGTCTTATTCTGTACTGGACTGTGGCCTTTCTCTTCACAAAGGATATGAAAACCCTTATTTTTTGCTTCCAATATTTCCCCCTGTTGTGCTTGTGAATATGGTCAATGGGAAAATAGACAGTTTAATTTCAAACAATAGTCTCCACAAATATGGTAATTTAATTCAAATTTTATGGTAGAATTACATTTCCCTCTTCCTTTGAAATACCACTGTCTTCCATTATTTTGTCATAGACTAACAGCCTATAGGATTTGTGATCTCCTGTTGTTACAACGGGTGTTTGTTTGTTTTACTGCTTTTAGGCCTGAATATGTTTGCACAGGAGTAGACAGTTTACGTTTGGAGAATATCTTACGGAGCAATTCTATCCATCAGATTGCTACTAAATCTCACTGTTGCAGTAGTAGGTGTGGATCAGCAAAACCTGAGCTTGCTGAAGTTCTTCGAATTCCACCATGAAGCTTGTTTTGACTTGAGTCTGTATCAGATTGCAAGCTTTGTTTTGTTCTCTTTGCATGAACATCTTGCCCATATATTTGTGTCTTTCCCTTAATGTATGAGTCAGTTGTGCACATCTTTGAAACGTACACATTCTCCTCCCATTGATTAAAGTGTATTTGTATGCACTTTTCAGAGGTGCACATTTTTTCCACTTGCATTTTTTCACATGTACGCATGCTGTCGGGCGCAACTTTTGGGGTAATACAACTCTCAGCATTCTGGCTGGGGATGCTGGGAGTTGTAGACCTTTTCCTGTCTAAACATGCATTGGGTATGAGGGTGACCATATGAAAAGGAGGACTGGGCTCCTGCAGCTTTACCAGTTGTGATGGAGTTTCACCAGGTGCTGGATGCAGACAAATGACACCTGATGGAATTCCCTTTTCTATTCAACTGTTCAGCAGCCAATCGCAGCTCACAGCCAGGAGTACTTAAGCCCCAGTAAGAAAAACCAGCTCATGTATCAATCCATATGGCATCAGGCAATATCACTCTGTTGGGATGTTGTCTGGGATTCTGCCCATAATTATAACACTTATTAATATATTTTAAGGAAATATTAGCTTGTTAAATACATTGTTTCGGCTTGTTCCATTCATTGCATCTGTGCCTTGTTTTTTTTCCTTTCTAATTTTTTTTTCTTTCTAAAATGATAATGCCGGAAGAGGAAAATCAAATTAGAATATAAAACTGAAGTTTTGCAAGCAAATCTGTACTAGTAGGATTTTGACTCTAAGGGCATCATCAGGCAAGTTTTTTATTGAATGCTATTTACTGGGCACTCACAGATTTTCGCTGTCTCTCTCACAACAGTGTCTGCATCCCATGTGCCTTCGCCCCTTCTTCGCACAAGAAAAAAAGCCCCCGGTAAATCCAAATTATTTTTGAGACGGAACTTGCTGCTATTTCCTGCTGTGTGCAGGAGAAACAGCGTGATCAAAACAGCCCACTGAATGGGCCACGTGCATGTTGTTTACGTCCTCTTTCTAAAGAGGAAGTAATGAGGGACAAAACTGCAGGTGGAGAAGCGACAGTAAGGAAACACAATTTCCCCCCATGTGATGACTCTAAATAAGCCTGAGTTGCCTGAGTGAATCTCTCACATCGGGAAGCTATTTTCAACCTCTCCCTCATCCCCTAGCCCTGCCAAACTGTCTACCGAAGTCTATGGTGAAGAAAGAACAGAATGACTTTCTCCTTGATTTGAGGGAACAATAAACAGGCCTTTGATTACTAGTACTTCATTTATATTTGAATGGTTTTGTTACTTGGTGGGAGGGGGGAATCGTCATAAACAAACTCAAGTAAGTACTACTGTCTCGGAATGTGGAGTAATTTTAAAGCAATAATCATATAAAGCAATAAGGCTAGGAGTGGAAACCTAATATTCTGTTTTTATTGTGCTTTTTTGCTGTGGATTTTTATGTGTATTTTTCTTTTTTGCTTAAATTGCATATTTATAAGTTTATTCTAATAGCCTGGAGGCACAGCTCTTTAAAATGAAGTTTGGTTAATAAGGGCCCGGTTTTAGTTGCCTTTTTTCTTTAACAGAACATTTGCATTACAAGCTGTGCTAATATCCAAGAGCCCATTAATTAATTTACTTTTTGCTGATAAGTATGTAAGAGAGCTTTAGAAAAAAAAAACTTAAAGTATTTCTCTCTTGCCATCAATTTGGTAAAATTTTAACAGGATTTAAGAAGTATTTTTAGTTTTACATTGCTTTTTTTTTTAAAGCAGAGGGTACATATTTTATCAAATGACGATAGTGAACTAGATAACAAGGTGCTAAATGATAAATAGAAAATGTAGTACAAAAGATTTTTCAGTAGGCTTCGATCCCTCTGGGAGCTCTAGGGAAGCCATCCATATTTTGAAGCTGAATAAAATTGATGGGCCGAGGGGATACTCTCCAGGTTTTAAAATGTTCCCACGTCCACAGTGGATAATATCTGCACAGTAGTGTATCATCAGAGGATGTTGGCTTAAGTTAATCTTTTCCAACCTGGTGCCCTCCAGACATTTTGGACTACATCTCCCAGGATTCCTGTTCATTGCCCATACTGGCTGATGTTGATGGGAGTTGAAGTTCAAAACATCTGAAAATACCAGGTTAGGGAAGGCTGGCTTAAGTCCTCCTTCCTAAAAGATATACATAGTTCAGTGCTTGATATCATACTAAACAACATCAAAATAAGCAATATCAAAACAAAATGTCACTTGCAACTTGCGTGTATTTAAGAATTTATATTTTTCCAGACTTTTACATTACTACTATAAAGGTACTATTTGTACATAATTGGGTCTCTTTATAGTGAGACTGTAATAGTGTATAACTTTGGGGGCAAACTAAACGTTCATTTTTTTTACTCTATTGCAAGCATGCATGGCCCCAATTCAGATCAAGGCAATGATGCTTTGGGAAGGGGGGCAGTTAAACCTTCCCCCCATGAGTTTTCGATGGACAACAGTTCTTATGGTTCCTGGAGTAGTATCCAATACTCATTTCTTGAATGGGGCAGGTTGGCAGGGCTTCCTTCTGCCTGTTCTGGAAATCAGCATTTTCTTTAGTTTTAGATTGCCCACAGAAGTGCTCAATCTCCATTCTTAGTATAGGACATTAGGATTGGTTTGTTCTTGAAATGAGGTTATTCTTCCATTTAGTTTTGAATGTATAAAGGATGGCCTTTAGTCTTCCTCTTACAAGTGCACCATTCTTTTAAAATGGCCCTGATAGCCCCATTATCACTTCACCATCTAATATATCTATATCTATATCTATCTATCTATATCTGTCAAGAGATATCTACGCTGTTCATACAACTTGCTAAGTCATAGTGGTTAAGCATTTTGAGTTAACATTATGGCTTAGCATGTCATGTGAACCATGGTTTAGCACAGCATGTGAACCATTCCTACTTGTGGTGATTACATAACCATGGTTTAAACACTATTCACTAACCATTTGCTGCAAATTGGCTTAGCGTGTCATCTGAACAGGCCCATTTTGTGCTTGTATTCTCATTATTTCCCATCCTTCCTGACAATCTAATTTAAGGTTTTCTTTTCTTTTCTGCATACGTTGTTGTATTTCTTATGCTGAGTGTGTGAACTTTTCCTTGGAATTTTATGGTTCATTTAGGGTGCCACCCCACCCAGGTAGTCACTTGTTAACCGTAAGCATTAGAACAGCTGTCATCCAAACTCAGCTTAATAAGTAGCTGCCATTGTTCTGTGCCTCCTTTGCAATGGTTTGCCCTCCAATTCAGCTGCCATTCATTACCAAGGATACTATTTCACCAAGAGCATTATAATCTGAAAATGACAACAAATTTACTGAACTGTCTATTTTGTAGGAAACAAATGCAATTTCTAATGAAAGGAAATGTTCACCTGCCTATCATAAAATGCATGTCTCCTTTCCCCTGCCAGTCTTTCAATTTCATAACAATCAGTAATTTTATTTCAGCTGAAAAATTATGTGTGTGTGTTCACCATGAGTGCACATACTAGCTGCACAGAATATTCATTTTAACAATAGTGTTGAGTTTAGCACTTTTTTAAATTTATTTTTTTACTGCTATTGATCAAATGTGTGCATGTTTAAAGAGTATCTGAATTCTGGTGCTGAAGTTCAGATTTAATCTCCCACACTCTTTGGGTCTGAAATTCATTTACAGAACAATATGTGTTTATGCAATCAGCAATAGCTATCAAATTCTGGTTATCTGTGCCGAGGAGCAGATACCAATGGTTTAATGCCTAAATGGGCATCATCTTTGGAGAACAACCCTCATATAACCCACGGTCTGCTTTAGGGTTATGGAAGGGTTGTTTAACTCTTGCATAACCTATGCTTGCTGGATTCTGATGGCATGACACCCCCCGAGCAAGGGTTGCATATTCAACCTAGCACTGCAGCTCGTCATGGGTTAACCTTATCAATACAAAGCAGCCATATGCTGAATCAAATCCTTGGTCCATCCAGCCCTGGGTTGTCTACTCCAATGGACAGTAATTCTCCAGGGTCTCAGCTCAGTGAAGCTTCTTTCATAGTTCTGCTATCTGGGATGCTATGAAATGGACTGAATCCAGGATGAGCTGTATGAAAAGGTTTTGCTCTATTGCTGAGCAAGCAAGCCCTCCTCATTAATTATATAATCAGTTGGGGACACCAATTTGGTGCATTCTTTATTGTTCTTGTTCGCAGAAGTCCCACAAATAGTTCCCAACCCCAGGATGAAAATCCTAATAAAAGGAAGGAGTTATGCTCATTTGCATATTAAGCACAAACCCCCCCCCCCCCCAATCTAGGAGGCATACTCATATACCTGATTGAAGGGATAGACTAGTATAATAAATCCTCTTCATCTTTGTCAATTACTCAGGGAATGACTGTGAACAAAATTCCTGCCAGTGAGCACTCAAAATCTTTCAAGTAAGGGATGGGAAGTGTGCTATTGTATTCTTAGATGAGCCATGGGTCACAGTCAGTTTGCCTTGGCTCTGTCTACTGAATTAATGTTTGCTATTTCTAGCTCAACCAGTATTGACTCCTGTAGTTTGAAATCAATTGAATACTGGTACATTTAACGGCCTGCTGGATTGAGGCCCAAATCAGCACAGGCAAGTGCAGTCCTGGGTTGCCTCCGCAGCAAACCATCATAGATCACGCAAGGAACAAAGAGGGGGAGGAGAAGAAGGAAACTCATGTTAGAGACCACAAATGCCCCTGAATATACCATTTTGCCCCCAATAACTCTTTTGGGAAGAAGAGAGATGATACCTTATAAAGCAAAATAAATTCTTCCAACTAAAACCATACTTTTTTAAAAAAGAAAAGAAAAGAAAATGTAGCTATGTCTGTCTGTGCAATGCAGAATCTACATGACATACCTACATTCTATACAGAATGGAATTACTCTGCATTTCAGACATACTTTTTAAATATTATCTTTGGTTTTTTGATGATGATAATGATGATGTGCTATTATGCTTTTGATGAAAACAGCTATAAAAGACTAGTCACTTAATTTTAAAGGTGGAATGCACCATAGTTCTCAATTTCTAGTCCTATACGCTCTAATTAGCTGTGCCCAAATATAATATAATCCCCCAAATATGGAACCATTCTTCGCCGATTCTCCTTTCCTTTCCTCTTTTGATCCTAAAGGGAAGAGCATACAAGATACCATATTGAGAATATGAACTATGGTTCTCAGGACCAAAGTAGACATTCCACAGGAAATCTGTGATTGGATTAACGGCTGTGTGTGTGTGTGACCACGACAACAGAATTTGTGGCATTTGGAGACAGGGTTAGTCCATTCTCCTGCAGTGTTATGGCTATGGACACTAGGCTGCATTAAGCAAAAGTATCAGGAAATCCACGCCCATATAACATCCATTTTGGCTAAAAACCTCTGGTCCCACACTCACTTCAGCAGATTCTTGAATTCATTGTTGTCTAAATTAAGCACACAGATCCTTTAGCTCTGGCTAGCTAAGGAAGTTTCTTTTGCCTGCAGCAGTGGAATCTTTTCTCATCTGCATGTTTATTGCAGCATAAATGGTCTGAGTGTAGCAGAGGGCAAGGAAATAGTTAAAACAAGAGATTTATGTCAGTGGCCATCTCTTTTGCAGCAGCCTCCGAAGGTGACAGCTTCCTGAACTGTGTGGAAGCAGCTGGAATCTTTATTCAAAAGTACATGGAACGTGGGTTTTTTTTTTTTTTTGCCTTCCAGAAGCATCTCCTGTTGCGTTCCCAGAACTGTTGCAATTACTTGATAATAAAAATGCTCTTTTAATATGCTGGCAGAAAGCTCATACCATTTCCAGCCTGCCTTGAAACAAATGAAATGGAGGAAGCAATAGACTTTTCATTTCTGAAATGGAAAATGGATTTTTTAAAAGTTCAAATCATTACCAAGTATAATTTCCTCATAACCAGTTTTAACAGTGACCTTGTGCTATCGTTATTGTTTCTGCTGCTAACTTGGTAAGGGGAAATGTAACCTTAAGATAAAAAGGAAGACCATTTCAAACCCTGAAAGGTCCGTTGTTATATTGAGCCACAAACCCTGTCTATGTTGTCTTCATAAAATCCACCTAAAATAACTGGTTGCAATAAGCTTGTGTAATTAATCTTGATCGTACGGAATAGGTTAGAGTAATGTAGTTATACCAGCTAATAACACATCCCTTTAACAAATTGCAGTAGCTCACTAATGCTGGTTTATTTGCAGCTGCATTCCTAGTCTATTAACATCCATTTAACTGGGATTAATGTCTTTAAAGCAGCAGAAAGCTTGAGCCCAGCTCCAGGATCTTGCTTTTCATTTCCCCTTGGTCTCACAAGTCAAGGGGACTCTGTTCTCTGTCGTCCTGCATAATGACTGAATAAAATATATCCAATTTAAGACAGGGGTGACTCCATGTGTGCTTTACTGGCTGGGAGGTGATTTAGGTTAAGATGGTGGATAATTACGGAGCCTTTCTACATGAGGCTTTTATTGTGCACTTGCTCACTCATGGTAGTTTGTGGGTCATTTTCATCACATAGGCATCCTCCAGGACCTCTCCCACGTTTTGCGACCATTATTATGTGTGTGTGTTTTCTTAATGGGGAAATTATGGTATTTTTTTCTGAATGGCCTGTATAATACTATGTAATTTCAGAATTCTGCTATACCACAGCACCACCTAGTGGTTGTATAATGGAACAAACAAGTTTTTTTCATGCATGAACCAAAGCTAAAGCTTTCTTTTCTTTTTGTATTTGTGCATATACTTTTTCTGTGTCTGTGATAGCTCTGGATGCTTATGCTACAGGCCTCCAACGATCATTATATTTTTGCAAGAGTGTTGTCACAATACCCTCTTTGGAAGTATCTGTGGACAATTTGGACATCTTATTGCTGTCAAAACATCTGAGCACTGGAGCTGCTTCAACTAACCTTTTAAGGTTTTCAAAAGCCTTGTCCATGTTGGCTTCCCAGTTCCACTGAGTATTTCGTTTTATGAATGCTCTAAGAATATTGGTATGCTCTGTCAGGTTTTCAATATATCTGTCTACATGAGTTACCATTCCTAAAAATATTTGAACCCCTTTCTTATCTTGTAGGGGTTGGCATGCTTGAGATTTCTCTTATTCTCTTGGAACAATTTGCACCCCGGTTTCTGATATTCTTTCATCCAATGAGGTGATTTCTTTTACTTTGAATTTGCATTTCTGTTTAAGTTTAAACCCATCTGCACTCATCCTTTGTAGAGCCTCCTGTAACCACTGAGCAGGTTGTTCTTTAGTTCTGCCCCATACTAAGATATCATCAATATAAACCTTGACACCAGCAACCCCATTAGTGGGAATTACTTTCCCATTGTAAGCTCTTAATTTTACCATTTTACCCTTAACCCAGGGCAGATCTACACCAAGCAGGATATGACACTTTGAAAACTGTATATGGATTGTGTCCTGGGCCACAACTTTTGTCACTACTGCAATAAACTGTTTTAAAGCAGCAGTGTAAATCCTGCCCCAGTGTGGTTCTTGTTTTACTGTATCAACAATTAACTCTGGAAGCCCTTTTATCTGTGCACCTGTGTCTATTTTGTAACTGATAACCTATCCATTAGTCCCCAAAGCAAAAGTTCAGTCCTGTTCTGTCTCTGCAGCTACTGTTCCTACAAAACCTCTTCTGTGTTGTTCTGGTAGATTGCATTAATTTGCTTGCTTGGGTTTCTTTGATCTTGCTGCTCATGCTTGCAGGCTCTTGCAAATGATTAAATAGTTTGCATGTATTTCATAATGCAAATTTCTGCAATATAGTCACATAATTTTTCTCCTCTTCCTGGTGTAGCTGCATGCTATTAAAGACATTGACAGCCTCATTTCCTGCTATGTTCAAGAATGTTGCTATTTTCTGCTCATCTTCCTTTTCTGCATAGCTCTGTTTATTCCCCCCCAAATATTCCCCGAATACGCATGAATAAATGTGCATATTTGTGTTTTAGGTTACATCACGCAGCTGTCCATTCACCTCTGCACTGGGTTTTAACTGCAATAATGTGCATATTCGCATTTGCGATTTACCGCGACTTTTAGATCAGGTCCGAGTTTGCACCGCGTTATGGCTATGTGTCTTTGGGGGGCGTTATGTCAGATTTTGACATGTGGGCGGGGCTTTCAGGGTAGCATAACGTGATTGGCCCATTTCCTGATTTTGCACCAATCCGCTGCCTTCTTCGTTCGTGCCAATTTTAGTTTGAAGTCTCTCTGCGGAGCTCCACAGAGAAAGCTTCTTAAAATGAATTTATTCCTCTCTCTCTCTCTATATATATATTGCATTTCTGTACTGTCCAATATGCGAAGCTCTCTGGGCGGTTCACAAAAAGAAAGAGGGGAAAACAGGCAGCCAGACAAGGAGACATGGTCTGCTGCCTCCTTCCTTTCCCTCTGTAGCCTCGCCTCCCCCTCCAGCGCCGCTCCTGGTTTGTGGAGGCTGTTTCTTTGAATTTCCTTATGGGGAGCAATGATATGACAGGAACAGCTATGGGAACAAAGCAGGAAACAGGCAGCCAGCCCTCTGTAGCCTCCTTCCTTTCCTCCTATCCTGCTTGGTTTGTGTGTTATATTAGTCTGCGGAGCTCTGCAGATCAGATTTATAGTTTTGTTGGCTTCTACCCTTTATCATCGTATATAGGATAATGCGATAATGCGCATGTGCGCATTAATAACTCACTATAATTCAGTTTTTTGTATTTTACTGTTTATTGTTGTTCCCCGCTTCGATCAAAATGGAGAAGTGGGTAAGAAATAAATATATTGTTGTTATTATTAAAATTCAGGAAATAAATCGCTATTGCTGCTGCAGTATGACGCTCTTTACCTACATTCGAATCCATGAAAAATCGGGTTTTTATTTAATGAGGAGCTATCTCACTGTCATATAGACAAGGGCCTGGTACCATGTGTTGCCATGCCTTGTCTTCAAACTAGTCTAGATCAGTACCTTATTAACATTACTAGCTACATAATGTATTAAAGAGGCAGTGCACTATTCCCACAGTGGTGAGAAGGTAGAGTTGCAGAGGGAGAGCCCCCATTGAGGGTGTCCTACCTAAGGCCCCTCAAAAACTAGGAGGAAGCGACCATCTGGTTTTCCCCTGTGAGTGGGATTAAGAGATGGTTATGGGTGGTAGGTGTGTGTCATAAGGAAAGAAGAAGTTATGTTGGATCAGACTTATCTAGCCCAGCATTTTGTTCCCACAAGTGGCCAACCAGATGCCTGAGGGAAGTCCACAAGCAGAGTTGGTCTTGCTGCCAGAGAAGTTTATTTCATGTGTAGTGTAGTCTTTTTCTCCTCAGCTCTTCTTTTTTTCTTGATGTTGTGGTTTATTCATGGCTCTTGACCAAAAGCAGATAGACTGTAATTGACTCAGTTGTACCTGAGAAGGCCTAACAATAGCAGTAGCCAGTGGAGTTATTATTACACAAGTTAGATGGAAATACGGCAAGCCAATCTGAGTCCCTCTGGGTGGAACAGATTTACGGGGGCGGAGGGAATGTTGCTGACATTTATGCTACCAGGATAAGGAGGAAATCTGACATTTAAAATTAATGCCACCTGTATAAAATTGACACCTGTATATTTTTAACGTAATATGAAACCTTTAATTCCATTTGAAGAATGGTTAAAAGTGCATAAAGATAAACCATAACCATTGAGATTTTAAACAGGGGAGTGAATAGTTTCCAGAAGATAATATGGGAGAGCTTAGAGCAAGGGAAGAAGCATGTCATTGGTAGTTTTTTTAATTCATATTTTACTAATGTTGTTTTAATAATATTGCTAGAAGAATATTATTTTAATAATATTGTTCCAGGGATAGAGCCACTGGGATTAGTTTTCTTTGGATGAGTGGCTACTGAAAATGCAAAGGGATCTTTATAATATTTGATTTACAAATATACCAATATAGCATAAGACCAGGATGGAGAACATGTTAAATATTAGTGCAACTTAACTCCCCATTGGTTTTAATGGATCTGCCCTGCCTGAGTCTGGATCTAGCCCACTGAGCGGATATTTTGGTGAACTTCCCATTGTAACCTTACCATCTTCTTTGTGTGTGGTCATAGCCAACTGAAGCCCCTTCAGCATATATATGGCTAGAGGGGTTTTTTTTTTGGTATGAAAGAGGCAATAGTCTCTACTTCCTTACACAGTTAATGTCAATGGACAGAGGTGCTGCCAGGTTTGAGGGTGCCTCAGGCAAGATATCTTCCAGGGGCTGGCCTCCCACTGGCCATCCACTCGCTGTAGTTCTCCTTGGCCATGCCCCTGCCTCCAATAGCAGTGTGCTGCTAATCAAATCTAGCAAAGAAAAATATGGTGTCAATTAAAATAGTGAACCATGGGGTTGCATCCGTGAACAGTGGTGGTGTGATGATGCTTTTCTTTAGCAGCACAGCACTGCAGGAGGAGAGCAGCCACCACTGCTGCCTACAACACCACCTGCGAACACCTGTCAGGGAGACTTGGAGGTCCCTCTGAATTGCTGGGCCCCAGGCTTGCGTCCTGTACTCTGGCCCTAACGGTGCTTCTGTCCATGGAACGAAAAGGAGAAGAAACCATAGATATGGAGGAGAGCATGTGGAAATGCCGTTTGCTTTCATTAAATGTAACCTTTTAAAGTTAAAAGTGGATTGCCTGAGCTGCGAAACATGTGAAGACATCGGAAAGCCCTCCTAGCTTTTCCCACTGTTTTTATTGTGGCACAAGAAACCACTGAGATTGCCCAGCACTAGAACGCCTGGTGAAAAACTTGACCAAGAGAAGGGGCAGC
The DNA here is from genome assembly GCF_023053635.1 of Elgaria multicarinata webbii. Taxonomy (NCBI): domain Eukaryota; kingdom Metazoa; phylum Chordata; class Lepidosauria; order Squamata; family Anguidae; genus Elgaria; species Elgaria multicarinata. Next base: position 54,305,329 of record NC_086178.1, on the reverse strand, counting down.
CTGGATGGGGAAATGAAAGGTGCATACAAGCCTCCCCCTTTCCCCGAAATCCCCTTGCACAGTCAAGATGTGTGATACTGCATGTCCTTCTGTACACAGGTGCTGAGTCTGTGGCAGACCAGATCAAACCTGAAATATTTTGACTCACTTCCTATAGAGCAGCAATAACCAGGTCACTATGGATACAGAAAACAGGCATTCCCATTGGCCATACATCTGGATTTTAATTATCGTGTAGTGCTCCTGTAGTAAAAGAACTGACGGGTATGACTGATCAGGCTGTAGGAGAGAATTGCATTAGCAAATAAATAGCACAACACACATGTCTGTCAAGAGATGGATTGCAACTGAGTGCAATTAAATGTAAAATGGACTTGCTTTTAAAGCAACTGCACATAAATTAGCCAGTCAGCAACTATATTCAACTAATTGCAGAGGGAAAAATAGGCAATAAAATAATATCTTTGTTTAGTCTTTGGAAACAATGAAGCACTGCCTGTGTATGTTATGAATTAAACAGAAGTCAGATTGCATTGCTCTAACAGCTTTTTGTGCAACCCTATTAGAATTAATTATATAACACATTTATCCCCTTCTTATGTTTGATTAATTATTTAAGACCATCAATTACTACTGGCCAGGATAGTTAGAGGAGACAACTACACATCCCTAAGTAATATCTGACTGCTAGAATCCTGGAATGGATGGGTTGTTACTTCCCTCAGGCACATCATGACTTCTAAACATCCAGAAGCACCAAAGACACAATTTCTTTCAGTCAGGCGACAACGGCAACAGCAACAACAACAACAACAACAACCTGAAACAATCTTGGAAAATGCAGATCATAAAATATACTGGGACAGAACAATTCATCCAGACAAAACATTTTTTAAATTGTGTACTGCCCAGAGAGATCTGGCTGATGGGCAGTATATAAATGTAATAAATAAATAAATAAAACAATACCCTGCAACCAACCAGACATAAACGTTAGAGAAAAACAAAAAACACTTACTTCATCAACATAGCAATACCTAATGACCAAAATGTTGTAGAAAAGGAAGAGGAAAAGAAAGGAAAATATACACCACTGGCTATGGAAGTTAAAGAACTATGGCAACAGGAAAAGGTAAAAATTATTCCGTTAGTCACATCAGTCACTGACATCATGTCAAAAAACTATACAGAAAACCTTCAGAAACTCAGTCTACCAAAATACATCTACACTGACGCCCAGAAAGCAGTCATACTTCAAACATGCTCAATAGTCAGAAAATTCCCGAATCAGTAAAAGACAGCATGACTTGGCAAAGCCCGTCATGTCCGTATAGAAAAACCGCCACAAGCAAGAAAAGAGAGATGGTGATGATGATGATGATGATGATGATGATGATGATGATGGTGGTGGTGGTGGTGATGATGATAATTTGTAAGCCCTCCCCATGAATAAATAACAAAAACTCACGTGGTAACTATTGAAAGGGTACGTTTGGAGCTGAAGCTTCCAGGCTGAGGGAATTTCCACCCCCCACCCCAGTTTCCTTAGGCTTCAAAGTGGTTGCAGAGGGAAGCTACTGACATCAGTGATTAGAGATGTTTTCTTCTCTTGGACAAAACAGGTATAAACCTGAAATCCCATTGTTGGAGCTATCCCTGTCTATGTGGTCTGCTTGTGGGATTAGATCTGTGCATGTAACACAGAACTAGAGAATGGATGCGCAACATCATCAGATGTGATGATTTTGTGGAGGAGACAATCTAGCCCATCTTTCAGCTTCCTGCCAAAAACGTGATTGGTGCTATCAAATCTGACAATGCCACACGGTGGACCGCCAGTGCATGTGAGGAAATCTGGATGGAGATTAGTGGATTTCCTCTTTAGAATAACTTGGGGCATAAGTTTTCGAAAAAAGAAACATTTTCAAGTGAGATTTAAAAACTGAAATCGATGTCGCAGTCCGCAGAGGCACTGAAAGAGAATTCCAGGCATAGGGGTCAGCGAGTGAGAATGGGCAAAGACTAGTGAGAGAGGTGGAAACTCTTGGACAGGTAAGAGATAGGGTGTTATTGGAGCGAAGGGCACAAGCCGGACAGTAAAGTGAAATAAGGGACGAAAGGTAGGGAGGAGCCAGATCATGACAGGCTTTAAAAGTGAGAAGAAGCAGCTTGTATTGGATTCTATAAAAGATAGGAAACCAGTGAAGGGATTTTAGAAGTAGGGTGACATGATCAGAACAATGAGCCAAGAAAATAATCTTAACCGCCAAATGATGAATAGAGACCAGTGGGGAAAGATGAGAAGAAGGAGGACCGGTCAACAAAAGATTACAATAATCCAGGCAAAAAATAACCAGTGCCTGTTATTCAGTCTTGCTTTCAGTCTGTTTGTATTTGTGTCATCATAGTTTAAAATCAATCTCTTCAATCATGTTTGCTATTAATATACAGGGTGCTTTCAGATGGAGGGGTTTTAGTGCTATCAGTCTGAAGGCATTGTGCAGCTATTCCATCTTTTTCTCCTTAACAGAATTTCTGTGGTAAAAAGAAGGATGTAAGAAGTGGTAGGAAAACACATGAGGGTTAGGAGTAGAAATCTGGAATAAATGGGACACCCGCCCCCATGAAAGCCTTGTCTGGAAGCATCCACTGTTGTTGTTGTTGTTTTAAATGAAAGCTTAGGTCTTCATCACACCAGCATTATACTGTGCAATCACTGCGAATTGCATGCAAAGGACTCCGAAGTTTTCCAGTTTATAATCTGCTTTGACTGTGAAGTACTTCCATGCATCCTGCTTTAATTGTGCTTCATATAGAAAAGAACTGACCTATTTAACTTTAGGAGCGAATCTTTTGTTGTTCTCTGAGTGGCCACTGGGGGCACAGGAGGATGATTTGATATGTTTAAAGTACAAATTAAACAAATGCTTACATCTGCGTAAGTTTTAAAGATAAAGACATAAAAATTGGCACATTAATAGATATTAAGGAGGGCTTTATGCATACCAAATTTGAATCGGATTGGGTGATCCATTGATTTTTTATGATTTTGTACATTTCTCCCCCTTAAACCCTTTTCCTGGTATGCAAAGGATCTTAGGAGCGCCGCCACCTGGAGTGTGATTTAGCTAACAATGACAGCTTTACGCTATGGGGATAATTCGAGGAAAACGGGTACGTGGGATGAAGCTCTTAGATTCTCTGGATTTCCAACAGGTTGACAGAATTATATTCCACTCAACTACCTAGATAAAGAACATGTAAGTCTTGATATGTTGTCTACTTTGCAAATGTTTTTCAAGGTGTGAATGAGTAAAACTTGTGCCAGGATGTGATCACATTACAGGTGGCAGCAACGGCTTCTGAAGTGCCTCTAAATGTAATGATATTGCTACATATGTTTACTTCACTATGGCAGAGAAGAAATTAGCATTATGGTAACTGATTAGTTCAGTTACCTTTATTAATTTCTTGAAAAAAATTGAAGGCTGAAGGTCTCGGATAAGATTTCCTATGCCAACATGGAGGTCAATGTATCACTCTGACTCTGGAAATTAATCAGCATGTAAGTGATTAGGCATGGTGAAGCCCTACTGCTTAGATTAAGAGCTGTCCTTTATTGATGTTATTAGCAATCTGGAGCAGACTGGTCTTTTGTAATTTAAAGAGTAATGCTATGGCTCCTAAACAGCATCTGGGGGCTGGGGCATAGGATAGTTCATTTTCATAGCTATGAGGTCGGAGCCAGCTACCTCTCTGCGCTGGGTAAAGGGGGCGTTCCCGGGGCCAGCTGCCTTACACTGAACCCTATGGCCACTCCAGCCTTCTTCTCTCCCTCTCCAAAGTGCCCATCTAGTAGAAATGCAGGATGGCTGGAGCACTGAGGCGAAGACTGCCTCCACACTCTGGCTGCCCTGCATTGGATACAGGGCAGCCTCTGAGTTCACAGGTCACCAATGATCAACATAAGATCACACCCTTAAGGTTAGGAGTTGGGATTGGTTAAGTGTAATAGCTGTAATCACGCTACTATCATAGCTCATGGATCACCTCTACATGGAAACCTTATGTGGAGACTCCTGGGTTTCCTGGATGTATCTCTAAACTAGATTTTCATTAGTACATAAGAATATAAGAAGAGACATGCTGGATCAGACCAAAGGATCTATCTAATCCAGCATTCTGTTCACACAGTGGCCAACCAGCCATCAGCCAGGGACCAACAAGGTAGGACATGAGTGCAACAGCATCCTGCTGGCCATGTCCTCCAGCAATTGGGGTACATAGGCATACTACCTCTGATACTGGAAGAAGCAGAGAAGCATCAGGATTAGTAGCCATTGGCTAGGTCTACACTACTGCTTTATAGTGGCACTGAAGTGCACTGATAACTGTTGGGGCACAATCCATATTCCATACCGCTTTCATAGTGTTATATCCTGCTTTTTATTCCACATTTATAATGATTTGACAAAAGGTGTAGGTCTGGCTGTTGATAGCCTTCTCCTCCAGGTTCCTGTTTACAGATACTTCTCCAGAAAAAAATGTGTGGACAACTAATCCCTGAATGACATGTCCACAAGGAAGTATTCATGTATGTTATTGCTTTAAAACTTCTACTGATGAGCTCTGACATGTCAGTGTGGTGTAGTGGCTAAGGTGTTGGACTGGAAGTCGGGAGATCCGGGTTCTAGTCCCCACTCGGCCTTGGAAACCCACTGGGTGACTTTAGGCCAGTCACAGACTCTCAGCCCAACCTACCTCACAGGGTTGTTATTGTGAGGATAACATGAAGAGGAGGATTATTATGTATGCCGCTTTGGGTTCCTTGGAGGGAAAAATGGTGGGATATAAATGTAATAAATGAATAAATTTATTAGTTGCCGCCTTTCCCACCCCGATGGCTGCATTTCCTTGTGCATAACTTTTTTGGAGCAATGAACCGGAGGTGGGTGGGGCAAAAGCCACATCCATCCACACACTTCCCATTTCACACACAGTTATAAAACACAGAGACAGACAGACATACACAGGGGGGGATCTACACTACTCTTTAAAGCGCTTTAAAGCGCTTTATAACAGTTTTGACAACTGTTGGGGCCCAGGACACACTGCATATACAGGTTTCAAAACGTTTTCAAAGTGCTTTAAAGCGCTTTAAAAGCAGTAGTGTAGATCCCCCCACAGATGGGCTCCAATGGGAGGTATATTCCCCACCCCTAATCCCGCCAATCCCTGTTTTATACACATTCAATTTTGCATGTGTTCCCCCAACCCCTCCTGCCCCAGAGTCATATGAAATTAATAGAAGAAATAATCCTCAAGCTCAAGAACAAAAAGTGCCTGCAACCTGAGCATGGGTTGCAGGCAGCAGGTAGATTCTACACTACAAGGTCTTAAAATTCAAATCTCAAAACAGAGCACATAAAACTCTGATCGTGATTAATGGGCCTCGGGGTTGTTTGAGACAAGGAATTGTACTCCTATACTTCATATGCACCTGATTTTTATTCTCTCTTTTATGAGTCTTGTAGAGAAAGAGAAAAACATTCCTTAATTAAAGGCTAATGTTCACTGCGGAGGACACAGCGAAGCAATAAACAGCTTGTGCTGCTCATTAAATGTAAAAACAAAGCTGAGGTGTGTGGAAAACTGCAAAGCTGTTAGTTGTGCACCCTCAGCTAGCATTGCGGTCATTTCCCATTTTATGACAATAAAAACAAGAAACACAAGAGTAAGAGAAAGTGTTTGTATGCCCCAAATTCTTAGAAGTCATCTTACCAAATCAAGGTGAGTGCATCATCACGAAGGGACCACATCAAAGATCTGATGGGCTTTACTTTATTCGTCTGGACCACCTCATTTTCCCTACTTCCCCAAAGCAATAGCTTTTGATTTTCATAGAAATAAATCAGGTATATGTCACATAATTAAATTTTGCAAAGGAAAAGAAGAAACAACAATAAAGAATTAAGAAAGTGGCATATTCAATTAACAAAAATATTTGGTTTAACATGTTGTGTTAAGTGCTTTCCATGTGCAGTCAAACTCGAAATGCCAAGAAATTTTAGCTGTTAAGTGTAACACCCATAGCAGACACGTTATTTAGACAATGTTCATAAAATACAGTATCCTGTGCTGTGTTCCAGCTTCACAACTATCTCGGAGCTTCATTCTATGAGTTCCATTCGATTTCCTCTTCCATCCTGCAGATTTGAGGTTATAGAATCATAGAATCATAGAATAGCAGAGTTGGAAGGGGCCTACAAGGCCATCGAGTCCAATCCCCTGCTCAATGCAGGAATCCACCCTAAAGCATTCCTGACAGATGGTTGTCCAGTTGCCTCTTGAATGCCTCTAGTGTGGGAGAGCCCACAACCTCCCTAGGTAACTGATTCCACCGTCGCACTGCTCTAACAGTCAGGAAGTTTTTCCTGATGTCCAGCTGGAATCTGGCTTCCTTTAACTTGAGCCCGTTATTCTGTGTCCTGCACTAGGCTATGACATTATGACATTATGAATGTCATAGCCTAAAATGGGGTGAAAATACCTTATATTTCTTCTGGGACACAGCCCGTATCATACCTTTTCCCTTATGTAAGATGACTAACTGTTTTCCCAAAGACGCTGTACAAATGGGAAAATGTTACAATGTATGAGGCATTTATTGTACAGTCTTCATTCTCTATTTATGGTTGTATATAGGCTCTTTAGATGATGTCGTGATCCTCCAGTTTTGCTTCCGTTTATATACAGAACCTTTGGTGAATTATTTGTAATGCATTGAAAATGGGGTATTATTCCTAAAAGTTTTCACTTGTGTATTTATATTATTCTGCGATATCACAGAGTTACCTAGAGGTTATGTAGCAGAAAAGCAGGAAAGGAAATGTTCCTTTTGTAGTGCTTAGATCTCAATTCTGCGATGAAACATTTTAATGTCTATAAATATATCCAAGCTCCTTTCAGCTAGTCCACTATACCTGGACCTTGATATTTTCCCCATTTGTTTAAAACTTTGAGCTGAGTTATAATAATCAAATTATTGACCAATTCTTGATTGTCTTATGGAACCACATACTCAATATAATCCAAAGGAAATGTTATTGCAGATGCCAGTCATATACAAAGAGAAATCTTCTTAATAACCTCAAGAATCTCCTTCCAATACTCTTGACTTCTCTCACAATGTGATCAAATTTAAAAATCATAGGTTATGGGACATGCACACTAACAGCAGACATCTTTATTATATATGCCAGACTATCAATTTTTACATGGGGTGCCATTTGTTGGAAAATACCCATATGTGAAAAACATGTCCCAAATCGAAAAGTACCCAAGAATACTCTTCAAACTCTTGCATTCTCTGAGGTGCTCATCCAGTTCAAAAACTCTCTGCACATAATAGGGTGACCATATTTGGGAAATCAAAAAAGAGGACACCCAGTGGGGGTGGGGAAGTGGCTTTCCAGGGCCTCCGGAAAGGGCGTCATTCCCCACCACCACCACATTAAAGGCCCCAATTGGAGCAGAGGAGGGGAAGTGTGTCATTTGCGCCCCCCTGCTCCAATTGGGCCCTTTTCTATAATGTCCAGGAATGACGCACTTTCCTGTTTAAGGCCCTGCTTGTATCAGTGGGTGGGTGGGTGGGTCGGTGGAGGGCAGGGATGATGCACCTCTAGAAAGAACATAATTTCCTCTGCCACACTAATGGAGGCCTTAAAGGAGAAGGCATGTCATTCCAGAACATTATAGAAAATTACAGAAAATCCCCTCTGACACCCAGGATAGAATAAATCTGGTGAAGTCCTGACAGTTGGACACCCTAACATAGAAAGCCAGAATGCCAGGCAGAAGGCTAACTTTCCTTAGTCCAGTGCTTCTCTGACATGTTAATTTACTGAATGCAGAAAGTGTTTTTATATAAGGCACATTTATATTTATAAATCCATCACTTAACAGATTGGGTTCACACAACACTCTAACCCACACTCAGTGGTAGAGTGTTGAACTATGAGTTGTTGTTGAACTGTGGGTTATTGTACTGTATGAACACAGCACATTTTCTGCAGGGTGGCTTGTTAACCATGTAGCTTTGCATATTTTTCTCGAACAAGCCACCTTGAGAATCCATGGTATGTTATTGGGTTGTTCAGGGTGCTGAACAAGCCACACTGCATGGTTAAAAAGCCACCCTGTGAAAAATTGGCTGTGATCAGACAACACGATAACCTGTGGTTCAACAACAACTCACACTCAGTCACTGAGTGTGGCTTAGCACATTATGTGAACCCAGCCACTGTCTGAAGTAATACAGCCGGGAGGACTGACTACATGATTTCCCCTGCCATTTGAATCTGCTAAAAATTCTTCAGTCAGTTTCGTGAGACTGATGAAGTCTGAACCTAAGAAAAAGTAGTAGGATACTACAATGTGGTGCAGGGTCCTTTGTATCTTAAAAGTTGTGTTACTAAGAGGAATGTTATCTAGTGAAAGAGAAGAGCTTGTGGACTATTCGGGAGTATTAAGGATGTCATTTACTAGCCCTGCAGCTTTGAGGCCAATCTAACATTCATGCAGCAACTTTAACAGCTCTATGACTGCCTTTTTCCTCCTTTAATTTTTATGCATATCTCTGACCTTTCCTATTTAAGCCTCCTCTTTTTGTCCCTTATTCTGTAGAGAAACTCAGTCAAATCTCAACCGGGTTGGCAACATTTACATATAAATGGGGGAAATTTCAGTGAATGTGTCAGGCAGCCTGTCGCTATTCATGGGCCTAATAAGTGTGTTAATTTATAGGGTTTTAGATGTACAGCCATGATTAGATCACAAATAAAACACATACTTGAAATAATGACATGCTTCTGTGGGTTTCCATAGAGAGCACTCTGAGGCCGAGGCATCTTTCCCAAGGAGATTTGTGCCACACTATATGAGTGGCACTTTGCGAAGAATTTAGCCAATTATGGATTCTTTTGAAGTCCTACACAAAAGAAGACAAAAGGAGTGAAGTTTTACAACAACTTTTTTTTTTTTTTGCACACTTAATGCTATCTTCGGAGAAGGCTCTATTATATTCACACCTGCAGTCTAATAGCTGTCATTCTCCAGAGCCACAGCGGCTGCAATTGAATAGCATTGAAAATGTAGTCATTTGAAATGGCAATGCCTCTTCATTATCTTTAATGTATGCCTCCTTTAATAAATCGAAATATAAAAACTGCTAGCATTAAGAAAGAGAAATATTTAATTCTCAGGTAAAACATCTTTTTAGAATATGGGAAGTTGCAGCTACATCTTTCTTTCTTTTTTTAAAGGTACTCATATCCAAGTAGATTAAAACAAGTAAAGCTTTGTCTTGTGATTTTTGGAAACATATCCTTTGTTTAGTCAGTCTCTTCTTAATTGCCCCACGCTTAAAAGGCCAGTTACAGCTATACAGCATTTAGCCATAAAAAGATGTGCTTGATAGATTGCCGCCATTGTAAGTCTTTTAAAATAGACGTTTTGCACATTATTTTGTGGGCTGTCCAAAACGAAATGCAACAGAAGTAAGCATCATCTCAGTGAAGAAAGATGTTTGTGTTTGATAGACCTAGAGGCTAATGCTCATGGAACAAATCTCCTTGCCCTGTAATCCAGTTCTGAACTGCCAGTGCAGTTCCATAAAAATACAGCAAACATAAAATTGTCAAAAAGGGAATGCTCTATTTCTAAGCCCAGTATTCCCATATTGTTTCTATTATGAGCCCACACAAATAATTATTTCACACTTGCAATGTATACTAAACCATGGGGCTGTCTATATGTGCTCAAAGCCCCGCAGTGGCAGTGAATTGACTAACAAATTTATTACGGCATTTAAGGTGTCACAATACAATTTGTTGTTTTTAAAATGGTTTTCTCTGGAACATTTCAATAAAATCTTCCCCATGTGCGAAGAATGCATAACTGTTAAGCTACCACTTGTGTTTTTAGGATGTGTCATATGGTTTTGTGGCTCCCATTTTGAAGGCTGTTGTTTCCTTTGAGGTGATGTGAACCTCCTTCTGGCCCACGTGAATGCCAGGGATAATTTCCCTGCAAGTCTATTAGCATCCAAAGGTTGCAAGCTGAAAGTTTGTCAGTGCTGAAAACTGGCAGTGAAAGGCTTCACTTCTTCACCAGGAGCTTCAGGCTATGTTTTTTCTCGTTGACATTGGTTTTTAGAACATTCTTCAGAGATAATCTTCTTTGCATCCTTCACACCCTTTTTGATATAAATGGTACCCATTAATCATTGCTAAATGCAGCTTGGATTCAACTCGTGGGCTCATAAAGTTCTGTCTCTCTTACCACAGATGGCTGTTAACCAGCAGGAAGACAGCTTTGAGTTAAGCAAGTGATGGTTGTAATATGTAACATGATGAAGTAGTAGGAGACACCACATTTAAAGTCACATTTAACATTTTAATTAGTCTCACCTCAGGTGGCACAAGCTCATTTGCATTATATATAGAAAAAGCTCCCAATTTAAATAGGAATTATAGGAGCAGTAGCAAAAAATGTCTTGCTTCACAGGATGAGGAGACAGCTGGTAGAGTTTGGGCACATTTTTGTTCTGTTGGGAATTTACATTTCTCACACTTTTGTTCATTCCTTTCCCTTAAGGATATTATCCATGTATGAGAAAATGAATATTCCTTGTACAATGAACTCCATTTAACTCCAATATCTCTTCTCTGCAAGCTGTCATTCACTTCTGAACTTCTCTAACATTATCTTCCTGTTCTCCAAAAATTCATTATAATTTGAGGCCTCCGATAACATCTTGTGGTGGGTGCATTGCCTTATGTTAACAGGCAAGACCCACACAATTTATTCATCACCATGCCCTGCCTCATATATTGCTAGTTTTATAACAGTTTCTATGGCTGCCTGTTTGCTTCCGAACTCACTTAAATGTACTTGGTTTAAAAGCCCCAAGTGGCTTGGGGCCAAGATACCTTGAGAAGTGCCTTCTCCCAATATCAATCTGCCCATGCCCTGAGGTCAGATGGAGCAACTTATGACCCTCCAGATCTTTTGGCATACAACTTTCATCAGCCCTAACCGGTCTGGCCAAGGGACCAGATGTCTCTTTTACAGAGGACAGTCCTCTATTTGAAGGACTACGAGAGAACTGTCCTCTATTTTTACAGCGCCCTTTATCTGAAGGGCTCTGCCATCCAATTCTGGATAAAGAACCAACAGAAGGAAGAGCTGGGCCTTGAAGTTGCCCATCAACAGCACCTATCCTGAACACAGATTGCCCTGATTCATATTGCCACTTGACATATCCCACCTACCACTTAGGGGTTGCTGTGTTGTACGAACCCAGCAAGCATGGAGTATATGAATGTTAAACAACCCTCATATAACCTATGATCCAGTCTAGGGTTATGTTAGAATTGTTTAATGGTTATACGAGGGTTGTTTAACTCTAGCATAACTCACACTCGCCAGGTTCATATAACACAACAACCCCTGAGCTAGAGCTGGGTGTGCAAAATACACATGCCGCAGCCTCCACATGGGTTAAATGACGCATAGTGGATGGCCATGTTGTGTGAACTGGACTATTGAGTAGGCACACACATTACCTGGTCACAGTCTTCCATAGTATGTTGAGGTTTCTATTTAAATTACAATAACAATATCTAACTTTGCATATATACATATAACTTAGCATATGCAAATTTTATGCAAATCCACATCCTCTTTTGTGGTGATGCATTTCCTCTTTTTCAGCAATTCATAACTGGCAACCCTATGGAGTTGTAAGCCAAAACACCTTAAGGATCACAAGTTGACCGCCCCTGCCTTAAGTTATCTGCTGAGGCCCTTCTCTGAATGTTATGCCTGTTAGTGGAGCAGATGAGGGAGAGGGCCTTTATGATTGTGGCACCATGACTGTACTTGCCCCAAGGAAGCTTGCTTGGCACCCACATTGCTTTCTGTTAGATGCCAGCAAAATTCTTCTTTATCAACCCGGCTTTTTAACTTGCTAAAGATTTTAATCTGGTGGTTTATTTATGTATCTTACTCTCTCTCTCTCTCTCTGCACATTTAAATTGTCCTGGAATCCTTTTAAGTGAAAGGCAGATGTAGGAAATGAAAGGGTTAATTGAGTTTTAAGATGTCCTTTGTGCTTTCTGTAGACCCTGCAAGAGGAAGTAGCTGACTCACACATCCCAGAGAGATGTGGAATGGCAGGGAAGGGGGATGGGACTAGGTAAAGGTATCCTGTTTAGAAATGTATCCCACTCCTCTCGTACACAGGTTCTGTAAATGTATCCCACTCCCCTTTTTCTTTGTGTATCCCACCCCCCTTCATCCCACTCCCCTTTTTCATTGTCAGCTGACCCTATGTGAATAAAAGTGGTGTGCAAGCTCTGATCGGGGTCCGACCCTGTTCGAGTCGCACCTCAGTATACTGATACGTGGTGTCCTCTGCAGTGTTTTCTACGCTCGTCTTTCGTACCTAAGGTCAGGGACAAGAACCTGCCATATTTCTAACACAGATTTAAAAGCTTGCCAATAAATAAATAGTCTAGTCCAGGTAGCTTAGACCAGATTCCAACTTCAGGTCAGGAAGTTCTGGCTTGATCCCTGGGAGACATTGACAAACCCAAGGTGTACTCCTAGGAGAATTTTTAAAAAAGAAAATAGAATGTTATATTTTTACCTACTGCATTAATTTCAACAGGCCTTAGGTGTGAGTACCATTTTGAAGCATGGCTTTCTTCCCCTGTTACAACGATATCTATTTTCTCCAGCACTTGGCATTCAAGTATATAATAAGCCAATAAAGGTGCCATGGTTTTAAGTCCATTATTTACTGTTAAATAATGTGTGTGAATGCTAAGAAAATCAATCCCAGTGATTTCACTCGCTTTTTAATGCATACAAACCTATTTTCCAGGAACACAATTTTGCCATTTATCTCTAGTTCTTGTTTTATCAATTTCCCAGCTATCTAAGGCAGGTAAATGGCTCAAATTAAATATACATTTGGTCAGACAGTGGTCAACTAAAATGACTACTGAGAATAGAACGATGGCAGTTGAACTTAGATCCCATATTTGTAAGTCCCACGTGATTGTGCATTAGCAGCTCAAAGGAATTTAGTGCTGCTTTTCTGGATGAGAGTTTTTAAATGGATGTATTTATTTCACTCATATTTGGATGATGATGGTGGTGGTACTAGTACTAGTATATTCTAAATCAGCACTTCCTAAACTTTCTTAAACAATTTACTTCCAAAACTGGGGCACAGCTTGTTTCTGGATTAAAACTGAAAGCACACTTTACACTTACATTCAAAAGAATACATGTTATTATGGAGCCCCATAGTCTAAGCACTGAGAAGTTCCAAGAGTAGCACTGCAGAGATTTGGTGTCTTTTGAATGAAGGAATACTGCAGATATATGGTGTGACTTCATATTATTTGGTTTATTTATAAGAAGAGAATAATGGAAGGAAACTGGCACTCCTTCAGAAAGCAGCCTATCTGCTTATGCTGCAGCAGATCCCAAGAGAGAAGTTGTTGGGTCACAAGGTTGCACCCCAGTTTAGCTAACTCAAGCTAAAATTCCTATTTCTCTCCCCCGACTTCACTTCATTCAAATAGCAAACTGCTTTTTGTGGCTTCTTAGCCTCCTCTCCTCAGCTGGAAAGGTATTGCTTTCTCTGAGCTTTGTCTCATCCCGAAGTTGGAAAACAATCCTTAGTTATCAGGAGTACATTTCCTGGCATTCATTCATTCACTCATTATTTTTCTTGTATGCCACGGTCCCATAAGAGTGTGCACAAGATATATCAAATTAACAATAAATATAACCATTCAAAATATATTATAAACCATTAAAAATATCAATAGAGTGATTAAGTGTGTTTGTGTATATTGATGGTGCTATATAAATAAATAATAATGAATATATATATATATATATATATATATATGTATGATACTATCAGTTAGTTTTTGTTAATGAAACATCTGTAGATTAGCATCCCCTTTGTTAATATTACCTCACGACATCTAAGTTTCTACTTTGTCAGTCAGGGATTTAGGGATGAGTTGTATCACAGGCTGAGACAGAGAATCCTTATGCATCTTTATTCCCTTCCTCAAGATGATGTAATGAATAAATTAAATAAATAAATGTTAACACAATTAGGAATGGAACTGCTGAATTTGCTTAAAGAGACATAATATCTAGCACCATCGTACATATCTAAGACTTTCAGATTTTCGGCTTAATATATGGCTTAAAAAGCTATATAAAATGAGCAGGGACAGAGATAAAGATATCTATGAAAACGAACACAGTGTGTCAATTTTAACACCTCTGTTCCAAGGGCAAGCAAGGAAAATATAAAGCTAAGTGAAGTCTCCTCCTGCACAACGTTCCCTAATATAGGCACATGATTCTTTCTGGCACTTGGAGATAGCAAACACCACACTTCTAAGCATTTAGCATAAATCATGCGCTGTTTTAATGAAATGGTGCTTTCAAGATCCATTGTACAGGTTTCCTCCCAAGGAAAAGGTTATCTTATGTGGAGGCTAAACGCTGGTAGAGCCTTTTAGTCAGAGGATGCTGCTGTGTGACTGTGTTGTTTGCGAAAGGCCCATCTTTTCCTTTTCAGACCTCATGGGGAAAATCTATAAACATTTGTCTTTAAGAGCCACTATTTAGAGATGAAAGTAGCAATAAGTGCCCAAACCATAAATTGCGAAGGAGTCAGGTAATATGGTTTGAAAGTTTAGTTGTGTATGACAGCCCATCCATAAGCATCATTTGTATTCGACATTCTCTTTCCCTTGTCCCAAACCTGAAATCACCCCATTCAGTTGCAAGCCAGATTTGATAGTATCTGATCAGGAGGAAGTGCATTAAAATCGATTTCAGATTATGCTTCTTAAATTCCTTTTATTTCTGGTTATAAATCTCATTGTCCTTGCCTTCACTGTCGTGTCCATAAGAGGGTGGAAAATAATTTAGCTGCTTGCTAGTCTCCAAACTGCTGTCTTTTATTTTTCACTCTGTCATGAAAAGGTGAAAAAAAATACTCAGAATGATGACCTGCACGAAGGCTTAGTAGTAATAAGAGTGCTTGATTTACTGAAGCCAGCACAAAGGTAGACTGTAAGATGAGTGAAGCGGATCATTTTGTGAAATTCAGGCAAACACTGAAACTTCATTCTCTGCCTTCTCTTGGGGATGGGCAGATCAGTCTATTCCTGGTCCATGTCAGTTTTGCATGTGCTCATTCGTACGTCTGTTCCATCCTGTTTCCAAATCAATCTGTGGATTTATTTAAAACCAGGCATGCATTTCCCCACAAAATATGTGTTTTTGTACGTATTTTATTCTAAAATACAGACGTGTGTATTTTAACCTAAAGTATACTTTTTGTGCATCTTTAGGCCTGAGAACATGGCAGGATCTACACTACTGCTTTAAAACAGTTTATAACAGTAGTGACAACTGTTCTGACCCAGGATACATGCCATATATTTTATTGATTTATTTATTTATTTTATTACATTTATATACCGCCCACAGCCGACGCTCTCTGGGCGGTTCACAAAAGCTAAAAACAATAAACATTAAAAGTATACAAAATTTTAAAACCATCAGAGACATAAAAACAACAGTATAAAAACAGCAGCATCCATTTAAAACAACAATTCTGGGGTCCATTGCGTGGTGTAGGGTGAGAAATAACGAGACGAGACATATATATGGTTTAAAATATGGGCCACATTTATTGACAGATCTGCAAGAGAAGTGAAGGCCTAAGCGGGCATCCTAGTTTGGCCAAGCCTCAGGCCAAGTGTAAGGATCGGGTGAACCATTCACAGCCCGTGACATGGAGCTTGTCAGTTCGCCACTTCACAGGCTTACCCCTCTTGGGGTAGGGA
Source organism: Elgaria multicarinata webbii (assembly GCF_023053635.1). Taxonomy (NCBI): domain Eukaryota; kingdom Metazoa; phylum Chordata; class Lepidosauria; order Squamata; family Anguidae; genus Elgaria; species Elgaria multicarinata. The sequence goes on along the minus strand of NC_086178.1, from coordinate 54,289,370 downwards.
GGCCTTCCGGTATCACCCCACCCATGCCTCATGGGCTCTGTGTGGGTGAGAAGGGTTGGCCTCAAAGGTAATCCCTATCCCCCAACTGGCACCGCTGGGCTCCCAGTTGTGGGCCTCGGAATTACCCATCACCAGCAATGGCACCTGTGAATGCTCAACAATAGCAAATCAGATTCCAGATGCCCGCTCCTACCTGCCTAACACAAATGTGACCAAATTGAATGAGCCAAAACAACCTAATTAATACTCCCCCATTGTCTTACAGTGTGAAGTAGGCGAAAAAAACTCATAACCAATTTAGGGTGACCATATTTTGGAAACCAAAAAGGAGGACAACATGGCCGCCCCATGGGGGTGTGCCCACCAACATGTCCAGCCCCCAAGGGGGCGTGCCCACCAACATGTCCAGCCCCCAAGGGGGCGTGCTCACCAGCATGTCCAGCCCCCAAAGGGGTGTGCCCACCCAAACATGGCCTTGGTCACAGGTCTGATTTCACAGCACACAATTAAGACAAACCTGTTCTACATAACATCTTAATGTTAAAATCACTGGAATAAAGTATAAGTGAGACATTCAATGTATCTGAAATTAACTTCACTCATTCCTACTTCTGTAGCTTTTGCTATACATTGAAGCTTTTGCTATACTGTGTACTCAGCTACACCAAGCAGGGTATTCCACTATGAAAGCGGTATATAAAAGGCAGGAGCCACACTATTACTTTATAGAGGTATTGAACTGCACTGCAGGAGCTACACTACTGATTTATAGTGGTACTGAAGTGCACTGACAACTGTTGGGGCCCATGACACATCTACACCAAGCAGGATATAACACTATGAAAGTGGTATGAAAGTGGTATATGGTATGTGTCATGGGCCCCAACAGTTGTCAGTACACTTCAATACTGCTATAAAGCAGTAGTGTGGCTCCTAGCTTTTCTATACCACTTTCAAAGTGGAATATCCTGCTTGGTGTAGATGAGCCCTGTGTGTGATACAGTCTTCCCTTCCTTCAAATATCTTTTCTGACTGCAAATCCTTCACTGGATGACCATAGTCTAACCTTTCCTAACATTTAACACTGTTTCCCCATCACCTTACTGCATACTGCTACCACTGAACAAATGAAGCAGTTGACAAGTATACAACAACCAAACAACCAAGCATTCAGAAAGAGTATAAACTACTATTAGCCTGCAAACGTTAGCCATAGACCAAAATGGATTAAAGCTTGACTTAGCTTGTTTCAACTTCAACCAGACATAACAGTCAAAAACAACGGAGAAAAACACATCTACATTGAAATTGCAATACCTAATGACAAAAATGTTGCAGAAAAGAAAAATATACACCACTGGATATGGAAGTTAAAGAACTATGGCAACAGGAAAAACTTACAATTATTTGTTAGACACATCAGTCACCAGCATGACATCATGGTTGTTTTTACAGAAAACCTTCAAAAATTAGGCCTACCAAAATACATGCACGCCAACATCCAGAAAGCAGTCATACTTAAAACATGTTCAATAGTCAGGACATTTCTGAATCAGTAAAAGACAACATGACTTGGCAAAGCCCATCATGTTCATCTAGAAAACCCACCACAAGCAAGAAAAGAGAGATAGATGATGATGATGATGATGATAGCAACCCTGTTAATTTTTTTAAAGTTTCTTTAAGAAAGATGAACAATTGTCAGCCACAAATGCTGCATTAAGCAAGCAGGATCTACAAATAATATAGATAATCTTTTCCTGCTTCTTGCTTATTATAAGAACTTTATTTAATATGATGGTTAAACAACCCTCATATAGCACATACTCCCAGAGTTTCACAACATGAATGCCTGAGGGCACTGTGGTTCACCATGGGTTAAATAACCCATAACAAGCTGTGGTGTGTCATCTGAACCTGGTAACTGCCTTAATGCTAGAATGCAGCCAGAACCACCATATATTAAATGATCTCCGAAAAACACATTTTACTGCATGACATTTGCATTAATGAATGCTGTTCCGTGGAAGCAGTGCAAAGAGTCTGACAGACATCAAACACATCTGCTGAAAATAAAACTAGCTTTTGCATTTGATCTCCCAATATAAGTTTTCGTATCCAAATGGTGAGCATAACTCTTATGCAGGTTAGTTGTTTATATAATTGTGAAGGTTTGAGACCTACAAAGGCAAGGTAATAAACTAGAAATAAACTAGGAAGAGACAAGGTAATAAACTAGCAAGAGGCCTAGAAATTTCTATTGAGAGGAGGTATCCCTGAGAGGAGTCTTTTCATTTCCTCAGTTAAGGTTCATTCCCTCGTTAAGTTTAATTTCTCCAGTTAAGTTTCATTTCCTCAAAGTCAGAACTTTACTTTTTGTTTTGGGGGAAGAAGGTATAAAAGAGTGAGAGAGCCAGCCAAGAGCCAGACCAAAGACCAGGGCCAGAGAAAGACTAGAGGTTATGGAAGGAGCAGAAAGAAACATCTTAGGCCTTTGCTAGACCAGGTTATATCCCAGGGTGATACCTGGGATCGTCCCTGTGCGTCCAGATGATGCACAGGGGACCCCAGGATCAGGCAGGGATCAACCCTCCCGGGCCTTGGGATATAGCCTACCCCTTCAAGCCCGCTTTTTCCTGCGGTCTCAGGCTGAGCCCAAGACCATGAGCGTGTGGCCCGTTTTCCCGGCTTTGCACGATTACTCACGCTGAGCCGGGAGCGGAGCACGGTGTGCAGCGCTCCCCAGAAGCGCTGCGCCAATCGGGGGCAGGGTGGGGGGAGCAGGAAAATCAATTTAATTTTTTTAAAAAACCTTACCTTCGCGCATGAGTGTTTGTGCTCATTGTCCCCTTAAAAAGTTTTTTAAAATGGCGGGTGCGACGGCTCTCTTCTTGAGTCGCCTCGCCATATGTGTAAATGAGGGCGGGATCTCGTGTTATTGACAACACAAGATCACCCCTCCTCCATCCTGGGATATCCTGTAGGTCTAGCAAAGGCCTTAGAGGATCATCAGATGGGGGGGCATCACGTTTCTCTACCGTCACGTACCATTGCTCTGCTCTCTGCTTCACTTCCACATTGGGGACAAGCTCAAATTACATGTGGGAGTGTGCAGAGGCCACCAAGTTGCCCCTACAGAACAATAGAAGCAGCGCCCTTTATAGTTTAACTTTCCTGCACATGGCAGGAAATCCCAACAAATCCAGACTTGTGTCAAAAAAGGTCAGGTTTTCTGTGGTTTATTTTAAAATGTGAAAACTGGGAAATGGAGTGGGAGACGTGCAACAGGATCACTGTGTCATAGAAATGATCTGCGAAGATCTGTGACTGACCGGTCATGAATGTGGGATAAGCGCTCATCTGATGATGCTTAAAGGAACTGGAGTTCTTGCAACTCTTATACTCTTTTAATGCCTTAGTATCGCTCAGCTCTATTGACTAAATACCTTTGGTTGTAATTTGCTTGCTTTACTTTACTAGTATATTATTGTGTTAAGCCACAAGTGTCTAGAGTGTCACTCCCCCAACATCTACATCCTACCCTCCACGTTACTGAGAGAGAGAAGGTAAAAGAAGGAAGGTGGAACTATTAAGGAGGCATAGAGTCCAGGGCATAGAAAGAACTCTGACAATAACGTTTTGTGTTAAAGGTTCCAACCATAGTTTTGATATGCTCTTGTATATTCAAAGTAGGTGATCAACACCTGATTGGAAAGATGAGCGGTGAGATGTCACAGCTTTAAATCATTGAACATATGCTGCGTTCAGCAAGCAGAAGCTACAAACAATATAGATAAACTTTTCCTGCTCCTCACTTATTATGGGAATTTAATCTAATGGAACAAATTAACAGCCCTGAAAATGAGGGGCGTAATATTCACCATAATTAAAGGCCAATTTTTTGTAAATAATATAGTGGAGGTTGAGGTTTGCATTGAAACAGCTCTCCATGTGAAATGATGACACAGTTACTACTTGGAGAAAATGAATCATTTTAAAGAGCCTTTTACTTCATAGGAAAATTTCAGAGAATAGTGCTTGTATTCTCAAGAACCTTTGAAAATGATATTCATATAATTAGGCAGACATGAATGGCCACTCAGTCAATCCTCAACCAGTGTTCAGCTTTACAGATTGGATTTGGAATCTTCTAATGTTGAAGACCAATAAATTTAATCCCTAGAACAACATTACAATTTAGCACCTTAAAAGTTCAGCAAAAGTGTTTGTATCATGGTTGCTTTATTTATTTTTATTTTTATTTTTTCATTTATATCCCGCCTTTTTTCTTACAAGGAACCCAAGGCGGCGTACATAATCCTCCTCCTCTTTGTTTTATCCTCACAACAACAACCCTGTGAGGTGGGTTGGGCTGAGAGTTTGTGACTGGCCCAAAGTCACCCAGTGGATTTCCATGGCCGAGTGGGGACTAGAATCCGGATCTCCCGACTCCCAGTCTGACACTTTAGGCACTACACCACGCTGCTTTATGTGACCATGAGCACTGCACTGCACATGGAGCATCTGATTCATGCTTGAGTTCAAATATCTAAGAACATAGGAAGCTATGCAGCTGCCTTACACCAAATCAGGGCATGTGTCCATTTAGCTCAGTATTGGACCCTATACTGGCCGGGGCTCTCCAGGGTTTCAGGCAGGAGTCTTTTGTCACGTGCCCCCTCGATTCCATTCAATATAGTTTATTATTTATTTATTTATTTATTTATTGCATTTTTATATCGCCCAATAGCGGAAGCTCTCTGGGCGGTTCACAAAAATTAAAACCACTCAAAGTATAAAACAAACAGTACAAAAGCATGATATAAAATACAATATAAAACCACAACCAGGATAAAATCAGCTACAGTGCAGAAATTCAAATTTAAAATACAATTTTAAAACAGCAAAGTTGAAATTAAGTTTATAGACTATTAAAATGCTAAGAAAATAAAAAGGTCTTCACCTGGTGTCTATAAGAGTATAGTGTAGGTGCCAGACGAACCTCCTTAGGGAGCTCATTCCACAGCTGGGTGCCACAGCAGAGAAGGCCCTCCTCCTAGTAGCCACCTGTCTCACTTCCTTTGGCAGGGGCTCATGGACAAGGATCCCTGAGGATGACCTTAGGGTCTGGGTAGGTACATACGGTTGATGATGCCATTCATACAAGCAGACGCTGGCTTATGCGGAAGTGAAATGGATGCCATGCTGAACCAAGGGCTGTGTTTGGCCTTTTGCCCCCTCTCCTTTTTTTTCTCAAGACTTGCTTGCAAAGCTGGAGACAGCTGCAAGGAGGCAAGGGCACATTGTCACGTTAACTAGTGCCAAGCGCCTCAGAAAGCAGAAATAACATAAATCCACATTCCGGAAGTGATTAGGGCTGCATGGCATAATTTTGGATGAGAGAAGAAGAACTCTAAAGAGGACGGAGGGGGCCAAAGGGGTTGGGAGGTTTTGCCTGCCTGGGACAAAGGGCTCATCCCCAAATTTTGAGCCAAAAGGACTTAAAAGAGAGAGAGAGTGAGGGTTATTGGGGTTGACTGTGTGGTTCATTTTAATTCTTTTAATATCAATATTACTTTTTATGGAGATGCTATTCTATTTTTGTAAATAATAGCAGAACTTCAGTGAAACAATAGGAATTAAAGTCCTTTTAATTGTCTGAACCTTGCCTTTGCATAAAGGTGGTTCATTCTGCCGGGCCGAGGATCTCTCAATCACACATTACAGAGGGCACCAACCCCTCCACATTCTGTTCAGAATTAATCTAATTTAAGGATCAATCTAATTTAAGACGCTTTCCCAGCTTTACCCGGAGATGCCAGGATTGATCCTGGGACTTTTTGCATGCAAAGCATACACTGCCACTGATCTAAGGTCCTTTCCCTTATCTGGTGCTCTGGCTGGGAGCACCCAATCACTCTGGTCTTAATTTCCATGCACAGCAGAGAGAAATAGGGGTTGCTTCCCCCTCACCCAGACATTTGCCTTTGCTGCCACTTTAGTTTTCAAACCACAACAACAATTCACTGTCTATTATGTTTACATATATTTTATCCATGGAGGTTGGTGGCTCTGAGTTCGGTGGGGCTCTGAATTCACTCTGGCTTTCGGTCAGGACCAGCCAAAACACTAAAGGTGTTATCCAAAGTACTGAACCCTGCCCCGAAAGCAATTTCAGCAGCTTGGATAGCTCTGACAAGTTCTGACTGAAACCCAGAATGGATTCACAGCCCCACTGAAATCAGAGCCAGCAGCCTCCACTGCATTTTACAGGGCATAATTTAAAGTGTGCTTGTTGAATAAATTGCAAAATGCCTGCTTGAATCAGCTAATTACAAGACCCTGTATACTGTCACAGCCGCGCCTAAAGTAGTAAGCTGGGAGCGTAGTCTCGAGTTCTGAGTGCAAAGAATGGCCGTATAAGGACTGTCAGCTCCAGAGTAAGGAGTGCAAAAACAGTGGGCAGGGCGCAAACTTTGAGTGCCGAGTGCAAACTCTGCCCAGCAACAGCGATGTGGCATTTAAACTCGTGACTCTGAAGTAACCTCACATGATTGTGACTCATCTCCTTTGTTTGTATGCTAATATAAGGAAATACCTTTAGATTGTTCGGGGCCAGATCCTGCAGGGCGTTAGCTTGCTGGTTTCTTGCCTTTCTCGAGAAATAAAGCTGGGTTGTATCCGCCGAAGGTCTACGCGTCTGATTCTACTCTGAAGGACAAATTGAGCACGGTCCTCCAGGGGAACGAACCCCCCTGCCCCTTGGGCAACATGCTGACGTGTGCTTTCCAGCATTTCTATAAAACAGCTGTGTGTTTCAGTCCTGATGGTTTAAGGATGGTGGCAGTACCAAAGGAAAGGCCCACAGCAAGGCAGCAATCAACAATGCTCAGTAGTGAGTAGAACAAACTAAAGTCTACAGGAGGGTTGAAAGCTCACTTGGCTGGATGCACTTCCAAACACCCCACCCCCATCAGAGACCTGTCCTATCAGCTGAATGTGCTTACAATCCTCCCTGCAGATTTGTGGGCTCAATGCACCAAGATTTGCAGATAACCTGGGTTTATATGGAAGTTGGGGTTTGCATGTGCACCTTTGTTCCCCCCCTTCCGCTTGTAAACATCGCACGGACAGGCTGATCGCCTGCATAGGGCCACAGCTAATTCAATGTGTCAAACATTATTCAAGCATAAATCATCTAAATACGGATCCCTAGATGGTGCTATTTACTGCGGTAACATTACACAGCACACTACATCCAATCATGTGAGCGACTCCTGGATCAAAAATATTTATAGCGTGCAGAGAGAAAAGAATGAAAGGTTTAGATTCAAATCTTGATTGTGTTTACTGTGAAGGGTAATAGGAGCGGTTGGATTAAAGTGATGAGTTTAATATAACCCAATTGGAGAAGTTTGTAACACCTGCTGTGTGTTCAAATTGACTTAATATTAGCAGATTTGTTGCACTGAAGTTATGGACTGTCATGGTTTTCTAGATGAAGCTGTAGTAAGAACTCATAGCTTAGCAGAAGACATCAGCAGCAATGCATATATGGTTCCTTGTACAACTTGCAAGGCATGCCATTTGGGGCCATGCCTGTTGTGTCTGATAGTCAAATATGGTTTAAAGATTCAGCTTTACAGAGAATGTTCTGAATGGCGCTGTTACATTGCTAAAGCCAAACAGGTCTCACCCTGATCAGTGCGTGGACAGGAAACAGAGTTGCTACAAGATTGCTCCATATTATAATCCCTATGCCTCACTTTCCAGCATTCCAGGAAGAAGCAGGAGTGGGAGATATGCATGGTGTGTGTGTGTGTGTGTGTGTGTGTGTGTGTGAGAGAGAGAGAGAGAGAGAGAGAGAGAGAGAGAGAGAGAGAGTGAGGGAGAGAGAGAGAGAGATCCATGAGAAGTGCTGGTTATTGAAAGGTGGGTCACAGAACCTCAGGAGGGCTTTGGATGGATGTAAATGGATTTTCTGCATTGTGGCATGCACTATGCCAGGAGGTGTGGTATAGGAAAGATGTAAGACCAAAGCCTTACAACACCCATTCTTCACATTGCTTTTTGTGAGTAGGTAAGTGTGGTTTGTGACCCATGAGTTTTGACCAACGTTAAAAGTAGGGCTATAGCCAGGTTTGAGCAGGACCTCTGGCCAGTGCCCCCTCTGTCCAACATAGTAATTGCCCACAGTGAAGCATTGTGGGAAACTTAAAATGGCGGGTGGCTTTCCAGACCTAGTACTGCAAGGAAACAGGTGGGCAGGAGGGCAAAGGTGTGTGTTAGGAATGTTGCTATGGCATTTATATCCCAGTATCTACCTGAGGGCACTGGGTGCTGAATCTAGCCTTGGTTTAAAGCTTCACCATTTCATTCACAGGTTAAGGTATGAAACGTTTCTCCAGCTGAATTAGTAGGCAATTGTCATATGTATATTGCCTTATCACAGAAAACCAGAAAATATTCGCTGCAGAACTTATTCAGGGCACTAAAGGGACTGAAAAGTAAACACAGCAGGACAGGTTTTGTGTTGCTCCAGTCTCACAGCTATTTCACCTCCACACGTAACTCCTCAAAGGAGCCACAAAGGGCTATAGTTAAGATTTGGCTTTTAATTGAGAGCCCAAAAAGAATTGGCTCCTGGAAAAATAACATTAACTAGATTAACAGTTGTTGTTTGTGCTGAATGGCAACATACAATGTTTTATTAGCAGATGGCATTTTTGGAACATGATAAAAGCAGCCATTTGTTCAACCGTTGGCAGCTTGAGGGCACCTGAACAAGCAAACAAACAGGCCCCCGTGGCAGCCCCTGGCCACGCTGCCCTCCTGTCGACCCTCAGGTGTTTGAGGCAGCTGATGATCCAAGGGCAGCCCTGTGCTTGCCTGGCTCCTCATTGTTCAGCTCTTTCCAGCTTATTTCCCTTTTTGTCCTGAGAAATTGTTATAATTGCTTCTTTTCTGTAGGTCCATTAGGGAGATCTCAGATGGCTTAGGGTAATGTTGTATTAATTTATTACTAAATGATAGTGAAATAGCAGAGGAACTGCACGTTATCTGCATCCATATTAATAGAAGTAGAAAAGTACATTGGATTGTCATTTTCATTAATAAAACCCACAACTCTATATCATATTTTTTTTCCTAATCAGAAAACTACCAGGCTCTGGAACTGCTCCCCATGGCTAGTTTAGAGCATCTTCCTTCAGAGGAGGCAAAGAAGAAACCTGGAATAACAAAGCTTCTGTCAGCAGCAGACATGAGGTGCATGGCAAAAGCAGATCATATCTTATATTTAGAGGATATTTTGATTCAATTGCTTTTGCGCCTGTTGATTTTAACGCATTGTTACACACCCCAAACTCTCAGGGTGGGTCAGACTGGGAATCTGGCTACTAGGAGGAGGGCTTTCTCCAATGTGGCACCCCAGCTGTGGAATGAACTCCCCAGAGAGGTCCGCCTGGCGCCTACACTGTACTCCTTTCGTTGCCAGCTGAAGACGTTTTTATTCTCTCAGTATTTTAACACTTAATTTTAACTTAAATTTAAATTTTACTGTTCTAACTCTGTATTTTAATGTTATATCATTTTTTGCTGCGTGGTTTTATCCTGGTCGTGCTTTTTATACTGCATTTTGTATTTGTATTTTTAAACTGTTGGTTGTTTTATTACGGTTTTAATTTTTGTGAACCGCCCAGAGAGCTTCAGCTATTGGGCGGTATAAAAATGTAATAAATGAATAAATAAATAAATCTGAATAACCCCATCCATATAGAAGGCCATTTCGTCTATATGGGCTGAGGCTCAGCAAGTAGAATACTGGCCAGGCTCTGTCTGACTAACAGTCAGAGGCTTTGGGATTAAATTCCTCTCGTGGGCTTTGTATGCCATTGCAGTGCTTCTCAGAGCCAGCCTTTAGTTCCAGAAGATGGTGGAAAGGTCTCCTGTAGAGGTGCTAGGGAACTAGGCTCAGAAAAGAATGTTGGCTCCCACTTCAAAGGAGAGAACCTAATTCTTCTCCTGTTTAAACTGAAAACTGAATCACAGAATAGTAGAGTTGGAAGGGGCCTATAAGGCCATTGAAGCAGATAATCATTGGGTTCCCTTGTTGTCACACATTTTGCATAGCCAGGAAAGAAATTCCTCCCGAGCAAACTTTTTGTCAGCCAGAGATGATCCAGCTCAGCCTCAGACCCTCTGAGGCAGAACTTGTGTCATCCCTTGCAGCCAAAACAACCATTGCAGCCTGGAGCAGGAGGGAATGGCATTGCCTCTGCATGGCTTTCCCCCAAGCACCCTTCTTTTTTGCCCCCTGCAGCTCTTCCCTATTCATTGTAATGAGCGCAATTCAATCCCATCACATTGAACAGGGAGAGATTAAGGAGGCTAAAAGGTACATCATTTTTCATGGCCTTGGATTGGCGTGGAGAAATGATCTGAGATTTTGCAAATTTGTGGGGGGGGGGAAGAGCTTGGATCGTTTCTAAGAAATCACCCATCCCTAGTCAGCTCAGCTAGATCTACACCAGTGCTTTTTATCCGTATTAAAGTGCACTGATAACTGTTGGGGCACATTAAACGTTCCGTCTACTGCTCTTCTACTGTTATTTCCAACTTTTTATTCTGTATTATCCAAAATGCCGCAACAGACGTCATATGTGCTACGAGGTATAAATGCTCAAGAGGGATATAGCATCACAATGATGGGATTGTATCGATATGAGATGAGGTGTAGATCTGACCCTAGTTACAGATTTCCCCATCTGCCATTTGCTGTCACTCCTCCTGACACCTCCCCACTGGTTGTTTCTTTGCCGTACTTCTATTTTCCCCATCTGATCCCACTTTTGCCTCGGTGTCCACATTTGAGAAACAATGTGCTACAGTAATTAGCAACTATCAAAGGGAATGTGGGTTATCAACCATCTTACATTGCTCACTCAAGGATAGATTCATTCATGCAAGTTCATCAATCTGTGACTGTGCCATGAAGTGGACAGACAAAACTTCCTTATCCTTTCAACTCACCTCACTGGCAATGTTTGTCAAGTGGTTGAGCCTTTCAGCTGTGAGCTATCAAGTGAGAATTATATGGAATTAACTTCCACAAGATTTTTCCGCTGTGGCACCCCGGTTGTGGAACGAGCTCCCCAGAGAGGTCCGCCTGGCGCCTACACTGTACTCCTTTCGTTGCCAGCTGAAGACCTTTTTATTCACTCAGTATTTTAACACTTAATTTTAACTTAAATTTAAATTTTACTGTTTTAACTCTGTATTTTAATCTTATAATCAACTTTGCTGTGTGGTTTTATCCTGGTTGCGCTTTTTATACTGTATTTCGTAATTGTGTTTTTAACCTGTTGGATGTTTTTTGTGGTTTTAATTTTTGTGAACCGCCCAGAGAGCTTCGGCTATTGGGCGGTATAAAAATGTAATAAATAAATAAATAAATAAATAAATAAATAAATAAAGATGTAGTGATGACACCAATTTGGATGGCTTTAAAAGGGGGTTGGATAAATTACTGGAGAAGAAGGCTATCAATGGCTACTAGTCCTGATGGCTATGTGTTACTTCCAGTATCAGAGGGTTGCTGGGAAACCTGTCAGTAGAGTGCTGTTGTACCTGTGTCCTGTTTGGGGGTTCCTGGTTGACAGCTGGTTGGTCACTGTGTGAACAGAATGCTGGACTAGATGGGCCCTTGGTCTGATCCAGCAGGGCTCTTATGTTCTTAAGTCATTGCTTGATCAGCTTCTGAGATGATAGTGGATCTATGGATCAGTGTTACATAAACAGGATCATAGGTTCCAATCCTAAGCCTTCTAGATCCAGGTAATCATAGCAAATTATTGGGCTGCAATATAACTTCTCAAGGACTCTCTACCTTGGCTCATTTCTCTTTTGCCTGATCATGATAAGTCCTTGTTTTTGTCACTGGAGACTTTTCAGAGAACTTTGAATGTAAACATTTCCTTGGTATTTAAATTGCTATTTCCTTCCGACCATTCTTAGTGATGATTTGCAAATTGTATTCATGAGTGCTAACTGAAAACCAAATTAATAATGGCTTCGGCTGCTTTCTTGTCATTTCAGTAGATGACTTGGTTGGAATACATACAGTAGCTTAAGTTCATTGACTTGCAGAGGTGATGGCAGGTGGCAGATATGGCCACTTTGACAAATCTATGCCTTGTTAAAAAATTAAGCAAGAAATAAAAGATGATAGCATCAGGCATAAAATTACCATTTGTCTAAGAAGCAAAACTATATGTTCTCATGTGGATTAAGAATAATCTAATGTCATTAGATATTATTGCAGTCTAATAGAATTGCACAAACTCCATTAATGAAAGAATAATGTCTATTAAGCTGATGATTCTATCTTGGTTTGAATCATCACAGGAATAGGGTTATTCCTAAATATACCACCTAATTGTTCCTATGACAGAGAGAAGAATGACGAGCACATGTCAAAGGTTTTGGCCTTGGGGCCTAAAGGACCAAGTAAGTGTGGTTTATGCGCAAAAACATCTCTTTCAGTTGAGTGTGTGGGTGTGTAGTAGAGTTAGACTGTAATCCTTCTTATGTGGATTGCTGGCAGACTCTGAACTCAGAGGCTGCTGAGTATCCAATACAGGGTGGGAGGATAGTGAAGGCAATCTTTAGCCCCATGCTCCAGCTGCCCTGCATTTCTGCTAGATAGGGCGGTCATAGGATACTTCATATCACAGTTGCTCCAGTCTCCTCCCCTTCCTGACCCTGGGAACACCTCGTTTTCCCAATCTCCATGCTCCACGCTGTCGGGGTGGGGAGGGCATAATATCTCTCCCTCTGTCAACATTAGAGTCCAGAGCAATAAATATATAAGATGTGGTTTTGTTCTAAGTGACTGATTGGCAAACATAAATACCCAATACATTTTGAGGCCATATTTACACCAAGCAGGATATAACACAATGAAAGCGATTTGAAAACAGTGTATGGAATGTGTCTTGGGCCCCAACAGTTGTCAGTGCACTTCAATACAGCTATAAAGCAGTAGTGCAGATCCTGCCCCGGTTAGTAATGGGAGAACTCGCCTCAGTTGGATTTGGAATTCAGTTGGCAATTACGAGTGACATGCATAGGGGGAAGGAATGCCTGTTTTCAGGAGTTCTTTATTGGCTTGTAATTCTGTGTGCATGATTCCTTTATGTGACACACATGCACTTGCAATACTGCTCGGGAAATGTAATGCAGGGATGGGGGAAGGCACTCCATTGCCTAGACAACTGTGGGCATGGGTAATTCATTCAGCACAAAGCTGTAAGCCCCAAGCCTTCTCCCCTTCCAACCATCTGCCTACCCAAATCACGCACTAGCGATGGAGGAGAAATTTCTTCAGTATGCATTTTTATGCGAACTTACCAAATTCGCACTACTCAAATGTGTGCCTAAACACACAGTTAAACGCTGATATCTGCATGTTCCTGAAGTTTGTGGTCAACAATTGCACATCAAAAGCACTGTGTACACAAAAGGTACACACACAAATGCATATGAATTAATTTAAATGTTATTTCATTACAGTTTTTACTCCCAACTTTTTTCCTCTTTCAAGGAACCCAAGACAGCTTACATGGTTCTCCTCTCTATTTTTATCTTTACAACAATCCTGTGAGGTAGGTTAGGCTAAGAGTCAGTGGGCTTGTTTGCATGACCATGGAAGGGAAAATAAGCCATGGTTGTGCAAACCTAGTCAGTGACTGGCTCAAAGTCACCCAGTGACCTTCATGGCCAAGTGTGGACTACAATCCAGATCTCCCAGTCTAGCACTAACCACTACACCACACTTCTATTGCAGAGAAGTGCACACAAGAATACTACCTAAGAGGAAATTTCCTGCAAAAATTTGTATAATTTGAAAAATGAATGCAAATCTGGGCAAGGGAGCTCTTCTCATAATACACCTGGGCATTATGATTTGGGAAAATTCATATTCCAAGTTCATTTTTTAAAAAAAACTTTGGCAGCATCAATATTTAACTGGAAAGATCTCAAAGAGACACAAATTCTGTAATGCAACAGATGGCTGTAGAAGAATGATCCAATCCGGCTAAAGTTTACTTATAATTTCATTTATTTATTTAAGAAAATTCTTACCTCCTTTTCATTATAAAATGATGAACTTGTTCCATATGTTTCAGTGGGACTCTGGCTGCAAATCTATGCACCCGGGAGTAAACCCACTGAATGCAGAGGAACATACCTCTGGGTATATATGCATAGGATTGCACTGATAGTTATGACTAACTAGCCGGATCAAGGCCAATATTATGTATACATTTATTTATTTCGTATTTATATCCCACCCTTCATATATAAAAAAATCCCAGGATAGGTAACAACAACAAAACAACCACAACAAAACAGCAATCAAATACAGTAAGTAAACATAAAATAAAACCAATAAAACAATCAGCAGCAAATCTGGTTGTAGTGGCAACAAACCACCCATAAATGCCCAGGCATACCACTTGGGGGACAGCATTCCAGAATTGGGCACCACCACAAAGGAGGCCCTATCTCATGTCACATCATGGGTCAATGAGATGGGCCTCTTCTCCCCTCCCAGATTTAAGAACATGGCCAGACTGGTGCAGGGAGATGTGTTCCTTCAGATACCTGTGTTATATATTTCAAAAGTTAAAACAGACCGGTCAAAGGTCTGTCGGTGGTGGTGGACCCATTAAAAATTCCCAAATGATGAGAGCTCCATCATTGTTTGCTCCAAGATAAATGATGCTGAAGTTTATTAATACTATAAAAAGTCCTTTGAGATTAATCAGCAGCATCAGCAGCAGTAGCATCAGCAGCAATACTAATTCCTCATCACAAATTTTGAGAATAGTTCACTGAAAAGTACTGAGAGGAAACCTTAGATCCTCAACCCTTGAAACAGTATACTTTTTGTATGATGAAGATCATCAATCCCCTTTGCTCCCATTTCTGATAGTGTAATATGAGCTAATGAAGTCATTGTGATGTAGTGGCTAAGGTGTTGGACTGGGAGTCAGGAGATCCGGGTTCTAGTCCCCACTCGGCCATGGAAACCCACTGGGTGACTTTAGGCCAGTCACAGACTCTCAGCCCAACCTACCTCACAGGGTTGTTGTTGTGAGGATAACATGGAGAGGAGGAGGATTATGTACGTTGCCTTGGGTTCCTTGGAGGAAAAAAGGTGGGATATAAATGAAATAAATAAATAAATAAATAAAATCCTGGTTTCTGTGCTTGTTGTCTGCATATGGATTTCAATTCTGATCCATTCAATAGAAGCCCCATGACCTACTTCAGCTACTAAGCCTGTTGATTTCTAATTTGATTTATACCTTGAAAATTATTCCCATGATTTAAACTTTGGATTTGAAATTTGACTGGATTATGGGAGATTGTTGAGCATTGCTTAACTGTCCCATCGGAACCATCGTACAAGACTTTAAAATTCTTATGTACATCCCATAGGCACAAAGAGACCTGAGTGCATAAATACACGATATCAAACCTATATACTTCTGTAGCCTGGTAGATAAAGGATTGCACAGGGAAGAAGCCATGAATGGGGTGGGGAACCATTTTTAGCCAGAAGGCCAAATTGGACCAGGCCAGATCTACACTACTGCTTTAAAGCACTTTATAACAGTATTGACAACTGTATATGGAGTGTGTCCTGGGCCCCAACAGTTGTCAAAACTGTTACAAAGCGCTTTAAAGCAGTAGTGTAGATACTGCCCTAGTAGTGAAAGGATGTCTCTATGTGCCTACGGAGCTATGAATCAGCAGGCGCCCACCTTCTCTCAGCTGTGCTTCTTCATAGCTGCAAAACTTTGAATCAACAGGTTCCCCCCATCACTCCTCATAAAGTGAAATGGAGGAGTGACTTCTGAGTAGGCATGCAAACTTCCACCCTCATGCCTCTCTCTCTCTCTCTCTCCCTGCAGTGGGAGGGGTGCCCCTAAGTGCACAACTGCAGTAAAGAGTGGAAAGGCAGCGATTGAGCCCATGTTCACAACAGTGGAGTTTCAAAGCAGCAGGGCTCCCCTTCCCACTCTTGTACTCCGCAAAGTGCAATGGAAGGCAATGAGTTATATCTGGGTAGCCATGTTTCATCCTCTGCTCTCACCCGCCCCCACCCCATGCAACTTTCCCTTCAGCCATCCAGCACCACTTCTACCAGCCCACGCTGAAGCCAGCTGAGGTCATCAACTGCGCTGAATCTGCAGTGATTCAGATTCAGCGCAGGTCATCAACTCCCCAACTGTACTTCCTGACTGTTAGAGCAGTGCAACAATGGAATCAGTTACCTAGGGAGGTTGTGAGCTCTTCCACACTAGAGGCCTTCAAGAGGCAGCTGGACAAGCATCTGTCGGGGATGCTTTAGGGTGGATTCCTGCATTGAGCAGGGGGTTGGACTCGATGGCCTTGTAGGTCCCTTCCAACTCTGCTATTCTATGATTCTATGATGGGGAAATCCATTACAAAATGAGTTTGGGGGAAAAATGGATCTAGGACAAGAAATGCTGTGCTAGCTATGGAGAAGGGCATGCATTATCTGATACAATCGACTTGGGTGTGGAGCAGAACTGGTGTAAAAGCTCCATGTAGATGCCCCCCAGGTCAGATTTTGAAAGATTTTTTTCTCCTCAAGCACCAAATGCATGCCAGTGTTGATAGTACCTGCAATAAAAGAAGGTTAAACACACCCTGATTGTCCCAGTGCTGAATCCCTGTTTCCTAAGGCACTAGCAGCAACATCTGCATTTGTGCAACCTGCTGGTGAAATTCCAAATCCCAGCAGGAACTGCCAGTGAATATGCTGCTAACTGTCGTTTCTCTTGTTCAATTAAGCTTTCAAGACTGCAGCTCAGCAGCCTGGTGAAGAGTGAAAGGTCAAATGTCCTTAATTGTTCCTCACCACCCTCATCCCTACAAGTGATTAAGAAAATCCAGCAAGGCTGAAATGAATTAAGTATCCAAAAATTAACCAGATGGAAGATTTGGGGTCAACATTTTCTTGCCAAAATCTGAATGGCAGCTTCAGCTTCTTTTTTAAAACTCCCTGAATATAATCTCTATTCAGGCATTGAACAGAATGTATGAGGGCACAAAATGTAAAGGGGCCGAACGGTACACAAGGCTTCAATCCTATGCATGTTTAGACAGAAAAAAGTCCTACAAGCCCTAGAATTCTGGGAGTTGTCAGACTTTGTTCTTTCTAAAAACGTATAGGATTGCAGCCTTAGTCACTTGCACTTTGAAAGACGCATTTCTTCAACAATGATATTCAGCTTGCAAGACACCTTGCCATTCACAGCAAATGGAGACCCTCCTCAATTCACTTTGCTGCAACTATTGGCTTATCATCTCCATGTCCCCAAGTGCACAGGCTACTTCTAACCAGGAATGCATGAGAGCCTGGGGAGGAATGGGCTTTTGATGTAGCAAGGTGAGGCAAGGAGAGGCCTTGGGTTGCAGTGAATGACCAAGTGCATTGCAAAGTGCCCAAGGGATGAAATTATAGCACTTAGTTTATTCTCCTTAATCACTCACGGTGTGAAACCATGATGAGTTTTGTTGGCATATTGTATCATACATATGATTTAGCTACCTTTGTTAGCTGGGCTGCAATCCTATGCATACTTATATGGGAGTTAGGGATGTCGACGAAATCTACAAAAGATTCAAAGGAGCTGGTATTCCTTTGAATTCAACCTGTCGATTCCAGTGTACCAGCTTTTCCTGACTCACATGGATGGCATAGACTTGCAGTTTGATTTTTTTATTATTATTTTTTTACTTTTGGGGGGATTTGTACAAATTTGCACTTCTGCTAATGCACATTAATGCAAGTGGAACAAAATTCTCATGCATCTCTAATGAACTCCAATTTTGTAAATGAGCAAATGACGGAATGACAACCTAAAAATCATAGATGGAATAGATTTAATAAAATCTGTACATGCCTACTGGGGGTAACTCTCACTGAACTCAATGGGGCTTACTTCTGAGTAAACATGCACAGGATTTGCACTATGTAAAACTATTAATTGCAAAAGGAGTCTAAAATGCTTAAAAGATTAGGATGACTGGTTGGAGACCAGTGAGAAGAGAAACTGTCTGTTGGAAATTAACTAGATCCCAAGGACAGTTGACGATACAGTAGATAGACAGATAGATAGATAGATAGCTATGACCTTTTTATTAAGGAAATTTGAATACAGGTCAGATCAGTGGAAGCTGGTGGGTCCAGTTCAGAAGGGCAGTGATTCCATTCTGGGTTTTAGTTAAAACCAGCCAGGACTCCGAAGATGCTATCCAGGTTCTTCAACCCTATCTCTAAAATGGGATCAGCACTTTGATAGCACCTGTGGAGTTCTAGCTGGTTTTAAGTAAAACAATGAATGGAATCACTGCCCCTCTGAAACTGGGGCCACCAGGCTCCATTGGGTCAGATCCGGTTACACAAGACTCCTTGCTACTGTTCCCATCCATTGTGTGTGTAATGATAAAATTCTGATTCAAGAGTTGTATTTAAATATTTAGAAAAAAAAATCTGAGCTAGGAATATCAAGTAATTGCAAATTTCTTTCTGATCCAAAAGTTAGTGAATTCTCTGATTTCGTAGGCTAAGTCTAAATGAAATTATTTATTTGTTAATTACATTTTTATACCGCACAATAGCCGAAGCTCTCTGGGCGGTGTCCAAAATTAATTAAACCTAGGCAGTTGATTTTCATATTATCCATTCCACTGTGATCTTATAGTTCTGTAATATTTGTAGGACATATCTCAGACTGCTGGAAATGGACATTATGTTGAAGAAAACAGCTTTAAAACAATTTGCAATGCTCTTTCAGTTATATTACTTCAATGGAGGCTAGTAAAAATCACATATATAGTAGGAATTACCCATCTGTTCTCATGAAAATGATACATGATACATGATGGCCTTCTTTTTAACTCAGCATATTATCTGATATTTAAAAGAAAGCATTTCCCCTTTTTCAACAAATCCCTTCCCCCCCTTCCCACTAGAGACTGAATATAAAGAAGTACTGGGGGAATAAACTTGAGATACATTTAATTAAATAATGATGAACTTTGAAATACAAGGGTCCTGAGACTAGAGCCTTCCCTGAACATGTTGTTATGGAGATGTTTATTTCCTAAAAATTGATAGCTATGTATAAAAGCTATAGCTGCAGATTCTGAGTCAAAAGATTAATTCTGGGGTAAAAAAAAGGATATTCTGCAGAATCTAGGAACTGCAGGCTTGTGAAGACATGTTGGTCTCAATCACAAATATAGAATATATAGTATAACATCTAGCAACCCATCTTCTCTTCATTGCTTTTACTAAAATAAAATGACATTCATTACTAATGGCCTTTAAAAATTCAAATATTGAAGTAATGGCCTCACAAGTGATCTTCATTTTCCTCTGCAAGCTTCAACTTATGGCAGTTCCAATCTAGAGAAATATTTGTCTTTTAGACAATCTTTTTTTAGTAACAGAATTCTCCAGGAAAACATGTTTCACGCTTGTTATTGTTTTTTTTAAAAAATTTGCATGTTTCTTGCTGCTGCTGCTATTATATTCTATGCATTTAGGTGTGGTGTGTGATCTGGATCAATATCATTTTGCCCTGTCTTCTTCATATCACTTCTAACATATCACATATTAAATGCTTGACATTGGTCTATGACTTGAAGCAACAGGAATAGTTTCCTAGTAAGAAAGCCATATTTGTTCAATGTGGGCAGGATCTACACTACTGCTTTAAAGCACTTTATAACAGTTTTGAGAACTGTATATAGAGTGTGTCCTGGGCCCCAACAGCTGTCAAAACTGTTATAAAGCACTTTAAAGCAGTAGCGTAGATCCAGCCCACGGTTCATTCTCCTTCAAGGTAAACACAACAGTATTTTTGTCAACCACAGTACTGGTAAAAACATTGTAGAGTTCCATGGGCTGTATATGCCACAAGCACTCAGGGCCAACTGTGCTTCCTTTTAGCCTGTACATGCGGATGTAGTATACATCTTCTTTATTACACTGTGAGCTGGTTCACATGTAATGCCAGTTCATGTGTTATATAATCCATGAATTAGCAGGGCTCTACAAGAGTGACCAAGAAGAGCATCAGCTCAAAAGCCCACAGTATCGCTGCTGTGAGGCTAAACCAATAAAACTAGACGTGAGCAGGAGGGAATGCGGGCTGTCCTGCTGGAAAAGCCCACCTCCTGCCCTGTGTTTGTGCACTTTCCCATCCCAGCAACAACAAAAGCCTCTCTCTCCAGCTGATTGGAGTTTTTTCACACTGCCACAGATAACCTGAAGCAAAGGTAAAAAAACGCTATAAATCGGCACTTTGAAAACCTGCAGGTTTTGGGGGAGGAATCCTGTTGTGGCTGTGAGTTGGTGGCTTTATCCTTTAAACAACACAGTGCCACTGTGCAGCCACCACCGGGTTAATAAAGCATATGGACACCCCCAAATGTATTGCCTCCCACCTACTTCCCACTTCCACTGTGTGTCAGTTTGCCGAAACAACCCAGTAATGCTACGTTCCAGAGTTGTTAGTTCTGACATCTGAACCCAGCACTCTGGGATGTTGAGGATTAAACAACCCAGAGTTTTAACCCAGCAACAAACCATGGGTTCAAACTCTGGGTTGTTTAATGCTCAACAACCCAGAGTGCCGGCTTTGGACATCATAACGAACAATCCAGGAATGGAGTGTTCCTGGATTGTTTCAGTGATCTGACGCAGAAGTGGAAGTGGCGAGTGCTTGGAAGGCAGCAAACATGCTTCTGGGAGCCCCCAACAACCCATGGGCTGTTCTTACGTGCAAACTGGGTCCATAGGTTCTTTCTCATGGAGCTCATTGTGGGTTCCTGATTGAGAGCTGGTTGGCCACTGTGTGAGCAGAGTGCTGGACTAGATGGACCCTTGGTCTGAACCAGCATGGCTCTTCTTATGTTCTTATTTAATCTTTATATGAGGTTCCTTAGAACTTTAGAGCAATGTGTCATAAGTATGCTGATGATACCCAACTCTGTTTTTCATTTTCAGAATATCCAAAAGCAGTGGTTTGCATTCTATCCAAGAATCTGAGGTCAGATCATGGTGGCCTGGAGGAGACCCAAAGAGAGCCACACCTTTAACTTGAAGTAGCGATTGGAGCATTATCATTTTACACAGAAATATTCTGAATGTATATAAGATTGTGCACATAGGCTCACAATACACCTGCATAATTATTAAAGTGTTAAAAAATAATTGATTTCTTGTGTGAATTTTCTACAGAGAGATGGAAGAGAGCTCATTAACGCATTAGGGCATTTTAATTGTGAATACCTTCTTTGTGCAAGAAAACCAGTTTTGCAGTCTGTAAAGAATGGATATGCTGGCTTTTATTTTCTCTTTCCATCATTCTGTCTTTCTGATAAATAGCCCTTATCTTCTCCCAACACACCAGATAGGTTTTACATTATTTAACAAATGGTGGTTCTCCCCCACCTCAATTGCCATTTATTGTTGGTGATCCAAACACTTTATTTAGGGGTGTGTGTGTGGGGGGAGAGAACCAACAGCAATGTGATACTTTTAACTTTGTTTTCACAAGTGAAGTGGCTTTGGGCCATAAAACATTATTAGGATGATTTAAGATCAATAAAAAAATTAGGTGAATAGTTCATAAATGATGCTTTGGATAAAACCATACTATTAAGCTCAAGAAGGGACCTCTTATTCAAAAGAAATGATGAAGCCAGAGTTGAACTGTGTATATCCAGTAATAACTGTATTCTGGAGGAATGCTGGGATTTTTTGGAAAGCTTCTCAGGGGTTCCTCAATGGGTAGGTCAGTCATGGCAGACAAGCTTCCTTGAAAAACTGCTTTTTCACCATTATCCATCTTCCTCTGTAATGTGCACATGTTCCTCTGCAATCCACATGGCCTTTGTGGCAGCAGTAAAAAAAAAAAGTAGAAAGTACTTGTTGAAGGTTGTGGGTGAAGTCCCATGTCATGCAAGTGGACTTCCACTTGGGCAATGACACTTCACCTTTCTTTTCTCTTGTGCTCCCAAAACCTGCTCTGGAGGGTCTCTCAGGTGACTGTAGCAGGAGAGGAAATCCATTCCATCAACAGCATCCATTCCATTGGCAGACGAACACTGTTGGATTTAACCCAGGAAGTTTGAAAAACAGTGCTGTTAAAAATGATTCGGGCCATGGCTGTTTAATATATTGACCTGACTTAGCCAAGTCTTACTCCATGTGTTAAACTTCCAACATGCCTGTTGTTCCATTTTCTTGGATTGAGAGACTCATTCATTTTTGAGTCAAGCCCTTTCTGAGGCAGAAAACAACATCCTGAGGGTTTTTGTCCGGCCGGAAATCAAGAATAGATCTACTGCTCTGCCTTCCACATGTGGAAAGTATACAAGGATTCCGTCACACATAGCTACCAAAAGCTAAAAGATGGCTATATGTACAACCTCCAGATTGAGAGGCAGTATAACCAGAGAGGGTTATTGCATTCTGGACCTGCCAGTGGGTTTCCCAGAGCCATTCCCTTGGCTACTGTGCGAAACAGGATGCTGGACTAGAGGGACTGTCCATTAGGGATGTTGGAGGGGTGAAAAGTTTGCTGAACTTTTAGCAGCTTGCCTCCCTTTGGATTTTATTTATTTATTTATTTATTTTATTTATTACATTTTTATACCGCCCAATAGCCGAAGCTGCTGGCCAGACTCAATGCAGATCGAGTCAGGCCAGCTCGCAGTTTTTCGAGGTGGGGTTCCCTAATTGCAATTTGTCTAACTTGTGCGAATTTCAGCTATAATTTGTGCAAATTGCAGCCACGATTTCTGTGCAAATTGCAGGGGCAAGTTGTGTAGCTTAAACATATTTTGGGGCAGTTTGCACAAATTACGGTCTCAATTTGCACAAAGTATGCAAATTGCCACTGCAATTTGTGTAAATGACTCTTTTAAAGGAATAAAAAAATCTGAGAAAAGTTCCCATATTCTGGGGAAAAGTCCAAGCTGGGGGCTCTAGGGAAATTGGGCAGGCTTAAAAAGGGCCATATTTCCTTGTGACAGCCATCCCTACTGTCAATCTGATCCTGCAGGGCTTTCTATGTTCTTAAATGAATCGCATATGGATGGACACAGAGGATCTGGATGTGACACCCATAAGAAACAAGACATAGATGCAGTACAGGATACAGTGAGGATAGCCCTTATATCCTTTCCTAGATTGTCTTTTTGTAGGGGCAAATGTGTACCTGCATTTTTATGCAAGTATAAATGAACATCAAAGGCCCACATACAACAGTATAACTTGAGTCTACTACCTTTTGCATGTGGGTATCTTTGAATCAAACCTGTATTCATTTAAAATGAACAATGACCTTGATTATTTGGAGTATCAGGCAAGCGGCTAGGCTTCAATGGATGGTGTATTATTATTATAATTGATCACAATATATGAATATCCTTGAGCAATGTAATTTTGGTGCTTGAAAGACAGATGCTAATTTTGATTGCCTTAAAACAATACCCACAATTGTAGAAATAAATGTTTTATTGAAAGCCATCATGACAAAACAAATAAAAGATTAATATGAAATGAAGCACCATGGCATTATAAATTGCAAGTGAAATTATGAGGTCTAAGAATCTAGCAGGAAACACAGTTTAAGTGTGTAAATTGAAATATGGATAACCAGGACCCTAGCCTGGCAGTTTCTTAGTTAAGTTCTAGTCTAAATAGGAATATATCAGAGCATTAGATCAATACAATTTATTCAAGAAAGGGGGTTAATGTATAATTACCATGCAGTCCTGCACATGTCTACTCAGAAATAGGTCACACTGAGTTCAATAGGATTTACTCCCAGATAAGTGGGTATAGGGTTGGAGCCTAAATCTTAACTTTAAGATGTTTAAGGAATATATATATATATATATATATATATATATATATATATATATTAAAAAAGAAAAAGCAAAGCCTCCCCTCTCAGTCTATACAATACTGGTTACCAATAAGCATTTTGGTTACCAATAAGCATAACTGTTTGAAAATGGAGAAAAATCAGTTTTCAATGTCATTTGAAAAGTATGATAATTTTTCATGTGCTGGTTTCCTGAGTAACTACAGTGACACGTTGTGTCATTTCTAAATTCATTTAGGTAAAGGAAGGTATCAATAATTCCCCACACATTTTTATTCATTGGCATGACAGGCTTCAGAAGTAGTGTAGAAGCTGCTAATGATGGCACATGAATTGTGAATGCTACAGCTCAATGTAACATTTTTGGCATGATTTAAACAGTGTGAGGTTTAGTGAATGTCTTTTTAGTTTGTGATGTAGTTCATTTCCGAAATCCTCTGGGAGACAGAAATGGAATTACATTCTTGGAAATATTTTTATTTCTTGCAAAATGTAGCAGGAACTAGCTCCGGGAATGAATTAATGCCAAGCAATGATACTGATTATTAATTGGAAAAAAAGCAGACTGCAGCATAGTTTTTATTCTGAAGAAGTATAATTTTAAGAAGCCAGCTGTTCTTTTAAAGTCACTACAGCAGCATGTGGGTTTAAAAGAGTTACAGGATACCCACATTCTTTTCAATGTAAGTAAGAGGTTCTCTAAATGAGTGATTTATAGCATGATCGTAACTGGCCACTCAGGGAAGTTTGCAGGTCAATTACATGACATCGTCAATAACCAGGGCATTTTCTGCTGTTTCCTCTGGTAATCTCATTTTTAAGAAACAAACACACACAGAGATAATCCAGTATCTGATTTATTGCAGGATTTATTCTGCTACTAGATGGCACTGTTTTAGTTAAAAGAATAGCATTTCCTTTTCATTTCAAAATCACATGGTTGCCATTGGTCATTTTCTGAAGGAGCCTGTAGTGAACAAGAGAAGACCTGAGACCTGGTAAGATCATAGCTTAATGTAGAGAGATGATCTAAGAGTCAGTGTAAGATTGTAAAGTGATGCATAGTGGTGTAAAACAAATCCTGTCTTCACTGATAGGGTTTGAACCAGCAATGCCTCTCTAGGAAAGAGATCTTGAGGTTGTAGTGGAGAGCTCAATGAAAATCAATACAATCAGTGTGTGGCAGTAGTAAGAAAAGAAAGAAAAAAGAAGCAAATTCTATGTAAGGATTATTAGGAAAGGGATTTTTAAGAATTATTATTATTATTATTATTATTATTATTATTATTATTATTATTATTATTATTATTATTATTTCTTACCCTCCTCTCCATTTTGATCAAGGCAGGGAATAACAGTAAACATAAATACATAAAACTGAATTAAGAACACAATATCCATTGTTAAAACATCCTAAAATTCCCCTGGATAGGCCTGCTGGAAAAGATCATCTTGATAGCTCTCTTGAATGCTAATAGACTGTCAAGTTGACTAATCTCCTCCGGCAGGCCATTCCACAGTCTGGGAGCGGCAGAAGAGAAGGTCCTCTGGGTAATGACACTGTGGGTAATGAAAGAACATAAGAAGAGCCTTGCAGGATCAAACCAAGGGGTCATCTAGTCCAGCATCCTGTTCTCACAGTAGCCAATCAGATGCCTGTGGGAGGCCCACAAACAGGATGTGACAGAAACCATTGTCTCTCAGTGTTGTTCACCAGTTACAGGAATTGAGAGGGATTCTTCCTCTGATTTTGGAGGTAGTAAAAAGCCACCATGACTAATAGACATCAATAGCTTTATTCTCCAAGGGTTTATCTAATCCCCATTTAAAGCCATCTAGCTTGGTGGCTAGCATCACATCTCGTGGTAGCAAATTCCATAGCTGAACTTTATCTGTCCTGAATCTCCCACCATTCAGCTTCACTGGATGACCCTGGCTGCTCTGTGTGCCATTTCCATCTGAGGTATAGCGGGTGGCTTCGTGGGCAGGGCCTTTTCAGCAACTATGACAATACTTTGGAACTCTCCTTCGAGGTAGGGAGATGTCCCTGGCTTCCTCCCTGCCTTTTAGGTGCCTGATGAGAAAGGCAGTCATTATACATATTCAATAAACAAAAAACCTAGGGTTTACAAAACAACGTTAAGGCTGTACAGTTTTCAACCAAGCACCAAAAAGCAGGAAAATTGGGAGTTAAGGCTCACAAGCCTTAATGCCACATCCTCCCTAAGGAGGCAGAAAGTACCAGTGAAATTCTCATTCTCCCAAAGCAGATAAACCATGAGGTCAGGATGGAGAATAGGATATGCAGAGGTGACTGTGGGGTTGTGGAAAACTGATGACGAACAACTTAGAGCCACCTACTTCTCTTTTTTTGTTTAGAGCAGACCTTCCCCAACCTTGTGCCCTCCAAAGGTGTTGGACTACAACTCCCAAACTTTCACCAATCTTCTTGAAACGAGCAGGGTATGTAAAACAAGCATTTCTTTCTGGCAGATCTCATTTTCAAAAAGATTGGTGAAACGTTTTCCATTTTAGGATGCTAGAATGCCCCCCCCCCAATAACGGCCTTTAACATGGTGGAATGCTGTATGTACTCTTCATCCTTAACACAGGGAAACACTCCTGTGCTTCCCTGTAATCTTAGAAGTAACTGAGTTCAGTAGAGTGTACAACCAGATGAGTGTGTTGTCATGCAGAGGATGGTGCTACAAGATGGTTGTGTTCTACTGGCCTTTTGGGCTGCATGATGGCTCTGGTGTGGATTTGTTTTTATCTGATACTGTTAATATTTTTTCCATTATATAGTTTTTAGTTCCCCCCTCCCCCGGTACAATCATTCAAGACAATTATACTTCAATTCAACATATATATAGTATAACAATAATTGCTAAATAACCTTGCCAACACTTATTGTAATAATTGATAAATGGTATCCAACTGTTTTGTAAAGTCTGGATGGAGTTCATTCTTCCCTCCCATAGCAACTTATAACGTTATTTTATTTATTATCATGGCAGCCCAAATCTTTTTCAATTGTATCAGAGATGGTGTGCAAGCTTTTGCTACGAGGATCCTTGCAATTTACATATAACTCATCAGCACTACTAAATCTCTAGGGATCTGATCTTTAATATCACCCAGGAGTATAGTTGTTGGGATTAATTGCAACTCATAGAATGTAATTTCTCTGATGCTGTTTCTTATCTTCTTCTAGTATTCCTTAACAGGATTACATACCACCACATATGGGCAAAAGTTCCTCTGGTGTATAATACCACATATATATTATGGCTAGTGTATAATCACACACACACACACACACACACACACACACACACTTTTATAGAAGTTTTCCCTAGAAGTCACATCTAGTAAATTCCTACAAATCTTTGAACAGATATAATTCCATTGCTCTGATATTGTTATGTTAAATTCTCTTTTCCACTTTTGTTTAGTTACTTCTGTTTCATTATCATATATAATGCTTAATATTTGATATACTTTGGACAATAATCCTTACTGAATTTCCGAGCTCAATACCATCTCAAAAGAAGTATGAGATTTTGCCATGTCTGTTGGGTTGACTGTGCTATTTCCACTTATATAACTGCTAAGTAGTAATATATAATATTAGAGACTGAAAGTCCTCCTCTAGACCTCTCCTGTGGGAATATTTGTGATCTAACCCTTGGCTTTTTATAGTTCCATATATATTGTTTGATTTCTGATTGAATTTTATTTAAACACTTCTGTGGAACCTAAATTAGCAACGTAAGAAAGAAAGAAAAATAGAGGCAAAATTTTCATCTTAACAACTGCAATTCTCCCCAGTCATGAAACAGACAATTTCGCCCAATTCGTGAGATTCTGTACAGCCTTACAAAACACTGTCATATGATTATCCTCAGCATATTATATGCAACTTCAGAGGACATTATTCCCAAATATTTGATCCCTCTTGTTTTACATTTTGAGCCTGTTATACATTTCAGTTCTACTTTTTGTTCCCTTTCCATATAGAATGATAATATTTCTAATTTTCCTGCTTTTGAGAATTCTAAATGTTCTTATGGGGTCTTCCCACAAAAACGCAGTATCATCTACATATAGAATTGTTTTATATTCATATTGATTTAGAGTAACCCCTTCTTGTTTCAGCTGTTGATCCAATGATCTCAATAGTAATGGTGACAATGGACATCCTTATCGAAGGCCTCTTTGTAGTGTTATTATAAATGACATTATGCAATTTATCAGAATGCTAGCAAATGATGTTGTATAAGTACGCTGAATCAGATTACACAAATACAGACCAAATCCTAACCACCTAAGAATATTATCCATAAATCTCCATTCAATGGAATCAAATGCTTTTCTAGCATCTACAAAGTAGAATGATGTTCATTGTCTTGCCTTCTGTATATGAAGGCAAAACGTATCATTTTCTGAGTGTTCCAAGCAAGTTGCCTCCCCTTTATAAAGCCCTTTGTTACATCATCTCCCAACATTTTATGTACTCTGTTGGCCATTATTGTTGTCATCTGTTTAAAAGAATCCCATTGGAAAATCGAATATGCCCATGTGGAGATGGCAGTATCGAAACAGTAGCTCATGTATTATTATTTTGTACTTTTTACAGAGACTTGAGGAAAGAGGTGATCACTCCACTACTGTTATTTATTCCAGGGTGGTCAGTTATTGCTTCTGTGTCTTTCCTTCTTGCAGACCAAAATAAGCAGGTGACAGCAAAAACTGCAAAAAATTTAGCAGGTGCTATCAAAATAAGATCTACCATTTTATCAGAGTCCTAATTTCACACAGCTCCTTTAACTGAACAGAAGTTTATTTATTCTATTTACTTATTCTTATTTTATTTGTAAAGACTTGTATTAATTTTGGAATTTGTATTTAATGTAATTTTTTAGAATGTGACTTGGGTGATTTTGGTCAAGTACAATCTTGCTATTATTCTTTTGTACATTTCGTTTCAAATGCCAAGGCCTGTGGCTGATGCAAATAAAGTAACTCATTTGTTCGTATTGTCAATCATACTTAATAAGGAAGTTGGTCTATAAAATTCTGATTTCTCAGTCCCCCCTTGCTTATAGATCATAATTATATGGGCTTCATTCCAAGAGGTAGGTATTACTTTTCTCAATAATGCCTCATTAAGTATTTTAACCAGACTTGGGGTTAGCAAATCACTAAATTCTTGATAACAACCCCCGGTAATACTATCTTGGCCTGGTGCTTTACCAATATTAATATTTTTAATTGCAGATTTAACCTCTTCAATGGAGATTTCTTCATCGGATAGGTCCTGATGGTCCCTATTAAACCTAGTTACATATGTATTATCCAAATAATTATGGATTTATATAGATTCTTATAAAACAGCATGAACTCATTACAGTTTCTATCACTCTCTCACCATCTAGCTTATGTATGCAGCTAAATTTTTGCATATCGTCTTTATTCTTCAAGAGATCTGCTAAGCATTTCCCTGGCTTGTTAACACAGTCAAATATTATTTGTTTTGAATAAAATGCTGAATAGGCATTCGTTAATCTTAATTTATAATTTGCTGTGTCCATCCTGTTTACTACTTTCTGTACCTATATTTTTATGGTCTGTTTCTCTTCTTGAATTTCTTTCAAAATTATATTACAGTTTCTATCATGCTCTTTCTTCAGGTGAATTCCTGCTGTAATAAATTGCCCATTTAGCTAAGCTTTAAGTTCATCCCAAACTAAGAAAGTATCTGTCACTGATGGGTCATTGATTTTAAAAAATCTCTAATATCTCATTTTATCCATCAGCCCAATATCTTTTAAAAGTAGTATATTTAATTTTCATCTAAAACCTTTTTTGCTCCTGGCAATTTGTATTGCACATTTCATGGATGCATGATCTACATAGATACGTGATCCTATTTCAATCTTCTCTTTTATACCATCTGTCAAGGATGCTTTAGGGTGGATTCCTGCATTGAGCAGGGGGTTGGACTAGATGGCCTTGTAGGCTCCTTCCAACTCTGCTATTCTATGATTCTATGATTATACTCAATAATAATGGGGACATAAAAATATAATAAATTCTTATATGTCTATAAGAATAGAATGTGTCATCTATTTGCCCTACATGATAATGCATCTATTAAAACTTGATTGGGAAGCCAATTTTGCGGGGGAAATAGGAACTTATTATTATTATTATTATTATTATTATTATTATTTATTTATTTATTTATTTATATAGCACCATCAATGTACATGGTGCTGTACAGAGTAAAACAGTAAATAGCAAGACTCTGCCGCATAGGCTTACAATCTGTAGCATCAAATCATGGTTGAAAATGGCATTAAGCTCTCCTGCCAAGATTTACTTGTCTTCTATCCAAGGATTACCTTGTAAAATTAATTGTCTATAAATCTGTGTTTGTCCTGAATTTGGTGTGTTTATCCAAACTAAAGCTTAGCTACCTCCAATGTGTCCTTAAGAAATGATAACATCCCTCAGGGTCTTTCAGTACCATACTCATAACAAGATGAAGTTGTTTCCTATAAGCAATTATAACTCCTTTTGTTTTGGTATTGGCAGACGCATGAAAAATAATCCCATTGAACATTGACTTAAGAAATTTCTCATGTTTTGGTCTTAAGTGTGTTTCAAGAAGCAGCAGCTATATATCCCAATATCCTTTTTTATTCTCTTTCTTTTAAAAGGACTATTAAGACTATTGATTAAAAAACTCACTATATTCATTTCTGTTACTGTTATTTTTAAAAGTATATCTATATTTAGATACAAAGGAAAAAAGAAAAAGAGATAATACAAGAAAAAAGGCCCATTTTTTGTAATAACTTAGAGTTCCTGCGCTGTTTCACTGGTTTCCCTACTTCATTTGTAAATGTCAGAGAGGCCTTCTTTTGCCCATCAATATCATTCAATTTTTCAGTTACCACTTCCTCTTCATTGTTATTTAATTCCACCAAGCATTTTTTTTGTCTTCACCAGTGTGTTCAATACAATTCTTTTGTATCTATAATTAATTATAGATACAAAAGAATAACCTCCACTAAGGTGGAGGTTATTTTGCCTAACATTATTATCTATTTCCTCCACAGTTCCATACATTTTATCCAGGCCTTCCCATCTTCGAAAATCATTTACCAGCATCTAAATTCCTGTGCCTCTGTTTTTCTGTTTACTTCCTCCTGCCTATGCTATTTTTTTTTAAAAAAAATATTCAGTGGGTTGTTGTGAATTTTATGTTTTGTATAGAATTTTAATTATAGTTAGCTTATTTAGGAATTTTTTAAACTGGGAAGATGGGATAAAAATGTCTTAGTAAGTAAGTAAGAAAGAAAGTGATAGCCAAATGGAAATTAAAAAACTGTATACCCCAGAATATTAGTTGCTGAGGGAAAGCTATTTCCTTAATACTCTGCTTGTGGATTTCCCAGAGGCATCAGAGTGATCACTATGGGATCTTGGACTAGAACAGCCTTTCCCAACCTTGTGTCCCCCTAATGTTTGGACTTTAACACCCATCAGTTCCAGACAGAATGACTAAGGATCAGGAGTGCTGGGAGTTGATGTCCTAAACAGCTGGAGGGCACCAGGTTGGGGAACACTGGAGGGTGTTTGGACTGATCCAGCAGGAACCTTCTTACATTCATATTCCACCTAAAGACAATGTCGTAATGGGTGTAAAGTTTTCAGTCTATACTCTTATAAATTTTGGGGCATGGATTCTCAACAACTTCTTATCAGATGCTAACATCGCTTCTCTAGATTCAAAAATTCCAGAAGGTCAAACGGTCTAACTTTATGGTATGAGCAAAGAATAGAGCTCCAGCACTGTTCTATACAAAAGAAAAGTGGCTTCAGCATGAAGGAACTTGGATTGAAGAAGACATCTTTTGTCCTACAACATCTTTGCTCTGCATAATAATGTCCATGATTATGGTTGTTACTCATGTATTAGGTGTTTTATGGATTGATTGTATTTTAGAGGATGATTATTTTTAGCTATTTTAAATGTTGTTTGTTTTAATTTTGTTGTAAGATACCTTGAGTCTTTTTTGAGAAGGCATCTAATAAACCTAAGAAATAATAATAATAATAATAATAATAATAATAATAATAATAATGTAATTCCCCCAGCAATTAAACCCCCATGGAAATTTAAATGGATGTTTGCAAGGGGGTGGACAGGTATGCAGTAAAGAAACTGTTTAATCACAGCTATTGAAAACTTGTTCAAGCTGTGTGCCTGTATAATTTGTGTGGGAAGCACTGTGTAAAATTATGAAGATATTCAAAGTAGTACACGATCATACATATGTATGCACATTTTGATTTATCTGGCTATGGAAATTATCCATAGGTCTTCCAGCGCTGATAATTTTTTATATGGCCCTAAGTCCAAACACTGGAACATTGCGGCCTTATAATTTCGGCTGTGCAGGATTTTTGAAATATGCATGGAATGTGATATAGATATGATATCAAAATAACATGAAATAATACAGCTAATGGAACATTTTTATGTAGTTTAAAACGGCAGTTAAGATCTTAAGAACATTCAAAAGGGATGGACACAAATAAAGGGATACCTTGCTTCTTATGATCTAGTCCAATTTTAGTTTTATATATAAAAAATCTGTTTGTGAGTCTCTTATCATCTCGGTTTATACCGTTTTAATCAGAAAAAATACAATAATCTTTATGCAAATGCAGCTTGCGGTGGCACCCTCTTTCTTTCTATGTATTGGAATTATTTTTCCATATCTTGCTTTTTGCACTTACTGCACTCCTATAAATTTTATTTACATACCTTGGAACAGCATTTTATCTGTACAAATGTGCTTCATATTAACTTCCTCAGGCAGTCGGGAGGGATTTGTTAATGTTTGATGAATCAGCTAATAAATATTAAAATATAGTGGAGACATTAATTTTTTTTTTTGAAGAACCTTGAAAAAAGAAATACTCGTTACTGAGGCAATATTAATTTTTTAAAGTGTGTGGGATTTTAGAAACCTCTCCCTATCTCTAGCTATCCATAGAATATAACCCACATAAAAGTTTTGAGTCTTGCTAGTTTTCTCCATGAAGTACTTCACTTAGGTGCTTCTTACGAACAGTAGATGAGGTAGTAAGCCTGTATTTTGATTGGAGCAGTTCAGACTGCAAGTTGGAACTCGTATGACTGATGCGCCTCCATACAAAAAAATAAAAATCCCCACATAGGAAACTAGCATCTCAGTGACACGCCTATGCAAGAAGCTTACCTTATTTCTAGTTCTCTACATGCTTCTTTCATTAGTAGATCCATTGAGTGTTGGACTGGGAGTCAGGAGACCCGTGTTCTAGTGCCCACTCTGCCATGGAAGCTCACTGGGTGACTTTGAACCAGTTACAGACTCTCAGCCCAACCTACCTCACAGAGTTGTTGTTGTGAGGATAACATGGAGAGGAGGATAATTATGTATGTCACCTTGGGTTCCTTAAGGAGGAAAATGGCAGGATGTAAATGTAATCAATAAATAATAGTAGTGGTAAATCATAGGATTTCCCCCCCCCCACCCCAGGTACTAGTTTTTGTTATCATGGTCCCTTCACACAATCTTTTTTCTAAACTAAACAAATGCACTTTATGTCATTCTCTTGAGAACATGAGAAAAGCTGTCTTGTATCAGAAGAACAAAGGCCTATTAACCCAGCATTCTGTTGGTACAGGAAGCACATTGCCCCTGATATGGGAGGTAATGTGCAGCCATCATGATTACTAGCCATTGACAACCTCATTCTCCATGAATTTGTTTAATCCCCTTTTAAAGCCATCCAAGTTGGTGGCCATCACTACCTCCTGTACTGTGTGTAGAAGTGCTTCCTTTAATTTGTCCTGCATCTCCCACTATTCAGCTTCATTGGATGACACTATCATCTCAATTTCATGCATAATCTTATAAATCTCTACTAGTCACCCACCCCCACCTGAACTAAAAAGCCAAATCATTGTGACCTTTCCAACAACACTCAGGTGGGGTCCATCTGGATTCTAGACCTAGAACTTCATCACTTGTCACCTTTATTTGCCTCAGTTTTTCAGATTCCCATCCCCCAAAAGTCAATTCAGGCATTAATACTAGCCCTTTATCTTTTGCATTGAAGACAAGTGAAAAGAATTCATTCAGCTTCTCTGCGATCTCCTTTTCCTGCTTTAGCACAGCTTTAATTCCCTTACCATCTAACATTCGAACAGCTTCCCTAGCTGGCTTTCTGTTTCTCATATATTTAAATAATATTTTTGTCACTAAGCTATTGATTTTTTATTTTATTTGGGGGGGGATTCCTTATTGTCTATCACTTCCTTTTTTGTTTTCATTATTTGATCTTTATATTATTGAACTTTGTTAGTTGCTCTAGGAGCCTTTTTTTGGTTGGAGTGGTAATAGGGTAAAAATTCTTCATGTAAGCAAACAAACAAACAAATTTGGGCAGGACTTGTTTCCATTTTCTGAAGAAAAATGTCTTGCCTCTAATAGTTTCTTTGACTTAAACTTCAGACTCATCACCTGCATTTCTGTCTTCAACGTCTTCTCCAATTGGTTCATCATGTGGTGACTAACACAGTGGATCAGCTGAGGCCTCACAAAATGGAGAGGTTTTGCTTGTATACAATGCTTCCCAATGGCATTTCTCCTTTTCTTTTCTTTTCTTTTTTCTTTTCTTTTCTTTTCTTTTCTTTTCAAGAAGGGATGATTCTGTCTCAGGATAGTCTACTGTTATCTCTCCCACTAATAACAGTAATAGGCTTTCTAGCCCTACAAGTCTATGACTATAAATCTATGAATTGCAAAATATTATGAAGGGCATAATAGAAACAACTTTAGTCACAGCCCGGACAAATCCTCCTGTACACTTAAAAGGGATATCTTCATTTTACAGTTGTTGTACACAAATCTCTGTATTAGGTAATTTACGTAAAGTGCACCATCTGCTGGCATAGAGCAATATATAGCATTGTTCCCATCAGTGCTGGGTGCTTTGCAATTGCTACATTTAGGCAACACTATCACCTCTGGAGCATGATAGCTTTGGTCAAATACCCAGGGTGGGCTTAAACTGAATTGGATCAAAAAGTGATTTCTGGTAGTGTATGTGAACAATTATCCTTTGTAGGGTGATTGGGGCACAACTGGCCTTGCTTGTCAGAAAATTCGTATCTCTCCTTTACTACTAGATATGGCTGTTACTAGTGCTGAGCTGAATTTGTTCCACTTAAAATAGGCAAAACCTTTCTACTTGTCATAAGGGGAATGTATGAGGGAGTACAAAACTACTTCCCCTTTCTACTTTTCATAGGGGGCGGTATACAAGAGGGCAAAACTACTACACATTTCTACCTTTCATAGTGGGGATTTATGAGGGAGTACAAAACTATTTTTCTTTATTTGGGGGGATGGGGTGAATTTAGTAGGATGGGGTGAGGGAACAACACTCACCAGTGCTTTTGCAGTCTCCCTATTGCCTTTGGCTGTGAAATTTATTTTCCCCAAATTCTCTGAATGGCATACTGTCATTTTGAGTGGTATTCCGGGAAATGGGGAGGATCATGGTTCCCACTACCAGCTGCCATTTCCCCACAGGATGCCACTATGTCATGATGAGATATTATTCCACGGTCAGATCTACACCAAGCAGGGATATGACACTTTGAAAACGGATTGAAAACTGTATATGGAGTGTGTCCTGGGCCCCAACAGTTGTCACTACTGTTATAAACCATTTTAAAGCAGTATTGTAGATCCTGCCCAGGGCATTTGTGGGAAATGGCCAAATGCCCGAGGCTTTGAAGGGCTGCAAAAGTAGAGTGGCAATTTTGGTCCAGCCCTGCTACATGGTACACCAACCTTCATGGTTCTTCTGGATCACATAGAAGGGATAAAAGGGAACTCTACATGAAGCCATTGCAACATTGGTTTAAAAGGTAGCATTTCTATAATAAAAACACTAAAATGAAAGTCAAATGTGAAATTCTTGTGAAATATGATCATGGACACATCATTGAAAACCAATTGTAATGCCTCATTTGAATTTGGAATTTCTACAGATGGCCCATTATATCTTTATAATGGAAACACACGGAAGTTTATTTATGATTCAGTGACTTTACTGGATATCCACATGTAAGTAAATTATAGCTTTGACAAAATCCAAATGTTCTGTTCAATGTCCCCTAATAGTTTATTGTTTGTTTGTTTATTTAATATCTCACATTTATGGCAAAAATGGCATTCAAGGCAGCTAACAATAAAATTCAGATTAAAAACAAAATCTTAATTAAAACATAACATGAAAACAAATAAATTAAAAACACAATAAAAAACACAATAAAAAAGTAAACAGCACCAACCAATTAAAAACCCCTTCATCAACAGACCAGGCCTGCCTGGATAAAAGCATCTTTGTCTGCTGGGGAAGGACAACCAGAGAGAGAGGCAATTTCTACACCTGCCGTTTTTCCAGGGATCATCCCGGGATCATCCTTGTGCATGCAAATGACACACAGGAGATCCGGGGAGCAGGCAGGAATGATCCCTCCATTTTCCTAGGATAATCCTTAGGTGTAGAAAGGTAGAGGGGTTGGGGGGGGAGGGAGGGAGAGAGAGAGAGATTAGCCTTCTTCTGAAGGGATTTCCAGAACCTGGGAGTAGTCACAGAGAAGGCCAAACATGCCTCTGATGGCAGAGGTACTGGGAGAAGGACCTCCTCAAGCCATAAAAGCTCTTCAGTGCAAGGCTCAATCAAACACCCATTGTAGCTGTTTTATCATGAGCATCAAGAGTAGCATTCAATACATAAATCAAACTAATATGATTTGTAGGGAGTGGGAGGTGTCAGTGAAGGCATAATGTGGGATCAGATTCAGAGCTTCAAGTGTGAGTGAACTACTTACAGGAATTTAGGAAGTGGCCTTATACTTATATACCAATATTGGGTCCATCTAGCCCAATATTGTTGACCTTGATTGGCTGTGGCTCTCTAGGGTTTGGGGCAGGATTCTTTCCTAGCCCTACCTGGAGATGCCAGGGATGGAATCTTGGATCTTCTGCATGCCAACTACATGTGCTGCACCACTGAGCTATAGCGTCTTCCCTCATCTTCATCTCCTTTGTACTGTTGCTGGCAGTGGATTCTATTCCCTGTGTTGGCACATGGAAAGGCCCTACACAATTCAGAGTTGTAGTTCTGGGGAATTTTTGGATGGGGGGGTATTTTGTGTCTCACCCAAAGGTGTAATAATGACCTGTTTTTAGGGGGTTGACTTCATATTTAGAGACAAATGAGGCAGAGCTGAAAAACTCTTGCCTTGTGTGGAATGCTTCCATAGTTGTTGCAATAAAAAACTTGTCTTTGGATAGGATCAGTCTGCCATTCATCACTGGCTTAACTGGTTTGTGGATTGCAACCTTAGTATCTCATGAGCATTCATAATGGCAAAAGCTTCAATAAATCAGCACCAACTGGTATTAAAGAGATGGAGCTCATCAAAATGGAAAAGTGTGAGAGGACGTTGGTAAAGAGCAGGCAATAATGATGCTGGGGGGGAAAACTTACAAGGGGAGTAGAATTTTTCTGTGCTAATAAAAAGAGGACTGCAGAGCATTTGATACGCAATGGATGTCACTATGTAAATGGAACTGAAAAGTTCATTAGCAGTGAATAGGAAAATGCAAAGATAATTCATGCAGGGGGAAAAAAATTAAGAACTTTTACCAGGGAAAGTGATTATAACATAGGTGTATTGGTCATCCTTTTGTGTTAACCCTGAAGTGTTATTTGCTAGCAATAGGTTGCCCCTTGGATTTCACTCCAGACGCCAGAAATATAGATGGATGAGAAATTGTTTGTTTGATTTTTACTGGAATTTACTCACTTCACTCTCTTGGAATGCAATATGGACTCTAACAAAATTATAGACTCTGTGCATTTCCGGGCTTGCAATATGATTCACAGAACAACAAAAATGCATACATTTAAAAATGTGCATAAAAATGTGTGCTTTTGAGAAACGCACACAAATGCTTTAATCAACAGAAGAAAAAGCATACATTGAAAAATGTGCATCAGTGATGTGTACATTTGGAAAAATGTTCACAAAAATATGCACAAATTTTCGTACAAAAACAAACAAAAATAAAAAAACAAAGCTTGCTGTCTGATATGAACTTTGTCTACTGGGCAGTATAAACACCCAGGGAGAGAATAGTCTCAGGATGCAGAAAACAATTTTATTGATGAAAAGCCTGATGCTTTTCAGCCTCTTTATTATTAGGCCTTTTTCAAAAGGCTGTAAAAATGTATATATATATGGAACATGAATGGATAACACATAAATATATTTTTTAACAATTAGAAAAGGTCCATCCATCCATTTAAATGATATAAAATATAAAACAATTACTTTATTCCACATACAGCTTTTTAAATTTGATAATAGGGCAGATGGCAGGCAAGGCCCATGCATCTTTTAAAATATTATAAATAATCCATACTGATTTGTAATAACGTCAGCAGTGATTTTTTTACAACAGATTGTCTTGTGCTGTGTGGATTATTTTAACTGTGTTCACCTGCATCACACCTATTGGGCAGTATAGCAATGAAATAAATGAAAATGAAATGAAATCTGATGCAGACACATGTTGGAATGAACATCAAGGTGGGATTCAGAGAAGCTTGACAAGCTAGGTTTTTGCTGATTCGCACATTCCTAGCAGAAATTGCAGCAAGTGGCAAATTTATATTTTGTCCAGTCTTACTGTCAGCATGAAACTAGCACTCTGGGGACTGGAACCAAGGAAGTGAGGAGAGTGGCAGAGAAAAGATCTGATTCTATTTTCAGCAAGCATTCCATCTCCACAAAAGGCCAGGAGTATGCTCAACTTTAATAGATACGTCAGGAATTTCCTAAGAGGCAGTGAAGTCAATGGGGATAACACCAGGGAAAGAACCATGCAGAGGTATTGCTGTCATCATCTTCTGCAATGGAGCCAAGCAGGAATGGTAGCATTTGCTGTAAAATTAGTCATTCTTGCCCAATTCTGACTAGCAGTGGTTCCTTTTCCAACCCAGTTATGTGTGTGTGTGTGGGGTTCCCCTCCACTAAAGAAGCCAGGAGTGAACATGTGCCTGTCTGTAAGCAGAGGATTTTTTTACGGTTCTGCCCAACACATGGCTAGCTCAGTCCCACTTAAAGCAATGGGATTCAAAATTGCTTAATTCTTCAGTCTAGACTGCATCCAAATATAAATCTTAGATCACAGGCTACAAAAACTTACTGTAAAGCATATCAACTCTGTTAAACAATGTCTCTGAATAGAAATGCAAAGTTTTACCATGATAAGATAAATAGCACATTTCAGCAAGGAGAGCTTTCTTTTCTGCCTAATAATTTCCTTATAAAAGTTTATGTTAAAGAATTAATTTAGTATTCTTCACTGCTATTCAAGTTTTCTTAATCTAGCAAAGGGATTACTTCAGAGTAAATGTCCCAGCTTTCTTTTTCTTTCCTGCTTCTTCAATAGGTAACATCCTATTTTTTTATCTCCATCTCCATTAAATTATCCTCTGGATGATGGAGAAATTTATTCTGCTCATGGAGAAAAGGTTGAGACCTCATTGATCAGAGAGCAGGGTTTGGTTTTGGTTGTTTTTTGGGGTGTTTTTTTTTTTTTACTGAACCACTCCTTGTAGCACATTTCCCTTTAAAAAACAAAATGTACAACATGAATTGAGACAAGAAAATGTTCCCTCTTAGAAAAGTTTTCAACACAATGTAATAAAACTGCTGGGTGGCATGTCTGTGTAAACCTGACTTTCTAGTCAGGGGTCTTGCTGCTAGCGAAAACACACTCTCTGGCACGGTGTTGTAGGTGGGGGAGAGGCCTTCCTCTGTCATTATCACCATGATAAGACAGGTGGATCACAAAGACCAGTATCACTATTACTGTGGAAATAGGTGTCCGCTTATTCAGCATGAGAGCCACCAAAGAAAATGAGAAGAGAAATGTTTTCAACATCCAAATATCAGGACCAGGCCATGGCTATGGGTGGCTGTACCCTAATCCAGTTCCTGACATTCCATGGAGAACAGTGTGATCTAGAATATATAGAGCTGCAACCAACAGAAATGTATTGCTCTGTTGACCACAGAAATAACAGAGGTATTATATTGTCTTCCAGTCATGTTGGGCTGATGTTCCAGGCCCTATCCCTTTTTGTGATTGAAGAGGGCCTGAGCATGCATGGTCCACAGTAACTCATCAGGGCACATTCCATACACCCAACTCCTGAGGTTCCTGATTCAAAACACATCACCACTACCGACACGTGTCCCTGTGGTAAGCATTCTGTTCTTCGAAGCGGAGGTTCTGGATATATAATAAACTGTAACTGACTGAAGGATCGCTATGTATTTGCAGACACTTCTCTCCCCTTCTAGTGTCATAGTGTTTATCTCAGGGACATTGGGGAATATCCTGAAATGGCTATTTTCCATATTGTGTGGAGCAATCCAAAGCCTCTCTGCAGAGCTGCAGTGCTGATTTCAACCTGATCTTATGCATGCTAACTTAGATGTAAGTCTTACAGTGTGGCTTAATCCCAGGCAGTGCCGCCTCCAGGTTTTTGAGGGCCTTTGGGCAAGACACCTTCAATGGGCCATCTCCTTCAGTGAGTCTCTCTTCTCACCACTAGATGCTATTTCTCCTCTTTCTCATCGTTACCACTTGCACAGAGCCAGTGAGCAAGTAGCCACCACCACCACCACCACCACCACCACCTCCTGACCCCAACTGCAGGCAGGTGAACAAGGAGGTTCCAATGGTGAAGAGGAGATGCAACTCTGGGGACTTTTGTCAGTGGGCCCCTGCCGTTTTTGAAGGACCCACAAATTAGAAAAAAAATATATCTCAGGATACTGAAACAAATATTTATTTATTTATTTTAAAAAAGCCCCAATGCATTTCATCCTATTTGTATTTAAGGCCTTCAAAAATGCCTGCAGTCTATTGTAAGAATTTCTGCAAACAGTTTTATATCCCCCTGAAGAAGGCCTTAAAATGCAAATTGGCCTGAAACGTGTTGGGCTTTGTTACAAATAAAATCTTTGTTTCAACATCCTGAGTTGATTTTCTTCTATTTGTGGGTCTAATTTGGAAGCTTTCCTGCTTTTGCACCTATATTACTGAAGGAGGAAAAGTTTGCAGTACCTCAAAGCCATGGAGAAATGCCTTTTCCTCTGAAATGATTCCTGGTAGTTACAGAACTCGAAAGAAATATTAAGAAGAATGTATTTGCAATTGGACTGGCATAAAGATCTAGAATGATTAGAGTATAGTAAATTAAAGGCGAGTAGAGAAAATTATCCTTAAATGACTAATATTTCACACATGGTTAACAATGTCCTCCTGGACTTTTATCTGTGTCCTATTCTTTATTGGTTGGTGATAAAGGTAGAGTCAAATGAGCCAACATTCTTTCAATTTGCAAAGTCATTTTGACCCAAATATTCAAAGGCATCAAAATCTGATATTTTATGGTTATGGAATTAAGCAAATGGAATGTGTATGTAGGTCTTAAAAAGATCTAATAATGAATTATTACATTCTATAGAAAGATCATACCATTCCAATCATGCATGAGCGCTGAGGGAATTTTATTAATTTTTACATTGATAAGATACAGTGTACAGTTTTAATCCTAGATTGTGCTTGATATGTCTCATGGAATTTTAATTGACTT
Source organism: Elgaria multicarinata webbii (assembly GCF_023053635.1). Classification (NCBI taxonomy): domain Eukaryota; kingdom Metazoa; phylum Chordata; class Lepidosauria; order Squamata; family Anguidae; genus Elgaria; species Elgaria multicarinata. Next base: position 54,247,542 of record NC_086178.1, on the reverse strand, counting down.
TCAAAGTTTGTTAATTTGGGGGCATAATCCTGCCACAGTTAATACTGTTAAATGCCATTTATTTAAGTACAAGAGTTTCAAATTCTTGTTAACCCACAAGGATTTTTAAAAGAGCTTAACATTGGCTGAATTGAGCCTTTTTTCAGTTTTGTACTTTTCTGAATTTAGAATGAGGGAGCCTTTAGATTTATTTATTTATTGCCTTTATATTCTGCCTTTTTTTCTTCCAAGGAACTCAAGGCAAAATACATAATCCTCTTCTCCATTTTTATCCTCACAATGGCAACCCTGTCAGGTAGGTTGGGCTGAGAGTCTGTGACTGGCCCAAAGTCACCCAGTGAGCTTTATGGCTGAGTGGGGACTAGAACACGGGTCTCCTGACTCCCAGTCCAACACTCTAGCCACTATACCACACTGGCTCAGTTTAGGAGTACATTAGCAATCCAACTACAAGGGCCATGTTCTTCTTATATTTATTTATTTATTGCTTTTATATACTGCCCCATAGCCGAAGCTCTCTGGGCGGTTTACAAAAGTTTAAAACAGTAATCATTGAAACAAATATACAAATTTTAAAAACATAAAAATCATAAAAACACAGTATCCTTATAAAAACAGATATTCTGGCGTCCATTAAAAACAAACAAACTCAGCACATGTTGTTAAATGCTGTTAAATGCCTGGGAGAAGAGGAAGGTCTTAACCTGGGGGGGATCCGCACGTCGCTCCCAGAGCGCTTCTATCCGACCCCAGTGCACCCTGAAAACGATAGTCTGACTTCCCTGTAAAAGAAACGAGGAAGAGCCGTCCATGCTGCCGCCGCCGCCGCCGCCGCCGAGGAGAGCTCTCCCCTGCCGAGGAGAGCTTGGCAAAAGAAGCCGGGGTAGAGAGCTACCCTGCCTTCTTTTGCCGAGCTCGCCTCGGCAGGGGAGAGCTCTCGTCGTCGTCGTTGGCGGCATGGACGGCTCTTCCTCGTTTCTTTTACAGGGAAGTCAGACTATAATTTTCGGGGTGCACTGGGATCGGATAGAAGCGCTCTGGGAGCGATGTGCGGATCCCCCCCTGGTTCCGAAAAGATAACAACTTGGCCTCATCGAGGAAATCATTTTATAATTGGGGGGGGGCGCACCACTAAAAAGGCCCTCTCCTTTATAGGCGACTGAGATGGCAGTGGAAGGATGCACTTGCCTTTGTACCTATGTCCAGGCTTCCTGCATTCAAGATCATTCATTTTGAAAATGCTTTTAGGTTCTGCCATGTGTAAGGTGACTTAAATGACTGCCTAAAGCAACATTTTCCACACCGAGGGCAGGATTTTACATATTTGCTTCCAAGACGTCAAGAAGAGGTGGCGGGATTTGAAGGGGAGAAGTGACAGAAGGGTGAATTTAATCCTTTCCTTACCCCAGCCCAAGCTCTCTTGCTATTGGTTTATGCCCCTTTCCCACCACTGGATTGCTGTATTGTGCTGCCTCCCCTTTCCTGTCGTTGTGTCATGCCCTCACCCTTTCCTGCCACTGCATCATTCCCCCAATCCCTTTTCACCACTGCATTTTGTTCCCACCCTTTCCCCTCACCATGTCACACACACACACACACACACACACACACACACACACACACTTACAAGTGTCACATCACATGAGCCAGAGGGCAGGCATGGAAGACCCCTACCACAATGCCTGGCTCTGAAGAATGACCCCCTCAGAGGCAGGCATTTTGGCCTCTCTGAAGAGCTGCCTCAGGGGCTTTTTCAGCTGATATGGCTCATCAGAGAGCCCACCCACCCACAGTTTTCTCAGTGCGAGACAAAGGGCAGCTGCTCTGAGGAGCCCTGCTCTCTCACTGTGGGAAATACCATGATGGGGGAGTGGCTCACTGGGCTCTCTGGAGCACTCACTGAAAGAGGTAATGGCAGTCCCTCCTGCCAGCGGGGGGGGGAGTGGTACAATTCATCTCTCCTTTTGCTCTGCTGCCTGAGGCGAAGCTTTACCCTACCTTATGGGAGGGGCAGCCCTGCCAAGCCCACTGCTTCTGCAATCCATCCCTCAGCTAGTTTTCCCCTCTTGATGGGCAGACCCAATACTGGTGCCCAGCTGGAGAAAAGCATAAAAGTGGTGGCTAAGGGAAAAGGTTAAGTAGTGCTTTTTCACCTACAGCTTCTGCCTTGCAAAAGGCTTATCCTCTGCTTTGCATATTGGAAGCAAACACAAAAGTTTGCTGGTAAATGTCTATGTCTGATCAGAATACAACAATGCAGAAGGCAGCAGTTGGAATTAACAAAATGGAAAAATACTAATCAGCACACAACAGCTAAAATGTTAAACAATATCAGAGCCACTGGGGTGGTAAACAAACATTTTATATAAATTTATCGTAAATGAACAAACATTTTATATAATAACGATCAAACATAAGTATTTAACGAAACTGAACAAATTATTAACAGAACCAAAACCAAGTAGTTTACAAGAACAAAGTGATAACTAAATACTTGAGCTACAGGCCTCCGGTTTTATTTCTACCTGTTTCACAACAACTGCTGCGTCTGGATCAGAATATCACAAACAGCTTAATGTTGCTTAGAAAGAAGAGGATTTGTTGAGTTATGTTCCTCATATTTCAACAACGTTTTTAAGTCCTTTAAACAAGGATTGACTTGGATCCCCAGCCAAAAAGACGCAAATCTACAGGAGTGGTGATCAGAGACATTTTTGCACACCTGCTCACCATGGGGATAATTGTTTTCTACATGCTAATCTAAACTGTACAATGTCTTTAAAGTCTACATAGTATTCAAGTTATGGCAGGAGACTTAACTTAGGATTTCCATGCTTTTTAGAGCATGTGAATTAGTAAGAGTTTTAACTTTGCTTACATTGAGAAGTTTTGATCCTAAATGAGTGTCCATAAAAAGAAAAGAAAAGTAAATGCACTAATTTCCCCACAGCAGTGACATGCTTCACGGCATTCCTGAATATCTATGTATTGGTTCCTTCCCCCACCCCCACATTCGATTTTCACATATTTGATTTTTCTTTTACACCTCAGAACAATTTTTTTCATTCCTCTAGGAAGTTAAATGTGCAGTAGAAAAGCATATTACCCTTCTACGCCAACTCTTTCCCTCTCGACTTAAGTTACATAGCAGAAAGAGTTGCATTGAGCTCACCGTAAATTTCATAGTCAATAAGATATATGGTTGTTTCTATAGCTGTATGCTTTCTTCCACTGACTTCTTCCTTACCTGTCTTTCACAGGGTTACTGCGTGACAAGTAGCAGCAGAGCTAGTAAATACTTGAGTGGGCATTGATTGCAGCAGAAAGTTTATTTTAGAGGCCCAGGATTTCTGATTTGTAGCACTTCTACTTTCTAGAGTAATCAGTTTTTCTTCCTGGGCTGCTTAATTCACAATGTGTAAACATCCCACGACGTATGCTTTTCAGCTACAACTCTGTCCCATCTCCAAAACACAATAAACTACCACCCCTCACCACTCTCAAGCAAGGATGGACAAATCTATCAATTTTGGTTTTGCTCAATTTCTCATTTTTCGAACCTTATTCATTTCATTCCATCTCCACACCAATTTGTGGTTAAAAACAACAACAGCTCTGCACAAAAAAATCCTATGCATTTCTTCTTACATATGCTTTTTTTGTACCCACTCTTCTCCAACGTACACATTTTTACAAGAATGCATCTTTCTGCATTGGTTTCACTAATGCATACATTTTTGTGTGTGCTTTTCTTTAATATGTGCAATTTTATATGTTTTTTTTTATTGGAGAAACGCATCACAAAATTTGAAAACATGCAAATATTGGAGAATTACTGTATTTCTGTTTGTGTATTGGATCAAGAAGTGCAAATTAGGTAGGTTTGCATTAAAATGTGAGCCAAACAAACTTCTCCCACATCCTAAATTTCAAGAGACGTTTTATAGTCTACTTTATTCATGAACTGTACTGATAAATCTTTTATGACCTTGAACTGATCCATTCCGAAACTGATTTCAACTGATTGTGCATGCACACAGAATATATGTGTGTGTGTTTTAAAACTTTAAAAATATAGGGGGAGCTTCTTGCCGCTATCTGGAAGTGGTTGCAGCTGATGTATGGTGGAGGCAAGCATCTCTAGGCTGCCTTTATTAATTAAAAGTTAATAAATGATGCGCAGGAGGATTGTAGGGAGGCAGCCAATGGAGACCTGAGAGGGTCTAGATAGGGTGACTGTCACGACACAGCCTCTGAACACCAAGCCTGGCAGCGGCTACTCCCTGCTCAAGCCAAGCACCACTGCTTGATACGCCTGAGGCAAGGGATAAAAACCACCTTCCTCCAAACTATGTGGAGAAAGGGGTTAAATGGAGAAGGATTTCAATATATAAAATAAAACACTGTGAGTTATATGTGCTGAGGTGAATTATTTTCAGAGTGGGTGCTAAATGTGTAAACCTCAGATGATAAATGCCAAACAGGCATGTGGGATTTTTGTGGTAGTTAAAAACAAAATAATTAAAAATTATTTTTAAAAGTTCACAAGCTTTGTTTCAAATAAAACATTTAAAACCCTTTTTAAAACCTTTCATCCAATCCTTCCACTCATTCACATACACGCTTTCCTCTCTCACACAATCACTCTTGAGCTTTCTTTATTATCTGTAATGGTTAATATACATCAACTATGTGCACACCACACTCCAAAGACACCACTCTCTACCCTGAACCTCAAATTTCCCAGACCTTAAGTACTCTAAACACAGAGAGCACTAAAGACTCTAAGAGTACCTAAAAAGTCTCTTACAGTCCCCTCAGTCATTCCCTTATATATCACTCCTCCCCCTCCCAAGACATTCTAACTCCACCCACTCAGGCCAACATTCTAAACTCACCACTGACTTACAAACTGCAGACATACGTTTGGGAACTGGCTTGTGGGGTGTAACGCCACAGTGACGCCCATTGCATTTCCTCATGGAAGGTGTTACTCTGTGCAGTGACATTATTTATTTCATTTAAAAATATTTTTATTTATTTATTTATTACATTTTTATACCGCCCAATAGCTGAAGTTCTCTGGGCGGTTCACAAAAATTATAGAGCACTTCCTATCCAAAAGTACAATAAACTGATGGCTGTGGTTGTAATAACAAACACAATTGGGGTGCTTAGCACTTAACCACAAAAACTCACATTTGAAGTAAAGATCAACAAACATTTTTATATATTTCTACTGTGGGTGATATTTACATCAATCCTACATAAAATGTTTGAGAGCATTATTTGGCTGATCTACATATGAGAACTACAAGGTGATAGTGTCATTGGGAGGTGTTCACCCCAAACATACAGCTATGGCTTCTTCTATGAATAAGCGCCCAACTGATGAAGATATCTCAAAACGGGCACTATACCGGACACCTGTTTTTTACCTAGATGCCTAGAATATTGAATTTGTTGGCTGGTACAATATTGTACATAAAAAAAAACAACCCACACACATTTTGTTCTGTAAGATGCTGTTATTGTTATTTAATTGCTGATACGTTGTATATTATTCTTGTTTGATTTTTTTATTTTATTTACCTATACATTGGAGGCTTCTGCCCTGTTGGTTTTATATTTAATGTGTTAAAGGTTGTGTATCAGCAAGAAGAACGTATCTGTTTGTATGCCTGATTATAAACATTATATAATAGTATTCTCAAACAGCATATGTAGGATTGATGTAAATATCACCCACAGTAGAAATATATAAAAATGTTCATTTATCTTTCACTTCAAATGTGAGTTTTTGTGGTTGAGTGCTAAGCACCCCAATTGTGTTCACTTACTATCCAAGACATCAGAGGGGTTTACAAACAAATAATCTGGTTCCATGTTGTTTAGGGCTTTATATGTCAACAATAAAGATTTGAATATGGCTCAGTTGCTAATAGGCAGCCAGTGCAGTTCTTTCAGCACTGTAATGTAATAAGTACCATCTCCATCTCCCTCCATTAAAGAACAGAGGGATGGAAAAACATAATAGCATTGAGTACGTAGTATATTTTCATAAAGTAAACGAAAGACATAACTTGACATTACAATTGAATTTAAAAACAAATATTCATGCCTCCAGACATATAACTAGAAATTATATTTTCTCTATCAATGAAAAATGGTTGCGAACACCCAGAAAAAAATACCCCTCAGCCTCCAATTTTTTCAAAATGCTATATTTTAGTCCTAATTCATTCAAATACAATGGTACTTGGACAGCTTTTGGTCTCACCCAAAATTCTCCATATCAAATTTGATAATGATGGGACAAATTGTCTTGATTTTAACAAGCACAGAACTTTGGGGGGGGGACAATAAAGAGAGCGAGAGAGCACACCTTCACTATAGAGCTGCTTCTGCTGCTCTGTGATTTAGATTGTGATAACTGCTAGGGATATAATGCAGATATATATATATATATATATATATATATATATATGTGTGTGTGTGTGTGTGTGTGTGTGTGTGTGTGTGTGTGTGTGTTGGAACTGCCCAGTGATAAACCATTCCAGCATCAAGATACAGAAATTAAGGGAGGATCTAAGATCCCAAAAGACATGTACTTAAACTGTACAAATTTCTGATGTAGAAATGGTTATTAATTTAACAGCAGCTAGTTGAATCCCTTCATTGGGGAAAAAAGGTCATGCCACCACTCTTGGAATGATGTTATGGGGCAGCGGTAGGCAGACTTCAAATTTTCAGGATTTACTTCCTTTAAACAAACAAACAAACAAACAAACAAACTAGAATCGCCAGGGCCAGATCTACACTAAGCAGGATATAAGACTTTGAAAATGGTGTATGTAATGTGCCCTGGGCCCAAACAGTTGTCAAAACCATTATAAACTGTTATAAAGCAGTAGTGTAGATCCTGCCCAGGTCTGCCAGTTGGAACCAGGTGCAAAATAGTAGCTTGGGAGTGGAGTCAATTCCCCATTATAGATTTCAGGCTTGTTGGTAGTGCTTTTTTCCCCTTTTTCTTTATTATTATTTTACTAGAACCCCAAGATCTACCAAGCTGAACCTGGTGCAAAAGTCATACACATGGAATTAAAGAATCCCGAGTTCTAAGAATTCGTTTTGAGTTCCAGAATTGAATGGAACTCCCAGCCCTTCCACAAAAAACACACACTCCTAATTACCTCAAACACTCTTCATTTCACCGGTATAATTTAGGGTGGGCAGCCATTTTGTTGCTGCTATCGGTGGCTCTGATTTTGGTGGGGCTGTGATTCCATTCTGGGTTTCAGCCAGAAACAGAGAGAACTCTATTTTTTTTAATTAAAAAAAAATGCAATCTAATGTGCTGAACCTATTTTGGGAATAGAGCTCAGCATCTTGGATAGTTTCTTTAGAGTTCTGGCTGGTTCTAACTAAAATCCAGAAGGGAATTACAGCCCCACTGAAATCAGAGCCACCAGCCTCTGCTGTCTACTATTGTTAAACAACTGGAAGTAAAACTCCTTGCTGATTTATTGCAAATCACCAAGTCATCTACCAAGAGATCCCTGTACCCTGTGTATCATACACTAGGCTGAACCTGCATATTCAAATAGAAATGTACATCTGAGTCCGTACACAACTCATATTTTACAGGCAAAAATCATTGAGGCTAAGATAGCTAAGCAATTACACAAGACCAACCAAAAGAGAACATTGTTTTAAATGGACAATTTTACTTATGATTGTTAAACAATAGTGGGACAGAAACCCTTGCTGATCTACTGCAAATCTCTAGAGATCTAGCAGTAGATCTCAATCTATATTCTGCACAACCTTGTTAAAGGGTCTGAAATGTTACCATTATGACCGAGAGCTTCTCTACATGTGCAGTTTATTGCACGATTATGGTTGCCACTCACAGAATTATTTATTTATTGCATTTCTATACCGCCCAATAGCCGAAGCACTCTGGGCAGTTTACAAAATTAAAACAATTCAAAACAAAACAACAGTATAAAACCACAATATAAAATACAGTATAAAAGTATACTGTGTTATTTATATATACTATATAAATAAAGTATATTTTATATTATAAAACCATAATATAAAATATAGTATATACAGAAGTTTGTGGGTCCTTCACATGACATGGTCAACATCCAGGATGTCTCCCATGCCTTTCTCTAGTAAACTTGCTTTTAAACACAGTTAGAGATAACACACTATTTAAAATTATCGTGAGATATCACAGAATATTGCCAGTGTGTAAAGTCAGGGCCATGCTACAATAAAGCCACTAGATGGCAGTGTTTCATTGAACTTTATGGAGCATTGCTAAGAAGGGAAGTTTTCAATTACAAATCACATGGTCACCATTGATCACCATCTAAAGAATCCCATAGTAAATACGGAAAGACCCCAGAAGAAGAAAGCCTGGTAAGAGTGCAGTTTCCCCCCTTAATGTAAAGGTGCCCTGAAGTAAGGCTGCAATCCTAAACATACTTAAGTAGGGTATAAGGACCACTGAGTCCAGTGAGACTGCTTTTGTCATGAGAGACCACCATGATATGATTGCAAAGTCAGTCCTCCATTTGACCAAGGGTCCCATTACCAGAATGAATGACTTGAACACAGTCAATGTTACGATGGTCAGTGGTCAATGCAATGGCCAATACAATGATTCCAACTCAAGTAGTGCCATTCCTTTAGCAAGGGCAAATAGAATTGATATATATCTGAGAAGATGGAGATGTTGTCTCTGACATTTTGCACTTCAACTCTCAGAAGGCCATACCAGCATGGCCGATGGTCAGGCATGCTGGGAGCTGAAGTCTAAAACCTCTAAAGATCTACTTTCTGTCCAGCCCAGCTCTATATTATTGGCTTATCTTTGTACCATGGATGAAAGTGCTAATGCCTCTATAGGGTTTTGTAGCAGCTAGGTTTAGAGCAATACAGGCTAGTGGTTTGGCTGACTAACACACAGACAGATGGGCTGATGCCAAGCAACTATAAAAACGCCACCATTCATTTTTATATCAGTTTCCTACAGCAAGTTTTCCCTGCAGTTAAAATCAAACCTCTTGCTGTCTCAGAACATTTGATCACTTGGGGCTTGTTCAGAGGTCCTTTGGCAGAGAGCTCTATGCAGACAGATGTTCCTCATCTGCATTACACTCTCTACTATCACTTCAGATCAGCTAGCAAGTGCAAGGAAGAGCTGGGCTTATTGTTCCAGAAACTGCTCCATAGGCCCTTCTGAAAAGGATTCAATAACTCCTGCAGACGCCACTGTAATTAAAGTGCTAATTAAAGTCTCTTAACGAAACAGAAGAAGCAATCACATGTGGCTCGTTTAGTCAGTTTATCATTGTTTCTAGGTGTTTATTGTTTAATGCTAAATACTGTTTACCAATTCTGCTTTCAGGATGCTGTCACTTGAAGAGTTTTGTACAGAGAAAAACAATCAATTTATCTCTGTCTTTGACTTCAGCTTCGAAATACCCAAGGACAGTGGAAAGCCAACTCTCATGCCAGAAGTCCCTGCCTCTGAAAGTGTTTCCCAAGTGCTTTGAATAATAGATTTTGATTTATTATGTTGGTATGGGAAAAAGTGTGTTTGGGGCCCCTATTTTATTAGCATCGCTCAATGGAATAATATACCAGATACCAAGACTGCAGTTGTTAAATCACTGAGAACCAAAACATTTTTGAAGGCATTATTAGAAGGAGAAAGAAGATAAACAGGTAGAATCACTAACAAGCAATGCCCTTGCACACCAAGCAAGATTATTTATTTATTTATTTATTATTTAAAGCATTTTTATAGCGCCACCTCACCATTTCTGGCATCAAGGCGCTTTACAATAACATATAAAACAATTCCATTAAAACCCTCAACCCACATTAAGACAATTCCATTAAAACCCTCACCCTCAAACCATTAAAAGCCCTCGACCCCCAATTTAAACCACCCCCTCCCCAAACCCTTGTGAAAATAAAAACGCCTTACAAAGGCATTTGAAGCAATTGAGAGTGGGAGCCTGTCTAATCTCCAGGGGCACATTATTCCATAACCGGGAGCCAGCCACTGAAAAAGCCCTGGCCCCCCGCACATTCCAATTTGTAGCGGGGGACCCATCAGGGCACCCTGCTCCTGAGAGCGAGTCTGCCAGTGGTGAGACACAGGAGAAAGGCGAGTGCTCAGGTAACCAGGTCCCAAGCAATGCAGGGCTTTATACATGATCAACAAGACCTTGTAGCGCACCCTAGCAGCCACCGGCAGCCAATGGAGCTCTTGAAGCACCAAAGTGATAGACAACCACTTCGGGAGCCCCTTGACCAACTTGGCTGCTACATTTTGTACAGCCTGTAGGCGTTGGATTTGCTTCAAGGAAAGCCCTGTATACAACAGATTGCAATAGTCCAGTCTGGAAAGAACCAGGGCCTGGACTGAGGTGGTAAGATCAGCCTCTGACAGAAAGGGGCGAACTTCGCGGAGCACATGGAGTTGATAAAAGCAACTCCGAACCACGGCCCCCACCTGTGATGACATAGTTAAGGACTGGTCAAGAATAAGACCCAGGTCCCGGGCCTCAGTCACAATCCTTGGTCGGATTCCTGAAATAGGCAGATCTACAAGCTCCTGCCTCAAATCTGCCAGCTGCTGACCTCGGCCAATCACCATCAGCTCAGTCTTCTCCGGGTTAAGCTTTAGTTTACTCCTAGTCAACCAGTTACAGACCTCCGCCAGGCACCAAGACAGAGTAGCAACTGCCTCGCCAAGGTCAGACCCCAACCAGATGTAAAGCTGGGTATCATCAGCATACATATGATTGATGTGGCAAATAAGGCTGTCTTTGGCTATTGCTCACAATGGCTATGCATTCCTGCATTGAGCAGGGGGTAGGACTCGATGGCCTTATAGGCCCCTTCCAACTCTACTATTCTTTCATTCTATGATTCTACCTCTAGTATCAAAGACAGTATACCATTCCATACAATTGCTAGGGAACACAAGTTGAAGCTATGACTGCACTCATGTCCCACTTGTACCTTCCCAGTTGCAACTGGCTGGCCCCTATGAGAGCAGAATGCTAGACTAGATCGGCTTTTGGTCTGGTATGTTTTTATGTCCTAACATAAGGAGAGCTGTCTCAGGTTTGACTCTTCTCCTTAAGATTCTGAGTGATCTTCCAAGAATGAAAGGTGGGGTGGTTTTTGGGGGTTTTCTTTATTGTGTTTTACAAAATACAATATCATACAACACTTTCCACCCTCCCCTCCCACCCCTAGATCGAGTTATAAAGTACAAAAATACAGAATCCCTGAGGAAGCATATTCAACTTTTGAAAATAAACAATATCAAATCATTTACAACAACTATAATGCTTTAAAACGCGCAGGTACCATCCGGCCATGTTCTGCCATATTAGTATATTCAATAAACTTTAACCAAACAGCCACAAAAGAATAATATTTTCATTAACCTCTCATGACCTGTACTTTATATGACAATTTTCCCATTATTGCTTGCTTCCACACCAATTTATGCTACTCATTCAAGTCTGTAAATTTGAACTCCTTCCAATGCACTGCTATCTCTGTGTGTGTGTTTGTGTGTTACACTCCTCAACAGACACCTGGTGTTCTGTGGCCAGTGAGCACTGTTTCGGGGTTCCTCCTATTACAGGACTGGGAGGCTGATATGACTTTTCCTCCTGGCGTACCCCTTCTTTACAAAGCTCCCCAGGAAAACCTTCCTAACCCAGCCCTAGGAAATAATAAAAAGAAAGCTGCTTTGAGGTTTTCTTGTTCAAAGCCCAGAACCACAGGACAAAAAACTTGTGCAACTTCTAAAGACACTAATGGCAGTTTTGATAGTATTCCATTTTAAAACAACACAGCCAAATGTCTGAATATAAAAAGAAATTTATTTGGGAGGAAAAGGCAAGGGAACTCGATGGCCTTATAGGCCCCTTCCAACTCTACTATTCTATGAAAAATCAGACACACACACACTTCCAAATAAAATTGATAATCTAATTAATCTAGTTACATGTTACTTACTTGAGTAGAGTCTTGGGTTCCAGAGCACCTGCAGAGTTCATTGCAGAGAGGGGGGTCAGAGAGAGAGCATCTTGGCCTCCAGCTAGAGTTCAATAAAAGCCAAACTGTTGGCAGAGACTGGTTGTTGTTTTATCCAACAATGTGATAGCCTCTGTTACCGATGTCAGTGGTTTACAAATCAGAAAATTACTTAGTGGCTGGACCCACCTTCGTGATGGCTCTTACAACTCAAAAGGCTCAGTCAGTTTGAAATAATTAACTTCTTCTTCTTCTTCTTCTTCTTCTTATTATTATTATTATTATTATTATTATTATTTTAAAAAGAGAGAGAACTTAAGGTTTGGGTTGCATTCTTGAAGAGACAAAAATGGACTGACGGGAGATAAGCCCTTTGCAGTATGCCCAACAGGATGCTAATTTACCAGATGCACTAGGGGGCAATCTTGAGCTTCATCAGCATATGGGGATTTGTCAGTCAGCACATCCCATAAGAGATTTCCCCCTAAAACGTTTTGGTTTTCATTTCTGCAAATATGGGGCTTTCCCCAAACTTGCTGATACTTCCCTCTTCAGTGTGAATAGGGTCATTTTGGATATGGAACTATGGAACTCAGAGAATGGCTGAGTTCGGATGACTAGGGTGACCATATAAAAAGGAGGACAAGGCTCCTGTATCTTTAACAGTTGCATAGAAAAGGGATTTTCAGCAGGTGTCATTTGTATATATGGAGAACCTGGTGAAATTAACTTTTCACCACAACAGTTAACGTGCAAGAGCTATACTAGAGTGACCAGATTTAAAAGAGGGCAGGGCACCTGTAGCTTTAACTGTTGTGATAAAGAGGAAATTTCAGCAAATTCTCCATATATACAAATGACACCTGCTGAAATTCCCTTTTCTATGCAACTGTTAAAGATACAGGAGCCCTGTCCTCCTTTCCATATGACATGCTAATCAATGGTTGTTTCCCATTCTGTTCCTATTACACCCCACTCCCCCAGTTGATTAGCGTGTCGTCCGAACTCAGCCAATGAGTCCACTATTCCTATATAGGATCTAACCCCTTATGTGGAGGAATTTGCCATACCATTTTTTCTTTTACACATGGGCTTGCTGTGATAGTTAAGTACCCCTATGTATGATTAGCTTCCCATGAGGCTAATTATCCGTGTGGCATTTGCTTCCTGGGGCAACTGTGTCTGGCAACTATATGCCAACATAAAAAAATGCAACATTAAACAACACAGCAACAAATACAGAATGAATGTCAGGGGACAAAACAATTTTAATTTATTGAGGAATTTATTGGGCTTTTATGTATTGACAGCACTCTTTATTTTTATTGTGTACTGTTTAATAATTAACTAATATAATGCTCAATGTAAAAGATCCAAGTTTAGCGCTAACCATATAGATATATAGGTATACCATCAAACTGGATACTTTATCTATGGATTGGTTTACACATGTGAGGCAGCCACTTTTTCCTTCACGTGATTCCAGATGCAAATGGAACTGTGTGGTGAAAACAGATTTCTGGCCCACATACTGACCCCAACTCTCCAGATAAACCAATGTGGTATAGTGGTTAGAGCAGCCTTCCCCAATCTGGTGCCTTCCAGATATTTTGGACTACAACTCCCAGCATTCTTAACCATTGGCCATGCTGGCTAGGGCTGATAGGACTTGAAGTCCAGAAATATCTAGAGGGCACCAGGTTGGGGAAGGCTGTGTTAGAGTGGACCAGAGGAACAGGGAGATTTGGGTTTAAACCATAAACCATGGTTTATGAGCCTTACTACTTGTCAATGTGGCTTACAGTGATGTCCAAACCTGGTGCAGGCGATACAGAGTGGATCATTTTACCCCCAACAAGCTACCCTGATAACCCATGGCTTGTAATAGGGTTGTTGAGGATAGTTTGTTCTCGGTGTGTCTTGTTGTGACCTCCGAACCCAGCACCATAACTTGTGCCAAGCGGCTACAGAGCTGCTTGGCAGGAGCAGCCAAATAGCCTGTGCCACTCTCTGTGATTTCAACAGTGCCACATCCAGGCTCTTTTGCCAGTGACTGCTGGTCTACTGATGCCCAAATGCAACTTTGAAAAGGCCAACGAAGAGCAGGAAAGCCAATAACTCCCATTTCTGGACTTCTGGATTCAGGAAAGGGTTGAAAAGGTGGAGGATGCTGAGAAGTGCCTGTTCAAGACTTAAAAGTGAGCGAATCACATTGCCAAGTGGGAGATTTTGTTTCCCCCCTTTGGTGCACCTACTTCCTTTACACCCCCACCCCTTTTCAGTGCTTCTGAATTGCGCTAATGGGTCCCTCCTTCTTCTCACTCATATTTCTCCCCTGGAAGGTATCATACAAGGAAACTGGCAAGGCAATACTGCATATAGGCTAGTTTGCAGTCTTGCCTATATGCAGTCTTGCCTTGCCAGTTTCCTTATATGTTACCTACTCCACTTTGGGTCTTCCTTTGACAGCTGAAACATACAAGGAAAGTGGCCAGGCAAGAGAGCACATATATCTGCATTTTTGTGCACCTGTGAAAGTCAAAACAACATTTAAAATAAATAAATAAATATTGCACAAACCTGAGGCACTGGAAAAAAATATAGTAGTGAACAAAGTGTTCCAAAAAGGGGTAGTGATTGGAGTGGGGAAGGGGCTGAGACAAGGAGCTGAGACAGATTTTGCCACGAAGGACATTGGGATACATGCAGAGAGTAGAGTGAAGGCCTGAGGGGGAAGCCAGCTACTCTGAGCTGCCATGTGCCTGATCGTCTGTCGGGAGTAACATAGGTTGGTGAGTGAACAACCTAACACACAGTGGCTTATCTCCCAGGGTGGCTTATCATGATGTGTGAACCACCCGTATGTCCCAGCCTAACCTACTCCACAGAATTGTTGCAGGGATAAATGGGTGGGGGATGAAACCCTTCTGAATGGAAGCCTTTTCTATTCGTGGTGCAGAAACATAGGTTTCAAACCATAATGTTTAGACTAACGGTTAATTCATGCAGTTGTTGGGGGATGGTGGGATGTGCCTACGTTAAAGCAAGGGCAGATTCTCCTACAGTAAGAGTAACTTAATTGTATATCTTCCTTACTACCTGCCCACTGATCCTCTTTGTTCATTGCATCATTCTCATTCCATTTTTGGAAGTATTGCAGTGGCTTGGTGAATCAGAATCTCTCCATGGTGAAGCAATCACATCATGTGCACAGGGGGAAAAATATCTCATGACTTAAAAATGGTTGTGATGGCTGACTCAGTATGAGGATTTTACTTAAATTACCAGTAACATCATATTTTGTGTTTCTTCACTCATGCTCAGACATCTCCCCAAAGAGGTCTCTCTTTGACTAGCACAGTAGGTTGTTTTCAGGTTTCCAGAAATAAATTACAACCTGTGTCCATTAGGCATAAGAATCTTATCTTTACTTTTCCCTTACAAGGCATTAAATAACAGCTTTGACATGCCTGAAATTGGACGAAGTGTATAGTTGATTTGTTGTTGTTTTTAACGGTTTTGTTTAATATAACCATCTGAAATGCCCATAAAGCCCTCTAGAAGTTGTTGTGGTGTTTATTTGAATATTTAATAGTAGCTGATGGTAGATTATGAATGTATTGTCTGAAATCTTGTGGTGTTCATTTTACATAAAGTTGCTTCCATGAAGAAACCAAATTGAAAGGGCAGAGAGTTAAACGTATTTCATTCCCCTCTATTTCCCACCCTCTCCCCAAATTTCAGGCTCTTGGCTTTGCAAACATATAAATAAACCATGCAATAAAAGGAAATTGCAACAGAGTAGAAGCAACCATTTTGTGTTGAATCAAGTTACCCTTTCTGTTGAGAATACATTTAAAACATATTATTTCTAGTTTACAATAGTTAATTCAATAATGAAACCATGAGTTTATTAGGCTGCTACTATTGATGACTTGATCATGGAGAACACTTCTAGTGCCTGATCTGCCCTTCAGAGGAGGCCTTATTTATTGCTGTGCAACCAACAGAATGTTGCCAGGTAATAGTATGCAAACAGGCCTTCTCAGTAGTGGCACCCGCCCTCTGGAACACTGACCCATGTGCAGTTTGAGAGGCAGAAACTGTGGCAGACTTCACATTTGTTTACACAGGCTTTCTGTGACCCACAGCGGACTGACACTGCTATTTTATTGTTGTCTTTGTTGTAATGTTTTAAATTATCTTTTGTTTTGATTATTTTTAAATATTGTATTATATGTGCATTTTAGCATCAGTGCCTTCAACCTTCAAAGGGGAGGGCATTCCAGAGATGGGATGCCACTACAAAGAAGGCCCACTGCCTATTTCCTACACAATAAGCTTCCCCTGGCAAAGTTACCCAAAGAAGAGCCTCCGAATTAAGTTAAGAATAATAGAATCATAGAATAGCAGAGTTGGAAGGGGCCTATAAGGCCATCAAGTCCAACCCCCTGCTCAATGCAGGAATCCACCTTAAAGCATTCCTGACAGAGGGCTGTCCAGCTGCCTCTTGAAGGAGTGGAAGGCACGTAGAAGGCAGACATCATCTAAAAGTTGCGCAAAAAACCGTGAGTGGGCAGGAGCGAGCATGCAATAAAACACTCATCTGCTGAACTCCTTAGTCTAACCTGGGAGGTTAAACTGAGAGATGGTGAGTGGCCCAAGGTCACTCAGTGAGTTTCATGCTTGAGTGGGGATTTTATCTTGGGTATCCTTGGCCCTAGCCAAATACTGTAACTACTATACCACACTTCTTCCTAGAAGGGCCTGCCCAGCTTCAATGAGAGTGATGTTCCATAAGGGTAGGCAACTTGTGGCCTTCCAGATGTTGGTCTGCAACTCCCATCAACCCCAGTGGGAATTGCCCAATCCTGATGTAGCGTGTGCCTTGTGGCCATGCTCTGCACCTTTAATTCTAAGAATATATGATTGGTTAGGGAAATTACTAGGTACTAATCACATGTATGAACCTCCTTGGCAAAATTTTGCCTCTTCTGCCACATGGTTGTTATGGGAACTTCAAAAGCAACTACATGAGTGGTCTTCCTATGTATTTGCCAACCTATATAATTTTACAGAAAATGGAAAAACGTTGAACCATACTAGAGGAATTAAAATGTGAATATTCTGTGAACATCTAAGCAAGGCCAGATCCATAACATCTCTGCCAGTGCATATTATCTAAAGCTCTGCTGGATCCTTTGTATAATGTAAGGAACACTTGGGATCTGGTATCTTATTGACCAAAAAAGAAGTACCCCCATATCATTGCAAATTCAACATAACCATAAATAATTTGGAAGCATGTATGAAGTTACAACAAAGCTGCAAGGTCTTCAACGATACCAAGTTCCTCTTGATGCCTAAGCTTAAAGCAAACTGTGAAGTGCAGGAATGAAATGGCAGGGAAAACTTACTGATTGACTGCAAAGTGATGCACACTGGGGGGGGGGGGAATCCCAGTTACGGTTACACTACCTTAGGTTATAAATTAGCTACGTCCAGTCAAGAAGTCTTGGAATCCTTCTGAATAGCTCCTTAAAAACATCACGGTAATGCTTGCTGCTGTCAAAAAGCCAAACATAATGTTAGGGATTATTAGGAAAGAGGTAAAAAAATACAGAAAGAGATCATAATGGCCATATATAAATCAGTGGTGCATTCACACATTGAGTACTACCATCCTGACCACCCCATCTCAAAAAATGATGTATTCTACAAGTAATAATGCACAGAGAAAGGCAATACAAATCATGGGTGGGAAGGGAGGGTGATGATTTCTGTCTTGGGAGAGGTAAAAAATATATTAGGACTCTTCCATTTAACCACTAGATAAGTGAGCTGTGATAGTGAAATATAAAAACGTAGATGGATTGAGGAGGGGGGTGGGTGGGAAACGAAATGGGAAACATTTTACCTTTTGATAAAATACCAGAATTAGGAAACTAGTCAAGTTATTATTATGGAGTCTTCCCTTAAATAATATGAAGCATTCCTCCACCTCCTGCAACATTCAATTAATCCCTGGAACTCCCTGCCATCAAAGTATGTAGTTGAAATGAATCAAAGTGTGTAACTGAAAAGGAGTTCCGATAGATCAATGAATGTTAGTCAAGTTGTATTTCTATGCAGCTGGTCTCTAAATCTTGCAGTGATGGAGCCTGAGGACATAGCAGTTCTAGCAATCAAATCCAGTGGATCATTCATGGGACCTTTAAGGCTGCTGTTGGAATTGCATGAATGATAGAACGTGCAGCAGCACCTCTAAGGCAGGGATGGGGAATCTGGCTTTCCTGGGGTCCCAATCTGCCCCTGTGCTTCTGCAGAGGGCCCCTCCCAGACCCCCTTTCCCCTCAACCGCCAATCATTTGGTGGTTTCTTAGCTTTTGTGTAGCCCCCCTACCCCCGCCCATAATTCTAAAAGCCTAATATGGTTTTCCTAAGGGATCTCTCCAAGCTGGGAGAATGGGCCTCCAAATGGCAGATGTGATTCAATGTAAGCAAGTGTAAGGTGATGCATGTTGGGGCAAAAAAACCCAACTTCAAGTATAACCTAATGGGATCTGAGCTAGCGGTGACCAAACAAGAAAGAGATCTTGGGATTGTGGTGGACAGTTCGATGAAAATGTCCACCCAATGTGCTGCCACTATAAAGAATGCAAACTCCATGTTAGGCATTATAAGACAAGGAATTGATAATAAAATGGCCAGTATCACACTGCCCTTATACAAATCTATGATGCGACCACACTTAGAATACTGTGTACAGTTCTGGTCACCACACCTAAAAAATGATATTATAGAGCTGGAAAAAAAAGTGCAGAAAAGAGCAACCAAAATGATTAAGGGGCTGGAGCATCTCCCCTATGAGGGAAGGTTACATCAACTGGGATTGTTTAGCTTAGAAAAAAGGAGACATGATAGAGGTGTACAAAATTATGCATGGTATGGAGAATGTGGAGAGTGAGACATTTTTCTCCCTCTCTCAAAATACTAGAACCCAGAGTCATCCCATGAAATTGATTGGTGGGAGATCCAGGACAAGTAAAAGGAAGTACTTCTTCACACAGCACATAGTTAAATTATGGAACTCACTACCACAAGATGTAGTGATGGCCACCAATCTGGATGGCTTCAAAAGGGGGCTGGATAAATTCCTGGAGGCAAAGGTTATCAATGGCTACTAGCCCAGATGGTTGTGTGCTATCTCCAGTATTCGAGGCAATAAGCTTGTGTGCCCCAGTTGCTGAGGAACATGGGTGGGAGATGTTCTGCTTGTTCATCCCTGGCCAATGGCTGGTTGGCCACTGTGTGAACAGAGTGCTGGACTAGATGGACCCTCGGTCTGATCCAGCATGGCTCTTCTTATGTTCTTATGTTCTTAGTTACTGGCAGTAAGAATTTTAACCTATAATATGCTGGCATTTATTGTTTTGCATTTTTGCTTCCACCCCTTTGGCCCACCCAGAGAGGTTCTCCAAAATTGGCCTGGAAGAGATTCCCCACCCCTGTTCTAAGAACACAATAAGAAATTGCAGTTGCTCTGCCCCAGATGCAGAAAACAATACCTGCTGCAACCATAACTGCTTCTGTTGTTCCTAGAACTGGGCAGCAACACCAAAAACTTGCGTCCAACAAGAAGTGCTTTATTGCAACTGAAGAAAAGGGATGTCCATTCTGGATAATAACCTTCCAGCTTGTACTGTTCCACACTCCCTCTTCAACAGGCCCCTCCCCTTCCCTCTTCTTCTATTCCTGGCTCACCCTTCCCCCGGGTTTTTTTCCAAGGAGCTTTATGCTAGATCTATGCTACTGCTTTATAGCGGCATTGAAATGCACTGATAACTGTTGGGGCACAATCCACATTCCATATATCGCTTTCATAGTGTTGTTTCCTGCTTTTTATTCCACATTCATAATTAGGATGACCATATGGAAAGGAGGACTAGGCTCCTATATCTTGAACAGTTGTATTGAAAAGGGAATTGCAGCAGGTGTCATTTGTATACATGCAGCACCTGGTGAAGTTCCCTCTTCGTCACAACAGTTAAAGCTGCAGGATCACTGCCCTCTTTTGTATCTGGTCACTCTACAAAAGAGGGCAGGGCTCCCGTAGCTTTAACAGTTGTGGTGAAGAGGAAATTTTACCAGGTGCTGCATGTATACAAATGACACCTGCTGAAATTCCCATTCAAGACACAGGGGCCCTGTCCTCCTTTCCATATGGTCACCCTAATGATTTGACACAAGGTGTAGATCTGGTCTTAACCTTACGCTGCTGGTATCAGCTGACTTGGGCACTACTGCTTTATAATTGTTCATAATAGTGCTGTGCCGAATTTTTTTCCAGTGAGAATTTAGACCGTTCTCATTCAATTTGTTAGAAATGAAAATGCCAGTGAAAAGAATTTCAAAGGAGAAGAAATTTCGGAGAAATTCTTGTGGCTTTGGTTGAAAGTTCTTGTGCTTACCTTACTTATGAAATGGCTGAGGAGTGTGTGTGTGAGCATCCTGTCTTTCATTGCACAATCATCTCTTTGGCAGCCGGCAGCCTCCTTGATTTCCCACACTTCCCACCCATCGTGAATTTATTTCTTCCATAGGGCCTTTTCAGATCAGGAAGTGCAGGCAGCCTGGGAGACTGCAGAGCAATGGTGAGATGTGCAAAAGAAAGAAAAACGTAGACAGTATCCTCAGCCACCTCACAGTCAAAAACACGACCAATACACTCACGGAATGCATTATAAAATGTCCTGAAAATGAGGCAGAAAAATGGAAGCCTCTTCTTTCATGGGGAAGAAATATAACTTATGGAAGACCCTAGAAAAGGTGTGGAACCCTGTAAACCAGCCAGAAACCTTTGGCTATGGGGTGGTATAGAAATGTAATAAATAAATAATAGAGCTCAGTCAAAATTTTGCAGAATACATGTTTCTCAGAAAAATCAAGATGTTCTTTTCTTACCCGCTAGAAATAAAAAGACACTTCGTAGAATTTTCTCCACATTTTCTTCACCATTTTTTTTTTTTTGGGTGGTGGCTGCATTCCCTCCCTTCAATGCCCTGGAGTGATGCTAGGTATATGGGGCACTGTGGAAGATGCAAAATGTTGATGCCGTTGCCACTTGCAGTGGCAGTGCAGAAAAACCAAAAGCCCTTAAGAAAAAGAAGAAAGGAGCTGTTCTATGAGCCTTGCCAATGGTGATGCCTACCTGGGAGAAATTGTTGGAGAATTTCTCCTCTCCCTTGAGAAATTTGGTGATATGGTCCCCCCAATTTCTCTGCCCCCAAATATGGTAGAGAATTTCGAGAGGCTATTTGCGCACAACTCTAGTTTAGAATGGTATTGACAACTGTTGGGACCCATGACACTCTCCATATATCGTTTTCAAACCACTTTGAAAGGGTTATATCCTGCTTGGTATAGATCTGGCCTTCCACGCAGCCAGTCACAATATTTCTGCTTCCTCCTGAGCTGTCCTCAGAGCATCTCATCAATGACCCTCCTTGACACAACTGCTGGTTCCCTAGAACGCTTGCTTATTACAATGAAACATCAGCATTTTGGAAGAGGGTGAATGGAATGGGCAAGCCAAAAAGCATACGCGCATGCCATTTAGAATACTCATGACCATTACATTTACAAAAAGGACATTCTTGGAATGCATTTACATAACTAATAAGCTCAAGTAAATTACAATCTGCTCAGGGGCATGCCACAGGCAGTAAGAGGATTAATTTGTTTAATAAATTGCCGAATTATTTGCTCAGCCCTAGTGAACAATAAATTATGCTAATAGCACTAATAGCACTTCTTCACTTTCCATATGTTATGCATTTAATTGGGCCAAGCAGGAATGTACAGAGGTTTCCACTTTGGGCCTTGAACTCTACAAAATGTGATCTTAGCAACAGTTTTTAAAAAATAAAACTTAAGCGTGATGTTAAGAAAAACTAACCCAACAGTGGCTAAAACTGAAAACAAACACAGACGAATGTCAAGCCTGATATATGTTCACCTGATCAACATGAATCATACTCTCCAATGGGACCAATTCTTCTGATTCCAACTGCTAATACATCGCTGCCTCCCTTGCTTTTTAGGAAAATTTGGGGCATGGTTTGTACAAGCTTAGTAGCAAAAGTTCTTATTCTTCAGATCTCAGCTCACTTCACTTGGTCTTTAGAAGTTTAGGGCACAATCCTAGAATTGCTGGGGCATGTTGGGAGTTGTCTAAATGTGTATAGGATTGCACCCTTGATCTCTGAGCAGGGACAGATGTATATTGTAGTGTACATGTTTGTAAAAGCATAGAAACTACAGCACGTACATACAAATACATTATACCTGGTGGCGTTTGTTTTGAACTGTTGGTTGTTACATATTGTGCTCAGGGCAGACTGTTTCAGAGTAAATGAACACAACAAGTAGAAGTTGTGGAGTCTTCAGTATGAGTAGTAGTTTTGGGGGGGAGTGGGGGAGGGAAGAAGGCTGATTCCATTAGCAGAAGCAATGTCCAAGTGATGGAGGAAAGGGTCAGCAATGGGACTTCCCATAGAGGGCAGTCCTCTATTTGAAGGCATCCTCTATTTCAGGGGTGGGTAAATTGTGGCTCATGGGGTCTATATGGTGCTAACCTTGACCTTTTTAAGGGTCTGTACTAGTTTCCTGTTGAATTTTGGTGGTAAACCACAGGGAGTACTTTTTTGGGGGGGGCCTCCATTACACCATCAAATTTGGCAGCACAGCGGGGGTGGGATCACTGACCCCCCCCAAATTGCGTACCTTCTCTATTTGGAGGGCTCTTTTTTGGCCATATATGGCCACCTCGGTGGGCAACACTCCCACAAATGTGAGCTGGGGTCTCCAAAGTGACACTTAATCATGCAACGTCTCTCCCATTTTGCAGAGTGCAAGGAAGAGATACACTGCATGAATGTAGACTCCACATGGGAACATAGGAATGTAGGAAGCTGCCTTATACTGAGTGAGTCCCTTGGTCCATCAAGCTCAATATTGCCAACACTGGCTGGTAGCAGCTCTCTAGGGTTTCAGGCAGGATTTTTTCCTGACCCTACCTAGAGAAACCAGGGATTGACCCTTGGGCCTTTTGCGTGCAAAGCAAGGGCTCTACCACTGAGCTATGACACCTTCCTGAGCAAAAGCCACTTGTGATGGGGCATTGTTGTAGGGGTCCCACTCACAAATTTTTTGAAGTGCATGATGGAGGGCTGAGGCACTCACCTGCTCCTCCAGCACTTGAGAACTACTGTTGTCAATAGTGGTTGAACAGGGGCAAACGTTAGAGACGTTTCTAATACGAGTGTCTCTGTTTTCATCTGTGAAATGTAGGAGAGCAATATACCCCCTAAGGACCATTTGTCTTAGCTCTCCATTTACATGGCGGCCTGCTAGATTTACCCCATCTCACCCAGAGTCTGTCTGTACCCGGGATGGGTGAGACTTTCACTCCATTTGTCATTTTGATAAGAACTTACCAAAGTTTGTACATTTCTTCATAAACAGGATGGAAAGAACTTGGGGTTCTAAAAGGTCAAATGTGGAAGAAATCTATCTCTAGTCTATACAGTTTGCCTATGTGTAAATCTGTGGATCTCCAGTTGTTGTTGGACTCTAGTCCCCATTAGCTCCAGCCAGTATGGCCAATGCCAATGGATGATAGCAATTGTAGTCCAGCAATATCTGGAGGGCCGCACATCCCACAGTGCTGGTCTATACTTGAACTGGTTCAAGGCAAAGGGAGATTATGCAGCCGCCACCACCCTTCCCACCACGCTCTTCCACTGACCCTTTCAGACACTCTCCTGTCTCCCACCTAATGTAGAACAGAACTGGAGACCTGAAGATCAGGCAGCAGCTAGGGGAGGGGCTTTAGCGCAGTGGTAGAGCATCTGCTTTGCACACAGAAGGGCCCAGGTTCCATCCCTGGCGTCTCCAGGTAGGGTTGGAGAAATTCTTTCCTGAATTCTTAGAGAGCTGCTGCCAATCAGTGTTGACAATACTGGACTAGATAGACCAATGGTGTAACTCAGGGGGAGTCTACACCAGCCGTTTATTGCAGGATTGTATCACAGTCATCACTAACGGGGCACATGACGTTCACCTGCCCCCGTGGTGATCTTGGCTTCACCTCTCACTTTTCCTGGAATATCCCTGACTGCTTTTATTGCCTTTTTTTCTGGCTCTCTCGCTTCCATTCTGAGGAACGTTTGTGGTGTCCCCCCCTTTGCGAGATCGTTGCTGTTCGCTATGAGTTCCAGGCTCAATGAACAGCCAATTAGCTGTGAGGGGCATGTACATGGGTATTGGCGTGTTTTATCCCCAAGTATTTTTTTAAAAAAAATACAAACATATCTCTGCACAGGAGTGCATATTTGACACAGTTCATATCCCCCCATGTGTTGCCGTGCATCTGTGCTCGTGCACATCCCTCACGAGTCATTAAAAAACCCCTCTGCCCTGGACCCATATTCCAAGCCCCGCCCACTTCTACCGATATACATGCACAAGTCCCGTAACGGGACTTTACGGGACGTGCACGTGCCCCCGCAATGGCACTCCTCTCATTGTGGTAAACATTGGTCACATGTGCCCTGTGAGTGCCAATTGCAGAAGCAGCCCTCTTCCATTGCAAAAGGGCTGCAGGTGTAGATTAGCCCTCAGTGCAAGGCAGCTTCCTATGTTCCTAAAGACACAGAAGTAGGCCAGGCCACTTTCTTTCTGGGCAGTTGGCAACCTTTCCTAACATACTAACCTCTCTTGAGCAAATTCCCACTGAACTCAAAGCCGAGATGTATTGTTAATGGATTAAGATGCAGAAGCTGACCTGGCCTGGATTTCACTCAGAAAACCCACTGAAACAAGTGAGAAGTGCAAGTGGGTTTGCGCACTTTGAACCCTCCCCCTATAAAATCAGCTCACCTGTTTATTGTAATTCTTGAACCTTTTATTTAAAATAAAATAAATGGTGGTGCCATCCATCTTCTCGTTCCCTTCAGCAAGCCTGTTATTGGTAATCAGAAAGCCGATGTAGAAGTGCCTACATACATTATTAGCTCCTTAATGCTTTAGGGCACTTTTAAGTGTTATCAAGTTCCTGCATGCAAAATTATTAACACAATTAGCCTGGTGTATTAGCAAGCAAGTATTCCATTCATTACTTCTCAAATTCAATGACCTTGCAGAAGCAATCAATAGCTAAACTGATAAATGGGAAAGCTTCTTACCGATCTATTGCTTGAGTGCCGGGGCTGAATGTTTATTCTTGACAAGCGCAATTTATAATTTAGTGACTAAGAATGTTTGCTCCAGCTGTTCAAACCTCCTTTTCAGGACAGTGCACCTATAAAAGCTGGGAAATTCATTTGCTGGTTTATTACGCATGTTACATTAGCTAATTCAAAAACAATCAGGAAATACCATTCTTCTCGTTGTTCATAATTAAAATGCCCATCATGAGGAGTGAAAGGAAGGAGGTTTTTAAAAGCCTGCTGCAGCAAACCAGAAGAAAAGTATAAAGCACTGGCCAAAAGAAGATAAGCTTACAATTTTGTCTGGATCTAATATCTTTACATCGTTAAGGGGGTGATTATTCAAAACATTCACATTCCACGATGATCATCTAATACAACCTTTCTCAACTTGGTGCCCCCCAGGTGTCTTGGACTCTATGCTAGATGAGGAAGATGGGAGTTGTAGTCAAACACATCTGGAAAGCACCATGTTGGGGAAGGTGGATCTAATGTGAGGTTCACGAATCCTTGAGTTGGATTCACAGAAATCTAATTTAATTTGAATCCATTGCGGATTGCTCCGATATTACTTGGTGACAGGAAAATAAAAATCTCATCCACTTATCTGCTTTTCCCACTCACACTCCTCTGCAGAGTAATGCCAAGGAGTGTCTTTGAGCACCACTCTTCGTTAGTGCATCTGTGTGGTATCCTGCCCCTTTTTGTAAAGAGAGATCCATGTTGTACAGTACGTGCAGTTCTTCTGGCATGGTGCTCTTCTGGTCTTTGTGACTTCCCATGCGCTGGGAGGTAAATCATATGGAGGCTGGTCCATATTTACTGAACAATCCCCAGATAACATTTCAAAAATTAAATCACTATCACAGTTTTTACATTGAAAAATGCACAGATCAGTCTTAGTTCCTTCCATATTTCTTTCGTAAAATGGTTTGGCATGTGCTGTCCTTTCCTATCAGCTTATCCTCAATAAACAGTTCTTGTCTAAAATGAAGGGACAGCATCTTCAGATAGATAGATAGATAGATAGATAGATAGATAGATAGATAGATAGATAAATAGATACTATAGTCCAAACATTCACCATGACTGATAGCTGCTTGCTGCAGCAATCATTTTGCTTAACATAGATGATATACAGTGCCAGGGATGTCGAAGGAATCCCTCTGGTGGGTGGAGTTCACTGAGCTTTGATCAGCTCCCCTCACTCCCCAGACTCCAGTTTGCAGATTTTCTGGGTTTTATTCGGGGAAAGAAATTTGCACAGATTTGGGCAAAAATTGCACAAATTATGCAAATGACATTTGCAATTTGCACAAATCTCTATGATGATGGTGATGATGATGATGATGATAAAAATTCCCAGATTTCCAGAAAATGCAAGTCGAGTTAGGGCCCCTGTGGAAATTCAGCAAACCTGAAAAGGGCTAGATTTCCCAGTGACGGACATCACTATACTGTGCCTTACAAAATACTGTCTTCTGCAAGTATTCCTCATTCATTTTTGAAGTGCTCATCAGAGGGGCTTTATTTCAGTTTTCAAATGTACTTAAAAAGAAAATTTGCTTTTCCAACACGTCTTCAGTCATTCATTAAAATCAGTATTCAACAAATGGGACTTGAAATGAACTGTTCTGGCATGGAGAGCTCCTTTTCAGTGTCCAAGACATGTTTTCTTTCATGACTCCATTCAATTTCCTCTCTCCTCACCCCAATTTTCCATACCTTTCCCCCGAGACAGACAGTGGTCTGTGGCCACTTAGCATGTCCCATCCTCATCAGACTGTTTTGGGTCCCTCTTCAGGGTCCCTCCCCCCTAAAGTTATCGTGTGTGTGTGTGTGTGTGTGTGTGTGTGTGTGTGTGGCATTTCACATTCTCCTCTCTCATCTCACACTATTGCCCCGCTCGTGCTCTTCGCTCCTCTGATGCCATGTTTCTCGCCTGCCCAAGGGCTTCTACTTCCCTTGCTCGGCTTCGTCCATTTTCTTCTGCTGCCCCTTACGCCTGGAACGCTCTTCCAGAACATTTGAGAACTACAAGTTCAATCGCAGCTTTTAAAGCTCAACTAAAAACTTTTCTTTTTCCTAAAGCTTTTAAAACTTGATGTTGTGTGGACTTTATACTGTTAGTTTTACCCTGCCCTGTGCCTGCTTACCCTACCCTGTGCCTGTTTGCATTCTCTTTCCCTCCTTATTGTTTTACTATGATTTTATTAGATTGTAAGCCTATGCGGCAGGGCCTTGCTATTTACTGTTTTACTCTGTACAGCACCATGTACATTGATGGTGCTATATAAATAAATAATAATAATAATAATAATAATAATAATAATAATAATGGGGTTCCAACATGTTTCCCTCCTATTCATGAGTGGGCAATGAGTTTGCTATGAGTATATATGATAACAAGCATCAACAAATGAGTGTTTTATCGCATGCTCGTTATTGCCCACTCATGGTTTTTCCCGCATCCTTAGACGATGTCATCTGCCTCCCGCGCCTTTCGCTCATTTTTCTGTCGCAAAAAAAGACCCGGAAAATCTGACTTATTTTTTAAAATGAAACTTGCTGCCATTTCCTGCTGTGTGCAGGAAAACCAGTGCAATAAAAATGCCCACCGAATGGGCCATGTGGTCGTTGCTGCTTCCTCTTTCCCTCCCCGTGTACCGTGTAAAGATTGTCGCTATTATGGGACAGCAGCAGGAGGCCATAGTGATGGTAGGGAAATGCGAAAATCTCTTTGTCTGATGATGCCCAACATAATATCAACAAGAGGTTCCAAATCAAATGGAAGAAAGATGCAATGGATTTCTTTTGATGCGCTTTTCTCTCTCTCTCCTGGATACAATCTGATTTCTGCACCAACACAAATGTGCTGGGGGAACAGAAACAGCAGAGGACAGATAAAAGGAGGTACCTTCATCACACAGTGCATAGTTAAACTGCAGAATTCGCAACCACAAGACGCCGTGTTAGCCGCCAATTTGGATGGCTTTAAAAGGGGGTTGGATAAATCCTTGGAGGAGAAGGCTATCAATGGCTAACTCCTAGTCCTGATATCTATGTTGTACCTTCAGTAGCAGAGGCAGTACTCCTATATACACCAGTTGCTGGGGAACATGAGTGGGAGGGTGCTGTTTGACCATGTCCAGCTTTGTTGGTCCCTGGCTGACAGCTGATTGGCCACTGTGGGAACAGAGACAGAGGGTGATGTGTGGGAGTGCACTAGACGTGTTAATTTGAACCTTACCTCTCTGCTCTACAGAAAGGGAAAGGAGCACCCTCCCAAAAGAAGAGAATATGGGGGATAGCTGGAGATGGACCTGTGAAAGGGACAGACCTTTGAAATAAATTGGCCTTTACCTGTCAGCGCCTGTTTTCCATCGCAGATAGTGATCTGCCACTTTCTTGAGATTTTTTCACCTCTCCGACATCAAGGTTCAAGTTATTGACACTGAACGCCAAGGACGACATAAAAATGGCTTCACGTTTACCGCTAATGGTGTCTTCCTAGAAGTATTACAGTAGATTTATTTTAAAATTAAACTTCAAGTGTTCTTTTAAGTTTAAAAGTCAGTTTACTTTAAAAATTACACCGTCGATCCTGTGTAAAGTTGTTCCAGTTGCAAGGGAAACGGCCAAACTTATTTTCATTCAATCATTCTCGGCTTACTAGTGCCTGTGGTGACACGGACTTTCATCAGTTTCAGATGCATCTGATGAACTGGGCTCTAGTCCACAAAAGCTTGTGCCACAACGAATTTGTTGATATAAAATGCCACAAGACTCTCTGCTGTGTTCTTTTGTTGTTGCTGTCTGCAACAAAACAACAGAGCAAACTAGTCCTCTGGAAGATGCTTGGGGCATATCAACTTGAAGGGACATTACTTTGGCACTACAAGTCAATACACACAGGTTTGGAGAGCAAGCTGTATCATTTCAAAATATCTAAACTGACCATATTTCTCCTTATTTGATTCATTTGCACTGACTATGTAAAGAGATGCTTTTTAAACAGTTAAATGTCTTCTGTAGTTCACCGAAGCCGATAACAATTTCGCACGGACTGCTTAGACAACACTCCCATCTGGCTAATGGTATGAGGGACAAAATTCAGATATTGATTTCTAAGTCAGATACTAGTTTCAAAGGTCAAATATTGATTCCGAAAGCCAAATGCTGAAGTCAGCATTCAGCTTTCAGCAGAAACACCAATCCCAAACAGTGACATTTTGCACCAGCTGTTTCTAAGGGAGGGCTAAATATGACTCGAATGTTCTGCTGGGCTTATATGAGCCCCTGCCAAAGGAAGTGAGGCGGGTGGCTACCAGGAAGAGGGCCTACTCTGCTGTGGCACCTCGGCTGTGGAATGAGCTCCCTAGAGAGGTTTGCCTGGCACCTACGCTATACTCTTTTCAATGCTAGGTGAAGACTGCTTTATTTCCCATCTTTATTTCCCAGTTTACCATCTTAGATTTTTTTTAACTTTGCTGTTTTAACTTTGATTTTAAATCTGTATAAATCTCTACAGTGCTACTCGGTTTTATCCTGGGTGTGCTTTTATATTGTTGTAAGCTGCCTTGGGAAGGCATCTGCCTTGAAAGGCAGCTGAGAAATGTTTTAAATTAAAAAAGTACTTTTTATTGTGTTTTTATATTGTTTGTTTTATACCAGAAGTTCAGATAAATTCTATACTAAGTTCCTGCTGGAAGACAAGTCCCAAAAAGTGACTTTGGCTGTTGTTAAATTTCTTATAGAGGCGGCCAGGATTAGAGCTCTGTGTGTATTACATGAAAGCTGATAATAGTCTTAATTTGTCTTATGTTTTATGTCTGAGTTTTGTCCTTGATGGATCTATGGATCATAATAAAGTGATGATGATGATGATGATTATACCTTGAATTGTACTTGATGGTTTTAATTTTTGTGAACCGCCCAGAGAGCTTCAGCTATTGGGTGATATAGAAATGCAATAAATAAATGTAGGAGGTAAGGGAACCCTATTGAACCCTAACCCAATTCTAAAAGTCTGAATGCTCAGTTACTGGCAAAGAGAACTTTAAGTTAAAATATGCTGATATTGTTTGTATTTTGGTCCTTCCCCCTTTTGCCCCTCCCACCACTGGGATGCAGCCCCTGAGAGCTTCTCTGAAGTGGAATTTGACTCTAAAGCTGAAAGAGGTTCAACACCTCTGACATAGAATCATAGAATAATAAAGTTGGAAGAGGCCTATAAGGCCATCGAGTTCAACCCCCCACTCGATGCAGGAATCCACCCTAAAGCATCCCTGACAGATGATTGTCCAGCTGCCTCTTGAATGCCTCTAGTGTGGGAGAGCCCACTACCTCCCTAGGTAACTGGTTCCATTGTTGTACTGCTCTAACAGGAAGTTTTTCCTGATGTCCAGCTGGAACCTGGCTTCCTGTAACTTGAGCCCATTATTCCGTGTCCTGCACTCTGGGATGATCGAGAAGAGATCCTGGTCCTCCTCTGTGTGACAACTTTTCAAGTATTTGAAGAGTGCTATCATGTCTCCCTCAATCTCCTCTTCTCCAGGCTAAACATGCCCAGTTGTTTCAGTCCCATAAGGGGCTCATCTACACCAAGCACGATATTCCACTATGGAAGTGGTATGAAAGCGGTATATGTGTCAATGGGCCCCAACTGTTATCAGTGCACTTCAATACTGCCATAAAGCAGTAGTGTGGCTCCTGCCTTTTGTATACCGTTTTCATATTGCTTTCATTGTGGAATATCCTGCTTGGTGTAGATGAGCCCAAAATCTCATTGCAAGTGCAATTCTATGTATGCTTACCTGGTGGTACGTTAGTGTGGTCATGTACCCTACTTTGCATATGACACTTCTCTATTTGAATACATCCAGATGGAGGGCTGTCCATTTCATGCTCCTGGTGATTCTGCCTAACCCGGGGTGAGGTCACGTCCTGTCCCGGGAGGTCAGAAAGAGCTGCCAGGCTGGAGAAGTGTCCTGGGCTCCTGCAAGTGCAGGATGTAGTTGTTGTTTTTAAATAAAAAATAGAAAGAAGACCCCCCCCCTCAGCCACCACCTACACTTAAAAAGGGAAGCTGACATCCTGTCCTCCTTCCCAAGGAGAAAGTTATTTAAACTTCTCACTTCCCCCAGCGTCTTTTGCCATTTACTGTTGTTGCACTGTTTTTTGTGGGACGGACGCAAGAAATAAGAGATGACACAAGTGCTGGAGTTAAACTGGGCCACTTTTATTCAAGATCTGCAAAGGGGGTTCTCCGCAGGCATCCAGCCAGGCCTGCGTGCAGGCCTTTCTAAGTGAACGGGCGAGCTTTCCTGGTCCAGCAGGTGGCGCTCGGTTTCGCCACCCTGCTGTCCATCCCCAACCAGGGGTAGGGAGACCTTCCCTTGTCACCCCCCAACCCCTGCCCCCGCGGGCTCAAGGTGGGGTGAGCAAGGTCGGCCTCAAAGGTGGTCCTTATCCCCCGGCCTGGCCACAGGGCTCAACACCGGGAGCCCTCGGGAGTCACCAATCACTGAAACAGTGCCTTGGAATCTCGCCATTATATTCCCTCTGGATACCTTCTCTACCTGCCACAGGGGGCGGCAAGCCACTTGCTTAGTCGCTCCCCCCCCATCGCCCTAGGACGCCCTTAAGTCCCCTTTGCAGATCATTCAGAAATAAATCGTTACCAATGTCAGACAGGTGTACGCCGTCCTGTCGATATAGCTCCCTGCTAGATCAGACCGAGGGTCCATCTAGTCCACCACTCTCTTCACAGAGTGGCCAACCAGCTGTCGACTAGGGACCCACAAGCAGGACATGGTGCAACAGTACCCTCCCACATGTTCCCCAGCAACTGGTGTATATAGGTTTACTGCCTCTGATACTGAAGGTAGCACACAAGCATCAGGATTAGTAGCCATTGATAGCCTTCTCCTCCAGGAATTTATCCAACACCCTTTTAAAGCCATCCAAATAGGTGGCCATCACTACATCCTGTGGTAGCGAATTCCATAGTTTAACTATGTGCTGAGTGGAGAAGTAGTAAAGTAGGGCTGTGCTTACATCACCAAAAGGAGAACCCATTGCCCGAAGCAACACCTCCTTCTAAGAGGAAGAAGACATGAAGCATTTTAGGTTGACTGCTTAAGATGGATGGTTGTTTTTTCAAGCTTCCCCTCTCCAAGAGCTTGTTCGGAGCATATTTTCATTACTCAGGGTGATGTAGTGTAGTTACAGATCACAGAACAGCCAGACTGCCAGAAAGAAAAAAAAAGCGGGGGAACCATGGACTGACTTCTTTTCATCAAAATTAATCACAACAGGTTCTAAGTCTTTTATAACTCAAGAGCTAAGGTGACCTTGGGGGAGAAGTTGATAAAAACTGTCACACACCCAGGTCTATACTTTATGGCCAGGTTGATAAAGTGAATAGCTTCAGCCTATCTTGGTGGTGGTATTCAGTATAAAGCGTCTGCTCTTAAATAACTTGATAGGTTGAGTAAATCTTCCAGTGTGACTGACTGCTAGCTTGTTTACATAATCCGTATTTGATAGTTGTTATCACTGGGTTTATTATCCTGAGATAACAACCCCAGTTTATATGAATCAGAAATTCTGAGATGTTTCACCCACAGATTCTTTGCTTTCATTCATATGACACCATGATTCTCACTCAAACTCTAGACTCCATCCATCCTGCTTTTGTTCACATGTTCACTTGTCATTGACAAAAAGGGAAGTCAGGAGTCACTGACCTTGCCAGAGCTTGCTTCATTTAGTTCAATCATTCCCTCAAATGTATATACACAAATGGAGATTTATCTAGCTAATTGTGTAAAACATAGGGTGACCATATGGAAAGGAGGACGGGGCTCCTGTACCTTTAACGGTTGTATAGAAAAGGGAATTTCAGCAGGTGTCTTTTGTATGCATGCAGCACATGGTGAAATTCCCTCTTCATCACAACAGTGAAAGCTGCAAGAGCCCTGCCTTCTTGACCAAATACAAGAGAGGGCAGGACTCCTGCAGCTTTTACTGTTGTGATGAAAAGGGGAATTTCACCAGATGCTGTATGCATACAAATGACACCTGCAGAAATTCCCTTTTCTATACAACCGTTAAACATACAGGAGCCCTGTCCTCCTTTCCATATGGTCACCCTATGCCTGCCAGTCTTTCTGCACCCCTTCCCCTAACTTTTATTTCATTTCTTAAGATTTCTTTAAAAAATAACTGGGAGGCTGGCTTGCTGCAAAGTGCTTACCTCCAGCACCATCTTAATTAGTGTTCAAAAGAGTCATTTGGGGTTTTGGAGCTTGGACCCACCTCTGTCTTGCATTTAGGCTCTTGGGCAAGTCACTCCAGTTTGCCTTCTGTGAAATGAGTGTTTTTTAACTGCATTGCCCCACAACTGTTGCTGTGTCTCTGTTCTCATAGTGGATAACAGACAGAGAACTTCTAGCCATTTATTGCTCACCTCAGATGTGGAACGCATACACAACACACACACACACACACACACACACACACACACACACACGGAATTAGTAGTGGGGGCTGTGGGTAATCCAACACAATACTCACTGAACATCTACATCTTGTCCACAGCCTTGCCATTAGAGCGCTAACAAGCGCTGGGTGAAGCAGCAGCTTAATGTTCCCCTGACTCTACCCACTCTCCTTGGTTACTGCTGGTGCAATGACAAACCCAGCAGTTGGGGTGCATGGACTGTAGGGTGGGACTGGGGTAGGGTGTCCATATGGAAAGCAGGACAGGGCTCCTGTATCTTTAACAGCTGTATAGAAAAGGGAATTTCAGCAGGTGTCTTTTGTATGCATGCAGCACCTGGTGAAATTCCCTCTTCATCACAACCATTAAAGCTGCAGGAGCCCTGCCCTCTTTTGCATCTGGTCACTCTACATGGATACAGGAGGCTCTCCACTTCAGACAGTCTCCCTCTACAAGCTGAAGCCGACCAATATGATGAAAGAGAGGAGCGGGGTTTGACCACTCCCTCTCTTCATATGTTAAGTATAACCAGAAGTGCAACACTTTTGAGTAAGGCTAGAGAGCTGAAGCATTCTGGCTCATGTGAAGAACCTTCGCAGGTACATGAGGCTCTCCTCTTTAGGCAGTTGCCCTCCACAAGTTGAGGGCAAGGGCAACACACAAGGAGGGGGCAGGGCTGCAGTGTTCCCTCTCCTCATGTACCAAGTATATAACCAGGAACAAAACACTTGAATAGGGCTCTCATCAAAACACCTGAATAGGGCTTTCCATAGCTCAGTCAGCAGCATTCACTGGGAGTTGCAAGCTTCTGATTTCTGCTTAGAAGCACCTGCCTCAACTTTGAGCTAACCTAGCCCTGTATTATCTATACAGACTGGCAATGGGCACCATGGTTTCAGGTAGGATTCTTTCCTACACCCACCTGGAGATATTGGGGCCTTTTGCATGCAAAGGCTATACTCTACCATGAGCCACAGCCCTGCCAGTGTCTCCAGAAACACCATGTCTTGATTCTACAGCTGTTCTTGTGTTTTATCCTGTGACTATAGCCTGTTCAGATCATGCATTCAATTAATGCACATAGCTGGCAGATTATGGCCCTTGTCCTGTGTGCATTCGTCGAATACCGTAATGAAGACCATCCATGTACAGCTGTAATTGCAGAGGAGTGAGAACCCAATCAGTACTTGAGTTCTCCCCCTTTCATGGGCAGAGCTCACTCAGGCACTCTTCAAATACTTAAAAGGTTGTCACACAGAGGAGGGCCAGGATCTCTTCTAGATCCTTCCAGAGCGCAGGACACGGAATAACGGGCTCAAGTTAAAGGAAGCCAGATTCCAGCTGGACATCAGGAAAAACTTCCTGACTGTTAGAGCAGTATGACAATGGAATCAGTTACCTAGGGAGGTGGTGGGCTCTCCCACACTAGAAGCATTCAAGAGGCAGCTGGACAACCATCTGTCAGGGATGCTTTAGGGTGGATTCCTGCATTGAGCAGGGGGTTGGACTCGATGGCCTTGTAGGCCCCTTCCAACTCTGCTATTCTATGATTCTATGATTCTATGAAGATGCACAAGCCTAAACAGGGCTCATGTTACACCAGCGTTAGCCTGATGTGGCAGCTGCTGTTGTAGGAGGACTGCTGGACTGCCCTGTATAAGCATGAACTGTAGCTCATTACAATACGCCAGCAGCATTCATATCGGTTTTTCTGATGAGAAAATATATCAGTGATTTCTATTCCTGACTTCAATTTTTGTAAAGATCTAAAAGGCAGGTAACATGGAGATTTTGCTCAGTTTGTGGACAACTCATCTGGGGTCCAACAGGGAGACTAGTGTGTCTTCATTGTGTTTGACTGGAGTTCGATAATAATGTATTGATAAAGCCATCAAAGGGAGAGATGTTTTTAACATTTCATGAAGCAAGGCACTCACTGAGATGAAAGACAGCTGCCAGCCTGAAGCCTGGGGAGTATACCATTGCAAACAATGGACAGAGACTAAATGCATTGATCAATGCTTGTCATTTAACTGGTTTGTCTGAACCTATTAGCCCTTCACAATTTCACTTTCAGAGGAGGGGGAGCCATCTTTTACCCTCTCTCTCATCATAGTAGGAAAAACAGTAGAAGAATTCTCAAAGAGGCATAACACTTCCCTTTCAGCAGGTAACAATTATAAAAATTATCCTAGAGCAGGGGTACGAAGAATATTTTTTACTGGTAGATCTCTGAGTGATTTGCAGTAGATCACTAAGGGTTTCTGACTCCTTGTAGTTAAGGATAGTAATAACAAGACAGCCAGTGTGTTGTAGCGGTTAGAGTGTTGAACTGGGACTTGGGAGATCTGGGTTCTACTCCCTACTCAGCCATGAAGCTCACCGGGTGACTTCAGCCCAGTCACTGACTCTCAGCATAACCTACCTCACAAGGTTGTTGTGAGGATAAAAAGGAGAGGAGGAAGATCATGTAAGTTGCCTTGCGTTCCTTGCTCTGTTTCCCCCCTAACCATAATTCCTTCACAAATGGCAGGGTCCTTTTCCAGATAATCTGTCCTGCAGCTTTGAGCTTTTCTTCATGATACATTTGTTGTGCACTTGTCATTCCTTATTCATGGTTGTTGATGAGTTCTTCAGACAATGTTGTGAACCTCCAGTTCTGTTTTTAAGACCATGTTTGTGTGTGTTTTTAGAGTGGGGAACAGAGTATGATTTGTGAAAGTGAAAGAAAATGTATTTTCCTACTTCTGTAATTGTGATATTGCAGTACAGCACAACGCCACCTAGATGTTAAGTAATAGAAAAGCAGGAAAGAAAAAGCTCTTTATGTAGAGCTCAGATTTCAATTCTGGTCAAAACGGAAAGTAGATCCAGCAGATTAACAGCTTCATCAGGGCAGCAAAAGCAAACTCCATTTTGGAGCAGAAGCACACTCCAACTTGTAATGCATGGAATCACCATGGGTAAGGTGAGGTGGGGGAGAAAAAAAAATTAGTTGTGCATCTCACAACTGAATACACACAGCCATCTAAGCCCCCTAAAAACATCAAGAGCATCTCTACATTAAGGATTGTTTACCCAAGACTTTTGTGCTTCCTGGTTCTTTGGCACAATTGTTATTGGCTGAATTACATGGGAGGAGAGGGGTGACAAGGGGTTTGAATTGAATACTTCCCCGCCATTCAGTTCCATTGAGTCCTACTGAGACAGTTCCACATCCTACTGAGACAGTTCCATGTAGTGGTGGAAGATCCTGCTGTTTCCAGGCTGTTACCACTTTAAAAGTTTTTCTTTTTCTCCCGGGATTTCTGGAGGATTTAGCGGGAGATGTCCTGGTTGTTGATGACATCATGAAATCGACCCCAAAACTTCCATGAGTGGCTAATCACAAGCGTGCAATAAATCACTTGTTTAGAGAAGCCCAGAATCACCTAGCTGCACCACTGTCGGTGGCTGTGAAGTTTACAAACAACTACAGAATAAGCAAATTAAAATCACAATTATGGTTGTTTTATAGAGGGGCAGATATGTGGACCAGAGCACTCTTGTGTCCCCATGTCTCTTGGTGATACTTCAGCTAGAATGAATGCTATGTTCTAGTGCCCTTGGCATGCGCCATGTTGCTGGGGGAGGCCAACAAACACTGGGGCGCTCCCTTTTGTAGCATGTGAGCTGGTGATATTTGTGCACAGAAGTATTTCTGTTTCCATTTTAAAAGAAAACGGCAGACATTCCTTGAATGCTTATGATTCCTTGGTAATGGCAAACATGTAGCCAATCAGAAACTTACCTCCGGCTGGGATACCACCTCCAGTCTGAAAAGCAACAAACGTAAATGAATGGATGTCCTGTGGCCTCAGACAAAAACCAATGACCCTGAACTTGCAAAAGTGCAGTGATATATGAGGGGGCACCACAGTGCATGGAGGACTTATTTAATGTTTCAGCGTTCTTTGCCTCCAGCTCTGCTCTGTAAAGACCACATTGCCATTTTCAGCTTTGCTATGCAATCTCAGACGCTAGGAAGGGCTTTGTGTTGTCACCTCCAGGGTGCAGAACTTAATCAGCTCTAGATTTACTGAAGCAGAGAGGTGAGCGATTGCATCTCCGCGAGTTTGCTATGCAGCTCTCCAGAATTCAGAATTTAGGTACCAGTGGCAAAACTGTCGAAAGATATCGCCCAGGCTGAGCGATGTAAATTCACATACTGTAGATACGTACACCAAAAGTGGTATTACCACAAGTTGCGAGGGAAAGGATCTAGGCATTTGTTTGGGAAACTCAGTTTCCATGAGTGAACATCGAAATGTTCTTAAATTTTCTACAAAGTGTTTTAAAAACAAACATAAGAGAGGAAAGGAGTCTAGTTCCAGCCCCCAAAGCATTTACAGTCTCTTTGGATCTGTGGAAAGATCAGGGAATCAAGCAGGAGAGATTTCGCTGCCCTCTTCATCTTGCACCCTCAGCTAGTTCCTGTAAAACAGGGGTGTCATACCTTAGGCCTGCAGGTCAAATCCAGCTTGCCTGGGGTCACAGTCCTGCCATCTGGGGGTCCCCAGAAGGCTATTCATTTGGTGGTTTCCTGGCTTTTGCATGGTTTCCCTGAATTCTAGAAGTGGGAAATGCCTCCCCTAAGGCAGGAAATCGCTGTAGCTGAGAAGGGTCACATTTTCTGAGGATTATTTTATAATGAAAGAATGATGGAAGGAGCGGGAGATACGTGGAAGATGTGCAGGAGGATCACTGCATCGTCAAAATGACCCATGAACCACCAGTCACGAGCGTGCTAAAAAACGGTTGTCTGAATAAGCTCGCAGAGACAGGAAGAATGGGAGAGGAAAGGATAACAAGGGAAGCTTCCAAGTAACCATCTAGAATTCACTAAATCCCAAGGGACTGTCTGCAATGAACCTGCCCTCCTCTATGTGAAACCTCATTTTTGAAACTCTTATGCAACCCAATCCTTTTAATGTTTACAAGAAACCAATCTGATTGCATTCAATGGGGCTTATGCCCAGGTAAGTGTGTATAGGATTGCAGTCCTAGTCTGACTCACCTATCAGTTGAACCAGAATACTTGGAGCTAATCCAATTTTAAAAACACATTTATTGTCGAACTTATTTCCAAGGAAGTGCTCTTAGGATCTTTGATTAAATTTAAGCATGAATAGGCCAACATATTTTGAAAAGCCCTACAGAATAAGTCAGGTGATCTCTTTTATTGGTCCAGCAGCAAAAACTGTCTAGACCTGAGTGTTTTAATACCTTGGCTCAGAAAACCTGTCTGCTTTGGCACAGTTTGCACATTATCACATTCCCCACAAACTTCACATCATAGTAAAGACATAATTTCATTTCCAAATGGAGATTTTGATCTGATAGAGCTATTTAATTATGTTCAGGAAAGTAAGAATATGGAAATATTTGAATGTGTGCTGGGCAATTCTTGACTTTTTAACAGAATTATCCTACCTTGGGGTCATATCAAGTCACTCCCACAAAGGCTAACTTCCTCTGAAGGGCTATTTGTCACGGCTGCTTGGTTCTTAATCACCTTGTCAGATCAATTGCTGGTCTGCCTGTTCCTTTGATCATTATGAAAGTTTAAGGCCCCTCCTCTAAGTTTGCTTCATTAAATCTGCTTTAGAAAATTTTCAAAGAAAAGAGAGAGGGAGAGGGAGAGAGGAGTAGACAAACATTTTTATTGCAGGGGGAGGGGACCTTTCAAGATGGATGGGAGAGATGTACTAGGCTAGGTTGCTCCTCCATGGAACTAAGTAGAGAATCAGAATCTGATCTGAGGCTACAATCCATAATCCTCTTACTCTGGAGAAATCCCATTTGTTTTGTTGAAGTCTCTGTTCCTCAAGTCTCTTGGGGAATTAAAAAAAAAAGTAGGATATTATGGAAGGGGCTTTGGTTATAAGGGCTGTGAGGAGTAACTACAAAGAGCCATGACAAACTGTGACGGTGGGCCACACTTTCCGCGGTATCAGGATCATCCCGAGACTGCAGAAAAATGCGACTAAAGGGTAGGGTAGGGTGACCATATTTTGGAAACCAAAAAGGAGGACAAAATGGCCGCCCTCAGGAGGCATGGCCACCCCAACATGCCCACCCCCAAGGCAGTGCCAACTCAACATGTCCGGCCCCCAAGGGGGCGTGGCCTCGGTCACATTTATTTATTACATTTTTATACTGCCCAACAGTCGAAGCTCTCTGGGCGGTTCACAAAAACTAAATGATAGCAACCAATGAGTAGCAAAGGCACACAACTACTATAATAATATACTAAATACTAAAAAAGGGACTTACACTTATATAAAACCATTTCTTTATTTTTTATAACATAATAAACAACCACAACAGTCATAGTACTAGGGTGACCATATTTGGGAAACCAAAAAAGAGGACACCTAGTGTGTGTGTGGGGAAGCAGCTTTCTGAGTCCTGCAGAAAGTATGTTATTCCCCCGCCACCTTAAAGAACCCGATTGGAGTGGAGAAGGGGAAAGGATTTCATTCTGCACCACCACCATCCACTCCAATTGGGGCCTTTTCTATAATGTCCACGAATGACCCACTTTCCCCTTTAAGACCTCAATTGGAGCTCGGGGTGGGGGAATGATGTGCCTCAAGAAAGCATGTCATTCCCTCCTGCCATGCTAATGGCAGCCTTAAAGGGGAAGGTGTGTCATTCCAGGACATTATTGAAAATTATAGAAAATCCCCCCTGACACCATGGAAAGAACAAAAACCAGGACAAATCCGGGGAAATCCTGACAGTTGGTCACCCTAGGGTAGGGTGATTTCCCAGGGAAAGGGAGGGATCATCCTTCCCTGCTCCCAGGGTCCTCTGTGCATCATGTGAGCGCACAGGGACGATCCTGGGACGATCCCCAGGATATCACCCAGTCTAGCTATGGCCTATGAGGTTCATCAGACATGTATTTTATCCCATGCTCACTACTTCCCACTGACAAATGTGCACATGTGCTTTAGACAATGACGTCCACGTCCCCCGTGTGCCTCACACTCCTTCCGCTCATTTTTCCATCACAAAATATTTAATTTGACTTTTTTTTAAAAAAATGGAATGTGCTATCATCCCCTACTGTGGGCAGGAAAAGCGGCACGATAAAAGTGCCCCCTGAATGGGCCATGTGGTCTTTGTTTACTTCCTCTTTCCCCTCTGGGCAGAAGACGAAGTAATGAGCAATGGTAAGGAAACATGATCCCCCCCATGTGATGACACTCCATATCTTCCATCAGTCCTGGCCATTGACCATGGTGGCTGGAGATGACTAGAGTGATACTTCTAGAGATGTTTGAGAGATGATTGAAGAAGAAGCTGAATGGTAAAGAATGCCAACAGTAGCAGCTCACTATATATAAACAAGGTATCCCCAAAAGACTGAAATAGGGATAAAATAGGGATAGCGAACTACAAGCAACAGTAATCTACAAGCAACAAAACAGGTCTTGTCCTTGGTAAACAGAGGTTATTGGAGGGTATGTATCACAACACAGGCCTCACACACCTGGCCTTGTCACACACAAAACTTCCTCAAGCCAAGCGCAACCACTTGAACAACCTAAGGCCAGGGTAAAACACAACCTTTCCCTCATATGAGAGGGTAAAGGCTAGAATCTGAAAAGGTTTTACTGTGTATGTAATAAACTGAAGGTTATATATAAGGTGTTTACGATAGTAACTGTAGAGCAGGTGATAAAGCCAAGCAGACACGTGGTTTGAGGTAATGGAACAAAATAAAATGTTTATTTTTGTTTAACAGATCTTAGTTACTTCAAATTCAAGTTGGACTTACAACTCCCATCATCCTAGATCATTGGCCATGCTGCTGGGGATGATGGGAGTTAGAGTTCAATGACATCTGGAGGGCTATAAGTTCTCCACGCCTGCTTTAGAGCTCCACCAATACTACTAAACATTTATATAGCACTTTCTGAGTGTTCAAAGCATACATTCTCTCAGAGGTTGTGGCTGACTGCCACTCCACCCCACACAGTCAGAGGTGCATTACAATTTTGTATGTAACATACAGTAGTGTGGTATCATTACATGTCACAAACATGAGATATACGATAGCCACTTCAAGCAGTCTTTCTGAAAGTAGCTGCAAACCGCGTTCTGGGTCACAAGTCACAAGTAGTAGCCAACCTCCAAAATGTGGGGAACTAGTCCCTTCCCTGGCAAAGAAACTCATGGGTCATCCCCAACACTAGTGCCAGACTTTCAGAGAACAGGGGAGTGATCTGTGAGCACACATATGAGCTTTAGATTATAATGGAGGACAGTCTCTGGGGAGAGGAACAGGAGTCATTTCTTCCTTTCTTAAGCTGGTCAGAAGCAGTACTTGTGTGTATTTGGGAAGTGCTATGTTCCTGGGGATCAGATAAAAACAATATCGTGGGATTTGAGCCATCCCAGCTCTAAGCTTCTTTATTGAGTTAATATTCCTTGCAAATTTAAAAGGGCAATAATAAGTAGAGCTTCCTAAAATAAAGCACCATTAAAAAGGAAATCTTAAAATCATTGTGGAGAATTCCGTGTAAAGATTGCTGAGATATGCTGCAGTTATCAAAACCATACTAGAAATTATTAGGAAGAAGGGAGAAATAATTCAGGGGGGAAAACCCCATAATACCTGTATTTAGGTTGATAGTTTATCTGCGCCTTGATTAATGTGTACTATTCTCACTGGGTGGGTGTGGGGGTTTAAAAGAGTGAATCGTAGAAATGGAAAGGGTAATATCAGAAATACAGGTCATCAGCCATTGTGGGAGGACAAAAATGTAACCTTGTAGGAGGACAGAGGTTGTGCCTTAGGGCTCTGCTAGTTTTTGCAGCAACACGCACAGAATGGTGGTGCCCTTTATTAGTATGTTTTCATCAATCTCACTGCATTCTACAAAGAAGTCGTCCTCCCAGGAAAACCTCATTCCTGACCTTGCAGGGACAGTGCCGTCTCTCTCCCCTTGCCCATTTATAATGTAGGTGCAGGTACAGTGCGGACTGTGGGGTTCAGACACTCACCTGACCCCTGAAAAATGGCCAGCACAGATACGCTCTCAGTCGCTGCTCAACCTCTCCTTGCTTTAACATTACTTAGATGAGATTCATCCGAGGCTATTGCCTTGTCAGACTTTAATTGCTACGGTTATCTATCTGCTGGGTGATAATAAGGGGGGGAAAGCCTTTTAACATTTCGCTTTCCTTTCCCTGGAATAGCATGTATCATGGTCACCAGAATTCAGCTGTCAGCATCTTTCATGACACGCAAAGCAATATACTGACTGAGGCTGTGAACGAAAAACTTTTATTAACTTCCTCCTCTAACTACATCATTGCTCTATTGACACATTGACACTGTGCCGCACAGATAGCTAATGCCCTCCCATTTTTATTTTCTATCATCCCACCCCCCTGTATCATTACCTTCCAGAACATTAATTCTCTCTTTTCAGAGTTTGACTTTTATGTCTTTTTTATTTTAATAATTCCCTCTCCTATGTTTTCCAATATCTTCTTATTTGTCCTCCTATTTGTAGTCGGGCCCCAGTATTTGGGTATTCCAGTTCTGGAAAGCAGGAAAGCAGGACAGTGTTTCCTCAGAACAGGTAAGGCCTAATCTACATCAAGCAGGATATTCCATAATGAAAGCAGTATGAAAGTGGTATATAAAAGGCAGGAGCCACACCAATGCTTTATATTGGTATTGTAGTGCACGGACAACTGTTGGAGCCCATTGACACATACCATATACCACTTTCATACCACTATATCCAGCTTGGTGTAATTTAGGCCTAAGTTACACTTGGAGCTGCCTGTTCCTCAAAGGCTGCACTGCTAAACAATAAAAACAACAAAGAGTCCTGCAGCAACTTAAGGACTAGCAGATTTATAGTGGCCTGTTTTTTGTGGACTAAAAGAACCCACTTTGGCAATTGCATGAAGACTTAGCCTCAGTTCGCATAGATATATGCAGCTAGACTAAAATAGCCTACCTGCTGTCATGGTTTTCTGCCGGCCATGGAAATGGCAAAGGATTTTAGCTATTTTTCATGGGATGGGGAATAAAATTTGCTATGGCCAGTGGGAGCAGGGATGCTGAAGGAATGCCAGTGAGTATTGCTCCCTCATTGCAAGGGGACAGGGGGAAATAAAGAGACAAGACAAGTATATATGGTGTAAAATTCAGGCTACATTTATTGATTATCTGCAAAGGGAGACTGGGCGGGCCCTATTCCATGACAGCAACTATGTGACATTCCATTGAGCAAAAATATTCTATGTCTGATGAGTGGCGTCTTTCGATTGCCACCCCCAGGCCAAACCCCATTTGGGGAGGGTAGACCTTCTCTTGTCACTCCCCTCCCCCCGGTAGGGTGACCATATGAAAAGGAGGACAGGGCTCCTGTATCTTTAACAGTTGTATTGAAAAGGGAATTTCAGCAGGTGTCATTTGTGTATATGGGAAACCTGGTGAAAGTTCCTCTTCATCACAGCAGTTAAAGCTGCAGGTGCCCTGCCCTCTTTTAAATCTGGTCACTCTAGTATAGCTCCTACACCTTTAACTGTTGTGATGAAGGAGG
The DNA here is from genome assembly GCF_023053635.1 of Elgaria multicarinata webbii. Classification (NCBI taxonomy): domain Eukaryota; kingdom Metazoa; phylum Chordata; class Lepidosauria; order Squamata; family Anguidae; genus Elgaria; species Elgaria multicarinata. Next base: position 54,203,065 of record NC_086178.1, on the reverse strand, counting down.
AATTTCACCAGCTTCTCCGTATATACCAATGATACCTGCTAAGATTCCCTTTTCTATGCAACTGTTAAAGATACAGGAGCCCTGTCCTCCTTTTCATATGGTCACCCTACCCCCCGGCCTCCCAGCACCGGGTGAAGTGAGTTGAGTTGGCCTCACAGGTAAGCCCTATCCACCCACTGGAACCACACGGCCCTTAGTGGAAGGCCTCAGGCATCTTCTGTCACCTGAAAAGTGCCACAGAATGCTCACATCCCCTTTTCTCTAATCGTGCCCACCCCTACCTGCCTAACGATTGTGACCAAATTAACCTAATGGTAATCCAAGTCTTTTCTAAGATGCTCTCTCTCCTGACTTACAGTATGAAGTAGGCAAAAAGACCCATAGCCCACACCAATCAGACTATGGGCCAAAAAATCCTACTCTAACAAGCAACCAGATAAACCCATACTGCATACAGGGAGGACAGAAGGAGCCGCAAAACAAGAAGAGGCAGGCAAATGGGCGCAGTGGCCTAATATAGGCTCGTCCGCCCCACCCGGCCAGTGGTGCCACCATGTCACCATCCAATGGTAATTGGGCATGTCTCTTCCTCCCCTCCCCGCTCGCAATGTTCTCTCCGTGGCCAAGTGCTGGGACATGGGGGAAGGGCATTTCCAGAAATTTGCTCCCTCACCAATGAAGGCCAAACTGCGAGGCTGATTGTAGCCAGGAACTGGAAGATGCAAGGAGACTATTGTATTGAAGAATGGTATAAAGAAGTGTGGGACATTGCTATAAATGATAAATTGACATGTAATATTAAAATGAAAAAAGGTATAGTAAAAACGAATGATTTTGAGGGTATATGGAAAAAGTTCCTGGAGTTTGTGTTCTCTAAAGGAAGTGGGAAACCACCAACAGAAGAAACTATGAGTTTTTGGAAACAGGAATGAGATCCCGAGGTGGGGGGAGCACTGTTATGTTTAGTATAAGTATGTTTAATAGGCAAAATTTGAATATATGATATTAAGGTAATTTTATGTTTATGTATCAAGTGATTTTTTATTTGATGTTCTGTTGTTGTTATATATTGTTTAATAATAATAATAATAATAATAATAATAATAATAATAATAATAGAACCAATGAAGGCCAAAGAGGGAAGGCAGTTTTACCACTCCTCTTTCATTCCCCTCTGTTACAAATGCTGAACTTTCAGCATGTCGAACATTTATATCTATATCCATACGCATGCTACATATGTGGTTGCAGAGATAAAAATGGCAAGGCCACAACATACAAAAGATACAGTGTGATATTTCTATGTGAAGCTACAAGGTCTGCAAGATAAACATTCACAACAGCAATCACAAGCGATGCCAGAATCTTCGTAGCTTTCGCTATGGTAATTGAACACCTGTAGCAGGACAAAAACATTGGTTCCAACTGAGCCCCAAACATTTTCAAGCATATCGATGAATTCTTGTTCAGCGGGTCCATGCTGTGGTCTTCCTTTGAAGTTCTTTTGCTGAAGATCTGAGACTTCTAGGCTATCAGCAGAGTGTGCTGTGTGTGTGGAATGTTCTTCTGCAGGTTTCTGAATTTTGCCATCTTTAATGTCAGATTTGCGTCCATTCATTCTCCTCATTAACCATACGGCCAGGACAAGCCCTTCTCTTAGGCAGCAGAAGGCAGGCACCTCAAGCAGCAGGTGCTGGGAAGCAGGAGAAGTAGCTAGTGGTTGGAGCCTGGGGTGCGGAGAGGAACACCATCTTGTCCATCACCTTATGCAGCAAAATGTCTTCGGCCAGCCCAGCATATTGCTTAGCAATCCCACTTACAATTGAGGTCCTCACCCTTCCACCCCCATCATGCCTTTAGCTCAACCCAACATTCCACTCACATCAACTGCTTTTGAAAGAGCCAACACACTTTATCATTAGCAATACAGGGGGAAATTAAGGAGACTCAATACCCATCTGAAACTCAACACTACATTTCCTCCCCCCAAAATTCTGGTATCACCAGAATGTTCATGCTGCTGTTGAAAGCTGTGACAGATCTGAAGAGCTGGCAAACAGATGCCCACATGCACATCAATTAGTCAGCATCAGTACTAAAAAGATATTCCGGTCCATGCAGATTTGTATGTGTATAGCTGAGTTGTAAACACATCAGTGAATCAGAAAAGTAAAATACTGGAGTGGGGATGTGCAAACCACCAAAGCCTCAGCTCACCAAAATCTTCCAAATACCACCTTGAAGCTTGTTTCAACTCAAGTCTGTATGAAATTGTGAGCTTTGTTTTCTCTCTCTTTCTTTTCACATGAAAATCTGTGCATATTTCATGCATATTTTTTCCAACTGTACATATCAATTGTGTGCATCTTTGAAATGTACACATTTCTTCTCCTGTTGGTGAGAAAGTATTTGTGCACATTTTTCAAAAGTACGGATTTTTTCATGTGCATTTTTTAAAGTGCATACTCTTGAACATTTCTTTCTTTTCTTTTTTTGGTCACCAATCACATTGCAAGCTTGGGAATGTATGGTTTTCAACTGCAGATTCAATCCCAAGCCTGCAAACTGGGCAAATCCTGATCAAAACAAACTGGAACAAATTTCTCAACATCCCTATAATGTAGCCTTCCTCAGCCCCAAGCAGAATTGGAAAAGTGTGAAAACCTAAGGTAGAGAAACATCATGTCTGTACTCTTAGAAATATGTGAGTGAGCAATGCGTATTCTGGGGTGATGCCTAGAGCAGCAAGCTGGAATGGTTACAAGGAAGCTGCTTTAAATCAAGTCACACCACCAAGTCATCTAACTGATGGACAACACACAATCTGTGAGCTGTATGCAGCTCTCTGGCCTTTAGTGTAGCCCTGCCCCCAAACTGCCAAAATTTGGCAGCACAGTGGCAGCAAAAAGCAAACGAACCACCAGCCCCTTGCTACTGAATTTCAGCTGCAAACTGTAATGGAGACTTAAAAGTAGGCCTGTGCACTGCCTCGGGTCTGAATCTGGATCCCAAATCAAAGCGGGTTGGTTCATCTCGCCTCGGTCCGAATCCAGATCAGGCCCAGATTGGGTTGAAGTAGTCCAGAGTGGATTGACCGGGTCTGAAGCATTTCAGGCTGCTTTGGCTTGATCTGGCATGATGATGAGCCCCTGCCCCTGCCCACCCATGGGACTTACCTGACCCATGTGGCAGCCACCCATCCTTGGTGAGAGCTGCCATTTTTAAGGAAGATAGTGGCTCTCTCAATTTCTAGATCTAAGGTTCAAACTGCGGTGGCCATATAGAGCTATTTCCATTTCATAGAATCATAGAATAGCAGAGTTGGAAGGGGCCTACAAGGCCATCGAGTCCAACCCCCTGCTCAATGCAGGAATCCACCCTAAAGCATCCCTGACAGATGGTTGTCCAGCTGCCTCTTGAAGGCCTCTAGTGTGGGAGAGCCCACAACCTCCCTAGGTAACTGATTTCATTGTTGTACTGCTCTAACAGTCAGGAAGTTTTTCCTGATGTCCAGCTGGAATCTGGCTTCCTTTAACTTGAGCCTGTTATTCCGTGTCCTGCATTCTGGGAGGATCGAGAAGAGATCCTGGCCCTCCTCTGTGTGACAACCTTTTAAGTATTTGAAGAGTGCTATCATGTCTCCCCTCAATCTTCTCTTCTCCAGGCTAAACATGCCCAGTTCTTTCAGTCTCTCTTCATAGGGCTTTGTTTCCAGACCCCTGATCATCCTGGTTGCCCTCCTCTGAACACCCTCCAGCTTGTCTGCATCCTTCTTGAATTGTGGAGCCCAGAACTGGACGCAATACTCTAGATGAGGCATAACCAGGGCCGAATAGAGAGGAACCAGTACTTCATGTGATTTGGAAGCTATACTTCTATTAATGCAGCCCAAAATAGCATTTGCCTTTCTTGCAGCCATATCGCACTGTTGGCTCATATTCAGCTTGCAATCTACAACAATTCTAAGATCCTTCTCGTTTGTAGTATTGCTGAGCCAAGTATCCCCCATCTTGTAACTGTGCATTTGGTTCCTATTTCCTAAATGTAGAAAATAGAAACCAACCATTCCACTTCAGATGTCTGGATGTCACTTCAGATCCAGATCCAAAGTGGGTTGGACTGGGCCTGAAGCTGCCCGAGGCCGATTGAGGCAGATTCAGAAGCTCCGAATAGGCTTTCAGAGTGAATCAGGGGGTCCCTGCACTTCCCTAAAAGGGCCAAATTTAACATGAAAACAAGGGACAAATTGAAAACAAGCTAAGTTTGTTCCTTTTTAGCCTCTGTTGCAATTTGCCACTGGAATATGGTGGCAAGCTGCAGATGTTTTGGTGGGACAGCACTGGAGTGTGATGTGCTGGAGGCTCTGATGAGTGGAAAGTGGCCCTGGATCCCCTGCAGTTGCCCTGGATCCCCTGCAGTTGCCCACCCCTGGTCTACACTGATTGGTAGGAAGACTCCAGAATTTCAGACTGGGATCTTTGCCTGGAGAAGGCATGGATTGAACCTGGGAACTTTGCAAACAAAGCATATGCTCTCTCCCGGAACTACAGCCCTTCCCCCAGGCTACCTGAGAGCGAATCTCCTCATAAGTGCTCCCATCCTGCCATTTCAAGTGACAAATGTGCAAATAGACCCTAGAAGAAGAAACCTCAAAGGTACCAGCTGGGAAGAGGTGACAGCTGTTCTTTAAATGTCCTGCATACATACCCTTAGGCACCAGTTGCTCTGAACAATATGCCTCCAAACTGTGAGATAGAAACAGAGGCAGCAATGGAATAAAGCCTCGATGAAACCATCCTAGTGTCCCCACTGCATAGTGAGAAGCCTTAAGGTGATAGGTAAGACACAAGGAAGGCCCCTTATACTCTCACATGAATGCCATATATGTGAATGTTTTCTCACTAAAATGGGCTCTGGAGGCAGACTGGAGAGCTGATGAACTGAGATGCTATTATGTCCAAAGGCTGCAATCCATAAAACACATGAAGTGAAATAGTTGGGTTTAAGCTGATGAGGCCCATTGACTACAGTCCATTGGTTTAAATCCAATTACTCTGTTGTCTCATGTATGAACTGGATGGATAACAAATCTATAGCAGAGTAAGAAATTCAACTGAGATTTTCTGATCCTCCCTTCCTTACGAATATGTCTAAGATGCCATATATTAGAAAGAAGGGAAATGAAGAAACAAAACCTACACTACAAATCTCCTTAGATAAGAACTTTGCTATTATTTATATTACACATCCAAAAAAAGAAAATACTGGTAATTTTAAACCTTATATGTCTATGCTTCAAGAGCGTGAACATCTATATATCGCTGGCCAAGTCATTCGCTATGCATGTTGAATGACCACTATGAACATCTATTTGGTATCTTTGCCAACTCCTTTTACTTCTAACACACACACACACACACACACACACAGAGAGAGAGACTTTTTGGATGTAAAGCTAAACTATGGGAATGCGTCTAGGCTTATCTGGGGCTTGTGAAAGCCCTTCTTCCTCCAATACGTCTGCAAGAAAAACTTTGGAAGCTTTCATATCCATTGTCAACTAATTGCAGTTACACATTATCTTTAAACCTGGACAAACTATGGTTAGCATTAACTATGGTTTAAAGAAACAAGCCAACTTCAAACGGTGATTAATGATCTTGGCTTGTTTTCCTAAACCATAGCTAACACTAATCACAATTTGGACATAACAAATAATCAGAAAATGGAAGTGAATGCTTCTGATCACCTTGTGCCCACATCAGAAGAGGAGAGGGGAAATAAACCAAGCTGACCCACAGGGGTGGTTCCTCAGTAGTAGACCATGGAAGTTGCTCCCCAGCTCCAAAGAAAACCACTTGCCAATACAGAACTTGCCATATCTATATAGAGTAGATCGTCAGACTCTACATGAGACAGCAAGCAGTTGGGGTCAAGTTACAGGAAGATGAAGGAAAGACAGAAGATGCCACACCAGCACAGGTCTTATGCCTGAAGGCAGTTTCCTCCCCCAGGCAGGATCTACACTACTGCTTTATAATGGTTTATAATGGTTTTGACAACTGCTCGGGCCCAGGACACATTGCATATACAGTTTTCAAACTGTTTTCACAGTGTTATATCCTGCTTGGTGTAGATCCGGCCCTAGAATACAAGAAGAGAACTGCTGAAGACTTTCTGACAGAGGACGATAATGGAATGGCTTTCCAGATCAGGAATAAAGGACAATGGAGCTTTCAAACAGATGGGGATGCTTAATGAATTGTCTGAGTGGGTGCTTACCTCTCTGTTCCTATCTCTTTTTGCTTTGGAGGGGGTTTACATCCATACCATACAACTATCCACTTGACTGCAGCCGTTGCTAATTTTGAAAGAGACGTGCTGCAGCTGGTTTCCCCATTAGACTTCCACGCATGCAGCAGAAGAGCTGTATTAGATAATCATCAGCCACTGTGGACTACGCAAATTAGTCATACAGCAGTTATGCCATAATAGCTAATTTGGCCCGATTAGCTATTCTCAGTGGAAACACTTATCTGAGTCAACTCTGCTTGCTGTAGCCTGTTTGTGATTTTGTGCTGAACAAGCAAGTCTATTCCCACAGAAGCTTCTTTGGGTTGCCATTACTGTTTCTGTACTTTGATAGCATATAGAATAATATGCAATATGTATTAATCACATCTGCAGATTTTCTTATCAGCTTATGCTTTCTGGAGCTCATGATAGTATAATGTAGTTGAATTTGGCCTTGTTGAATTCCTGATAGCGCAGACACCAACTATTTATTATACTGCTATGACTACCATTAATTGTCGTGTAGGGCTTAGAGGACACACCAGGCAGGAAGCTAGCCAAGAACTGTATTGACTCCCTTAACCAAGAACAGAATAGCAACAGGACTCTCCTGACTCCATCCAGATACTACTGTTGGGAACACTGCAAGCTTGTCTGCAAATTACAGGAAGGGGGCAGTGTTGCAGTTAGCTAGTTAATGCATGGGAATTTTGGACATAGCTAGCCTTAGGATCTCTTTTCCTGCACCTCCTTTCTTTTCTTTTCTTTTCTTTTCTTTTCTTTTCTTTTCTTTTCTTTTCTTTTCTTTTCTTCTCTTCTCTTCTCTTCTCTCTTTCTCTCCCTCTCCCTCTCTCTCTCTCCATTCCTCCATTGCTGGGAGCACATGGCTTGCTCTCGCTCTCTCCCTTGCTGGTTTTGTCAAATACAAAGAAATGGACTGAACAAATGCTTTTGAAGCCCTAGTATGCTGTGCTTGCATTTGTATGTGCTAAAGAAAGGCGCGGTCTCTTTTAGTGTGCATGTGGAACTGGTAAATGCTCATTCTGATCTGCCTTTTGTTTTTCTTTGCTGGCTGCCTTTTTAACAGGAAGCATCAATACTAAATAATCCCTTCAACTATTATGTCCAGTGCCATCTAGTGATTAAATAATGACAGTACTACTACTAAGTGCTACTTATCCATTAGCAAAGATTAAAATTGCTTAATTAATATCAAAATTAAGAAAATAATGCTTAGGAACAGTAGCCAAAATATCTAATCAAAATAGCATAAGTCTAATGCCTAATAGCATGCCTCAGAAGAGAAGCCGCTGAGATGCTTTTCATGGCAGCTGCAGACCATGTAACCGACTTACCAGGCAGTGAGTGGGGACTGCAAGGATGGAGGCATTCTTAGATGGAGCGGATCTGAGCATCTCCTCCTCCCTCTCCCCTCCCCTCTCCTCCCCTCCCATCAGAACGACCCACTGTCACCTTTCCTGGCCTCTTCCGGGGACACTGTTGCATCCTTGAAAGAGAATTCGCTGAGATGCTTTTCATGGTGGTTGCAAGGGGTGGGGTGGGGAAATCCATAGATTCCCACCCTGAAGTTGTAGCTGTGTCTGCATTGGGAGGTGGAATACCCACCATCCTATGGCTCCTCACACAGCCATAGGATTCTTCTGTTCATGTATTAATTACAATTGAATTCAGTTTTAAATTACAACTGCTCCAGTGGTCATCGAGGGCCTAGATTCTAGGGTGACTATGACTGATTCAACTCAAAACAGAGAGGTTATATTTTCTTTCTAGGGTAGCATGATCTGATTATACTTTTCATTTTTCTTCTTTCTTTTTGCATTGTATAAACATGAGTCTAGACCTGGGCTTGCCACCTGTTCCCTATTTCATGGAGCTGTTCTTCATTTGGTATTGAAATACCGTTTCCCTTTTCAAATTAATAAGGAAGCGGAACTGAAAAAGCAAATTTAATTTCACTCATTACTGTGTTCCAAACTGCAAATCAGGTTGGTTTGCTTAAAAATGCTGCAGACCAAATTAAATCCTTAAGCATCCCTAGTTTACGGTCATATAATCAACACTTGACCTAATATCAGTGACAATGTGTGGTGGATTCATTAAAATTATGACAGATTTTAATATAGCGTCAAGGATTTCAGGGGTAGGATTTGGAAGTGAAGGTAGGGACTGCAGTATTTAACCCATGTGATGTTCCACTTTAGAGATATAATATACCAAGAGGAGAAAATAGTCAGATGTGTCTGTTCTATTTCCCCCTTTGTTATAGCAGCCCAACCCGTGGATGCTGCTGTAGTTAAGGGTCTGTCAGCATTTTCATCAGCAACACTCCTCTAGGGGTTTATAACTCAGCATTAAAAATTCTCTCCAGCATAAAACTAGTCATGCAAGGGAGCACTTCTTTAAAACTAAACATTAGAGAATTGTATTTAGTTTTTTGAAAGTTACTTTAAAAGCACCTACAAGTTGCTTACACATTCAGGCTCTGTCTTCTCAGACTTTGCATGTCCTTCAGTTTATACCCGTGAGGGTCATAGAGGGTCATAATAGAAAATGACAATCCATGCTATGTTTTCCAAAAGCATATCTGTGAATGTTGAAACTAGGTCTGTGTAAAATTTCAAAATCATTTGCAAGCAGGGCTTGTGTATTGGCTGTCACTGATATCTACGGCTGCCGTGTCTCTCTCTCTCCCCCCCCCCCTCTCTCTCTCTCTCTCACACACACACACACACTGGCCTAATCTACACCAAGCAGGATATTGGACAATGAAAGTGGTATGAAAGCGGTATATAAAAGGCAGGAGCCACACTACTGCTTTATAGTGGTATGGGCCCATTGACACATACTATATACCACTTTCATACTGCTATATCCTGCTTGGTGTGGCTCCTGCCTTTTATACTGCAATATCCTGTTTGGTGTAGATTAGGCCACAGAGTTGAATAGATGGGGTGGACACATTGGGGCAGATAAGATATCTCTATATAGGCCTGTTCTCCTCTCAGCCTCACTCCAGCATGTGCTCACTCGTATTATCTCCTGGCTTCCTCCTTCAGAAACCCAAGGTGAAGTTGCACACACATTTATCTCTCCATGAGCACAAGGTTGTTGTAAGGATACTCTGAGGTTAGTATGCTATGCTGTACTGTGCCAGGATGCTATCCTCAGCTTCTTGGGGAAAGAGTGTGTGAAAAAACTAGGAATGCAAGATGCATTTAAGCCTGATTGGATTTCACAGTGTTTCCATTCTGATAAGTGGCGACAAACTGTAGTGGATCCCACCACCCCTATTCTGGAAATGTTTGTATTTTGTTGTGCACATTAAATGAATATACACATTTTCCCCAGTCCTGTGATTTAATCAAATGGGATCATGTGTTGCTATTGTTGTTGTCGTCGTCTTTGTCTTTAAATTTGCATTTGCGTAGATGGGATCGTATGGTTTTCCCCTCCCCCAGGTCTTTAAATTTGTGCAAATGGGGTCAATATATCAGTGAGGTTTGCAAGTCCACCTGTTCACTATGTATTCCCTTTGTACATATCCTTGTCAGTTTCATCCTCCCATACTAATTTCTTTGGCCCAGCAGAGCCATATTCCATACTTGTTGAAGAACTTGTCAATTTTATCCTCCACTTTGGTGCTCCCCCCACTTCCCTTGGGGAAGGTGGGCTATTCCTTGTGTTCTTAGGATTTTCACAAGGATTTGTCAAGTTCTGGGTTCTGGACTTTGTGCAAGAAAATCAAAAAAAGGATGGAGTCTCCAAACACCTAGACAGACTAGGGTATATCAGGAGTTTCAACTGGACTTGTAGTCTATCATAAATGTAGCCTATCATAAATCTTTTTTTTTTAGGGGGGGAGGGGCTTTGTAAAGGGGTCTACCAGTAGAGAAAGTCATTCCCCCTCCCAGATCCATAACAGGGTCTGATACACATCCAATAAACAAAGTATAGCTTGAACCTGGAGTTTTAACTATGCTGTATTGTTGGTTTATTTATTTATTTAAAAATACGTATATCAATTTTGAGTCCGCAAAAAGGTTTGAGAAACAATTCAAATAAAACCAACAGAAATCATGTGGAAAGATTACAGCAAACTGAACATAAGAAGAACCAGCAACCAGAAAAAAACCATGTTGAAACAAAAGCGAAGCAGAATGACGGAGTAGAGTTGGGTTTCATCAGCAGTGCCCGAAAAGCTCAGATGACCTATCTTGGCTATTTGTACCACACTATTTACATTAAACATCCAGGGTCTAATATTCAAATTTTAAAAGGAGGATAACCTGGTTTCGGTGATAATAATATTTAGCATTTTAGGCTCCACCCTGACTGGTGGATGCTGGGAGTTGTAGGACTTCTTTCTGTCTAAACATGCATAGTATTCTGCCCCTATTGCACTTTAGAGTACACTTTATAGATGTCCCAATACCATTTCACTTGTGGAGCTTCGTGCACCTTTTCCCTGGGAAACAGCATAGCCTTCTCCGCAACAGTACTACTTCCAATGGCAGGTAGGAAAGTACATGTTTGAATGTTCTTCCCTGTAAAAACTCCAGCACATGAAAATTTAACACATCAGGAAGAAAGCTAGGCTGGCACCCTTCTGCGTGACATACTGGTTTTCCACAGGTAGGGAGTTATTTGCATTGGGGAACATTGAAGTGTGATTCCCCACCTGCATTCTGAATAATTCTGAAGTGGTGCAATCCATCTCTGACAGTATTCATTAGGTAGCTAGAGAGGGAAAGTGGGACCGCTCAGGAGGGGACAGGGAGATTGGACTGCGTCAGGCAAGCAATTCTTTCCCCTGGCTAACAAGTGATCAGTGCTGTCAGAAGTCATGTTCACACAAGCAAGCAGGGTATGATAAACGTGATTGCAAAAGATGCATTAGGACCACATCTAGTTTCACCATTAGACCCATAAAATGTTTCTACTTGCAGCTCAAAACTGAAGTGAGCGCATACCTTTCAGAACTCCCATTGATGGCAGCTTCTTTTTCTAACGAGCTAGAAATCCTAAAGACACTTATTACTATGCCACTGAACCCAGTTGGACTTACTTCTGTGTTAACACATATAGTTTACATTTAGGAACATAGAAAGCTTCCTTTCAGACCATCAAGCTCAGTATTGTCTAGACACTGACTGGCAGCAACTCTCTAGAGTTTCAGAGATGAGTATTTGTTGTACCCGGAAATGCCAAAGGTTGAACCTGGAGCAAAGCCTGTGCTCTACCACTGAGCTACAGCCTTTCCCAATATACCACTGGAAATGGACATCTCTATATTACTCATTTTAAAAACTTTATATTCCAATCCTTTGATTGAGAGGAGATCCCACATAATGACTCATTAATGGTAACCATCACATAATGCCTAGTTCTCCATCCACCTATAACCAGGGCCGGATCTACTCTACTGCTTTAAAGTGCTTTATAACAGTTTTGACAAGTGTAGAGTGTGTCCTGGGCCCCAACAGTTGTCAAAACTGTTATAAAGCGCTTTAAAGTGTTTTAAAGCAGTGGTGTAGATCCTGCCAAAGAAAGAGGAAGGTCAAAAAAGAAAATGGGGGAAGAAGACATAAAAACCATTTGGGCATATACCTCCTGTATCTTTTATTGTTGTGGCATAGCAAAGCAGCACATTAATATGTCAGATACGTATTTGGTTAGGAAATATGATCAAAATGGCTAGGGGAAAAATGGAAGAATGATTTATGGGTCCGAATAAAATCAAAGTGAAGTCTCTATCTTCCTTCACAGTGATAAGTATTATAGTTACATAGCTGTATAAATCAACTTTGATATTCAAAATGTAAATTCCTCAGCCTTAGATCTAAGGCAGCAAAATACAGCTGACAACCTCTGTTTTGGAAGCCTTCCTGTATTTGGAACTGGGACACATGAGATGAAATCACATTGTCCTCTCTGTGCTATTTCTTAGACCTATCGTGGCTTCTAGAAGAACTGCTATTGCACGGAGGACGGACTGGAAACGACGCAATGACTCCATTTTAGTAAACATCGGTTCCGTCAAGGTCAAGTTGTTGCATTTATTTCTATTGGATGATGCCTGCTTTTTAATCCCGTGGCTGATAAAAGTGTTGTTGTTGTTGTGATGAGAAAGGAGAAATTTTGCAATGTTTTTGCTTTTATCAGAAACAATTTCCTTTAGCCTTCAGCACCTGTGGTTTAATTAACTGACTTTGTTAGAAGTTCAGATAAAAATCTGGCAATATTCAATGGAAAGGAACTGGGGTTTCCCCTCCCCCCTTCTCATTCCACAGCAAACGCTTACATATATTTAGAGCGATTCCAAAATTTGTGTTTGGCTGAGACTGTTTCTCAGGCAGCCATAATCTACAGTAACTGTTGCCTGACGAGAGCCTTTTAACTGAAATTGCTCTTGTTACTGCTGTAATAAAATCAGTTTAGAAGATGAAAAGGCTGCCTCCATGGTTTTTCCTCCTCCTCCTCCTCCTCCTCCTCCTCCTCCTCCTCTTCTTCTTCTTCTTCTTCTTCTTCTTCTTCTTCTTCTTCTTCTTCTGGGGAAATATTACTGCTTACAATGCTGTAGGTTGCATCAAAGAGCTTAAAATTATTAGAAGCTTTCATTTTTAATATCCAAGGCAGCTATAGAAAAGCAAAGTGGAATCTCTGAAATGGAGAGAGTCCAGCTACGCAAAAGCATCTCTACTCCTGTTTGATAAGGCCTGGCACCGTGATGGTTTTCCTGCAGCAGAATATATGTGTGGTAGACAAGAATGGAGGAAGCTTCAGGGAAAAGGCGGTGTTGCTCTCAGACCTTTATAAGAGCAGTGCATAACAATTTAAAGATGGCCCCAAAAGTTTGTATGAGCACACAAGGCAGACATAAGGTGCTGGAAGGATCTTGCGTCCAAGAAGAGGGTGGTCCTCTAACAAAGCAAAACAAATGAAACAGAGCGCCAATGTAGAGCGCCAGAGTAACCTTACAGTAGGAGCAAGCCCAAAGCAGTTCAAGCTCCATTGCGATATTCATCAGGGGAAACGTGAATTGCACAAAGATGTGCTTGAGTCCTGTGCCACCAAGCAGGCTAGTCCTCTGCAAGGCATCACCAAAGGTATTCTTGTCTTATGTCCTCTTAAATTACCTACCAGCTTCTTGGAAGTTAAAACATGGTCAGTGCAGATGGATCTTCAGAGCCAAAAAGACTTATCCTATCACATTGGAAGGACAAATTCACACCTCCCATAATGCAATGGATTGAGGACCTAATAACATTGAGTTCCATCTGACAAGCGTTTTATTGCACGCTCATTACTGGGCACTCACAGATTTTTCACAGGTCCCTCACATGACATTGTCTGCCTCCCATGCCTTCTGGCCTTCCATGCGCCACAAGGAAAACCACAGAAAGTCCGAAATATTTTTAAAACTGGAAGTTGCTGCTCTCTCCTGCTGTGTGCAGGAGAAGCAGCATGATTAGAACGCCCAACTGAATGGGCCTCGTGCTCGTTGTTTACTGCCTGTTTTGAAACAGGAAGTAACTGAACAACGAAACCAGGAGTGGAGAAGCGATGGTAGGGAGCGTATGTTCCCACGTGTGATGGAGCCCCGCTATCAACTTTTGAATGGGTGTTATATAGATGCAACTTACAAGTGGATAAATACACGGATATCTGGTCTGCTTTTCTTGAAACCTTTGTATAACTCTCTCCCCCTCTTTTTTTTGGGGTGGGGGGAACGGTACATCTGATGGAAATGACGATAATCCTATATATGCAATGTATGTTTTTTTCTTTCTTTCATTTTCACAAAGTATTTTCTGTTCTGTTTTGTTGATATTTACAATAAAAAGGAGGTAGTCTTGTCTTAAGGATGCAGTATACAGGTTTGCCTGCTCCACACTCTGGAGAAGTTATGTCTGCACAATTTGTGTGTGCTGGGCTTTCATGCAAAGGCTTCTGCAGATTCTAAGCACTCAAAGGTAGGACTCCGGAACAACATTGGTCGGCCCATACTTCCTGAACTGTTCCTCCAAAATAAATGGAACTATCACAGAATGTTATCATCCTATATAACAGGGTAAAGAACCTGTGGCCCTCCAAATGTTGTTGAACCCCAACTCCCATCAGCCTCTGCCAGCATGGCCAGTTGCCAGGGATAAAGTTCACTGTTGCAGTCCTACAACATCTGGAGGGCCACACATCCACCTCACTAGGCGAACACTGAATTCATGTTCTGAGTGGGGCTTCTTATGTAGCCATAACTGCACCACCAATGCACAAGAGGAAGGTACCAACAGCCTCAGGGGAACCCCAAAATTTTCAGAACTCCAAATGTCTTTAAGAAAGAATCCCAATTGGGGGGGGGGACTTCAAAACATCCCAATGTGGACTGAGCATGCTCAGTGGCACCTGAATGCTGTTGGTGGCCAAGGGCATGGAAAACCAGGTGGTGGTGGTGGTAGGAGGAACAGAATGAGGTATCCTAGAAGTGGGCATGGCTGGCTGGAACTCTGAACAGGGGCACTCAGCACTGCAACGTTTTATTACAGCTCCCACTTGTCTATCAAAATGGCCTGAGAGGCATTGGAAGCTTTGGATAATCAGCCAGTTGAGCAATGGAAATCTCTTGTAGAAAAATAAAGGTGGATTCCAATATTCAGTTTCTGATCTGTTTGATCCTCATGGACTTGCTTCCCTGTGGACCGCACGGGGGACCCACTCTCTCTGCATTCAGCAAGGGGATCAAGACACATCTTTCAAAATTTGGCTTCTTAAGTTGTTGATACGGTTTTAAATGTTGCTTTTAACTTTTTAACATGTCTTTGTTTGTGTTTTTTTGTTTTCAGAAGTTTTGGTTGGTTCCAGAAAGGCAGTGTAGGAATGCAACAAGTACATAAATAAATTGGGCCACCTGTTCGGAACACACGCACCACCGGTTCAATGTGAAAAGCCTTCAAGTCAGAGAAAAGGCCTAGCAGAGCTACAGTCATCATTAGTTGCCTCCAACCTACTTTTTACATTGAGTTCTTCACCTGAAGCTATCAGGTAACCTAGTTAATATGACAGAACCTGCTCATGTTTATAAAGTCATTTCCTTGGACTCTTGTTAACTTCTTGTTCAATTAACTTCGCATGTAGCTGTGGGATATCATCCACTGAAAAAGTCGCAGATGAACCTGGTTCACACATAATGCTAATCTGTTATTTATTTAACCCATGCGTTATTGCTTGACAGATAATTGAAGAAACCATGGCTTCTTTTCTAAATCCCAGGTTGTTTGTTTCCCTTCTCCTTTTTTGCTCATTCCCTCCCTGTATCCCAAATGCCATTGCAACATTGCAGTACTGGCATGTAGAACAGCTGTTTGTTTTTACCACTCTTGTCACCACCTCTGTAGCCTGGTGAAACAACCAACAGTTCTGGGTTCACACATAACAGCAGCCTATGCATTAAAAACCAAACCAAACCCAGAGTTCACAACTCAACAACAAACAATGGGCTCTCTCTCTTTGGCTTGTTTGAGGTTAACAAACCATGATTTGATTAGCGTGGGTGGATATGGACATCATAACAACCTAAAATTCAGCAACCTATGGGTCACATCAGCCATGGGTTGACGTTATGTGCAAACCAGGTCATTATGTTGCCTCCTGTTTTCAGACTGAAAAATCTTCTTGCAGTTTATTCACATGAGACGGACATGCATCTCCGCTCTGATTCTTAAAGAGATTGGCTCCATTGAAATTCATGGTGCTCTGCAATTGCAGATCACAGTAGACTGCACCAGGAGATGAAGAAGGAGTAACAATGAAGTAGAAATACGACAGTTGCTTAATGTTTTGCAATGTAAAGCATGCATTTGAAAAAAGAAATTAATGGGATTATAACACTTCAGGGAATGACTGCCCAGCAAAATAATGTAAGTAATATAAATCGGCAGTAAAGTTTAAAGGGCCAAAGCATTTCATGGCAGCTCTTGGTAATGATCTGCCAAAGTAAACAACACTATTATTGCTACATCAAAAATAACGCCCGAGAAAAGGAAAAGCAAAGCAACAAGTTCTTTTGACTACAACCTTTTTCCAAATAATAACCCTTAATGGCATCAGCAAGTCACTCTCTGCTTGTACAAATCTCTAAAGTAAGAGACATAGCACTTTACCATTTTATTTGAAGAGCCTTTCACAGGTCCTTCAGTGTTTGTTAACGGTATTTACCTTTACACTGCACATGGCATCTAAGTTAGATGCATAGTAAAACAACCTAAGCAGAACAGATTATACTTATCGTTTCATACTGCTGCACTGACAGCAGAGACTATTTTATAGATATAGTTATAGAAAGACATAGATATAGCTAGTAGTCTTAGTGATTTGCACTCACACATCTCCAAGCATACAGCTGACATGTGCCACGGAGCCAAGGACCATTTTAATTCCCTGGGTACATCTTGCAAGAGAGATGTCCTGCTGATCTTGCTAATTACTTGCTCCTCATCATAATGTCATGTCTCATATCGGACCACAAAAATTAAGCAATTTAAGGTTCCTTTTCCTCTTTTCTGTTCTTTTATTTATTTATTTATTTATTTTATTGCATTTTTATACTGCCCAATAGCAATTGATACATTTACCCCTCCGAAGTACTCCAAAGAATCCCATTGCCAGGAAATCTGGCCTTTTGCAGCTAGTGCAAAATGCAGCAGCTAGACTGCTGGCAGGTACATTTTACAGAGCCCACGTAACACTGGTTTTAAAGGAACTCCACTGGCTGCCTATAAGCTTCCGGTCAGAATTCAAGGTGCTGGTAATGACGTTTAAAGCCCTAAACGGCTTGGGACCTCGAAACTTGAGAGAGCGCCTCTCCTTATATATGCCTGCCCGAGACCTTAGATCTGTTGGAGGAGCCCTTCTCTGCATCCCACCAATGCAACATATACGTTATGATGGGACAAGGGAGAGGGCTTTCTCTGTGGTGGCACCCCGACTGTGGAATGCCCTCCCCTTGGAGGCCCGATTGGCACCAACATTGATTGCATTTCGATGCCAAGTAAAAACATGGCTTTTTTTAACAAAGCCTTTGATGGTTAAACTCACTGGCACATTGTTTTAACTGTTTTAACTGCGTCTATTGCTTTTAAGTTATATATTGTTTTAACTTGGATTATGGTTTAATTTGTTTTTAACTGTGTATATTTTTTGTTTTATACTGTATGTTTTTATCTGTACGCCGCCCTGAGATCTTAGTGATATAGGGTGGGATATAAAAAATTTAAATAAATAAATAAATTTGGGGGGCTTGCCGGAGTTCTGCGCCATGTCCGGCTTGGCTTGCATTCGTGAGCCAAGCCGCAGTTTCCCCCTAAACCCCAGGAACTTTTTAACATATATTTCTGGGGTGTTGGCTATAATTTGCACAGATGGCGACCACCATTTGCATGACTTGCACCAATTGTAGCCAAAACTTGCATAAGTCACACAAATTAACAACAACAACAACAACACTCAAAAATCTGCAAGTTGGCCTGACTCACTGCAGACAGGGTCGGGCCAGCTAGCAGAAGATGAATTGATGCCCAGGGTTCCGAGCAGATAAAAACTCATTGAGTTCCACCCCCCACCCCCCACAACTGGTTTCCTCTGACATCCTTCCTTCCTAGGGACTCTAAGTTCACCTTGCTTTGAAGCACTAGTGTAATTGTGGCACTGTAAACTGAGCTTGTAGCTCCATGTACATTTCCTGTGCCACCCCAAACCTGCCCAACACAAAACAATTTAAAGATCAGGACATGACTGGTCTTCATTTCCCAGAGGGGTAGCTGTATTCACAAGCAGAGAAATCTTCATCAGTGTTGTAATGGTACCTGGGCTCGCAGGGGAAAAGCAGAAGGACTTTTTTGATTAGCATGGACAATTTTATCCTCTGCCACCACCGCCCATCCTCAGGATTCCCTGTTCCTTCCGAGCTTAGCTGTAATTCTCACAGTAACTGTTGGGTTGATGGAAGTTTCTAGCAATGATATATTGTTGTGAGCTACCCTTTTGTAATGCAAAGTATTTGGGGTTGGGTTGGTCTTGAATGGGCAATTGACCTTTTGGCTTTACAGTGGCTAACCAACTGCCTGTGGGAAACTCACAAGCAGGTCATGAGTAAACGGCACCCTCCTGCCATGTTCTCCCAGCAAATGGCAAACATAGACTTAGGGCGTTGCTAGACGAGGCCTTAGCATGCTTTGAGACCCGGTTTCCCTGCTGTGCATCCACATGACGCACAGGGGAATCCGGGTCCAGGCCGCACTGAAGCCTCCTCTAACACACCATAAGCGAAGTCGCTTATGGCACGCCTTTTCCACAGCCCCGGCCTGAGGCCGGGACTGCGGAACGTCTAGCAAGGGCCATGGCTTTCGCGAGTAGCCGCAAAAAGCCATGGACTGGGCACAGCGCTGAGCACTGTGCCCGTCGGGCCGGGGGGATCCTGGGGGGAGATGGAGCACGGGCGACACGGAGGGAGAGGGAGGACGGGCGACACGGGACACACGGAGGGAGAGGGAGGACGGGCGACACGGGACACACGGAGGGAGAGGGAGGATGGGCGACACGGGACACACGGAGGGAGAGGGAGGGAGGGGAAAGAGTGGGCAGGAGGCATGGGAAGGGATCAGGACCGGATGGGGGGGTTTAAGTAAAAAAAACGGCTTACCTTCTCCGGAGTCTTCGGGCCGTACATGGCCCCTTTAACAACCCCCCCAAAATGGCCAACGCTGCAGGGCTTCTGAAGTCCCTGCGTGTCGGCCGTCTAGGAGGCGGGGCAGCGTGTGCTAATGTTAGCGCGCCGTCGCCTCGCCTCCCTGCCGACTTATCCCGGCAGGTCTAGCAAGGCCCTTACTGTCTCTGATACTGGAGGTAACATATAGCCATCAGGAGTAGTAGTCATTGATAGCTTTATCCTCCGGGAATTTGCCTAACCCCCTTTTGAAGCCATCCAAATTGGTGGCCATCACTAAGTCTTGTGGTAGCAAACTCCATAATTTAACTATGCTTTGCATGAGGAAGTTCCTCCTTCCTCATACAACGAGGAAGATGAGGAGGAAGGCACTGTTATGCCCGATGAGGGGAGGGTCCTTCTGCATGCAGCCTCTACTTGTCTCTTGTTTTTGTTTTTAATTCCTTCAGCAATTTGATTCAATTTTTAATTCCTTCAGCACAGACGCACAGACATGGCCACTGCCGAAAGATGTGTACAATCCATCAGCATTTTTCAAGTCTAACACCAAAGAAAGCCTGGATTTGCAGAGGGCAATTTTCAGACGTAATGGAAGATAAGCAAACACCACAGTCCTTGTGGGCATTTTGAAAGCATTAGGGGACTTTTTTCCTCAATTATTCCTTAGGCACAACTGCTGCCTGCTGCTGAATTTGGATGAGAGTCTCAATTGCTACAGTTTGCCACCCAAGCTGTGAGTAAACAGTTTGGCTCTGCTGCCGCTTGGCCTCGGTACCTACTTTGCTTATAAATGTGGGTGGGATGTATGTGTCCTGAGTTTTGAGTGACTCATAAAAGGCACCGCTTCAGTGGAGCATCCCGCGTTTTCCTCGCTCTCTTTTTGA
Source organism: Elgaria multicarinata webbii (assembly GCF_023053635.1). Lineage (NCBI taxonomy): Eukaryota > Metazoa > Chordata > Lepidosauria > Squamata > Anguidae > Elgaria > Elgaria multicarinata. The sequence continues at coordinate 54,183,148 of NC_086178.1, read as the reverse complement.
ATAATCATGAAGTGTGCATCAAATATTAAATAGTACAGCAGCTAATCAGGCGTCACCATCATTCATATGCCAGGCAATTCATGTTTGTTTCATAAGAAATCTATGTTTATAATGTATGTATGGCTTTCTGCTGTATGTCTGCAACCAATATGTGCATGAAATATGGATGTTCTATAAAATATAGTTGTGCAGAGGAGTTGGGGGGGAGGGGGAGATGCGGCATTTTCCTATAAATGGCTGCAATTTAGCTCCCCCTTCCCTCCACCCCAAATATGATTTGTCTGCACTCTTCAGAATGAAGTTTATACATTTGATTTGGTCAGGCATTAAAAACAACATCGCACAAACCTAGACAAAACTCAATCACAGGCATAAATTATTCACCTGTGAGGATCCATCGCAGATTAAATATGAATGATGACGTGGCACAGAATGGGGTCAACACATTGACGCTTTCTCTAGTTTTAACAGGTTTCTGCAGGCAACAGCTCTTTGGGTGGATGGCCTGTCATGTCAGGCTTTGGATAACAGCCACAACACATGCTTATGTCAGCAACCCGAGGACCTTTTCGTTTCTTTGTTTTGGGGTTAAAATATAAATCTATAGACCCATGAGGTGTTCAGCCTGCTAACAAAAGGACTAAAAGGGGAGGGGAGATAGGTCCTCATGCAAGCCCTGTCCAATGTCTTTGCCCCTTCCCACTCAGTTTCCACTCTTGAACACCAAGGTATGAAGGGGGCTTTGTGAGCAGGCAGAGGAGGCTCACTCCTTGTCGAGCCCATCTTCTGGAGCTCTTTTGTGAGCTCAGTGGTCTCTTTCCTCATGGATTTACTCTTGGGGAAGTCAACAACCGCTGAAGTCAGCAACTGCAGTCCTGGAGCCACATGGCAGGTCTGCCTTTGGGAGCCTCAGGTTGAACTGGAGGTAGAACAAAGGAGGGATCGCACTCTGCTGGACCCGCCTCTTTGGTCCCACCCCATCATCGCGCTGATTGGCTCAGCAGTGCCTTCTTGGGAAGGAGATGCTGCTACTGAAGTTTTGCAACTGCTCCTCACCAGCCTTTCTCCCTTTGCTACCAGCCTGTTCACCCCCACAATTCACCACTCCCCATTAAGGGGGAGCTCAGTTTCTACTTGCATTCATTTGAATGCAAGTTGAACCCTCTGCATGTCCAGGAACCCCAATCAATCAGGCTTCCTGTTTCCATAGATTCAAGCAAACGCAAAAAGAAGCCCGCCTCAGACTTTCCCCCTTAACACAGGAAGGGCGAAGTCTAAGCAGGCAAGAGAGGTTGAGGCCAGGGCTTGCTTGGGCCACCACATCCCCCCCTCATCCTTAGCCCTCACATGAGCAGGCCAAATGCCAGGATGGGATGGCAGAGAAATCTGCATCTGAAAGCCTGTTTCTTTAAATCAGGCGTGGCAAACATCTCTGTGCCTGGGGGTATGAATAGGGTGACATATGGAAAGCAGGATAGGGCTCCTGTATCTTGAACAGTTGTATAGAAAAGGGAATTTCAGCAGGTGTCATTTGTACGCATGCAGCATCTGCTGAAATTCCCTTTCCTATACAACTGTTCAAGATACAGGAGCCCTGTCCTGCTTTCTATATGGTCACCTTAAGTATGAATTCAGTTTCAGAGATGTTCTCAAGGGGGTTCATTCCAGTTGTAGGTGGGGCTAAGGCAAAAGCGCAGGGCTGCAAAGGCAAAAACTATCAATTCATTTTAGCTTAAGGCTCTTACTGCCAGGAGTTAAACCTTAGGAGAGGCAATTCAGCTTTTTAGAACTGCACGAAAGCCAAGAAACCACCAAAAGATGGGGGAAAGGGCGATGGGACAGGGGAAGGAAGTGTGGCCTTCCTTTCCTCATGGATAAGGAGCATATTTGGCCTCTGGACCTGGCAATCCACACCCCTTCTTTAGTTGGAAATCATTCTTCTCCTCCTTTTTTTGCAGAGCCCCAATTCAGCTGTAAGAGAAGTTATTCTTTTCACATGCACAGGTATGCACACTGTTTGTGTGATGGCGTGATCATTTCCAATACAGTTACAGGAATAGCACACACACACACACACACACACACACACACACACCACATCCACATTGGCACATGTGGAAAATGTGATGTATAGAGGAGTGCATCAGAAGCAATACAATCTAGCGGTCTCAGTACCGCCAGCCAGGACAGTTTACTTTGCAGAAAGGAAAGGCTTTTCACCTTCTGAAATGCAGGTGTTTGGAAAGGGAAACTCATTTGGAATGTCTGGTTGCTGGGAAATTCATCGAACACAATTTAGGGGATAAAAATCAACTCTATAAAATGTATACTTCTAGACGGGATTTCGTAATAGCGGTGACATAAAAGTTTTACAGGCAGCTTTGGCCACTGGATGAGTTCCTGTGTTATAAAATCAATGTTTATTGGGATTTCAGCTGACAGAATAGCACCTTTTTATCTACATAGGGAAAGCTCTGCTACATTTATTTCCCCCCCATAAGACACTGCCAACTCGGTTACCGTTTTCATTAGAAATTTAGTGTCCTCATACTGGAGAGAGAGGCGTAACAGACTGAGTACACATATTCATCATCCTGACAGCTTTTGAAAAGTGTGGATACCTCACAAGCCTGGATTCTATTTTCTGTAGTAGCAGACAGGATATGTAACAGTTTCAAACACATACAGCCCTTTGAGAGGGAAAAGGTACACAGTGGAGCCAGCCTTGAGCCTTACTTTGTTTAAACCTGTGCTTATCCCAACAAGCATTTGAAGGAGAGACCATGGCCATTGCTAGACCAGGGTTTAGCCCGGTGTGAGGCCCGGGCTCGTCCCTGTGCGTCCATATGACACACAGGGGATTCCGGGCTCAGGCAGGGGTCAAACTTCCCTGGCCCCGAGGTAACCGGCACCGCTTGTGGCCCGGTATTTCCTGCAGTCTCGGGCTGAGCCTGAGACTGCGGGCGTGTAGACGGGTCCGTCGCTTTCCCCGGCTACTGCAATTACTCGCGAGTAGCTGGGGAAAACAGCGGAAGGCGCGCAGCACTCCACAGGAGCGCTGCAGCCATCAGGGCAGGGGGAGGAGATCGGGGGGGGGGAATTGGAGCCATGGGGGATGGGGGGAAACCAAAGATCATGGGGGATGGGGGGAATCGGAGCCATGGGGGATAGGGGGAATTGGAGCCATGGGGGATGGGGGGAATCAGAGCCATGGGGGATGGGGGGAATCAGAGCCATGGGGGGAACCGGAGATTGCGCGCGGGGGGGGGACCGGAGATCATGGGGGGGAATCGCAGCTAGGGTGGGGAAATCGGAGGCAGGGTGGGTGGGGACCCCTGTTTTTAATTTTAAAAACCTACCCTTTAAGGCTCAAACAAAATGGAGGATGCAACAGCTTTCCTTTACCCTGTCACATCTGATGTGTGGAAGAGACTGTGAGCATGTGGTGCCTCTTACAAGTGGTTTCCCGGCTCCTTGCAATTACTCGTGAGGAGCCGGGAGCTGCGTACGGGGCACAGCAGTCCCCAGGAGCACTGCACCCACTGGGGCCAGGGAAGGAGATCGTGGATGGGGAGAAGGAGATCGTGGACGGGGGGGGGGGAAATCGCAGATGGGGGAGATCACGGACAAGGGGAGATCGCAGACGGGGAGATCGCAGACGGGGGAGATCGCGGACGGGGGGAGATCACGGACGAGGGAAGGATATCACAGATGGGGGGGTTGGGAACATTTTTTTAAAAAAAACAACTTACCTTTGTGCAGGAGCACTCCTGCGTCGTAGGATACAGGTGGCTGCTGAATGGCTGTGAACTGGAGGTATAGGGTGGAGATTACAAGAAGAGAAGTGGCACACAAGGATGTGGCAAGTGAAGGATTCAGAAGCTTGCTTCATCTTTGCTTGGAATTCCTTTCCCCTCCTGCCTCCCCACTTTATAGCTACTTGGAAGCAAGCTATATCCAATGTTAGGAACTGGCTGCTGAGCATATGACTTGGCTCTCATTATTTGCATATTCTAAGGCAGGGGTAAGCACAAGGTTGGTCTCCACATGTTTGGGACTTCAACTCCCAGTTGCCTCTGCCAGCATGGCCAACAGTCAGGAATGCTGGGAGCTGAAGTAGAAAACATCTGGAGGTCTACTTCCTGCCCACCCTGTTCAAAGGCTGCAGTCCTATATGCACTTAGCTGGGGGGGGGGTACATTCCATTGAGGTCATGGTGGCCATGTGTGAGAGATATATTTTGAATTCTATGAATTCTGGAACAAAGGGAGCTGATCTGCACCTCTTAGGACTTCATTATCCACTGGCTTTTGTACTTCCCAAGTGTCCTGACACAATTTCCAGCTCAAAAACTATATAAAATAAATAAATTTTAATATGCATATTTGAGAGGCAATCCATTTAGAAATGCATATTTTGAGAGAAAAGACAGTTGAAAATACATATTCTGGGCATAATCCTATGCATGTTTAGACAGAAAGAAGTCCTAGAGCTCCCAGCATTCCCCAGCCAGGATGGCTGGCTGGGGAATGCTGGGAGCTCTAAGACTTTTTTCTGTCTTAACATGCATAGGATTTTGCTCATAAATAGTTATTTAAATACACATTTTCACATGGATCAAAAAAATTATCTCAGATTAATGTAGAAGTGGGATGGAACAGCTTGATTTGTGAATGCATGCAGAAGCAACATGGACTGAAAATTTTGAGTGTCATCACACGGGGGGAGATAGTGTCTCCTTACCGTCGCTTCTCCTCCTGTGCGTTTGTCCCTCATTACTTCCTCTTTTTGAAGAGGAAATAAATAACATGCACATGGCCTACTCAGTGAGCCGTTTTGATCGTACTGCTTCTCCTGCACACAGCAGAAGATAGCACCACATTCTGTTTGTTTGTTTTTTTAAGTTGCATTTTGGGGGTCTATTTTGCGATGGAAAAACAAGTGGAAGGAACAGGAGGTGCTTGGGAGGCAGATGTCGTTGTCTAAAGGATGCGGCGCACATCCATAAGTGGGCAGTAGCGAGCGTGCGATAAAAAGTTTGTCTGATGAACCTCAAAGTGAACCATCTTCCCCAGCTTAAGTCTGCCCCTTCTTGCTGCTTTTCCATCTATCCCAGGTTAAGTCTGCCCCTCCTTGCGGCAAATAGTAACGGTTCATTGTACTAACAAAAACAGACAGGCACCTGCATCTTGCAGGTATACCAAAAGTAGTTGTGGGGTTACTGGGGTTGAGAGCTGACTGAGGAGCACATAAAACATCCTAGTGGAAGATAGAGACTCTGCCAAAGGTGACTGAAGCTACTGAGAGGCTAAAAGAATTCAACGTTCCTTTACTCTTCCTCCTTTTGTGTCTTGGTCCCTTTTAAATAGTGTATACTTTTAAAGTCTGCCTTTTGAAGTCACCACAATCACTCCTTTCATTCTTCAAATGTCAGCGTTTTTTATTTCTCCCCAACCCATGGTTCTCACAATTTTGAATGGGAATCTGTTTTCATTATTGTGAAGAAAACGAAGGGATGAATTGCATTTCCTTTATAGCTACACAAGGTCGAGACGCAGGCACCCAAGGACCCAACCTGCACATAGGTTTCGCAGTTTGGGTTTGTCTCTCCCTGCCCCCCTTTCCTACCCCACGCATCCTGCGCTTCAGAGGGTGAAGCATGCACGCAATTTAGCAATAGTGAAGATGCAGCTGTTTTGCACCACAGGAAAGCAAGGTAAATATGCATAGGGGGATATAAACCCCTGAACCCAGGCACCATGGACTCAGGAAGCAGCTGAGTAGAAGAAAAATAGGCAGTCAGCTAGATATTAGTGCTGCCATAAACATATTAAGCTATTACTTTGGCTAGATGGCACTATCTATATCTGTGACACCCTGGCTCACCCTCAGCAATTTTACAGTATTAAAAATTCAGAACTTCTTTTCCTCTTATTATTTTAGTTGATGGAAAGAGTCTGTGATCAATAAGGGGAGGTTTTATTTTAACCACAGATTGCTTATAAAGATGCAGTTTCTGCAGACCCCTAGTATATAGATTACACAAAGGTTTGGGGCTATGTGATACGATGGACATTGAAAACACCTTCTTCTGCTCAAATCTTTTGTTTTAAGCCTTGTATAGAAATTAGAGCTGTGGACTACCTTCATGGTGCTGGGTTGGCGCTGTTTCCTTTCAAAACCTCGCGGTTTTCCTCTCCAGGGGTGGCGTCAGGTAATCCCGACACCAAGGAGGGAGCGCGGGGTTTCTGGCAGCCATCCAGATACTGTTACTTACCCCTGACACCTTCCTGGTGGAAGGCAACCAATCGCCGGTCATCTTTCACCAGGCACCATCCCTGGATTGGTTCCGGATTGGCCCCAGAATAACGTCAGACAGTGGAAGAGCCGTACTGACGTAGCTCCCATTGAAAAAGTCAGGGTAAGTCCCTGACGTTTTCAATGCACAGCTTTGCAGGAAAGCCCTGTGGCGGTTGCAAAGCTGTGGTTGCACCATATAACTGATACAGCATAGATTCGTAGCCACTGTGGGGCTTTCCCCACATATAGATAGCCCCCTGGTAAGCATCTCTCACTGTTGCTAGAAAACCTGAGCATATCTGTTTAAGATGGTCTTCCCCAAGGCAGTGCCTTCTAGATGTTTTGGACAGCAACTCCCATCATTTCTAGCCAGCATGGCCAATGGCTAGGAATAATGGGAGTTGCCAGGCAACATGTTTGGAAGGCACCAGGGTTGAGGGAAGGCTGGTTTAATCTCTGTAATTTGCATGAGATGAAGACAAAGAGCTTAGATGAAGACAAAGATGTGTAAAAAGGTGTTATAGGATGTTTAGAGGATACCACGGAAACCACACATAATAAGTTATGGATGTTATTATTCAAATCGGTCTTAATTTGTTTTCAGCATCTTTGTTGCATTTGAAGATCTGCACATATGAATATGGCTTGTACAGAGTCAGGCCAATGGCTCATCTAATCCCGTATCTGTGCGTTTGTGATTTTAAAATGATATGAGCTCTTTGTTATTAAAACCAAGAACAACCCTCTGCTCACCCCCTGCCCTGACTGCTTTAGATGATTCAGGGTCCTGAACATCCATTCACCATCTGCTAAACTTTCCTTGTTGAAAGGAACACAGTAAACTGATTTCTAGCTTTCTGGCTAAGGCAATAGGCATGCTACTTCCTCTTGGGTACTCTTTGATTATTTCTGCATCTACCTAAATAATTATCTTGGTGATTTTAGCTGCTGGTATTTGGTTGTGGCGGAGACTTCCCTTCCCTTCTCTTCCACCCACTTTTTTTTAATGAAATAAGGAGAAACCAAAGTCATGTCTGACAATTACTAAAACCAAAATATTTATTCACAAAGTGTCTCTGTATCAGTTCCAGGCAAGAAAAAGCTCCCTGAGCCCCTTTCTTCATTTAGATCCAAATGAAAACATTTCACAGGTTAATCACAGGCTGTGACAAGCACTAAGACATTCCATACTGGGGTTTCTGGTTGACGATAGATGATTTCTAATCATAAATCACACAGCAAATTAAACTTGCTGATAACATAAATCCCACTGGATCTGTTATATTATACAAGGCCAGTTCATCCACTGAATACAATAATAATCTGTGGTAGAAGCCTGATTTATACATGACGTGGCCCATGGGTAAAATCCCTTACCCATGTGTGCGCTTCATGTGCACCCCAGACATTTAAATGCACACATAGGATAGCAACTTATGAATCACCTCAGAAGTGGAAATGCATCTCCATCAAAGAGGACATAGATTTTCATAAAATTTGCATATGCTAATTTAGGGTGACCATATTTGGGAAACCAAAAAAGAAGACACCTAGTGTGTGTGGGGGGGGAAGCAGCTTTCTAAGTCCTGCAGAAAGTACGTTATTCCCCCGCCACCTTAAAGAACCCGATTGGAGTGGAGGAGGGGAAATGATTTCATTCTGCACCACCACCATCCACTTCAATTGGGGCCTTTTCTATAATGTCCACAAATGACCCACTTTCCCCTTTAAGACCTCAATTGGAGCTCGGGGTGGGGGAATGATGTGCCTCAAGAAAGCATGTCACTCCCTCCTGCCATGCTAATGGCAGCCTTAAAAGGGAAGGTGTGTCATTCCAGGACATTATTGAAAATTATAGAAAATCCCCCCTGACACCATGGAAAGAACAAAAACCAGGACAAATCCGGGGAAATCCTGACAGTTGGTCACCCTAGCTAATTTATATGCCATAGTGTGGAGGTCTTTGACCAGGTGACCCATGTGCCTTTCTCTGTTTGCAGTCCAGGTGCTGTTGATGGGAAAATTCAAGGCCCAGCTCTTCCTTCTGATGGTTCTTTATCTTTACTCTAAAACTGGACAGGACAGCCCTTGTAATAGTGGATACCTTCAAAATAGTAGGGTGTCCACATGAAAACAGTTGTATTGAAAAGAGAATTTCAGCAGGTGTCATTTGTATGCATACAGCAGCTGGTGAAATTCCTTCTTCTTCACAACAGTTAAAGCTGCAGGAGCCCTGCCCTCTTTTGGAGAGTGACCTGATACAAGTCAGGGCAGGGCTCCCACAGCTTTAACTGTTGTGATGAATTAAAGCCCATTTGAGTTCAGTGGGATTTATTCCTAAGTAAACATGCTGAAGAGTCAGCAAAACAAAGTTGGGACATTTCACAAAATAATATCTCCTGGAATGATTGAGTCTATTTCATGAATTTTTGGTCTCATCACAGTTTCTTGCCAGCCCTAGTAAACATATATGGCTTTAAAAGGGGCTTAGACAAATGCATGGAGGAGAAGTCTATCAATGCCTACAAGTGATGATGCCTTATTGGTTAACTCAGGATGCTTCTAAATTACTAGTTGCTGAGGAACAAAAATGGGAGAAGGCTCTTGCCGTCCAGTCCTGCTTGTGGGCTTCTCAGAGGCATCTGTCTGGCCAATGAGAAAACAGGTTGCTGGACTAGACAGGCTTTTGGTCTGATCTACCATGACTCTTCTGATGTTGTTACATATCAAGTTCTACTTAGAATGCTTTTCCATTTCCCATTACAAGTATTTATTGCTGTTGAGCAACCTTCCCCAAAATGCCACCCTCCTGATGAATTGGACTTCAACTCCCAGCATCCCAACCAGGGTGGCCATTCAGAACACCATTTTATTTTCCAAGCTCCTGTCTTCAAGCCTACAGTTTCTTAATTTCTGCCTTTGTTTTTATTCCATTGTAATTGCTGAGAGTAATAGCTAAATGGCAGGTCTAAAGTACAACGGGATTAACAGATCACCATTTAGGGGTTAGTACTCTTCACTGTGTTTTGGGATTATGAAAGACTCAATTTCATGAGACAATGCACTCCTGTAAACCTTGGAGATTAATATGGAGATTTACTCTTGAGAGGCCTCAAAAGTATTAAAGTGGCATTTTTGCTGGTTGAAGAACAGACATATTCTAGTGGAAGAATCATTTACTGCATTTAGGTGATTAGGGGCCTTCCTAGACGAGGGTTTAGCCTGGTGCGAGGCCCGGGCTCCCTGCTGTGCATGCAGATGACACACAGGGGATCCTGGGGTCAGGCCGGGCTAAACCCTCCCTTGACCCGGGATAACCGGATCCACTTGTGACCGGGTTTTTCCACAGCCCTGGGCTGAGCCCGGGGCTGCAGAAAGTCTAGCTGGTTCCGCGGCTTTTCCCAGCTGCTCGCTTACTCGTGAGTAGCTGGGAGAAGCTGCGCACTGGGCACAGCGCTGCATAGGAGCGCTGTGCCCATTGGAGGAATCACGGGGGGGGGGGAGAGATGGGGGCCGGGGGGGAAGAGTGAGGAGGTGAGCAGGGGGGCATCAGACATTGGGGGAAATTGGGGGCAGGGGGGAGCGGGGAACCCTTTATTTTTTAAAAAAACCCAACTTACCTTTTCGTTGGTGCGCTCCTGCGCACATGGCCCCTTTAAAAAAATTTTTAAAATGGAGGATGCGACGGGGCTTTCCTTTCCCCGTCACGTCTGACGTGTGGAAAGGAGCAACGTATGGAAAGCTGCTCCTCCCACACAGATTCTGAGGTAGGTCTAGCAAGGCCCTAAGACTTAGATGGGTTTAAAAGCCTTTTCTGTGTCAAAACTCAAAGTGCAAGAAAAAATGGCTACATTCATTGAAAATGACCAATATGATATTTATTTATTTATTTATTTATTTAAGGATTTTTATGCCGCCATTCAGCCAAAAAAGGCTCTCACGGCAGCTTACAAAAGTATTTCTTGACAGTCCCTGCCCACAGGCTTACAATCTAAAAGACATGACACAAAAGGAAAGGGGATTGGGAGGGAGGAGGAGGAGGGGGAAAAGGAAAGCAAATTCAGGCACTACAATCTTAGTTGCAAAGATTGTATGCATACAGTGTTTATATGGAGAAACACTGACACCATGCAGATGCAACCCCACAGACTGCATATATTTGACCCAAATAAGAAACATAAAGTACATTTATTTATTCATTGATTGGTTATTTAGATTGATTAGATGCCTTGTAAAACAGATTCTCTCAGAGTCGTACAAAGTGTAAAATCAAACAAAACACAGCAATGTTAACCTGGTGACTCAGTCTGAATGAAATTGAGTAATATTGTTGTTGTTTTATTATGGTTTTAATTTTTGTGAACCGCCCAGAGAGCTTCGGCTATTAGGCGGTATAAAAATGTACTAAATAAATAAATAATTCTGCAATATGAGTCATCATAGCTCATTGTCCCAGGTTCAACCCCTGGCATCTTCAGTTTAAAAAGAGACGAAAGTATACAGGTGGGGGAAAGGGAGAGTCCTCTCTGAATCTTGGACAGCCATGATCAGTCAGAGCAGACATGCTAGATTCAGCGTCTGCAGGAATCTTTGCGCCCAGAAATACAAAGTCTGTCACTGCTCCTTTGCTGGAGTTTGGTTATATACATCTGTAAAAATATCTACGTGTTGATGAAATAGCTTAATTTAAGAGTCAGTTATGGTCCAATGAATAAGAACATAAGAAGAGCCATGCTGGATCAGACCATTCAGCCAACCAGTTGCCCATAGGAAACCCACAAGTAGGATGTGAGTGCAACAGCACCATCCCACCCATGTTCCCCAGCAACTGTGGTACATAGACATACTGCCTCTCATATTGGAGGTGGCTTATATCCGTCAGGGCTAGTAGCCATTGATAGCCTTCTCCTCCAGGAATTTATCCAACCCTCTGTTAAAGCCATCCAAATTGCTGGTTATTACTACATCTTGTGGAAGTGAATCCCTAGTTTAACTATGCATTGTGTGAAGAAGTCCTGAATCTCCTACCAATCAGCTTCATGGGTTCTAATATTAAGAGAGAGGGAGAAAAATGCCTCCCTATCTACTTTCTCTAGTGTCACTAGGACCTGAACTTAAGCTTAGGAGATTTGGGTTCAAGTCCCACCTCTACTGTGGTCTCATTACACTATTTCTCCCAGGTCCTCACAGTGCAATCCACTGTGCAAAATAGTTTCTCAGAACTATTGGGGTCCTCTGATTCAGTGGGGCTTCTTTGTGTGTAAGCTTGTGTAGTACTGGAGCAGCTTTCCCCCAACTGGTGCCTTTCAGATGTTTTAGACTCCAACTCACATCAGCCCTGGCCAGCATGGCCCATGGGAAGGGCACCATCTGAGAAAGCTGGATTAGAAAGCTGAGAAAGCTGGATTATTCTATGATTCTATAGGTATGCTTTAGGGTGGATTCCTGCATTGAGCAGGGGGTTGGACTCGATGGCCTTGTAGGCCCCTTCCAACTCTGCTATTCTATGATTCTATGGGTAGAGCCACAGTGATTCATTTAATTGGTTTTGTGGGGGAGAAAACTCACAAAAAGATAACAAAGCACATTGCAGATTCAGAGTTCCTTACAGAGGATTAGGGACAGTGTTTCTAATTTCCAAGCGTTTTCCAAGCTTGGCTGAGCTCAGAGTATAGGCGGAGGGGGCCATCACATACAAGGCTTCCAGCAGTCCTTTTCTCTAATCACCACAACCCTGTTCCAAGAGCATCACATTAAGCATCACCCCTCGTGTCCTCTTCAGCCATTTAAAAAAATAGCTACCGAGACCCTGCAGAGATTCAATCGTATCTCTGCTTCGACGTGCAGTCGTAAGAGTTCATTGCTACAGGCTTGAAGGTAGCTTTCTTGCTTTTAACAAGCAATCTTCATAACTTGCTAATTAAACAATAAGTATAATGAAAAACTGTTAATTGCTTAGTTGCATTTTTTATGATCTAATGGGAGTTTTTGATTATAAAGCACTGTTGTGATATGAAGCCTGTAATGACAAGGGGGAAATGAGCCTGATTTACTGGCGTTCAGCAGCAATGTCTTTATTGCCTTCCAAATAAAACAACCCATCTTCTTCCTTTACAACATATTGGTTACACTACCACAACTACTACCACCCACTCTGATCCCATGTCCTGGATACCATCTTAAAAGCATGAAGGATGGTGGAATATGTGAGCTGCATATATAAATAACAAAATGAAATGGCAGACACTGAATACCAGGGCAGGTTGCATGCAAAGATATGTATGTTAGAAAAAGATCCCCAAGAAAATAAATGTGTGTGTGAGAGCTTTTGTGTGTGTGTTCTATCTATCTATCTATCTGAATGATGAAGAAATTGGATGGAATGGACTTAAGGCTGAATATACATGAAAGTGACATGGGATACAAATAGACTGATTAATGCATTTCTTCTTAAGCGTTATTAAGATAATGTAGATGTATTTTTATTTTCATGTAAGCTGCTTATTTTAAGTTCTTGACAGAAAAGTGACATATTCACTAATAAACGAAACCAAACTGAAGTCATAACTTTAGGTCCGCAGCACACAGAAGTTCGTTTTCTGCTTTATTTAACAGGAACGGTTGAAAGGCGATAGGAGGGAATTGTTATTATCAAACACTCAGTGGAAGGCTATTTTTCTTTGCAGTTCTCCCTGGTCTCTTTTCTAGGCGCATTCAAAAGAGACTGATGCCCCCCCCTCCTATCCTGCCCCCTGTTTTCAGGGTTCAGTTTTCATGAGTTGGTCAGTATCAATTTCAGTCCCACCTCCCAGGACTTATTTACGTTATCACTTTTCAGGAGATAACAACCCATAAATCAATCGGATATTTGGTGTATTTAGACCTCCAAGAAGTTAATTTGAGGGTGACGAGAATTAAAAGTGATTAAAGGAGGCCTTGATAATCAAGAACTAATTTCCTCACCTCTGATATGTTGACATAATGGGCAGAGCAATCCTATGAAGGCAGGGGATGGAGAAGCCAGGACAGAAGAATCACCACCTCCTAAGATCTGCCTAGGATGGATTGGGTGGGGAGAGGGGGGAGAGCAGCTTTCTTCCCCCTTTTTCACACCCCCTTTCCCTTTCATTTATTTTTCTGCTGTTGGTTTCAATGGAAGGGAAAACATAATTTTTCTCCTGTTCTGGGGAAGGGGTGGTTTCTGGGAGGTCCTTTAGAGTTCTGACTGAAACCTGGAGTGGATTCACTGCTCCACTGACACTGTAGCCACCAGAGTCCATTGAGTGTCTGTGGCCAGATCTACACCAAACAGGATATAGCACTATGAAAGCAGTATATAAGAGGCAGGAGCCACACTACTGCTTTATAGCAGTATTGAAGTGCACTGACAACTGTTGGGGCCCATTGACACATACCATATAACACTTTCATAATGCTTTCATAACGCTTTTATAGTGCTATATCCTGCTTGGGGTAGATCAGTCCTATGTCTCTCTCTTTGAGTATCATCAGACAAGCATTTTATAGCACACTTATTACTGGTCATGGATGTTTACGGGTCCTTTTCACGATGACGTGCGCCTCCTATGTGTCTCCCACTCCTTTTGCTCTTTTTTCCGTCAAAAATAAGACCCAGGAAATCTGAGGTTTTTTTTACTATCACGATACCTACTGCCATTTCCTGCTGTGCGCAAGAGAAGCAGCATAAATGTAAGCCTATGCGGCAGGGTCTTGCTATTTACTGTTTTACGCTGTACAGCACCATGTACATTGATGGTGCTATATAAATAAATAAATAAATAATAATAATAATAATAATAATAATAATAATAACAACATGATAAAAATGCCCACTGAATGCCCCCCATGGTCGTTGCTTGCTTCCTCTTTCTTCCTCGTGTGAAGAAAGTGGAAGCATTCCATCCCTACTGTGGGACAAAAGCAGTGATGGTAGAGAAATGTGATTTCCACCCCCCCATCTGATAATGCTCTCTTTGTCTCAGGTTTAAATTATGTTTTAATCATAGTTCTAAGGTACACCTCTCCTTTCTCTTATTTTCCCAGGCAGACTTCAAACTTGTTGTTTTTAAACAGGAATGACTAAACTGGAATATTAAATACAAATGAGAGAGCGACCTGAGGAAGACCATGCCGTTCTTATACTGTATATTTTATTTTGAGAAATGTCGAGTTTTCCCTTGGCCCTGAGAATGCGGGTTTGCAGCATGACTGGCTGAAAGTCTCTGCGGAAGCGATCAAACTCAGACCTCAAAGGTAATGTTATGCTTTGCTGGTTTGTTCTTTTTTTATTTTTTATTACCGTAATAAAGACTTTTCGAAATGGCTGCCGCTGCATATAACTGGTTTACCGGTCTACTTTTATGGGTGCCTCGTGACCTCCTGGGTCGAGATATGCTTGTATTAACTGAGCTTTTTAAATTGCTAAGGGTTTGTTACTTACATCTGAACATGGCTGTATACTTCAGTCTTGATTCCTAGGGTCATTATGTATCACAGAACAGAATAATGTTAGTACACAGTTTTCTCTTATACCTCATTTGCAATAGGATCCTACAAAGAAGTTTGTACCAGTAGAACATACCACATTAGAAATTATAAGTGGGCTTTATTTAAAGCATTTCTGGGCCCGTTCAGAAAACACTGAGGGCTCTGTGGTTAGCTTAACCATGCTTCTCTGTGCTTAGCACTAACCACAAGCCATAAGCTTGCACACGACACTGTTAACCCTGTCTGGTTCTCAGTTTCCTTAACCACACACTAACCACAAAGCAGTTAGATGAGTACCTGAGTGCTCCGAATGCTTCACCCCATATCCCATCAGCCCTTGCGGTAAGAGAGCCAGCAGTTGCGCAATTTAGGCTATTTCGGCCACTCTATACTGCTAGCTCTATGATTTTGGCCCCATAACCACAGGTGCTTGTCAGATGACACCTTAAGCCGAAGTTAGTGCCGCTAACCCTGCTGCAGAACAGGGCTAGTGAAGCTGACCACAATGTGGTTAGTGGAGGCACCTGGTTAAGGAAAACACATGTGAGATGACGTTAACCCTGCTACTTAACCAAAAACCCTTAACCAGCATGGTTAACAATGTCATCTGAACAGGACCACTATCTTGCTCCTTAACCAAAAAGGCTCCTGGAGTGGCTTACATACAATCAACGAAAACAAGACAGCCTTACAAACTAAAAGAACATGACACAAAAGGGGGGGAAAGCAAGGAGTCTTCCAGCAGGGTTGATGGAAAGGCCAGCTGGCCGGCCTACCTCACCTCCCTCTGCTGCAGCCTGCTGGAAAAACTGTTGGTGGCAACTGTTGAGGGAGGAACTTGGTGGAGGTGGTCTTTCAGCAGAGCTGGTGGAATGGCTCTGCGTCCCATCTTTCTGATAATAGGCAAGGAGACAGGCAACTGGGTGAGGCTATGTGGTTTTCTCAACCCCAAACCCATTATACCTGAGTGACAAGTTGATTTAATTTCTGTTGTCTTCACTGAATCTCATTGAAAATCATCACATTTCTTTTGTCACTTAAAGCTGATTAAGCCCCGGGCCTTTAAAAAGGGTGTGTGGCTTCCAAGTCTCCAATCTGACACTTATGTTGGAGCCAGCCAAGAAAGCCAAGAACAGGGGACAGTGAAATATGGTTGACATCTGAGGTCATGGTTTTTATAGCAGATGTGGGGGCTGTGAAGATCCTTGAGAACAGGAAGGTAATGAAGCTTGGGGAAATCTTGAGCATGCTGACAATAGCTAAAATTACTATATTTCATGAAACGTAAAAATGAATATAAAATTGCCCATTTCTTAAATTATAGTTTGTTACTTTAAAGTAGCCTCCCCCAATCTAGTGGCTCCAAATGTTGTAGACTACAACTCCCATCACCTCTGGCCATTGGTTATGCTGGATGGTGCTGAAGGGAGTTGTAGTTCAAAAACATCTGGAGGGCACCAGGTTGGGGAAGGCTGCTTGAAAGGAAAGCAACAGGGCTGCCCCATAAAGCAGGCTTTCCTCAATGGAGCACCTGGCCTTCACTCTGGGGATGAGTGTTTGAAGAGTCTATTAGGGTCTACAAGTTTGGTATAGAGGATGAACTGGTGGGACAGACAGAAGGAGTTTGCAGTAGGGATGCATGGAAAAAAATTGATTGGAAAACAAGCAAGCATGCCCCATTTGAAGCTCTGAGTGCAAGTACATATCTGCTCAAAATATTCACAAATCGTCGAACACATGCTCGCATTCATCCTGTTCCCAATTTCCAGTTCGACTTGCACATATGTCCTCAGCAGATTGAATTGGCCCCGCTTTGGCCTGTGGAGGAAATGTACACAAATTTGAGGAAATTTGCGCAAATCTCTCCTTCGACTGCTGTTCAATTTGTGCAGCTTTCCCATTCACACAGAGCATGCAGCAAATGCAAACGGGAAGTGGGCATTGAGCAGGGGGTTGGACTCGATGGCCGTGTAGGTCCCTTCCAACTCTGCTATTCTATGATTCTATGATATGAGTGGCGAGGCGATGTTGGGAGAATCCTGGTGATCTCAAACATTGCCTGTTCGCCCATCCCTAGTTTGCAGCTGACTGCCTCTCCTGTTTCCATTATGAACCTGTCTGAAAGCACTTAACTGCTCTAGTCATTGATAGCAGAAAAATGGAAAGGAGATGGCCGGAAGACATCCTGGCTCTGTAGTCCTAGGACCAATTGGGCTAAGGAGATAAACTGCCATACAAAGTCCTATTTATGCCCCTATTCATTTATAATCCCTCCTCCCCTAAATATTTTGGGCACTTCTGCAAACATCAGGGGTCTCTGAAGACTGCTGACACCTCCTTCTTTTGCATGGGTGGTGACATTTTGAACAGCACTCGAAGACCTGAGTTTAGTATTCATATATATGATACTGGTAAGTGATTAGTTAAACCTCATTTTCAGGTAGCAAAATGGTGGGTGGGGGAGAGATTGTCAAGTATTCTCCTTGGGGTGGGTGGGGGTGGGGCAGAATTCTCTAACAGTCTGGAAGACCCTTCCTAAAGACATGTCTCAGGAAATTTCTCAGAAAATCCTCTTCTGAAAAATGTAGGCTCAGAATGAAACTATCTTGTAAATGCATGCTGGTGGATGAAGGGTGCAATGAGCAAACAAAGGATGATGGGAAGGGGAGGAGCCAAGTCCATTACCTCCTTCAACAATATTAAAACGATGTTAAACAATAATAAACCTGCTTCTGAAGTTTTGCCTAAAATTCTCTACCCTATTTGCAGAAGATGAAATGGGGCAGGTGTTCAGTGAATATTCCCCAAACGTTCAGAGGACATGCAAACTTGAACATTCACAGTAGTTTCCAAGAAATTTCAGTCCAGCCAATCAAGTGGTGGCTACCATACAAATATCCCACATAAGGTTGCCACCTGTTTTTCTTGCCAAAGGCTTTGAGTATTTAAAAGTTTGAAGAGAGACAGAAATTAAATAATTTCTAGTGGGGTAGCCATGTCAGTCTATTGCAACAAAAAATGCATTGAATCTTTTGGCACCTTAAAACTAACACATTGATTCTGGCATAAGCTTTCATGGACTACAGCCCACTTCATCAGATGCATGGAGTGATATGGACAGTTTCAGTTTATCCACAGAAAATATGTCGTGGTGGGGGCAAGGAGAGATTGTAAACATTGAGGTCAGATGGAAATCAAATGCAAAAAGTGACTATCACATTATTAACAGACAACACACTAAGCCATGGTGCTTAAGCATTTTGAGCTAAACACTAGGGGTGTTCAGAGTGCATCTTCTCTGCTCCTAAAATTGGAGCAGTGCTCTGATGAGGCAATTCTCCACTCTTATTTCCAGAGTGGCTCTGTCTCTCCACCCCATTGGATTACCCATTGGAGAACTGCTCTTTTTCAGATAACCACCCTATTATAGCCTATAGAAGCCAAAATGCTTACAACTCTGTCATTTTTAAAGGTAAGAAGATGAAACTTAGCACTGTGAGAGCACTTAAGTAGGGATTTAGCCATGCCAAGTTTGAAGCTGGTCCCCTCATCCCTTGAATTTTAGGGGGGGAGATTTAAGTTTGAGGTTTTAAAATTATTTTAAAAAAACACTGTCATATTTAAAGATAAAAAGATGAAACTTGGCACCCTGGTAGCTCTTAAGTAGGGATTTAGCCATGCCAAGTTGGAAGCAGATCCCTTCATCTCTTGATTTTCAGGATTTTTTTTTTAAAAAAATCCCACTCAAACTATTCCCCTCCTCATACACACACACACACACACACACACACATAGAACTGTATAGGACCTTTTATCCTTTACTTTGTTGATGTACAGTTGTGCATCTTCAGTTTATAAAAAATAGAGATCTGCTATGTTCCCTTACTGTTTGCTCTACTGGGGTGAATGGGTCACTATGAGAGGTCAGACAAGAACAAACATAAATATAATACCTTTATTTGTTATATATATTTTCAAAGCATATAAACTTGAGTCCTGTCTTCAAAACAGGAGATACTAGTACTAGCAGTAGCAAACTTTTCTCTTGCCGCCCCTTCTTCTCTTGACTTTACGCCTGGCTGAGTTGTGTCCATACTTGTGGTACACAGATCAGCCTCTGGTACAAGATTCTTTTCCGTATCGGCTTGTGAGATTGTATGTATTTACACTGCCTGCTAGTCATCATCACTTCGTGGGACAACTCAATTCCATGGAATGGTTTTCATTATTTTCATAATGTGAGCCATTTCCCCATAATCCTTCCTTTCAGCCAACATTTTTTCAAGAAGTGAAGAAAATTGGTTGTAGTTTCATTCTAGTTCAGACACAGCTCCCATAATTTATACATGTGGTATATGGTACCAAGTCGACACACATGGGGGACTTTGATTTTTGTAGGAGGTTAGTTTCTGAAAGTTCTGCAAGCTCTCTTGAGAGAAGATGAAATTCATAAGGGGAGTGGAACTTGGACTCTTTCTCGCTCCACAAGCTAGCAAACGAATGAGTTCCAGGGCAGGGAAAAATCTGTTATATCATTTGCAATCCCTTCCCCTAAGCACTGTGATTGGAGTGGGGCAGGGATGAGACTGTGGCTATTGGTTAGCCACAGATGTCAATCCCAAAACTATGTTGCCTAAAAAACCTTCATAGAACTATGGATCCATTCGGGGCTCCGAATGATCTTCTAACTGCACCGCGGGTTTCCGACAGTTTTAAAACCACCCCCTAACTGCACCACGATTTCGGAGGTCCATTGGAGGTCCATCGGAGCACACATCCCTACTAAACACTATGGCTTAGTGTGCTGTGTGAACCATTCCTAACCATAGTGGCTACATAACCACATGCTCACTAACCTAAAGTGTTAGTGGCTTAACCACGGCTTAGAATGTTGTCTGAACAGGCCCGTAGTGTGATATATATCTATTATTCTAATTCAAGCTTCAGGCAATAGAATTAAATCTGTTGATACATTCTAACTCAACTCTAATCTCCATCTGAAGTTTAAACAGGTGCAGCTTTGCCATCCACTTGATTGCATGCAAATAAGACTGTCTCTTGGTTTTCTGCCTGTGGCTATGCCTTGAATTACCAAATGAATGTTTCTCTATCATGACAATTTTAGTTAACTGTTGGGGCAAGTGGAAGGGAGTTTTCTTAGAGCAGGGGTGGGGAACGCGTGGCTCTCCAGACAATGTTGGATTGCACCTCCCATCACCCTTCACAATTGCCTATGCTGGCTAGGGCCGGCTGATGGGAGTTGCAGTCCAACAACATCTGGAGCGCCACATGGTGGGTCACGATTAGGGGCTGTCTTCTTCGATCAGGCAGAGTTTTTTTTAGTTTAGCATTCTGTATTCTATTCTGCCAGATGCCTAAGGAAGCTTGCAGCCAACGTATGTACAAAATGGCTTTGCCATTTGCCATGTATCCCTCCCATTCCCAATTTCTGTTCTGCTGATTGGATGCTTGGCAGAAAGGAAATGGACACTAACCCTGTGTGCTGCTACTGCAGACCTATTTCATCCAAACTGCTGATGAGCCATAAAGTGGTTGAGAATGGGATTGAGAGAAACTCACCTTTGATTCTCATTGATTAGTGGCTTGGCAGAAGAGGGATGGACAGCCACTCCTGCCCCTTCACGTTTTCCCCTCCATTGCCAAAAATTGTTGAAGGACTGAAACTTTGGGCTGAAACCATTCTTTCCATAATGCCACCCAAACTCCCCCTGCCCCATATGGCCAGCCTACAGCCCACTGCAGAATGAGCTGCCTTCTGTTCTCCTATCCTGACCCTGAGCAAAGTAATAGTGTCATCACTGTTGGGCTGGAGGGAAGAATTGGGCTCAGATCTATCAGGGGGATGGTTCCATCAAGGATAAAATGGAGAGGAAGAGGACCAGGTAAGCCACCTTGGGTTCCTTGCAATAATAAAAAGGGTACTTGGCCTTAAACAGCTTGATCAAAAGAATTAGAGAACTGAACAATTCACCTTTGAGAAGTATGTTTCCACTCCACTCCACCACACAAGGCCACAAGATCCACTGCTGGGTCTCACAATCCTGTCTCTATTTCCACCGCTGGAAATGCAGAATGGCCTTTGGTCTCATGGTTCCAGACCTTCTCGTGTTGTTGCTAGTTGCGATGAGATGAAGGTATCTGTCCATTTGAAAAGGTCTCTGGCTGTGTCACAACTACAGTGATTTCAAATTAGCCATTCATCTCGCAATTTGAATTTGTCACCCGTCTTACTGCAGCCTGGCGGCCACCATAAACTGAGATAGGCTGTACCTCTCCTGCCCCTGACCACGCATAGAGCATTTTATTAGCTGGCAAATACAGTTACCACTTGTGGCCTGGCATGAAATATTCATCGGCTCCTCTGTTCACAAAAGATTGGCTGTTAACTAGTTGGGAATATATGAGAAAACAGCCAAAGGAATTACAATTGATTTTCTTGTCTTATCGGTGAAAGCACATACTGTATTATTAATACAACGCATTTGGTGCAGTTATATCAATTGGGGATTCAAATCATGATAAAAAAAGTTTCTGCATTTCTTTTCCAACTTCACATTGCCCCAGTATATCCCCCACTATGTTAAATAGTTAGCCAATTAGTTTTTAGAAACTGAAATTCCTTAGGAGTGCACATATTCATGGTGTGGGTGGGTGTGCTTTAAATGATTTCCCCATCCATGGTCCACACTAGAAATAATTTGCAGGGAAGGACCATGTGGATTATACCTCCCCCACCCCATACATTTTCTGAGGCGTTTCCAGAGTCTGCATATGTCTCAAGGTGATGAGACAAGGAGGCCATCACAGAGAAGCAGTTTTCTATGAACATGATTTTAAAAAAGACAATAAAAAGTATTGCGATAACCAATCCTGAGCATTCCTGGATAGGAATGCTTAGAAAGCAATGCTTAATAGCACATAAGAGCAATTCTGGCCTGCTTTCATTGGCCTGCTTTCATGTTCCTGAGCCTGATTCAAGATGTAGGTTTTAACCTATAAGCCTTACACGACTCGGGACTGCAATACCTGTTGGAATGCCTCTCCCGACCTGAACATACCCTGACACTACGATCAATATCGGGGGGGGGGGGGGCTCCGAGTGCCATCTCCAAGAGAGGCAACAAGGGAAAGGGCCTTTTCAGTGGTGGTCTCCCCAACTATGGAATTAACTCCCCACTCAGGCCCGCCTGGCGCCAAAACTGTAATCTTTTCAGCACCAGGTTAAGACTGTCCCTACTCCCAGGTATTTAATGGTATTTGATGGGGCATTTATGGCAGGCATCTAAATAGGTTCATTATTTTAATGGATCAGTTTTTAGCTATCTAAATTGTTTTAAATTTTACGTATTTGTAATTTTATGCTGTGTCTTGTGCTGTATTTTATTATCTTATGAATTATTGTAAAGTGCCCAGAGACCTTATGTTATTGGACAGTATAGAAATGAAATAATTTTACTACTACTACTACTACTAGTAGTAGTAGTACTATACATCAGAGTTGGGAAACTGTTTAGCTCTGGGGGCAGTTTACTTTCCAACTCACCCTCCCCCACAGGAGACAGATGACTCCTGCCATTCTCTGTATGGAGGCATTCTAGACTGGTTGCTCCCACCTGTGCATACTGAAGCCTCCCATGTGGCACCTAGGACAGAAAGGCACTTAGCACACTCTCCCTGTTACCTCCCCAAGCCCCTGCTAGCCTTCCAGGGTCAGGGCTTGGGGAGGGGGAGGGGTTTGGGGAGGCAAGGGGAGGGGCTCGCAGAGGGAGCCCAAGCCTCTGTGGGATGGATGGGGAACCTCCATATGCCAGAGATCCCCCATCCTTGCTATACAAGTCTATTCAGAATAAAGACCCATTGAGTTCAATGGGACCTTATCCACATTAATGTGTATAGGATGACAGCCTAAGGCAGTTGGTACATTTTTCAACTGTTTGTAAACAAATAATGTTGCCCTGGAAAGGATCACTGAAGGCCACTTTTAATATTTCACTGTTCTTGTCCTTGTAATATCAGGAATCTGCATGCTGTGTTATATATTAAGACCAGAAGGCATGGGACGCTCTTACATGTTTTAAAATAAGGAAACCTCAGTGTGGATAGTGCTTGGCATGGGAGACTACCCAGAGTCCCCTCTGGAAAAAAGAGTAGGCTTTAAAAGTAACAAATAATAAAATAAAAATATTGATTGATTTGATTTATTCCCAACTCTTTCTAGCACTCAAGGTGGATGCAAGGCAACAAACATAAGAATACAAGGCAGCAAACATCTGCGTTCTACTGTATATCATATGAAGGGGGCTGTGACCAATCATGAGATGCCCTGGCACATGTACCTCTTCCATATGCACATTTTTTTAAAAAAAAGTTGCGTGCACACTTTACTCTTTAGATATACGTGTTAGACGCTTTAGGAGTGCACCTTCAAAAGCAGCACCTTCAAAGGCAGTCCTAAGTATGATGGCAGCATGTGTCAAGGTTCTTGGGTCACATCTCATAGTTAGGGTCACCATGTGTCCTACATTATGAAGGAGTAGCTCCCTCTTTGTACTAGCGTGCATACCGAAGCCTCCCACCTGGCAGTGGGATACCTGAGAGAGCGTTTTCTCCCTTATCAACCTGCCCAGTCACTGAGATCATCTGAAGGCATGTTCCTGATGGTTCCACATGGACCTATGGTTTGATTAGAGCTCATCAGGACAAAAGACTTCGGTGTGGTGGTCCCCTTCCTATGGAATCCCCTGCCTTTGGAGGTCAGGCAGGCGCCAACATTGTATTGCTTTCAGTGCCTGCTGAAAACGGTGTTTCAGGAAGCTGTCCTTGAATGATTGGCCTTTGTTTTACCAGAACTCAGGTTTAATCAGAACTTTGTTCTTTTTAAAATAGTATTTTTTTTAATATGGTGTTTTTATTCTTTTATTCTATTTGTTGTTTACCACTCCAAAAACTTTTGGATGGGGAGCGGTACATAAATATTGTAAATAATTAAATGAAATATGTGAAGGGTTGTCAAAGGACAGTCTGCTATTTGAAGATGCTCTCTATCTGAAGGACTGTCCAGTCCAAGTCCAGTTGGAAAATAAAGAACCGTAAGATGGGAGAAAAGGGGGCTTGAAGCTGCCCATCAACATTTAGCTCCGGGACAGAAGACTGAGCAGTTGCTTGGGAACATGGGTGGGAGGGTGCTGTTGCATTGTGTCCTGATTGTAGGACCCTAGTCGACAGTGATTGGCCACTGTAGGAACAGAGAGCTGGATTAGATGGACCCCTTGGTCTGATCCAGCATGGCTCTTCTTGTGTTCTTACATTCTCACACAGGTCTTCTGGTCACAGTCTTCCCCACTATGGTGCCTTGTATACTGTTTCTATTGAAATTATAGCAACTATTTTCAAATTTGCATGTAGAGATAGAAATTAACATGTGCAATTTTTATGCTAATTGGTATCCTCTTCTGTCCTCCTTTTTTTTGGTGGCGCATTCTCCCTTTTTTGTTTTTTGTTTTGGTGATGCGTAAGCAGCCACCATAATCATTGTCACACTGGACCTTTTAAATATTACCAATTTTGTCATGTTCCGACCGTCAATTCCTTACTTGCATTTTTAAAGGATAACATCTGACACGGCACTGATGTATGCAGCTTAACCTAATAAAGAGGTAGCCTCTGATGCAGAAGAAATGGAATTCTGGGGTTTCAGTCGACACCATTTCTGTAGAATCAGACAAATGTCTCTGTGTTGAAAGTTCTTTAAGGTCAGATGATGAATACGGGGTACAACCCCTTCTCTGTCCCTCTGAAGTTAGCCATTGGCGCCTGTCCTAAGACATTTTGGCCACCTTTTATTTCTAACGCTTTCTTATTATAGCTCTATCTCATTAGCAATGATATATCCGCAAGCTGGCTGCCAAAGGTTAACTGTGACATGGAAGAGTCTCTTAGCATTACAAACCCCTCTGCTCCACCCATTTGTATTCATTTCAGTGGCTATTGCAGGCTCCATGAGCTGGTTTAACAAGTCTCTGAAGGTCTCTTTTACTTACAGAGCACAAGTAAAATGTGCAAAAAGAAGCAATTACAGCTTCTTCCTCCTTCACTTGCTCCGTGTGCATCTGATTCAGACACCAGTGCGGCTAGGCCTGCAAGATCAATTGTCTGAAAAGGGCTCTTGCTATTTGTGCATTCAGCTGTGCTTTCCTCGTTCGGTTGTCTCACTGCACAGCTGCCTCCTTGCATGCCAGATAACCTAATAATAGACTGTGGCTGAAGCTGGAAGATTGTAATTCTTTGAGTTTATTTTTAGTGATACTCTTCCCCCAGGGCATGCGTCTTGGACATGGCCCTCACCTGAACACTGATACCTATGAATCTCTGGGGTACTCTCAGTTCTTCCATGCATATTTCGCCCCACTCCCCAGCTCAGCTTTTTACTTTTTTTCATTTCCCTGCTTTTTTATTGTGAATGTTAGCAAAACAGAACAAAAAATACATTGTGAAAAGGAAAAACAAAGGAACATTGCATATATAGGAATATCATCATTTTATTCCATCATGTATACTGTTCATTAAAATAAAGGGGGAGAAATGCATAGGTTTCAAGAAAAGCAGACCCTATATAACATCCATTCAAATATTGATAGTGTTGTTAAGTCCTAAATCCATTGCATTATGGGAGGTGAGCGTCCTACCAACGTGATAGGATAAGTCTTTTAGCTGTCATAAGGGCTCTGAAAATCCATTTGCACAGACCATGTGTTCTTCCAAGAAGCCACTAGGTAGTTTAGGAGAACATGCACATCATTCCATATTAAAGATTATTTCAGTACAAAGTTTATCCTTATTATGACCTCCTCCCCCAAAGGGGGCGACCACTGGGCATTGCCAAAACACATGAATTAAAGAAGCATTAGGTGCATTACATCTCCAACGGTTATGCAAATTAGACATAACCTTATTGAAACGGCGTTGTGAAGTACAATAAACCCCAAACAAGATTTTTTTGCTGAATAAGACATAGCCTAAGATCCATAGAATCTTCAGATACAGAGGCTAGAGCAACAATCCATTGATTAGGCAAAATAGGACACTCCTATTCTCTATTCCAATCCTATCTTAAACCATGGGTATCATATTTATTTACTACTAAATGCTTGTATATATGGGTCATGGGTCGCTGTGTCCGTTCAGCTGCTATAAGTGTTTCTAACAATAATGGAGGCTCTGAAGTTGTGAAAGTGACTGGACCAAACCTAGACTAGATCTACACCAAGCAGGATATAGCACTATGAAAATGGTATGAAAGCGGTATATGGAGGCAGGATCTACACTACTGCTTTATAGGAGTATTGAAGTGCACTGACAACTGTTGTGGCCCATGACACATGCCATATACTGCTTTCAAACCAATTTCATAGTGTTATATCCTGCTTGGTGTAGTTGTGTCATGGGCTCCAACAGTTGTCAGTGCACTTCAATACCAGTAAAGCAGTAGTGTAGATCCTGCCCTAGATTCCAGCAAGTGTTGCATTCGCAAGTATTGCCTTTCACCCGTAGTAGGTAAATTATATTTCACATATAAGTCAGAAAATGACAAAAACTCATCGTCTGGGCCAATTAATTGATCCAAAGTAAAAATAATTTTATCCATCCATGTCTTCCACCAGAACGCTTTCTTTCCAATTCTTAAAACTGGATTTCCCCTAAAGTCAATTTTCTGTGAGAGAATGGATCGAACTGTAATTGATGTGATACTATATGCCACACCTCTCTAGCAGCCAAAATTGTAAGAGGTTTTTTAAAATTATTATTATTGTTTTAATATGTCAAGAACTATGTGCCATCCATTTGGGAAGCAGTTCTAACCATAAGGATTCAAGGATTCCAGGGTGGCAAATCTAAGTGAACTGGAAAAGACCAAAACTTAGTACAAGCCAATAGATAGGCCCAATGGTACAAAGTAAGGTCTGGAAAACCAAACCCACCTTCTTTTATTGGAAGCTGTATCCATTTCAAGGATATTCAAGGTGAGGAAGAATCCCAGAAGAAGTGACGAAACAAAGCATTAAGTTGTTGAAAGTATTTGCCATGTATAAATAAATGAATCCCACACATAACATAGAGAACTCGAGGTATAACATTCATCTTAAGTGTGTATCCCACAAACTCAGCTTTAATGGTGTCCATCTAACTATATCTCATGCAATCTCACTAATCAGCTTATTCAAATTTATTTTTATCAGTTGAGATATATCTCTGGAAATGAGTATTCCCAGATAGGTAATAAAATGAGGGCACCATTGAAACTGACCATTAGCCAACACACTAGGAAATACGCTGTCTCCAATCAGCATCAGTTCAGACTTTGACCAATTCATTAAATCACCGGACAAATCACCGGAAGTATTAATCAATTTTATCAAAGCAGGAATAGATGCCTAGAGTTTAGAAATAAACAATAAAAGATCAGCATAAAGAATAATTTAGCTTTTCACATTTCACATCACTATCATTTGTCAATGGAAAGAGGGGGATGGGAGCAGAGTGCAACCAGGCTACTAAAGAGTTAGGCCCACAGGGTGAGGACAAGGGTTATGTCCCATCACAATTGCTGTTAAAGTTATCTGTGTAGTGCCTGGAATGCAAAGTGACAATCCTCCTTGGGGGACATGTCTATGCCAGCGGAGGCTGGTTGCTCCAATGTCAGTGGGGCATTGAATCCACACCAACTTTCAATCAGAGCCCGCCAGAACTCTTAAGAAGCTACCCAAGGTGCTGAACCTATTTTGGGGATTTGGTTCAGCACCTTTGATAGCTCCTTTAGAGTTGTGGTTGTTTCCAACTAAAACCCAGAATGGATTCACAGCCCCATTGAAATTGCTGCCATCTGCCTCCACTGGTTTATGCTGAGCCTCTGCTGTGGGGATGAATGAATCTGTCAATTTCAATTTCTCTCCATTTCTCATTTTTCCAGTCTCAAAATTTTGGTTTATCCTAAACTTTGAGAATCTTTCCAATCTTAAATTTGGTTCATTCCGAACTTTGAGTAGTTTTTTTTTTTAAAGTTTGCATAAAAATTTGGACCCATTTGTGCACATTTCTCCCATTTCATGCAATTTGTATGCAATTTTGCCTCATGTACACATTTTGAGCGTGCAATTTCCCCAAATATAATGCACATTTTTTGTGTAGATTTTCTCCTAATATATGCATTTTTGTATGTGTTGTTTGACTGGAAAATTCTGCTGCAGAATTCAGAGATGGGGACATTTCAAAGAATGACTGAGTCTCAGTGCACATATTGGGTTGAAATGCGAACCAATCAAATTTCATCCCCATCCCTATGCTCAGCTGCCTGCTCACAGAACATCAGTGCTCGCAAAGCTATGGAAAGGCATTTCCCGCATTGGTATAACAGGCTTGGGGCAGAGGTGGTGGTTAGAAGGATTCTCCTCCCAGAGACGCTTTCTCCACTATACTGGCTTGTTTACAACTTGAACTGATACAGATTTCACACTTTCTCATTGCCAATTATTAGTGATGGAAGAGTCAGCAATAGATTTGAGGGTCACAGGTGGAGCAGCAGTCAAGCTACAACTCCAGGATTTGTACTAACCATTTTCAGCCCTCCTGGGTGAAATACGTGTCCAGAATATCTTGAACATATGGAACATCTTTTCTACTTCCTGGCTCACTGCATAGCAAAAGGGGATAGCTATCCCATTGAGATGTGAAGGAATGAAAGTAATCATAACACTTGGATAAGGCAGGGAGTCGGTGAACATGGTGGCTAGGAATTAGAACTATGAGCCAAATGGCTAGTTCAATTTTCACCCTCAGCCATGAACCTCAGTAGCCTTAAACAAGCCAATGAGCTGGTTCACATGATCTAAATAAGCCATGGTGGCTTACTTAAATCATGGTACGTGATGGGAACAGTTTCCATAACCAACCCTACAACAGCCTATGGGTTATTAGAGGGTTGTTTTCCCCTCCGGGAAGCCATGCTGCCTGGGTTCAGATGACATGAGAAGCCACACCTGGGCAGTGATTATGGAAATTATGCCCCACATGTGCCTCAATTTAATAAGCCACGATGGCTTAAAAATGCCACGGTGGCTTATTTTGATTATGGAATTTGTGGCCCATGTGCACTACAATTTAATAAGCCATGGTGGCTTATTCTGATCATGTGAATTGACCTACTATCACTCATCCTCTCTGTTACTCCCCCATCCTGATCGGCAATATTGGGGTTAATAATACTGACCTACCTTGTAATGATGTACATTTCTAACCCAAAATGCTAGATGTGGGGTAAAAAACACAGCGGGGCAATCAAGCAGTGTCGTCTTTACTATTTTAAGGGCCTTCGTGCAAGGCATTTGCAGTCCCCACCCCAAAGTAGCCAAATGATCCAGTGGGGAAGAGCAAGGGGGGTTGTGGATTCCCCTTCCACACAAATTTCCAACACAGGAACTGGTGATGAAGACAGCATGATGAAGCTGTTCCCCTTTTTTAATGGTGCAAGGACAGCAGCTCAGATTAAGCTCATGCCAGCTGGGATGTGATATTAGGAGCAGAAGGGAAATATGGAAGGATTGACTGGGAGGGAGGAGAAAAGAAAGTGAGTAGGAGGATACAGGACTGCCTGGTCAGTTTGGATTTCCTGATGGTTGCCACCCACCCCGCATCAGCTCTCCCCAAGGCCTCTCCCAGAAGAAGGGAGGTTGCCCATGTGTCTTACTTTACAAAGAACAGTCCTCTATTTGAAGAACTGAAAGAGGACAGTCCTCTGTTTGAATGGGTGTCCTATCAGAGTCCTGTTTAAAGACAGAAAACCCTAAGAAGGGTCAGCAGGAACCTTGAAGTTGTCCATCATCATCAGTTACCACCTTTATAGGAGACTGAACAGAGAGTCACATAGGTCTCCTGGTATTTCTACTGAAATTATAACTATCTCTGAATTTGCATCGATACATGTAAATTAGCACATGCAAATTGATATCTTCTGTTGTTCTCTTTTTGGGTGATGTGTTCCCTCTTTTTTGGAGATGTATAAGTGGCCGCCCAATGGTAGGGACATGCGAATCAGCGAAACCCAACAGTAGGGACGTGCGAATCAGCAAAACCCAAGCTCACCAAAGTTCTCCAAATTCCATCTTGGAGCATGTTGGGGCTCGAGTCCGTGTCAGATTGCAAGGGTTTCGCCCCCACTCTGAAAATCCATGCATGTTTTCATGCATATTTTTCAGAATGTATGCATCAGTTGTGCGCATCCTGTATAAGTATGCATTCTTCTCCCAATCATCAAAGTGTATTTGTATGCATTTTCAAAAGTACACTTTTTTTCAAAAGTACAGATGCATTTTTTGGGGGGTCTGCAATTCACATCGCAAGCTTGGAAATGTAAGAACTTTGACTGCAGATGGCGTCCAAGTCTGTTTGCTCGTGAAGGTGCAGACTGGGTAAATCCTGATCAAAAATGAAGTGAAGCCAATTTATCATATGTCCCTACCATAAGATTCTGTCTAGTTAGCGGTGGGCCCCTGGTAGAGCTGTTGACCTTAGAACTGCAGGTACATACAGTGAGCTTTAAAATGAGGCAGGGTTGATGAATCTAATATTGACACTTGTTAACCACTAAAGCATTTATTTCTAATTGAAGTTCTGTTTGGAAAGTACCAGTTAATTGCTGGTAGGAGATTACAACAGCTGCAAGATTGGAGCCAGGTCAAGGGATGGATGGGAGAGATGGGAGGAAAGCTTCAGTGGTAAAAAAAAGAACGGCTTGTCTCCCCAAAGCTTGTGTACTTCGCAGTCAGTACTCTCTAAATTTGTTTTTGAAAGGAGCATGCCACTGCAGTTGAAGAACTCTGAAGTTTTCATAGTTGGGTTCTTAGTCCATACAACTACGGACAGTTGTCTAGTTAGGTAAAAAAAAAAAGGGGGCGGGGAAGGTTGTGAACCTTATCCGGCTGATAGCAATCCACAAACCATTGTGATACTATGAAGAAGGGTCATGTCAGTGCTCAGATTATGGGACAAATGGGGGTGGGCTGTTATTGAAATCTGCAATCCCCCAACTCTCTCCGATTGCAGCCAAAGCATGCCCCCATCAGTAAGGGGGCTGGACACCCTTTTGGGTCATATAAACTGGGATGGAAAAATTGATGTGTTGGAGTCTGGAGGCAAAACCCAACATAAGTCCTCCTTAGAGTAGACCTACTGAAATAAATGGAATGTGAGTTAGTGATGACTAACTTAAGTTCCATTCATTTCAATGGGGTTACTCTAAGTAGGACTTATGTTGGATTTTGCCCTGGATCTAGATCTTTAAGCCATCAACCCAGTCATAAATTAAATGAGATGGTGAACTATATGCATGGGAAGAAACCAAGTTCCCAATCCCTCTCATGTTCAGGGGATCAAACTCAACCTGGTACTGAATATGGACATACTGAAAACCATACTATATTTCAGTGATGCCTGCCCTGGCCCTACTGAGGAAGAATGATGTGTACATAAAGCAACTCTCTGGGAAGATTTTTAAATATTTGCTGGTTGTCCAAGCCTCTATACTCTGCTCTCTTTGAGGACTGGGGGTTTGTCAAAATGTATCTTTCTAATGTTTGACCTAAAGAGTAAGCAGGCTATCTGAGAGACAGGTTGCATCTGTGGTGGTCATTGCTCAGGTGAAAGAGAGTCCAGCAGACTCCCAGTGCCCTGACTACAAGTTAGGTAGTCTCCAACACAATGACTACAGCATCCTTCAGCAACCTGGTATAATGGCCATGTTAGCTAGGGATGATAGGAGTTGTAATACAACTCATCTGGAAGGTTGGGAGTAGAAAAAGTCAATCTGCCACCTTGAAAGTAGGTGGTACTTAAATAAGCAAGAAAATGTTGTACATTTCCAGTCATCCTATAACATCATTCAAACCAAGACAGCAAACACGGGGTTCCTAGTCAGTGTCCCGTCCAAGTGCTGATCCAACCCAGACCTGCTTTGCTTCAGCAAAGTGGCTAGATTACTCTCGCCATGAAAGCAGTACACAATATTGTAGTGAAATCACTGACCTTTTCCCAAGTGCCATTCACCATTATAACATGAAGAATGCCATTTAAATATTCCAGTGAGAACTGGAACAGAAACCACACAGTATTTCAGGTGTGCTGAACTGTTTTTCAAATCTTTGTTAATCTGAATAAAAACGACTCCAGTCAGAGCTAACCCCAGACCCGAACTAGATAATAAAAAATGTCTTTGTGACTATCTGTTGCTGCCATGCCTTCTGGGGCCTTTATAAAATTTTATTGCCTGCTGCCATTAGTTTAGATGAGCAAGCAGCGAACATGGCCAAAGGAGAAAGGGTTTTGACCCCAGATTCCCCCAGAAATTTTTTTTGGGTGAAAGTTGGATCTACACTTTACCCTGCAGACAGTGGAGGCTGGTAGCTCTGATGTCAGTGGAACAGTGAATCCACTCCAGGTTTCATTATGAACCAATCAGAACTCTAGAGGAGCTATCCAAGTTAGGTAGATCCTTTAGAGTTCTGACTGGCTGGCTTGAACTGAAACCCGGAGCGGATTCACTTCTTCATTGACATCGGAGTCACCAGCCTCCACTGCCGGTATATTTGCCACTATTGTGTATGGGGAACTACTGTGCAGGCTGGATGGAGGCACCGTGATATCAAACAAGAAATGCTATGCATGAGACATGGGTCCTGGAGAGTGAGTAGTGGAGAATGGTGGCAGAGACCTTGCAGCAACTCTCTTGACCCACAAGAAACCTCAAAGATGAGCCCTGAAATACATCAGGAAGAAGGCAAGAACCTAGGGGATTAATAGCTTGAGTCCAGGAATCATCTGAGCTTTGAGCATTTGTCACAGTGAGATTGGAGATACGATTCCCTCCAACACTACATCCCTTCTCCTAGTTACTGT
Organism: Elgaria multicarinata webbii; assembly: GCF_023053635.1. Lineage (NCBI taxonomy): Eukaryota > Metazoa > Chordata > Lepidosauria > Squamata > Anguidae > Elgaria > Elgaria multicarinata. The sequence continues at coordinate 54,150,376 of NC_086178.1, read as the reverse complement.
AATATTTAACAGGACGCTTGTATGCCTTTTCAGAGACTGTTGGATCAGGTTATGATGTTCTCCGTATTACCCAAAAGGGAGTGTTTGAGAGAAGTAGATAAGGACTCAAGACAGGAAGAACCTTCCCAGTTTTCATTGCCGCCTCAATTACTCTGCTCAGTACGGTGTGGCCCCTGTGGGCATCGCATGTGCTTTTGGCTACTGTACCACAGATGTGCAAGGGGTTAACGAAGCTTTTGATCTCTAACCGGCCAGCAAAACATTAGCTGAAGACTTACTGAAGCATCACTACTTTGTCTCAGCCAAAGAGCACAAGGATTATTTCTCTTTTCCACGCAGAGCATAAGCTTTCGGAGCTGCATTTGGCTGTCCTGACTTCAAGTCTTAAAGAATTTGGCGTGATGATGAAAATCAAGTGTGCGGTCGGGGGATCTACAAGGCCGTCAAACAATATTTTCAATCTGCTTTCAGTTCATCCGAAGAACATTCTGTGTATTGTATAGCTTCTGCTACCTGTATTACTGCCACCATTTCCTCAGGTTTTGTTGTTCATTAAGAGGGACAGTGAACTGCCAAGACCACATCATGGCCTAATGAGAAATGCCTCACAATGCTCAACATTTGATTTATGGGTGCAGCTTAAGTTACGCTCAGAGTCATGCCAAAACAGGCCAAAGAGATAAGCACACGTTTATCTATAGGAGTTAAGGATAATTATATGAAAGCGTTACATTTTTAAGAGAAACAAAGACAGACCTGCGGGAAGCACATTTTCACAGCGTGATTTAGCAAAGCCCAATCAACCCCCTTGTGGGAGGACAATTAACAGAATTAAAAGTTGGAATTTTAATTATCATACAAATTAGGGGGAAATTAATCAGCTCATATTTTATGACCACTGAGCTCTCAGCCTTGCCAGTTGAGGTTTTATGGCAAATCTTTGATTAATTGAGATGCAGCATGAAAGCATAAAATCCAAGCTTGGGTAGCCTTCTAACACTTAACCCTCTCTTTCATTTGCTTTCCCACCATTAGGAATAGAAAGAAGAAAGAAAGTGAAAGCTCTTTGTTCACCTTATATCACCACCAGACGCTTCCTTTGTTGCCTCAACCTGATGCCCTCCAGATGTTTTGGGCCACAATTCCCAGGATTCCAGACCATTGGCCATGCTGGCTGGGGTTGATGGGAGTTGAAGTCCAAAACATCTGGAGGGCATCAGGTTGGGGAAGGCTGCCTTGAGTGTTCTTTAGCAACCATATCTTCTTTATGGCACTGATTGACCACCGTGAGCTTCCATTTCCAATGGTCACTGCAGTCAGCATTGACATAGGACCTACGCAAAGATAGCAACAGATAGAGTTTAATCAGCAAATGTTCAAGCTCTTCATTCCAACCTGGAAAAAAATATTAAATCTTGGGTGCTGATCCCAATAGGGTGTGAGATATGTAATTCCTAGTTTTCAGCCATGCATGTGGGGATGCAGATTGGTAATGAGTTAAATGGATATTTCAGATCAGTTTTGATATAAATTTACTAAAATTCATGAAGTTCATCATATTCAAGAGAGGAAGAACTTGAGATTTAAAGAATCTGAGTGCAGGAGAAAATAAAACTGACAGATTTGGCCATCCCTACTTGTTCAAATAAATATGTACAACAATTCTTTGTTTTATAAATTCAGAACAATTAACACATTAAATTAAATTGTCATTTTTATAAAAACGTATAGGTGTTGCCTTCATTAAAACAGGATTTCAGGGTCGTATACACAAAAATCAAATATTCAATGCAATAAAACAAGCACAAAATATAAACATCAATACAGTAAAACTGAGAGGCATATAATGAACTCTAACAAACAGCTATAGAGCAAGACACCCTCAATGGGTCACTCCTTCAGGGTGTTTACATCCTTGCTGCCATTGTCTCCAGCTGCTATTGCTCCTCATCTTCTTTCTCATCATTGTCACCTCTTGCTTGCTCGACAGGCAAAGAGCCAGGGAGCAAGTCAGCAGGCACAACCACTGTTACTCTTTCTCACTACCACCATTGTCTGGGCCAGAGTGTCAGGGAGGTGAACAAGAAGGTGGCAATGTGAAGAGGAGGAGCAACTGCAGAGAGCTCTTATCAGGGGGTCCCGCCTGGGATGTGGGTCCTCATCAGGTGCCCTACCAGGCCTAACCTTAATGCTGGCCCTGATAGTGACCCAGCCTCCAACCCATAATTCATTCTAGTCCTGTTCAGGCATTGTGGTCACAAGAATAACAATTGGGTGGAGTGAAGGCATTCGGTTATGCCCACCACATAAGGTTCCCAACCTTAGGAAGAGTGTACGTGTATACAACAGGCTCCCCTGTAGGAGCAGGCCTCCCATTGCAGGGCCAGGAGGGCAGATGAGGGCATAGGTAGGGCCAGTGGGTGCAGCCCCACTCTTTCTCTCTGTGCAGTTGTTATCTGCAGGAGCACAACCCATGAAGAAGGGCAAAATGGCTCATGTGAATTGTAGATAGTCTAGCAGTTTCATCATCATCATCATCATCATCATCATCATCATCTACAATGCTTACAGAGGTATACAAATAATTAGACGAAAGTATTATCAACAATTTAACAACAGAGAATATAAACAAATTTACTAACAATTCTGACAATCATCACAAGGTTCCTAATAACACCAAAGGTTGCACATTCTCTTGATTCTTGTTACACCAGTGCATTACAAATAAGGAGCATTTTTCTACAAATCTATTATTTTGTTGCCACACCTCTCTAACTCTTACTATGTTTGTTAACTTGGCCAAATATATTATTTCCCATAATTTAATCATCAGTTGTAAGGGCTTTCATTTTTTCCCAGTTTTCAGATGTTAGCATTCTAGCGGCTGTTAGTAAAAGCACTATCATCTCTATGTCATAGAATCATAGAATCATAGAATAGCAGAGTTGGAAGGGGCCTACAAGGCCATCGAGTCCAACCCCCTGCTCAATGAGGAATCCACCCTAAAGCATCCCTGACAGATGGTTGTCCAGCTGCCTCTTGAAGGCCTCTAGTGTGGGAGAGCCCACAACCTCCCTAGGTAACTGATTCCATTGTCATACTGCTCTAACAGTCAGGAAGTTTTTCCTGATGTCCAGCTGGAATCTGGCTTCCTTTAACTTGAGCCCATTATTCCGTGTCCTGCACTCTGGGAGGATCGAGAAGAGCTCCTGGCCCTCCTCTGTGTGACAACCTTTTAAGTATTTGAAGAGTGCTATCATGTCTCCCCTCAATCTTCTCTTCTCCAGGCTAAACATGCCCAGTTCTTTCAGTCTCTCTACATAGGGCTTTGTTTCCAGACCCCTGATCATCCTGGTTGCCCTCCTCTGAACACGCTCCAGCTTGTCTGCGTCCTCCTTGAATTGCGGAGCCCAGAACTGGACGCAATACTCTAGATGAGGCCTAACCAGGGCCAAATAGAGATTAACCAGTACCTCATGTGATTTGGAAGCTATACTTCTATTAAGGCAGCCCAAAATAGCATTTGCCTTTCTTGCAGCCATATCGCACTGTTGGCTCATATTCAGCTTGTGATCTACAACAATTCCAAGATCCTTCTCATTTGTAGTATTGCTGAGCCAAGTTTCTCTCATCTTGTAACTGTGCCTTTGGTTTCTATTTCCTAAATGTAGAACTTGGCATTTATCCCTATTAAATTTCATTCTGTTGTTTTCAGCCCAGCACTCCAGCCTATCAAGATCACTTTGAAGTTTGTTTCTGTCTTCCAGGGTATTAGCTATCCCACCCAATTTTGTGTCATCTGCAAATTTGATAAGCGTTCCCTGACCTCCTTGTCCAAATCATTAATAAAAATGTTGAAGAGCACTGGGCCCAGGACTGAGCCCTGCAGTACCCCACTCGTTGCCTCTCCCCAATTTGAGAAAGTTCTATTGATAAGTACTCTTTGAGTCTGATTCTGTCATATTAAACAACTTTCTTTACATAAACAAAGAGAATAACTACTGAATCCAATGGTAATCTAGAGCCTGAAAGCCTAGCAGTTTCTGTCATAGGAAGCTGCCTTATACTGAGGCCTTAGCTAGACCTAAGGTTTATCCCAGATCGTCCTTGTTCATGTAAATGTCACGTCCTTGTTCATGTAAATGACACACTGGGGATCCGGAGCAGGCAGGGATGACCCCGGGATGACCCTGGGATAAACCTTAGGTCTAGCTAAGGCCTGAGTCAGTCTATTGGTCCAGTATTGTCTGTTAGAGATGGCAGCAGTTTTCCACAGTATCAGAGAGGGGTCTTTCCCAGTTCTGCTTGGAGATTCCAGGGATTTTGTTCATTCTATGTGCTGCTGGTGTTATTCACCCTCCCTCCATTTTCTGTCTGCTTCCTTCTCTTTCTCTTCTCCCTCAGCCTTTCTCGGTTGCTTTTTGTTATCTTCACTTTCCAGCAGCGCGGTCTACTAATTCTCATCTTCTCTCCCTTCAGCTTCTCTATCAATGACAAATGTCCCCAATGGACTTTCCCCTTTTCCTCTGTTCCAGTTTTTTCTCTGTTCCCTCCTTCCCCAGCCCATCATTCTATGACAAAGTGCAACTCTGCTAGCTATGGCTTTGTCTGATTCCCAGCCCATTTACCAGCTTACTTCCAATCCCAGCCTTTTGGGAGAAGATTGCAGACTGAGTAGTTGCTCTGCAGCTTCAAGCATATCTGGACAACATCAGTGATTTTTACCTCTGACACTCTGACTTTCACGCACTGGGTTGCACTGGGACTGCATTTGTGGTCATTACAGACTGTTCGTGAGGTGTGGGCAACATCTGTGCAGGACCTGAAAGGTGTGTGTAGAACGGCCCAATCCTAAATGGTTCTTCTCATCAGGAGACCCCAGAAAGTAATGACAATTTATATGTTATTCTTTCTTTAGGAGTTAAGTTTTGTAGGACTCCATTTTGTCCTCCCCTCCACTCTGTATATATGTGAAGCTGCCAAGTGGGGTTGTTCACCCAGGGAGGCTTGGAAGGCAGCAACCTTCTTAGTGGTGCCCTTCTCCCCCTACACCATTATGGAATGAGCTCCCCAATGAGGCCCACCTAGCACCATCATTGTTATCTTTTTGGTGCCAGGTAAAACCCTTCCTGTTTTCTCAGGCTTTTGGCATCATATGATGAGTTTTAATCTGGTCCTGGATTTGTCTTATGGTTATGGTTGATTGATTAAAGTTGTATTTAAATATATGTTGTCTTTGTGTGTACTATCTGTTTGTTTGTTCTTATGTAAATGGTTTTTAATCTTTGTAAACCACCCAGAGAGCTTCAACTATGGGGCAGTATAGAAATGTAATAAATCATCATCATCATCATCATCATCATCATCATCATCATCATCATCAGTAGGGCAGATAGATAATTTTAGAGCCTGGACTGAATGGCTTTAGACAGCCATGCTATTATTACTATAGTTGTGAAGCACACAATTAACATTTCTCTCCTCACCCCCACCCCCCATTCCAGCCTTAACGACTCATGATACATTACAGCAAAAAATAATAATCCCTGATTTAAAGAAAGAGCATGTGCAATTTTTCATTTTCAATTCATTTAGATCATGATACCATACTGGCTACAAGAATAAAATGGTATTTACTTCAGCTGCCCAGATGCTAAACGCATCTACTTGGGAATAAGCCCAATTTTGTTGTAGAAAGAGATAATACATATATATTTAAAGTAAAGATCATCAATTGAGTATCTGCAGCATGTACATGCCTGGTTTCCCAGCCCAGACTGAAGTATGTTCTAAAAAATAAAAATAATGATGTTGTATATTCAAAATGGTTTCTGCTCATGCTTAACATGTGCTGGAGCTAAGTGATCATGGGTTAATTAACCAACAATAATCCATTGTGTTGTGTGAACCAGGCTGTGTGCATCCAGAAGGAAACCCTGTATATAAAGCCTTAGCTAGACCTAAGGTTTATCCTGGGATCGTCCCGGGGACATCCCTGTTCATGTAAATGACACACAGGATATCCCGGGAGCAGGCGGGGATGACCCTGGGACAATCCCGGGATAAACCTGTTCATCTAGGTGACACACAGGGGATCCAGTGCTCAGGCAGGGGCAAACCCTGGATGATCCCAGGATAAACCTTAGGTCTAGCTGTGGCCTTAGTCTGGAACATCAGAAATACATTAATCCAAGGATGATAAACTGTGGCAGAGCAGAACATTGTGACTTCCAAGATTGTTCAGTTCTTAGCTATTTAAAACACAAGGTAGATTTTGCTGTAAGAGGCCACAGTATGTTGACATGAGTGATGCTACAAAATAGCCAGGGATGTCACTGGTCAAATTAATCTAGTATTTGAAGCATTAACAAAGATGTTTTACATCTTCCTCTGCTGAAAATTCTTTTCCTGCAGCATTACAATTTGTGAGAAGGTGCATTAGAGACCATCATATGGAAATGCTACAGCTTGTAGTCAATGACTAAAGATTCATGTTCAGTTTGACTAGTTTTATTTCTGTCAGAAATGCTCTGCTAGCACATGCTGTGGTCTGAATATTTTGGGAACCATCTGCTGGGATATCTTTATTTTCTGGTCCAGCTCTGTTTGCATCCATGATCAGTAGTGTGCATTTGGCTGGAAACAGCATGCTGTGATGGTTCTGCTTGTCAGTGTTTGCTTCAGCCAATCTAGGGCTGCAAATTATCCTTACTTCCAGATCAAAGCATGACTACTCCCAGGAAATCTCAACAGTCTGGGGCACGGTAGAAATATGAATCTTGCATAATAACTTCTGCTTAGTACAAAATGTAGTCTTTTAACCTCTCAAATACCTTCAGAAGCAAGTTACTTTCCCAGCATAGTGTCTGCATAGTAAAGGGATGGAGAGTTTGTGTTTGTGCCTGGAATACATCTATATCTATATCTATATCTATATCTATATCTATATCTATATCTATATCTATATCAAATGTCAATTACCCAACTTCATGTGGGCAATTGTTCTGAAAAGAAATGGGAAGCGTCGTCTATGCCCACCAACACCTAGCCACATAGTTTCTAGTGTCCAAGAGACAACTGTATTCAAATTGCCCCAGAGGGCCCCCAGGTTGAACCAATTTTCTGCTGGTTAGTCATGTGTAAAAGTGGCCTTTAACAGGAAACACAGCTTTTCATCTGCGTAATGCAACTTCAAAGCCTCTGATTTTGCTCGTGCCTCAAAATGATCAGGGCATTCTGCAGCCAGATGGTGTAGAATTAAGGATTGGTCTGCAGGGCTGACTAGTGACATGGAAGTGATTATTTTAATTAGCCCAAGATCAGATTTTGTATGACAAATGAGCTCAGATCCACTGTCTCAGAACAGACGCAATTTATGGTTCAAACAGAGCCTCCTGACCTCAGCAAGAGTTTGTTCTAAACATAAGGATAAAATTAGGGCTGTGCTTTGATGAAAAAAGTTGCATGCAGTGAAAACAGAACTATGTAGGTTTCAGATTCATAATCCAAACGGTGCATTAACATGTGATGATCACAAGGCATGTACGTGTGATCATTTAAGTCGTTCACAAGAGTGTTGCTAAAAGTTTTTCCCTTGAAGGGATGGGTTACTACAAGAAGGAATGAAACCACAGATAATGTTATATACATGTAGGAACCCACAAAGGCAGATGGTCCCACTATGAGCCTAGATGAGGTGGCAAACAGGTACCGTCCAATGTAAAACATGTTATCTCTGTACTTGTTGGGTTGTCCAAGCCTTGGTGTGCCTGAATCAGACAGGTCAGCAAAGCATCCCATTTGCTTCAAGAGCACCAGACCTGAGAGTTCGCATTCTTCACCAAGAGATCTGATTTCCCACAGAGCTGGTCTAAGGAATGGAAACCAAGTAATCCAGCTGCAATAGCTGCAGGGCAGTTGCAAGACATTGCACCGCTTCAGGTGGTCTTCATTCTCTCCAGTAACACGCACACTCTTGCCACCCAATGATGAGCCAATTTACTGTAGGCTTTGCCATGTTGACCACACTCTGAGGAAGGTGTCCTTCCTCAGAGGGAGGCATTGTGAGTGAGATGGTAAAACTTTGCTTACTTTCCTTGTGCTCCCCAGTACTAAAGCAACTAGTCGAGGCATGAGCCTCGGCTAGTTGCCTGAGAGCCTTGTATGAGCCTTGTATGAGAGCCTTGTATGAGCATGGCCAGCCACAGCAACAAAAGCAGCAGTGGTAGTCCAAGGGAAGAAGCAATAGCAGCAACAGCTGGTGTTCAGGAGGAGGAGGGATGAGCACTGACTAATAGAGCAGCCAGCAAGACAATCCAGTTGGCTGTAGCAGGCAGGGGGAGGGCAGCAGGCAGGAAGAATGGCAGATTGAGGCCAGGGCCCTGATCCACAGCTCCTCCCAATCCACTTCCTGAGACAAAGGGCTCAGTCTACCTCATGGGAGGGCCTGAGTAGGGTGACCAACTGTCAGGATTTCCCCGGATTTGTCCTGGTTTTTGTTCTTTCTATGGTGACAGGGGGGATTTTCTATAATTTTCAATAATGTCCTGGAATGACACACCTTCCCCTTTAAGGCTGCCATTAGCATGGCAGGAGAGAATGACATGCTTTCTTGAGGCACATCATTCCCCCACCCCGAGCTCCAATTGAGGTCTTAAAGGGGAAAGTGGGTCATTCGTGGACATTATAGAAAAGGCCCCAATTGGAGTGGATGGTGGTGGTGCAGAATGAAATCCTTTCCCCTCCTCCACTCCAATCGGGTTCTTTAAAGTGGCGGGGGAATAACGTACTTTCTGCAGGACTCAGAAAGCTGCTTCCCCACACACACACTAGGTGTCCTCTTTTTTGGTTTCCCAAATATGGTCACCCTAGGAGAATGTAACACCCTAGGAGTATAGCAAAAGCTTCAAAGTACAGCAAAACCTACAAAAGTAGGAGTGAGTGAAGTTAATTTCAGATACATTGAATCTCTCACTTGTTCTTTATTTCAGAGATTTGTCTTAAATGTGTGCTGTAAAATCAGATATGTAACCAAGGCTATGTTCGGGTGGGCCCGCCCCCGCCCCCTTGGTGCTGGACACCCCCCCTTGGGCGCGACAATGTTGTCCTCCTTTTTGGTTTCCAAAATATGGTCACCCTAGGCCTGGGTGACTTCATGAGAGGTATGACAAGGTTTCTGAAACTTGTTATTTTGCCCTCTTGCTCTCTGCTGCTTGCACTTCAAGGCCTCCTAAGTGGAACAAGTTTCTTTATATCATTCTAAAATGTTTGGAACAGTGCTGGGATTATTGTGGGTGGGGGGAGTAGCAAGGCCCATTATGAAATCCACAAGTCTCTGCTTCCCCCAGTTTTAACCAGTTATGCCATTCTGGTAGCCTTCTAAAAAAAAAGACAGTGGCAAAGGATGCTCTCAGAAATGGTAATAGGCCTGGGCCTACTTTGTTTCCACTCCCTATAATTTGAGAGCTGCAATGGGGGCTCCAGCTTTCCTCTGCCTTTGTTCCTGATGGCCATTTGAGTTGGATTCTGCCCAAACCTCTCCTGCTTCTTTTCCTTCTGAAGATCAGAATGCACTCGCCTTCAAGCAACAATCCTTATGGATTCTGACATTGCTCCAGATATATGGTAAGTATTAAAGCAGTTGATGTGGCTGTTCTGCTTGGCAGGAAAATTCCTTCAGTCAGTGAACACAGACTGTAAGGCAGGAGTAAGTATTAGTAATCTTTTTTGGGCCATGGGCACCTTTGGCCATTTGAGAAGCCGTCCTGTGCACCACCATAAAATGGCTGCCATGTGAAATGTGTCAAAGGACAAGCAACTGACCAAAAGACTAAGTTCAAGGCAGAGCCCAAACACTAAACATCTCATTTGAACCCACAGTTAAGCAACCAACAGAAGCCTGTTTTGTAGCAATCCCAGCTGCTGGTAAGAAAATGTGTTAACTAAAAAGAATGAGAGGGTTAGGGCACCTTGGCAGGCGCTAAGAAAGGAAGATATTGGTGCCCATGGGCACCCTGTTGTCCACCCCTGCTCTAAAGCACCTGGAACCCTTGGGATGTGGCAGGAATTCTTTTCATCTATCTTCAATGCAGAAGATGTAAGGCAGAGAACTCTCCCCAAATTAATATTTTAAGGAAGGGAGCCTGAGAAACTTAGTCCTTAGCTAGACCTAAGGTTTATCCTGGGGTTGTCCCTGGGTCGTCCCTGCCTGCTCCCGGGATCCCATGTGTGTTATTTACATGGATGACCCCGGGACGATCCTGGGATAAACCTTAGGTCTAGCTAAGGCCTTAGATAAATGGCGAGAACAACTGATGAGGTCCTAGACCTTATTGACACATTGAAAGCTAACAAATCACTGGGTCTAGATGGTATCCATCCTAATGTTCACATAGAGATGAGATCTGTTGAAGGCACACAGTAATCCTATATAATCATTAGGAGGTTTCTTGAACTGTAGAGCAAGATATAGAGAGTGATTTATACTGTTTTCTTTATGCACATTGATGTTCTCTCCTATAACAAATAGCCCTACAGTGAAGCTCACAGTGTGGATTAAAATCCTAGTCTTTTAGTATTAAAAACAAAACACTTAGCCATACTATTAGTCTGCTAACCTTGGTATAGCATTGAGCCACCTCTTGCTCATTAACGGACTCATGAAAGATAACCAGGACTTTTATTACTCTAGTGGTTGTATTGGAATATGCCAATTACTTCAGCAGAATTACCTTTTATCGTGCAGCTTATGAAATTATACAGGAGGAAAATATATATGAGATTATTCACCCCATTTATTTTGTTTAAAAACTCTGTACTTCAGAAGAGTAGTGAATGCATTACAAATATGTGGAGATCATTTTGATAATGTTTACAATTTTGATATATTACAATGAGAGAATAAATGTCTTCCATACATAGATGGAAACTCTTTGTGTATTCAGTGTATACACCATGTGAGTTCAGAATGTTAAGAAGCTAGTATGGCAATAGCCTAGCTTTTTTTCTCTTCTTTGCTTTGCTTTTTTAAATCCTCATATTTGCAACAACAGCCCTTCTGTAATAAAAATGACATAATCATGATTGGTGAATCATCATTCCTGGACCTAGCGGAATTAAAACAAAAACAAGAACTAGCAAACAATCAAGAACACTAAAAAGTTCCAGATGGCAAGGTGTAAACAAACTCTTTCCAGATGTAACATCTGGCTTTTTGACAACCTCCTCTAGTTGATGCTTTCCTGAAATTTTGTCACGAGATCAGAGTACTAATTGATGGGCTGAAAAAGTGGCCTGATTTTAGATCTGCTCTTATTATGTACTCTTCTTAAAACACACACACACACACACACACACACACACACACACACTCCTAGAGCAACAAAGTGCAGACACAAACCATTACATCAAAATGAGCAATGCTCTCTAATGAATAAAAATGAATAGATGATCATTTATGAGTTAGTCAAATGTGAAAACATTTGAAGCCATTCTCTTATAGGTGGCTTCTTATTACTTCTCCAATTTCTTGCAAGAAGCAAACGTATTTATTTGTTTGCTTGTTGTATCTCTATACTACATTTTTAAGCTAGCTAAGGTGTTTTACAAAAATGTTAAAGCATAACAAACATATTAACAATACTTCATAATTTACCAAAACTATTAAGTATGGTGGGGGGAGCCACCTTGCATCTTTTGCTCCTCATAGCCAACATCTTCTGCAGTATTACCCTACGTTAATACAACCATTTAGAAAAGAAAGTTGGACCTTAAAAAAATAAGTCTGACCTTGGTCCCACAGAAATCAATGGGGAACCTCCTTCTGACCTCGGTGAAATGATTGAGTTGTGAACTCTGACTGCCTTACCAGAGCAGTTGCTTTGTCTACAGAAAGTTCTAAGAAGGACTTGAACATCTTTCTCAAGCCATTTTATCTGTCAAAGCTTCTTTCACCACAAGGACATACTCATTTATATAATATCATATTTCACTTGTCTAGAAATGCCCGCATCTTGAATTGGAGCGTTATAAGAAATCTTTCCATTTCCAAATCTGCATTAAGTGTCCTTGTGCACTGGGAACAACAAATCAAAGAAATGTGGAAAAACTAGGACATAAATGGTTTTGTAAAGAACTATTTGAGTTGAAAAATAAACCAAAGTTAGTAAAGTAAATACAAACGGCTTCCCGAAAACATAGATAACAGTCCTGGCTGCTACTAGAAATTTTCCATCCTCCAATCTGGAGTTTATTAAATTCTTTGAAGAGGAAACTCCCAAAGTTCTCCTCTCTCTCTCTCTCTCTCTCTCTCTCTCTCTCTCTCTCTCTCTCTCTCTTCTCTCTCCGGTTTTTAATGTCTTGTTTGTACCCTTTTCACTCACTCACTTTGATTGAGAAAGAAAAATCAAGGTACTTCCATTTGGGCCCCATTCATTCACTTACCCTTGCTCCACAAAGGTATAAAAAATAAGGGACTTCATAAGAGATAGGAAAAATAGTCCAAGATACTTTGCTACAAAATTCTGGCAATAGAACTTTTAAAACATCTCAACATGTTTTACATCTCAACATGGTGTGGTAGTGGTGGGAATAGAAACTTAGGACAGTGAAAAACAAAAGTGTAATGGAATTAAGCCCAACATCAGTGTTGATGTGTAAATGCCCTTGGCCACTACAAAGTGAATGACTGCTCAGCAATTTTTTTAGTATTCAGTGTAGACTTTGAAAGAAATAGGGTAGCTTAATAAGCAGATCACTAGAATTTCTAGAATCCCTAGTTTCCTTTTCTTGCTAATTCTTTATTATATTCCCAGGTATAATGAAGAATAGGCACAATTTACAAATTAATTACAGTTCCTCTCAAGGACAAAACAATAGAACTACAATTGATAAAACCCACACAATAACTTGCTCCTTTATCTGCCCAATTACAACACATCTATAATTCATAAACATATAATATTCTAAATTGGGCATTAGAAAAGAGTTGGCACTTAATGGAACTCAGCTATACGATACTTGGATAAAGAACACCTTCCTAATGGCAGTGAGCATTTGTGAAGACTTTTGACATCTAGTTCCGAGCCATATATAATTGTAGCAAGTCATTCCGCCTGTGTTGATCCAGAGAAGGGATTCTCTCTAGGAATGCAACCCAATATTTCATGCTTCCCCTTATTTTCTAAATGGACTCCATTCTTTTTCAGGATTTGCAGAACACTCATTCCAGGGCTTCTTTGATTGGGGACATTCTGTAATTATTAAATGGAAGTTGAAAACAGTATAATGATGAAATTCTTTTATTTTGTCCCCTAGACAATGAATTCATTAAGACGCTGATGAATTCTGTTTTTAGAAAAGCTTATTTTACTTTCAAATCCACCACTTCTCAAAATAATAATAATAATAATAATTTGGTTACGCATTTCTGTTAAACATCTGAAAAATCTCAGAGTCAGGTAGTGTAAGAACAACTTTTCTTTTGTGCTATGATTTCATCTGTGTCCTATCCTATGATTTAAATTTCGAGTTTCCCCCGCCCCCACCCTGTCAAGCTACATACTGACCAGGTTCCCATGGTCAACTGCCTGTTCTGAGATGCCATCTCAGCATTTGTCCACCCCACTCCAAGTGATTCCTTCAGATGTTCAGAGAAGGATGAATAATTGCCTATTGGATTCCAGTTAGCAGAGGTCAAGGTGATATCTGCCTGGCCCCTCCTGGACTTGCCATACAACTCGCTGTTATTACATGGGTTATTCAAGCCTATAATCGGCTGAGTTCCACTGAGATGGAACCTTCTGCTTCAGTGAATTGTTTTTTGCAGTACCGCCGCCAGGATTTTTCTGCCCTGGACAGCAGGAACAGGAGCGGTCAGTAAATTTTACTTCTGCAGACCCGTTCTATTTTTAGTTATGATGTAGGATTGGGGTAATGAACAAGATTGAACAGTGTGTTTGAAGCACAGTGTCTCTCCAAAGCTACAGTAGTTCATAGTAGTAGGGTTTTTGAATGTCATGCTGTTGTCCTGGCCTGACTGGCAATCAAAATCTCTTGAAGGACAGCAGCTTAAAGGTATATGAACAACAGACCTCCCTGCAACACAATCTCCGGCAGGAATCGTTGTAAGCCGACGTTTGTTCCAAAGGAGGGACTCTTGTTTGATCGTCTGTTTGTTTTCCCACCACTCTAACCTATGGCACAGATTATTATTATTATTATTATTATTATTATTATTATTATTATTATTTGCCTTTCAAAAAAAGACTCGAAGTGATTTACATTAGAATTAAAATATACAACATTTAAAATATACAACATTTAAAACAGCTGCTACAATTATCCAATAAAATATATAATGACAAATAACAAAAACATCCCATGTAATGATGATAACATCAGTGATAACCATAAACTAGTCACAAGTTGCACATTGTCTTGCCCCACTAATAACTGTCAGGATCAGTCCAGACCTGGATGAATCCTCCTTATAGGAGGAAGACACTTACACTTTACGGACTTGCACAGATTTAGAGATTTTCCCTGTGGGTCTCTAGTTACTCTATTTTAGTACCTTCTGGAGAGACCACCTCGAGCGCCCCCCTGCTGCCCCTTTGCCTGCCAGCGCCCCCTGCTGTCCCTTTTCCTCTTAACGCCCCCCTATGCAATCCCACCGCCCCCAGGGGGGCGGTACCGCCCACTTTAGGAACCACTGCTTTAGAGGTTCAGGAGATCAATGGGTATTGACAACCTCTCTGAGTCTACCTCTAAGAAAGATGTCCCACTAGCAGGGGTGCAGATAAACCTGTGCTGTGAGCGAAGAGAGCAAAAGGGGCGGGGCAACTGAGAGATGGAAGTGGAAGAAGATCTGTGATAGGACAGAATGCTAAGGAGGGTATGGAATAGGTTGCTCACTAGAGAATGGCATGCAAAAAGGCCTCTGAGACAGAGAAACAAAGGGAAAAAGAAATATTTATGGGGATGTCTGAAACAGTCTAGCTAATTCTTATTAGTCTTGAAAATCCTGCTGTGTGACACAATCCCATTAGGTGATGGAAGAACTTCCAACGTAATGTTCTGTCTGTGTTTTTAAGATAGCATTTTTGATTAAATGTAATTGGGGTGGAATGTGTCAGAAACGCTTTTCTTTGGTTAATGTGAGAATTTGGTCCCCTTGGGTTAACAAAAAAGCAAATGTAACATTCATTCAGATTGATTTGAGTTGTGCACCTTTGCTTGAGACTCTAGGCCAGGGTGCACAACCTTTTCGGTCTTGAGGTTCGCATGCAGTGCTGGATGATAAGTGAGGGGGGCCACGCATGCACATAAATATAAACATACACACCAACCTACTCAACATACACACACTGGCCTAATCTACACCAAGCAGGATATTGCACTATGAAAGCAGTATATAAAAGGCAGGAGCCACACTACTGCTTTATAGCGGCATTGAAGTGCGCTGACAACTGCTGGGGCCCATTGACACATATACTGCTTTCATGCCGCTTTCATAGTGCAATATCCTGCTTGGTGTAGATTAGGCCACCAACACACATATATCCATGCACCTAAATGTGCAAATACACACATGCAAGCACACAAGAGTAATCCCGGCTGCTTTGGAGTCACTGGGGGAGGGGGAGGCTAGCAACTCCATGCCCCCTTGGCTCCTGGGCCCACACTCCCCAGTACTTCACATCCTCCATATGCTTCCCCAAATGCTGCTTCCCCAAAAAGCCCTATGCATTTTTTTACTGCATACGTATTAGATTTATTTCTTGCCTTTCCACTAAAAATAGGTGCACATTAATCCTTCGCTCCTTGTCCAGTATTCTCTATGTCCATATCCTTCCACCCATTGTTTCTGCAGATCCATGATTTCTAGACCATTTACCCACAATGGGTGGGTTCGCAGCAACCACGGCAGTAAGTGCTGTGAAAAGGAGCTGCAAATGGGCTGGAAATCTTCTCTTTCTGGTGTTGCTGGAGAGCATGTTTTTGGCGATGACGTGATCTTTTGAAGTGGTTGGAAGACTTATTCAATAAAGTTTCATTCATGGAGAGTAGAGGAACTGCTGAAAAGCTGGGGAGGGGGACACTGAGAAGTTTACGTTCAACACTTAAAAGTAAGAGGGGGAAATATTTTCCCCGCCATTTGGTTCGCCTACTCCTTTGGCTCCCTCCCCCACCATTTTTGGTGCTTCGGAATTGTGCTACTGTGTCCATCCTTTTCCTGCAGTTTTTTGGACAGCACAACAACCCACCACGGGCACAAACAACCATACAACAAGCCATGGGTTCTCAGTGTGGTTCCTGAAAAAAAATTCACCCCATGAAATGCACTGTGAGTTTGGACAACACGATGACCAACCATGGCTGGCTGCCCATGATGGGTTGTCACGTCATGTGAGCACAGTCAATGTCTCTGTCTTGACTACTTTCCTAGTAGTCACATCTTCCTCACCAAATAACAAAGAACAGCCTTCCCCAACCTATTGTGGCCTTTAGATGTGTTAGATTACAACTGAGCACAGCCACTGCTGGCTTAGGATGATGGGAATTGCAGTCTACAGTGCTCCTTATCTTAAGTTCTTTCAGAACCTAATCCCTGATGAGCCACTTTTTAGCTCAGTTTCCTGTCTCCTCTGCCATTTTCCTCAAGTCTTATCCTTATCCAGGTACCCTTCCATCAAGTTCTGATTTTTAAATGCATCAACTACTGGGAACCCTTCATTCCGCTTCCTTGCCTACTTGCAGGCTTCCTGTCCCTTAAAGGGTCAGGAGTGGGCAAAAAGTAGATCCCGAGATGTTGTGGACTTCCATTCCCAGCATTCCTGACCATTGGCCATGCTGGCAGAGACTTCTGGAAGTCCAAAACATCTCGAGATCTACCTTCTATCTACCCCTTTGATTCAGGAACTTTTCCTTGTCCTCAGCTGCCCCTGTGTAAGTTGGGAAATGGCCATAACTCTGTAGTAGAGCAGATGCTTTGCATGTAGAAGTTCTCTGGTTTATCCTTTGGCATCTCCAAATAAGGCTGGGAAAAACTCCTGTATGGAATACGGGAGAGCTACTGACAGTCAGTGTATTGAGTACTGAGTTAGATGGACTAATGGTCCTCCTGTGTATAAGGCAGCTTCCCATCTTGCTATTTTAATCTGAGGCAAAATACAATTTCCACTCCTTCACAAAAGCTGGAATGCAACTTTTTAACACTGAACATTGACAGAGCAACTGACTATTTTCATCCACAAGACTCAGCCATTCACTGTCAGAGGCTTCACTGCCATAAGCACAATACAATGTAGTTATAAGTAAGACAGTTTTGAAATAACTGACTCTGAATCAAATAGGCATCCATCAAAACCTTAAACCACGGAAGGAAGGCTGCAAAAATTCCCCGTACATCATGTTTCTGTACTAAAGTGGAATGGTGAAGGGCTGCAGTTGTGAGGCTTTCCAAATCAGTTTCTTTCCAGAAGGTGAATTTGGATGACATTCACAAGAATATCTCAGCAACTGATGTAGATTACTCTGGCTCTTGAGGCTATGGCTTCAAAGGATTTGAGGCTCATGTATTTACTGCATATATGTTGCTTGCATTGGGAGGGAGGGAATGGAAATAACTATAGGATCACATGCTCAAAACTGATATCAGAGTGAACACATTTCTTCCTGCAACTTGATTTCCTATAAAAATATTTATGAACACAAATTCTGTCACACTCCCTAGCCTGTGGACACAGTCTGTCGTGATCCTTTCTTAATCTCCCTTGCTTTTTATACATTCTTGCTCCCTGTCCACTGCCCTATGGTTCAAGAGGAGGGGGTTTGTAGACTTTGTACAAGTGCCAAAATTTGTTAAGGCCAAATTAGACATTAAGTGCATGAATTGTAATTAACATGCATGCTTCTTGTTATGTAAATAGCAGAGGGGAAGACTGACCTCCCTCGGAACTGAAGGAAGGCAGAGCTTAACACTTTCTTTGTCTGCCTTGGTCCCAACGACGACAATAACAACACAGCAACAACAATGTATTTATTATTATTTATTTATTAATTACATTTCTATACCGCCCAATAGCCGGAGCTCTCTGGGTGGTTCACAAAAATTAAAAACATTCAAAGTATAAAACAACAGTATAAAACCGTACTATAAAATACAATATAAAAGCTCAACAACAACAACAACAACACACACACCCTTTCTGGAGCTATTTGCATTTCAAGGGAAGTCTCAACTGGTGCCAATGGGAGCTTCTCTTGAACTGCAAATAGCAACATTAGAGAGGAGGCTTTTCGTTGGGACTGTAGCAGAGAAAGAATTAACTTTCCCCTTTCAAAGTCCCCTGGTTTTGAGTTGCTCAGACTTCCTCTCTGCTGCTATTTACATTTTAAAAACACACACCACATGCATTTGATTGCATTCTAAAGCGCCACTCCAGCTTTGCATATTCCGTTACATTCATGGGATCCGCCTCTTGCACATCAGGGCTTCTAAAAATAGAAATGCTCATTTCCGGATTGGGATAGGTCAGCGGAGTTCCCTTCTGCGACCTCTGCTGATCTGACCCGTTCCAGCAACGTGAGGAAACCCTCATTGCAGGTTATTTTTAGAATCAGCAAATCCCCGCTGTGTGAGTGGTGGGTCCTGAGAGTGTAATGGAACCAGCAAAGGCAGAGCAGCCGTGTTGAGTATTGCCCCACATGAGCAATCAACATGCATAGTTTCTGTTATATAAATAGCAGCAGAGAGGAAGTGTTTGGGGAGAGACCGTGATAGAAGCACAGCGTCTCTCTAGAACTTCAGTGGTTTGTACAGCAGCAGGTTTTCAAATGCCATGCTGTTGCCTTGGCCTGACTGACAGTGGAAATCGCTGCAGGACACACTTGCCTGCAACAACATCTCTGGCAGGAATCAATGTGGGCTGACATTGGTTTCAAAGGAGGGCCTCTTCCCGTGGTTATCTCTGATCGCCTAAGGAAAAATCCCAACCTGTGTGCTTTTCAGCCCCTCTAGCCTTTGGCATACCAAATCATCATCATCATTATCATCATCATCATCATCATCAGATGCCTTTTAAAAAAAAGGCTCAAGTTGACTTACAATAGAATTAAAGCATACAAAATTAAGAACAGCTACTACAAGTACACATTAAAATTCAACCACCCTATATAACAATGAAAACACTTGTTTTAAGTTAGTTTTAGAAGTGCCAAAGCCCCGCCAAATGAGAGATGGGTCTCATGAGGACACGGGCACAATAGGGTAGTGTCGAGAATATTGCAACCTCGTCTCCAAGTTGCTGGAGGGGGCAGTGTTGCAGTTACTTAGTTCATGGGAAGTTGGGCCACAGCTAGCCTAAGGATCTCTTTTGCTTCTCCCCTTCACTCACCCCCTCTCTGACCTCCCCACCCCTCTCTCTGACCTGGGAGCACAAGTGTTTGCTCTCTCGCTCCTTCCTGTGTAATGGAATATAAAATAGACTGAACAAACTTATTTTTGAAACACTAAGTGTAGCTGCATTGTATATGCAGGAATGTTTGTGAGTAAACTGTTTTCTTTCTTCCACTGAAGAAGGGTGTGGGCTCCCCTTTTATTGTGCTAAGATAGTTTGTATGCATGTGGGACTGGTAAACGCTCATTCTGTTTTGCCTTTTTGTTTTTTTCTGCGCATTGCCTTTCTAACAGGAAGTCTCATTACCAAATAATCCCATCAGATAGTACCCCTAGTGTGGTTCTGAGATGAGCCACAGTAGTCGGCATGCTGAGAAATAAAATATTAAATGCATGATGCTTATTTAAAAACAGGTGTAACTGCAATTCATAAAGTCATAATTTAGCAGCAGCCCCATCACCAAGGCATAGGTCCTGATCTTAGGAACAATGTCAACTCCAGTGTGCATAAACATACCCAATACTCAGGCTGCATTCAGAGCTTTTGTCACAGAGACTGGGATTTAATACAAATCAGAGTATCAAAATGATAATCAAACTGCAGGAGGATCTTGCCAGAGCACGGAGAAAGCCTGCAGAGATCTGAAGAAGGGCCTGTCCAGAGACAATTACTTAGCTGAGACACCCCATGAGCCATCAACAGATACAAGAAAAGAAATCTTTAGAACATTTGCAAAGCTTCAGTATGAAGCTGGGGAAGGAGAGAATATAAGAACTGTCTCTAGCCAGATTAGACACTTTGGAAAATAATAATGTGTGTGGCTAGCTGTACAGAACTGTGATGGTGGAGTGATTAGGGCTTTTGACACAATTTCAAATCCTTCTTTCAAATCTCTCAATTAGTGAAGGACAAACTGACCCCAACATAATTTGCAATTTGCTTGCTGCTAAGCACATAAAAGATTTGGGGCCCAGGTCCACAGGACACAAATCAGCATAATTATCCGCAAATCCTAATTTCTATTAATATATGCACATTTAGAAATAATAGTGAAAATTCATTTAAATTTCACAGGAGGCAAAGCGAGCCAGTTAATTTCTCATCCAAATAATCTCATATAAAATACATTCTTCATTTAATTTGTATCCTGCTTCGGATCATACAGCATAATTGCCGTGCATTTGAAGATTATTTGGGGTATGTGTGTTGCAGCATACGGAGAAGGGAGAATTAACCCTTCCTTCTCCTGCTCTAATCTGGCAATTTCATGGAGAAGGAAGTTCTCTGTTGTTATGAGATTTTGAAGCATTTTTTAATTTTTTCATGTGTGCGTCATGAAAATGCATATAATATGGTATTCTTTTCTGCCCTATGCGTCTTGACACCATGCACCACATCACATACTTTCCCCAACCAGCCGTTAATCCCATGAGCTTTGTTTCCAATAGTAGATCGGCATAGAGCCACAGGCAGAAGTATCAGCTGCGGAAGCAAAAGAAGCAACAAAATGCCTTTTCGTGTAAGGCTTTGTGTGTTGCTGATGCTGTCAAGGAGGAGATGGCAGAATCATGTCAGCTATGCGCAGGCTCAACAAATACAAAGCAATTCGTAATCCATCTTGGTTGGAATTTCAAAAATATTCAAGTTTGTTGGTTCTCAATGAAGCCTGGTTATACATTTGGGAATTCCAAACCTTGTAAATTCGACTTACAAACCAACTAATCTCAGTGCAAATTTCAATGTAATTATGTAGTAACTATGAATCTCAAAGCAGTGTGGTGGTAGTTATTCTGCATTTTAAAAAAAAATTGTTTAATTAATTAATTAATTGCTTTTTTTTATCCTGCCTCTTCTCCAAGAAAGTCTACATTATATTCCCTCTCCACCTGCCCCACATTTTGTACTCAGAACAAAACTCTAGAAATGTGGTCCTATATGATCAGTGGGACCAAATTTCCTGTGCTGTCCTTCCCACCTATCCATAAAACATACATTCTGAAACAGGAATGAATTATGCATATTAACTTAGTACAGTCACACCATTGAACTTATCTGTGCAAACCGGAGGGCTAGGAACATTTTAAAGAATGAAAGTCGAAGTGCTCATGATTTTTTCATAAGTCTCATGGCTACAGGCTTTTAAAAATAGGCTTTTACAGGCTTTTATGATTGCAGACTTTTATCTACTTATATCCTTTCTACTTCCCCCCACCCCCTATTACAAGCCTAAGGGAAAGTGTTAGGCTTCTTGCTCGCATAAATGCAGAAATTGTTACCCCCCCCTTTCACAGTCAAATCTAAAATTCATACATGTAAATAATTCTTGCCAGCTTCTCCATTTTCTACTAGATCCATTTCAAACTATTATCAGAATTAGCACACTAAGCTCGGTTTTGAACAAACATTACTCCAGAGATCTTCACCTTCAGGGCCACCAGATGGATTAGGAGAACAATCTGCAAGTCATTGCATCCCATTGCTAGGGATATAGGAGAATTTGTTCCTCTTCACAAATCTTAAGAACATGTCCCAGTTGCAGCCTTTCATGGCTGACCAGCCACATTCTCGTCCTCTGGTTCAGAGCCCCTTGACCCTTCCCGCCACCCCCAGACTGCACAGCACAGCTTAATCCTTGGGGAAATGTAGCAACTTCCTGGGTTTG
Organism: Elgaria multicarinata webbii; assembly: GCF_023053635.1. NCBI lineage: Eukaryota > Metazoa > Chordata > Lepidosauria > Squamata > Anguidae > Elgaria > Elgaria multicarinata. The sequence goes on along the minus strand of NC_086178.1, from coordinate 54,128,314 downwards.
TGTTCACATTTCAAAGTGCGCTATTTCAAAAATGCACTTTTCCTCCCCCAAACAGAATTTTCAGGCTTTAGTCTATGGGGGAAGTGTGCATTGGGGTGCATGCATGGAAAAGTGTGCATTGGTCATGTTAAAAAATGAGCATTTTTCCTGTGCGAAGGAAATACGGTTGCATTAAGGAGCGGGAATATGGCAAGATGGGCATTGAGGTGGAAAATGAAGAACCTTGGTGATCTCTAATGTTGCTCGTCCTCCCATCTCTACCCAGAACTTTTATCACCTCTCCGACTTAGCTAATATCATTTATTCGATTATGTGCTTATTCGTTTATGTGCTTATTCGATTAAGCACATAAACATATGTGCTTAAATGCCATAATGCTTTTATTCCATCATACTGTTTTTCATATCATAATGCTTTTATTCTATTTTAATCTGTGTTTCTGCTGTTATTCTGTGGAGCAACCGCATATGAAATATTGTATGTAGTTCTGGTTACCCCCAAAGAATGTATTGTACAGCTGGAAAACTTGTAGAAAAGGGCAATCAAAATGATCAAGTAACTGGGACATCTCCCCTACGAAGAAGAAATGTTACAACATTTGGGGCTTTATAGCTTAGGAAAAGAATGAGTAAGGGGGAGATTTAATAAAGGTATATAAAAGTATTCATGGGGCATGTCTACACTTTAAGAGTGTGGAGGGAAGGAGGGGGAGGATCACGGACTTACCTGCTTCCACGATCCTCCCCCAGCGTCTTGATGGCTGCACGATGTCCTGGAAGGAAATGTGTCATGGCCACAATTTTTATTATTATTACAGGGGAGAAGAGTGCAATTGCGCTCCACCCAAAAGTGTGTGTGTGTGTTTTAAAAAAACTTAACCTGCTCTCCACCTCCCCATCCCTGATGGGCATGGACTGCCCCCGTGTAGCTCCATGCCCATTTTAAGAGCCCGGCTACTCTTGGGGAGGACGAGACAACCCGGGAACAGCAGCCACATGGCCCACGCTCCTCAGAATGGTCCCGGGACCATGGAAAACTTGGGTTTTCCGCGGTCTCAGATATCCTGAGGAAAGTCCCTGATTGTCATGGGTTGCTCCCGGGATCCCCTGTGCATCATTTGGATGCACAGGGACAATCCAGGGACTACCCTGGGATATACGGCTGGTGTAGACATGCCCATGGTGTGGAGAAAGTAGGTAGGAAGAGGTTTTTCTCCCTCTCATAATACTAGAATCTGGGGTCATCCCATTAAGCTGATGGTAACAGATTCAGGACAGATAAAAGGAAGAACTTGTTCCTTTTAGTCAGTCTATGGAATCCATTACCACAAGATGTAGTAATGGCTGCCAACATTAATGGCTTTAAAGGGGGATTAGAGAGATTCATGGAGGATAAAGGTATCAATGGTTAATAGTTGTGATGGCTACATATTACCATCAGTATTAGGCAGTATGTCTCTGAGTACCAATTTCTGGAATACACAAATGAGAAGGTGTGTTGCGCTCATTTTCTGCTTGTGGTCTTCCATCCGGTTGGGCATTGAGGGAACAGAATGGTGGACAAGATAGGCCTTTTGTCTGATCCAGCATGGCCCTTCTTATGACCTTAATTCCACTATGATAAATATACAACATTTCTATTATACAAAGACAAAAAACTCCTCAGACTTCCATTTCCTGTTAAAGATTAACTTTGATTAAGAAAAAGCCAATGAGGATGGTCAGACCAACGCAGGAAGAAATGTAGAAGTTTGCAAATTTTGCAACTTTAAGTTCAATCTTGCATATAGTTGGCTCATTTGTAAATTTAAATAAAATCAATAACACTACCTCATGCACAACTGTGAACAGGTTATACAACCAGCCACCCCCATTCTAATTTCATCAGTCTAGGAGCAACTTGCAAATATTTTTTTATACCATTCATGTCCAAATATATGTGATTAAGACCATTACTTTTGGCCACAATGCTATAAATAGTTAAATGTGTTTGGATTTTATAGAATTTAAAACCTGAGCTCCATTGTTTGTTTGTTTATTTATTTATTTATTACATTTATATACTACCCCATAGCTGAAGCTCTCTGGGTGGTTTACATTGTTGAGTCATCTTGTGAATGGTACATGAAACACAGCTCACACAAGCTCTCCAGATCTCATTTTGAGGTCTATTGAATCCATCTTGACCCTTGATCCAAAATATGTGGAACTATTTTAAATCCCTGAATCCACATGGAGTTCCAGCATGATTGCACAAAGTCTCCTCATGGGTAAAAACATACAAATTCAAAACAACGTGAATTCATCCTAAATAACAAATGGCAGGTGAACAGCATAATGCTGTTCTTCCTTTTTTTCCCTTTTAACTTTGTTTTCATGCTCATATAAAACTCCGGCCTTAGCTAGACCTACCTGTTAGTGCGCGACTGAGGGGTGAAGATCTTGCAATGGTTTTATGGCGAGATCCCCCCTCTGTTTACATGCGGTGCATGACGACCTCAGAGGGAGAGGCTTCGTGCCCGCCATTTTAAAACATTTTCTTAAAGGGGAAGATGCGCACGAGCGCTTGTGCGTATAAGATAGGTGTTGTTGGTTTTTTAAAAAATAGTTTCCCCACTCCCCACCCCCACCCCCCTGATGGGTGCAGTGCTCCTGGCTCCTCGCAAGAAACCATGAGGAGCCTGGACAAACCGTGGCGCCCAGCCACACTGTGGAAAAACCGGGCCTAAAGGGTAGGGCGAGATCCTGGGGCAAGGGAGGGATGAACCCTCCCTGATCCCAGGATCCCCTGTGCGTCATGTGGACGCACAGGGATGATCCCGGAATTTTGCCCCATCTAGCTATGGTCTCAGAGTAATAGAAAACGACAGAATATTGACTCATTTGTGCCAGTACAAGCAGCAGGCATAGCAATGGCCACCTTATCTATAATCTGAATAACATAGGTAGTTATCTAAGTGCTCTATACTGTTACTGAATTTCCCAAAACCATGAAGATAAACGAGGGTGGAGGTGGAGGTGGCGAAGAATGAAGCAATTTGTGAAATTTTGCAGGTTTCTACTTGTTCCATTATATTAAACAAAATGTCAAATCTATTTCAGAACAGAAAGCATTTTAAAATCCTGTGCTCACTTGATGTGATGGTGTTTGGAGGCCCTATAATTTGAACAGCTTTGTTGTGAACTCAGTACCTGTAACTTCTTCACATAACCCATATAAGACTTCTGCAAAAAACATATGAATCTATCCATTAGGGAGCCCATATGTATAGCTGACAGTCTTCTATTTGAGGAGCTTCCAGAGGGCAGTCCTCTATTTGAAGGCCTCTTTTGTCCTCTGTTTGTCATTCATTTCCTTTTTGGTGGCCAATATGTAAGTGGTTATCCTATTATCCTATTATACACAGTCATCAAGAGATAAGAGAGTTTCTTCCATTTTCTGTATCTCAGTGTTTTCATTACTTGTTGGTATGCTCTCTCTCTCTCTCTCTCTCTCTCTCTCTCTCTCTCTCTCGTGGGAGGGCAACAGGCTGGTTGATTTTTTTTTTACCTTAGATACCTTCAAAGATGAGCTCTGGAGTGAACTGGTTCTTTTTTGACAGATCCTGATCTGCACTATGGATTTATTGGCAACTTTATGTTAGCCACTTCAGTAATTTTGATGCAACGAAAGGTTTCCTGTGGAATTAGATTATCGGTTTGGAAGGGAGAATAAATCCAGGTTTCCACTGCACAGGGCTTGAATGGTAATGAGAACTGCATCTCATTAGGATTAGCAATGCAAAAAGGGTTCCAGTTAATGAACAGAGCAAACATTTTGGCAGTTGCAGAGTAGACTATTGCCGGGCTGTTCACGCTGTTGTAGTTTGAGTTTCTAATGAGGCTGTCCATTACCAAATTGGAATTTTGAGGGGTTTATTACTTTGCCAGGAAATTAATGCCTCAATGAGACTTGGCACCCTAGTACTCCTCTAAAGGAGTATCTTCTCTGATGTGTAATCTCCTTTGTGCTTTGTACAAAATGTGCACTTCAGAAGTTGGGAAGGATGCTTTACAGTTTCGGTAGCCTGACCAAAAAGGCTCCCCACAGTCAGTCTGAAAAGGCAGACTCTCATTTATATGATCAATACACATCTACATGCCTGCAGATTTGTTGGCCTTTGGTTTAAGTCATCTGTTTGTCAGTCCGTTTATACCTCCATTTGTTCAGATGCTCAATGACCAAATAAGTACCTGTATTATTATTATTATTATTATTATTATTATTATTATTATTATTTATTTATTTATATAGCACCATCAATGTACATGGTGCTGTACAGAGTAAAACAGTAAATAGCAAGACCCTGCCGCATAGGCTTACATGTCTCACCTACCCACCTGCAGGGCAAGTGACAGCTTGGGGTACAATTGATATTGGGAAGACTGGCCGTGCCAGCTGGGAATTATGGAAGATGTGATCCAACACATCTGAAGGGCACTAAGGCCATAGCTAGACCTAAGGTTTATCCCTGGATTGTCCAGGGGTCAAACCTGTTCATCTAGGTGACACACAGGGGATCCAGTGCTCAGGCAGGGGTGAACCCTGGATGATCCCAGGATAAACCTTAGGTCTAGCTGTGGCCTAAGTTAGGGAAAGCTGGGTTAACCCCTGTGTCCAAAGCACCGTGGCTCAGAGTGCATCTCTTTCCCCTTTATCTCATCCACTGCAAGTGTTTTTACCTAATGTGGAATCAAAAGCAGGAAATAAGACTATGAAAGCGGTATATGGAATGCATCATGTTCCCCAACAGTTATCAGTGCACCAATACCGCTATTTATTTATTACATTTTTATACCGCCCAATAGCCGAAGCTCTCTGGGCGGTTCACAAAAATTAAAAACCATGAAGAGCATAAAAACAACCAACAAATTTAAAACACACATACGAAATACAATATAAAAAGCACAACCAGAATACAACCACACAGCAAAAATTAATATAGGTTAAAATATGAGATTAAAACAGCAAAGTTTAAATTTAAGTTAAATTAGGTGTTAAAATACTGAGAAAATAAAAAGGTCTTCAGCTGGCGACGGAAAGCAAACAATGTAGGTGCCAAGCAAACCTCTCTGGGGAGCTCGTTCCACAACCGGGGTGCCATAGCAGAGAAAGCCCTCCTCTTAGTAGCCACCTGCCTCACTTCCTTCGGCAGGGGCTCACAGAGAAGGGCTGCTGTAAAGCAGTAATGGAGATCTCGCTCCAATCTAGCCTGTACAAGCTTTCATGCAGGCATAACCCAACATGCAAATGAAGGAGATGGCTCTGTAGACACAGTGTCACCTCACAGAGCTGCCAGGTCCCTGTCAGCTCTGATGCTGCTCGGTGAGAAGGCAAGGGGGAAACAAGCCGAGCAAGGACCTCACCCTCCTTTGCGCCTCACTCCCTGCCGATAATATTGACAAACATAAAGCCAGGCAAGGCTTTAGAAGTGAGTTAGGATAGCTCTAGTCTTCCAGCAGTGAGCAGAGACAATGAGCTCTAGGGAATTATGTTGAGGTCTTTCCTAGTTTTGTAATCTTCAAGTAGTAGATTGAATCTGGGGATGTTAGGCAGCTCTATTCCAAAATATGGTCCCTTGCTTGTATGGAGCACATCAATTAAGCACAGGTTTGGCTGGGACTGCGAAAAGTAGTGGGACTGTGGAGTGAGAGTCTAGGGCCTCAGCTAGACCTACGGCTCTAGCACGACGGAGGGGTGAGGATCTCGTGATAATTTTATCGCAAGATCTCCCCCTCTGTTTACATATGGTGCGCGATGACCTCAGAGGGAGAGGATGTTGCACCCACCATTTTATTTTTTTTTGTTAAAGGAGACAAACACTCGTGCACAAAAGGAACGTTTTTTTTAATTTTTAACAATTTTCCCCGCTTCCCCACCCCACCCCCGATGGGTGCTGAGCTCCTGAGGAGTTCTGCGCCCCATGCACAGTTCCCAGCTCCTCGTGAGTAACCACGAGGAGCTGGGACAAACCATGATGCCTGCCCATACGTTCCGCAGTCTCGGGATCAGCCCAAGACCGTGGAAAAAGTGGGCTGAAAGGGTAAGGCCATATCTCTGGGAAAGGGAAGGATCATCCCTCCCTGCTCCCGGGATTCCCTATGCATCTTGTGGATGCACAGGGACGATCCTGGGGATCGCCCTGGGATATGGCCCAGTGTAGCTATGGCCTAGGTATCTATCTGAAGCAAGAGGAGCTGCAGCTTAGTGTGATAGTGCACATGTCTTGCATAGAGAGTGCCCCGGTTTGATCCCCAGCTTCTCCAGGTAGGGCGGGGGGAAACTCCCACCTTATTATTATTATTATTATTATTATTATTATTATTTATATAGCACCATCTGAAACCTTTGAGAGCCACTGCTAATCAGTGTTGACAATACTGGACTAGATGGACCAATGGTCTAAGACCAATGGTCTAAGGCAGCTTCCTATGTTCCTATCATGTTTCCTAATACAGCATTTTTGATTATTACACTCACACTTTCTATGAGCACTAGTGGTATTTTTTCAGGACCAGGGTGCTATCCAACGACGTGAAATAGCTCTAATGTAAAAAGCTTGCAGTCTAAAAAGCATTGTTTTGCAAATGGTGGGATGGGCACTTTGCTTCCAGGCATGAACACTGTAAACATCCAGCTGCAATTGCACCATTGCGATAGACGTCCAGTTAAATAGCTACATCAGATTTACTTTTTTGTTGCCCAAAGCAAGTATTCCCAGCTAAAGAATGATTGTTGAAACAAGCAATGGCATTTAGTAGATATGCTAATTAATATCTAACAGCTATTTTCTTTAGTGCAATTAAATCCAGGCACATCCTTTAAATTTTTAGTGCTTTTAATCAAATGGCACCTTCATTTCTTCGGCAAACCATTTCACACACAATAGTTAAAAACACAGAGTAAATGCTCTGCAACAGAGTATATGGAAATTTAATGAAATTGTAACAACTGTCCTACTGAATCTAATTTAGGTGCTTATTTCAGACGCTTCATTTAATGTGTTAACAAAATAAATTGCATGTAATTGGAAGCATCAATACTGCAATGAAGGTTACTGAATTAGCAATGGGATGCAGGCAATAACACATTGGTATTAAAGAGGCAAAAACAACATCAATTCTTTTCAATTTAAATAATTAGGAAAAAAATAGTTCAAGGTATAACATTAGTCTTTAAGTTCTCATTGTTTATCTCGTTTCTTCTCAACATAGCTGCGTGACACATCACGTTAAAATGGTTCCATTTTGAAAGCCAAATCCTCAATTAGCCCCATGGGCTATAGTGCAAATTGAAATAAACATACACAATGTTCATAAAAGCTACACTTCTATAGTTCATAGGTCAACATTTTCAAGAGGGGCTAGAATACAGATCTTTTAGTGCTTTGGTTTCTGCCTACCAAAGACAGTCTCTTTTAAAGCTTTGCTTTCGAGATCTACTTTCCAGGAATTGGACTTGTGCTTTGCCAGATGCAGAGGTTATTTAGGATTCGAACAAGGTTTCTTTCCCAGATTTTATTTAGTGGGAGACGCAAGATATTAACAGCAGAGAAAAAACATGGAAAAGAAGAGGCAGAGATTTTATGCCCCTTCAGTTAACAGGAACCCCCTGCAGTAACAGACATGCTCCGTAGCTGGTCAGCCCTGGTGCAATCCTTTCCCACAGACAGGTTCATCATTACAAGTTCCTGTGGGGTAGGGTGACCATATGGAAAGGAGGACAGGGCTTCTGTATCTTTAACAGTTGTATTGAAAAGGGAATTTCATCAGGTGTCATTTGTATGCGTGCAACATCTGGTGAAATTCCCTCTTCATCACCACAGTTAAAGCTGCAGGAGCTATACTAAAGTGACCAGATACAAAACAGGGCAGATATTAATCATGAGTGGTCTATTGGTACATACAACTGGTACCCTAATCTGTTCATCTGTTACACTTCATGATTTTGCCTTGAACGTTCTCCCTAAAATCACTAAGGATGAGAAGATAGTTCAGGCACCAAGGATGAACAAAAGGAAGGACTCAGGCATGGAGATTGAGCATGGGGGAGCCATTGTCATACACTACTGTCACTTGCTTTGTGATCACAAGAGTCTTCTGGAATGGGTCCCACTACAACTTGTGGGGAGTCAAGCCCAAACTCTCTGGATCTGGAAATTCTATATTCATAAGTTAACTAGGCCTTTTATTGGGCAGTCTTCCCCCACCTGGGACTGCAACTCTCTCATCATTCCCAGACAACCATGCCATTGGGTGGGGAGCTTTTCAGCATTAAGACTCCTGTCCCATTCTTTAATTTGGCTAGGTTAAGAAATGTGCCGGTGAAGCTTTTCATGGAGACAGCCCACAGCCATTTCTGCGAGCTGCCAAAAACTTGAGCTTTGAATTTTTTTTGAAGTTTCAAAATTTTCTGCACTTCTACACTGTTTAAGCTTCAATTTAAAACAAGAATGAGCAAAATCAGTCTGGTAGATACCTAGTAATAAGCTTTACACTACCGTGTTCTTATATAAGATGAGAGAGGGAGAAACATGTCTCTCTATCCACTTTCTCCACACCATGCATACCTTTGTAGACCTCTATCATCCCATACTCACCATTTTTTTAAGCTGAACAGTCCCAGATGTTGTTGAAACCTTTCCTCTCAGGGGAGTTGCTCCAACCCCTTGATCATTTTGGTTGGCCCCTTTTTAATGCTACAATATCCTTTTTTTAGGTGCACTAACCAGAACTGTACACAATATTCCATGTGTTGTTGCACCATAGACTTGTATAAGGGCAGTATGATATTGGCAATTTAATTTTCAATTCCTTTCCTAATTATGCCTAACATAGAATTAGCTTTTTTCATAGCAGCAGCACACTGGATTGACATTTTCATCTATCTGTTCACCACAACTCTTTCACTGTGCAGTTATTCTTCCTTTTCTTCCTTAATGGATTGTTTGTGGTAAGAAAAAAGATGGAAGAAGCCATGGGGAAACACGGGAGAGTTACAAATAGAATCCAACCTCGGCTGAATCCCCTGTAAAATTCCATGAACAAGGCAGTACAATTATACAATAAAAGCCTCATCTGAAAGCACCCTTAGAGTGTACAAATGCCTAGAGCTTTGCCCACAGTATTGGGAACTCTGCTGTTTCAGGGTTCCTTAGCATATAGCGAGAGCTGAAAGCTCAGGGTTATATGCATGTAGGCTCTGTTAGGACTTTTAAATAAATGTAGGTAGGTCTGGAGCTTCCTGAAGATTTCCAAATTCCATCTCAAAGGTAGTTTCAACTTGATACATCAGATTGCAAGCTTTGTTTTTTTTTTACTTTTCACATAAAAATCCATGGCAATTTTCATGCATATTTTTCCAAATGTACGCATCAATCATGTGCAGCTTTGAAATGTACAAGCTCTTCTCCCATTGATTAAAGTGCATTTGTGCACATTTTTCAAAAGCACACATTTTTTCATGCACATTTTTCAGATGTATGCATGCTGTTGAACACATTTCTTTTGGTCTGAGAATCCCACTTCAAGAAAGCCTTGAAAACATTATTTTACCTTGAAATGACTGCTGTTGCTGTTGTTGTTGCCTTTGTTGTGTTTGCCATCCTACTCTTTTTATTGCCATTCTACTGTGTTTATGTTTTAATCGCTTTTAATATTTGAACAGTTCCATATATTGTAATGCTGTAAACCGCCTTGGGATGGATTCTGCTCTGAAGGGGAGCCAAGAAATATTTTAAATAAATCAATAAAACAATAAATATTGCAAATTAGGAAATATACAGACTTCGACCACAGATTGTGTCCAAGTCTGTGTTCGGTCCTGAAGATGCAAACTGGCTAAATCCTGATCAAAACTAAACTGAAATTAATTTCTCGTACATCCCTACCCTGTCTTCTCCACACACATTCATTTTTCTTCTGGAAAAAACAATGTAGCACCACTGGTCTTCCAGAAAGCAAGGGTGCTACTTTGTTTCATCCACAAATTAAGGACATAATTATGCTAAGACATATTTCAAACAAGGCTAGTTAGAATTGTAAAAGTCAGTCAAAATTTCTCCATTGACTTCATAGAATAGTACAGTTGGAAGGAGCCTATAAGGCCATCATATCCAACAATGGTGGATTCCACCTTAAAGCATACCTGGCAGATGGCTGTCCAGCTGCATCTTGAAGGCCTCTAGTGTGGGAGAGACGAAGACCTCCCTAGGTAATTGGTTCCATTGTCATACTTCTCTAACAGTCAGGAAGTTCTTCCTGATGTCCAGCTGGAACCTGGCTTCCTGTAACTTGAGCCCATTATTCCATATCTTCAAGTACTTGAAGAGTGCTGTCATGTCTCCCCTCAGTCTTCTCTTCTCAAGGCTAAACATGCCAGTTCTTTCAGTCTCTCCTCACAGGGCTTTGTTTCCAGACCCCTGATCATCCTCATTGCTCTCCTCTGAATGCCCTCTAGCTTGTCTGCATCCTTCTTCAAGGGTGGTGCCCACAGCTGGATGCAGTACACTTAAGTAGGTGAATTGAATAGGGATGGAGGAGAAGTTTGTTTCCTTTGTATTTTAATACAAACTGAACTAATTCACATTTTTGAATGAATAGGCGAACCAGAATGCAATTATCCATCTCTTTTCGCACTTCTTCAAATTGTGCAATGAGCTTCTTCAATTTAAAGAAATGCATAAAAATGTGTACATTTAGGGGAAATAGGCATATATTAGAGGGGAAAGCTTGCAAAGGTAAACGTGTACAAATTTTCATGCCTATGAAAATATACATGAAAATATGTATAAATTTTTGTACAGCCACAATTAACAGGACAGAATTAATGTGCTTGTGAGGGGGAGTGATCTTTGTGGAAAGTGAAACAGAGATTCGTCTCTCCCTAGTCGTGATGCTACTGCCAGTATTTTGAGAGTCACAGTCTCAGAATCCAATTTTGTGTGAAGACAAAAACAATTAAGGCACCTCAGAGCTGAGTAATCAATGAAGAGTCCATAGAACCCATCCAAGATTGGTTTGAATCCTTTTCTGTCATTCTACTATGCAGAGTGGGTGAAGCAACCTTTGTAAAGTCTGTGCCAGAAAAAAATAGCCAGCCTGTGAGAACTGCTAGTCAGTGATGTGGTTTTGGCAGGAAATGGAATCTCATCCTTGTCCAAAGCTTTGGGCAGCACAAAGAGAGCGGAAATAGCTCAGATTTATCTCTGTCAGTTAACTATGGATTATCTGTACATATGTTGAATAAGAAGCTGCTAGTTTTTAGAGTCACCTTTTCTGGCTACAACTCTACTCTGAGTTTCAGATTTCTTCATCTGGCATCTGTCGATGCACAGCAGTGTTCTTGAAAGTCTCAAACTGTAGGGGACTCATTATGACGCAGCCCCACTCCATTTTATACCATGTGGGATTTCTGCCTATAGCAAGAAACTGCTTTGCCTCATTGTATTTCAGCTGCTGTGATATGCTTCGTATTGGTAAATATGAACAAAACTTGTAGCTATTTTGTGCCGAAGTCAATAAAATCAAGTATGATTTTTAAAAATGCAAATTTGATTATGGCTATGGGTGAATAAAGTAGTGCTGTGCCAATTTTTAAAAACTATTTATTTTCAACCATTGACTTGGTGGAGGGGGTGAAAAAAAATCACATCCGAAAACGAAAGGGTCATAATTTCAGAAAAATTTCATAGTGTGCCATGCTCAAGGGCGTACCTTACTGTATCGAGGTGGCTGGTGTGGGTGTGCCTGTGCTCGTTCTTTTTCAGCTTCTGTTATCCTGTGCTTTCCAGCTCCCTCCCCACTTGAGCTCTCTGAAAAGAGGACTGTAGCAGCATTTACACTACTGCTTTATAGCGGTATTGAAGTGTACTGACAACTGTTGGGGCCCATCACACATTCCATATACCATTTTTCAAACTGCTTTCAAAGTGTTATATCCTGCTTGGTATAGATCTGAACTAAGTCAGGACTTCTTCCCTTGGGGTTTTCCAGTACTGCTGCCTACTGAGTGCCTAAAAACTGAGCCAGGCACTGTTGTTGTTGTTGTTGTTGTTGGGACAACACCTCCTGCTCCTCCTCTGTACTCAGCTTTCAGGCCTTCAGCAGGCAGCAGTACTGGAAATCCCCAAGGGGGATTTAGTCCTGGGTAAGTTCTCTAGGGGACTTTTCAGAAACCCTAAGCTGTTGAGAAGGCTGCAAAGCACAGGAGAACAGGACCTAAGTTGAAAAAGAAAGAGTGCACATGGACACATCTTAGGCACGTAAGCACCCATAACTAATGGAGACTACAAAATTTCATTGAAATTCTTACTATCTCTGTGAAAGAAGCAGAAAAACAACTGCCTCTTTCGCAGGAAAGTGATAACATTGCAAACATCTATGGGGCACAGAGAAAGGAATTCAGAGAGAGGCAAAATGGGCAGTGTGGGTGATTAGGGTGACCATATGAAAAGGAGGACAGGGCTCCTGTATCTTTGACAGTTGCATAGAAAAGGGAATTTCAGCAGGTGTCATTTGTATATATGGAGAATCTGGTGAAATTCCCTCTTCATCACAACAGTTAAAGGTGCAGGGGCTATACTAGAGTGATTTCATTAAGCAGACAAATGTATAAACCTTGTTGAATAAGCCCTGAGGAAGGACAGGTTTTGTCCAAAACGCGTAGGCACCTTCATTAAACCCTTTTCTATACAAATAATATTTTGTAAGATTATCCTTGGTTCCGCCCCTGCCTTCGGCTTGTTTTTTCACTCTGCCATACTAGAGTGACCAGATTTAAAAGAGGGCAGGGCACCTGCAGCTTTAACTGTTGTGGTGAAGAGGAAATTTCACCAGGTTCCCCATATATACAAATGACAGCTGCTGAAATTTCCTTTTCAATACAAATGTTAAAGATACAGGAGCCCTGTCCTCCTTTTCATATGGTCACCCTATGGGTGATGATATCAGTGAACATGGCCATCCCCACTGAAATCATCTGGCCCACAGAGGGCCTGCTGTGGGAAAATTTGGCGTCCACTCTATTTCTGTTCTGCACCACTGCTCTAGATGGTGGGGTTGGCCTAAATCAGAATATAAGGGCTGATCACAGCTCCTCATAGGGCACAAACCTAAGCATGTTAAGACAGAAAAAAGTCCTACAGCTCCTGTGCTGAGAGTTGTAGGATTTTTTTCTGTCTAAACATGCATAGGATTGTGCCCTTAAACTATCAAAGTTAGATTCCATTTTTTTTTAAAAAAAAGTACAAATAAAGGATAGCTTAGGGGAGAGTGTCTGAGACTCCTTAATGTAAGTGCATAGTTGCTGAATTTATTAAAGACCTCATAACACAGTGGAGAAAGTTTTGATTCCAGAGAACTGCCTATTAAAGAATGATCCCAGAATGCTTGTGCTGTAGGTGGAATAAGCTTTACCAGGTTCTTGACAATTTGCAATGGCAAATCTAACCCAGGTAAGCATCTCACTCTGATCAGCCATGATAGCTCTGCAAAGAGAGATAAAATATTTATTAAGGGGGAACTAAGGTACTCACAGCCATTTTAGACACCAAAGGGCTCATCATGCATTAATAGACTGTCAATTCTATTATGTTTGTACAATGAAATGAATTTGATTTGGCTAATTACGTCTGCCGCTGGCTTCTGACATACAAAATACTTTGGTATCCAACTCTTGATGGCCAGAACGATGCTTATATGTGATATTTGTGTCTGAAGAGGGTAACTTGCAATTTCATTTCAGAGAAGCATATGTGCCTATATATATTAACTGAATAATGATTCCCCTCCCACACACACAGAGAAAATATGATTTTAACAACTATGGAGAGACCTATGAAACTTCACATCTCACTCTCACACATACTGCTCTATCTGCTTCTCGATCACACTCACATATACGTACACACACTCATCTGCAGGCTACAGTCACATTCCCCCACACACCCCGGTCCACTAATTGTACAAATGGGATGCACTAATTGTGCATCCCATTTTCAAAGAGTTTATAAAGTAGTACAAGAATAGCTACAAGAAGACGTGCAAAATCTAAGTTGATAAATACGTTCTGACTTCAGTCCAGGCATGGCACCTGAACGGCTACAGCAAAGTTGAGCAAGGTATGTCCTGCAGGATGGATGGGTCCCCCTTTTTTCTGGGGGACCCACCACTACCTCATTTTGCCATTGAAATGTAGCAGCACAGTTGTGGCAAAAAGAGTCACTTTTACTTTAAAACAAGGCATGAGAGGAGTGCATTCCTTAGTTTCCAGCAAAATCCCACTCCCAGAAACCTCCCGGAATGTGATTTTACTTGAAAGCCAGGCACATGTAACCCATACAAACTTTCTTTGCCACCTCTACACCTCTGAAATTCAGTAGCAGAGTCAAGAGCACGGCAGCAGGGGGCAAGTGGGTTCAGGGGCAATGCAGCCTCTGAGCCCCAGATGTTGCCCATCCCTGGGATCAGGGAATGGGACACAGAACTCAGTTGAACCAGGGCCCAGCTTTATTAACTACTTACAAAGAATTTGCAACAGGCTCAGCAGTCAAAATCAGGCTAAGAACGACTCCCTGGATCTGGACCGTCAGAACTAAGGCCATAGCTAGACCTAAGGTTTATCCCTGGATCGTCCAGGGGTCAAACCTGTTCACCTAGGTTCCACACGGGGCATCCAGCGCTCAGGCAGGGGCGAACCCTGGATGATCCCAGGATAAACCTTAGGTCTAGCTGTGGCCCAAATCTTCCATTCACCTCATCTACCTGCCCACCCACCCTAATAATCCAGGTTGAGCCTCATCCTGGCTCCAAGTCTGGAAACAGTTGCCGTAATTGTTCCTAGCTCCTCATTGCCTTATTTCACCGATGTGTTGAGTCAAGCCTGCCTGAGTCACAACAGATTTGGGTGGGTGAAGCAGGCATGTCCCAAAGGGAAGTCCAGTGTCTGTCTCATGACTCCAATAGCTCTGAGGCTTCTCTAGGGAAGCCACCTTCACCCTCCAGTTAATGCCTCAGGGTGCTCACCAACATCTTTTCTCGCCAGTGAAATATTCCACTGGATCAAAAGATGTCCATGGAACAGAAGGAGCCCTTCTGTTCACAAAAGCCTTTGTTAGGATTCAATCCATTGTGTCCCAACCAAATGAAAACTTCAAGATGGTGGCTAAAATGATTCTTAATACTCTGGCTAATCATATTTGAAGTTAGAGAGAAACTGCCTGTTTTTGTTTTTCTTCCCCTGCTGTATATTGTTTGCTGCTCTTGAATGGGTCATCTGGGTTTTGCATGGAAAGCGCTTTTCACAGGGCTCCTGGTGCCTTCTTGGCCATCACTGTGGCTCCAATGTCAGCATACTGCCTTGATTGTTTTGCTTGTGGCTTTCTTTCACCTGGGACAGTGCTAAACTGAACTGGACCATGAGTCCATCAGGCTGAGTAGTGTGTCATTCTAGCTGGCAATGGCTCTCCAAGATCTCAGGCAGAGTTCTTTCCTTTCCCAGCCTTGCTACCTGAAATCCTTTTCACTGGAGGTGTGGCTCACATGCAAAGCATGTAGAGCCGGGATGCTAAACCATTTTTTTTTGGTGGGGGCCCCAATTACCTTCCACCAGGCCCTCCACAGACCAAATTATATCAGTGGGCATGGCCATAACCACTGACATCACCCCCTGTCCATCTTATGGAAGATTGGAGATAACAACACAGATCCTGCAGGGGGGATTCCTCCGGTGGGGGGAGGGGCTGGGAGGCTTAGCTCCACCCCTTCAAGGAACCCAAAGAGGCTCTGTGGGCCAGATGGGTAACCTCCGCAGGCCATCTTGGGGTTCTGCATCCCTGATATAGAAGCTTATGGCATTTGCCTTATTCTTACAGTTGCTTTTGGGTTTGAGTAACTGATTTGTTTTATATACCTTTTCCCCTAATTGGCTATAAGTTTTAAAGTTCTTACCTATGCAGTTTTGAATTGTTTCCCAATGGGCTTGCCCTACCATAAGTCAGCATCTTACATTAGCTATTCTGCCAATTTATTTGATTCCCTTATATTACTGATCTCTTTAATTGTATCTTTAAAATGGCTTCATTTCTTTGAGTATAATAAAATAATTATCAGCAAGTTGTTATTGTGCTTTTAATCACGTTTTTTTCATTATGTTTTTAATAAACATCTCATTCAATCTATGGTATACTTCAGGGAAATTTCTTCCTCATCTAAAGAAATTGTTTCAATAGTGAAGATTGTAACTTGAATGTCTCTTGTCAAATAACCTGCTTGAGCCCTTTCTGATTGTTTTATCACAGGGTATAAATATTAATCTAATTGTTTTCTGACAGAGTATAAATAATTTATCTGGATATTTTGGAAACACACTCATAAGATCTAACGCTCACATTTTCTTCCATAGTAGATAGTTCTCAGTCGTAAAAGCTACCTAAAGTTTGATAGGACAATCAATTCTCAACTGCTTTATAATAAAATTTACTCTTCCCTTAGCATTCCATGTATTTACTTGTGTGCTGCAAAAAAAGCTCTTTTCCTCCCAGGACTTAGAGGACAGCATTAAGACAGGGTGGAAGGATGACCCTAGGAACATATGATCTGCCCTGACAACACAATCCTATACATGTCTACTCAGAAGTAAGTCCCACTAAATTCAGTGGGGGGTTCTCCCAGGCAAATAGGTAAGGGATTGCAGTCTCAGACCTAATCTACACCAAGCAGGATATTGCACTACGAAAGTGGTATATTAGGCTGACCATATGAAAAGGACAGGGTGCTTGTATCTTTAACAGTTGCATAGAAAAGGGAATTTCAGCAGGTGTCATTGTATGCATGCAGCACCTGGTGAAATTCCCTCTTCATCACAACAGTTAAAGCTGCAGGACCTATACTAGAGTGACCCGATACATAGAGGGCAGGGCTCCTGCAGCTTTAACAGGTGTGATGAAAGAATTTCACCAGGTGTTGCATGTATAATGATACCTGCTGAAATTTCCTTTTCAATAGATCTGTTAAAGATACAGAAGCCATGTATCTTTACAGGGCTTCTGTATCTTTACAGAAGACCTTTTTATATGGTCACCCTAGGTATATAAAAGGCAGGAGCTGCACCCAGCAGGATATAGCTGCATGAAAGCAGTATATGGTATGTGTCAATGGGCCCCAACAGTTGTCAGTGCACTACCGCTATAAAGCAGTAGTGTGGTTCCTGCCTTTTATACACTGCTTTCATAGCGCAATATCCTGCTTGGTGTAGATTAGGCCTCAGTATACTTCTGCCACATGGGGAAAGTAGTGACTAATCTTCCCCATCCAATTGATCTGGCCTAACTGTCACTTAGGCCAGATCTATGCCAAGCAGGGATACGACACTTTGAAAATGGTTTTAAAACTATATAGAGTGTGGCCCCAACAGATGTCACTACTGTTATAAACCATTTTAAAGAAGTAGTGTAGATCTTGCCTTATTCTTACACATTAAGACGATTTCACCCTCTCTAATATTGCTAGAACTCGACATCAACCAATGAAGATAAATAATTAGAAAGCCAGGACAAACAAGAGGAAATGCATCTTCACCCAGCAAATAGTTACATGATATAATTGCTTCCAGAGCTACACCAAGCAGGATATGACACTTTGAAAAGGTTTTGAAAACTGCATATGGAGTGCGTCCCTGGGCCCCAACAGTTGTCACTACTTTTATGAAACATTTTAAAGCAGTAATGTAGGTCCTGCCAAGATGTAATGTTGGCTGCAAACCTGGATGGCTCTTAAAGGGAATTACAATATCAGACAAATTCATGGAGGATATGGCTATCAGTGGCTACTTGTCATGATGGCTCTCTATTACCTCTAGTATTAGAAGCAGCATGCCTCTGAATAGCAGTTTATGAGGAATATGAGCAGGAGGGTGCTACAGTGCTCATGTTCTGCTTGTGGACTTTCCGTAGGCATTTGGGCCATAGCTAGACCTAAGGTTTATCCCTGGATCGTCCAGGGGTCAAACCTGTTCATCCAGTGCTCAGGCAGGATGAACCCTGGATGAACCCTGGATGATCCCAGGATAAACCTTAGGTCTAGCTGTGGCCTTGGTTGGCCACTATAGGAACAGAATGCTGGACTAGATGGGCCTTTGGTTTCATCTAGTAGGGTTCTTCTTTTGTACTCTGTCTAGCTGTCCCAACTCCTATATAGTTGTTTCTTCTTCTTCTTCTTCTTCTTCTTCTTCTTCTTCTTCTTCTTCTTATTATTATTATTATTATTATTATTATTATTATTATTAGGTGAAGGTGTTGGAGTCAGCTCAGGGCGAAGAAAATAAACTCTTCTCCCTACAGCAAGGCAGCGCAGGGCATTCAGGCATCCATTCCGCTCACCAGCCTGCCCCTGGCCTTCTGCCTGGTTGGATGGTGACCAATTAGGGGTCGCCATCCACCAGGAACACCTCCAGAGCGGCTATGGAGTGGCTTTGTAGTGAGGACAGACCAGGAGAAGAGCTGGACTGCCCTCTCTCTGGCTGGAAAAAGTTGGGGTAAAGCCTCGACTTTTCAGACGTGTATCTTTGTCTCTTTGCCCTGGAATGGCTTCAAATCTGAGTCTGCGTCATCAAATGACGCCACACAGAATCAGAGCCACCTCAGGGCAAAGAAGACGCCAAGACAGACCCCTGATAGCTTCCTCTACAGTGACATTAGTGGCTCAGCTTCCAGTCTCCTCTGCAATTTGCTTACTAATGCCAGGCAAAAGAGTAGCTGCCTTTATTTGAAACTCAAAATGTCTTTGTAATTAAGCAACTCAAGTGCATATCATGAGTCAGCCAAATGCCAGAAAAAATACAGTGGGGAGAAAAGCTGCAAAATGAAAGGCTTTTACCTGACTCATTTTAAAGTGCTATTACGTTCTTGATTTAGAACTGTACTGGAGATGTCATGGTTTTCCAGTGGGTGAAATGACTGTTTTGTTGGTATTACAGGAGTGCCACCTTTCTTGCTTGCCTTCCATAAAGACCATCTGAGGAATTCTGACTAAAGCATTGGCATGAAAGAGATGTCAGCTACTGTGTTGTTTACATTCCACGTGCAACACCTGCCTTTATTTTATTTTATTTTATTTTTACAAGAGAGTCAATGGAGAGAAAACCTGTCGATATCGCAGGATACCTATTAAGGTGTCGTATATTAGATAAAGTAAAACAATGCTGCAGATCTTTGGATCATTTTCTCACAGTAATCTAGTTTACTGTCTGTGGAATCACAGACCTCAAAATGTTCACAAAAACAATATCTCTTCTTTAGCTCCAGTAACTATATTACTGGAAATAGATTTTCTACAATTCCACCTTAACACAGTTGTTTAAACCCTAGGCTTAAATGAGATTATGCTGTTGGATGATTAAACCTGAAAGGGAAGCCTGTTCCAGTCTTCTGTAGGCTCCAAAGTGGGTGGGGAACTAAAGTGATCTCCTAACAAATTCTTCTTTATCTTAATACAATATATATTGTCTAAATTACTGCAGTAATCTCAGAGCAAAATGACTACTAAGGCACGGCAGAAGCTATATGCTGTAGTAGCTGCATTTTGTCATGGCTTTCTAGGAAGAAATACAATAAATAAAATTGGAAACTGGAATTTATTTAGTTCTTTTGCCTAGCCTAATGCTGGTCTTACCCAGCCTGCCTAGACAACACTAGGAAACTCTCTGACCAGGATTTTACAGTATTTAAAGAAAACTTTGAAAAAGGGGCCTATCCTTCTCTATAACATGTCAAAGCCTGGAGCTGGGGGAGGTGATCAGACTTATTTCAGACAACAAAAGGTGTATTGCACCCTGACCTACCCTGAAGGGTTGGAGGTGCAGACTCCCGTTTTGTCACAACTGTGGAACAAGTTTGGTTGGACGTGGTTTTATCCATGTGAATGTTTGCATCCCAGCCATCACCTGAAGGCTCTAGTGAGCTTCTTAGATCACAATAAATAGTTAAATAGAATCCTATGCTGGGGATCCATAACATCTGTAGAGATTCTGGGCTCATCTACACCAAGCAGGATATTCCACTACGAAAGCAGTATGAAAGCAGTATCTAAAAGGCAGGAGCCACACGACTGCTTTATAGCAATATTGAAGCGCACTGCAGGATCTACACTACTGCTTTATAGTGGTACTGAAGTGCACTGACAACTGTTGGGGTCCATGACACATCTACACCAAGCAGGATATAGCACTATGAAAGTGGTATGAAAGCAGTATATGGTATGTGTCATTGTGTCATGGGCCCCAACAGTTGTCAGTGCACTTCAATACCGCTATAAAGGACTTCCTTTTGCTTCTAGTATAGAACTTTAAGGAGGCTTTATGCAGTCATGCTCTGTTTTAATTCCATGTATTTAAAATATTTATTATATGTTTTCATATGTTTTATTGGTCTATTGACTGTAATAAAAAGAATTTAAAAAATGTATAGTATGGCTCCTGCCTTTTATATACCACTTTCATAGTGGAATATCCTGCTTGGTGTAGATGAGCCCCCAGTGGCAAAACAATAGTGCCTGGTAGGAGCAGGGGAAGGGAATCATGCATGCACATAAACACACCACTTCAGGATCCATTCTGCCTTTTGAGAGAGAGAAGACGTCCCCGTGTCTATTATTAGCAGTTACATTATCCAGTTAAGTCACAGGCATATCTCTCCTAGCACCTACAGAGCTTTGCCTGATTTCATGCTAGTCTCTATATTGCCATCTATAATTACTACCAGGATTTAACATAAAGTCAATATAAAAAATATTGAAACAGCAACCTCTATCTGAATTTAAAAAGCAGCATTGTGGAAAGCCGTTAGGAAAATGCATCACTATGCTCAGCAATACTGCACAATTAACAGATCTAATCACTTAGCTCTCCAAACTTCTATTAAATGCAATTATTATTCATTTATCAAGAGCAGAAAGCCCCACTTCACGACACAAGTTAAAATGCAATTAGGTGCACCAGGGCAGAACAAATTTCTCAGCATAGAACGGGTTACAACAGTGCACCCAAGCTTCGTGAGGCTCGCTCGTCAGGCTCATCATTCTCTCAGGACATAATAATGCCACTAAATATGCTGGATCATTAGCAAAATTACATAGCTAAAGAAGGGCAATATTAATAGAGCTTTGTAGCATTTTATAGGAAGAGCAACTTGTTAAACATCACTAGGAAATAATTGCACTACAGTCAGATGCGTGAACTCATTATGTTTTTAACAATAGAAGCTGGGCAAGCTATTCACTTTGGAGCATTCCTCCCA
Organism: Elgaria multicarinata webbii; assembly: GCF_023053635.1. Classification (NCBI taxonomy): domain Eukaryota; kingdom Metazoa; phylum Chordata; class Lepidosauria; order Squamata; family Anguidae; genus Elgaria; species Elgaria multicarinata. The sequence goes on along the minus strand of NC_086178.1, from coordinate 54,106,986 downwards.
TTAAGCTTCTTGTCGTTGCCCCAAGGTTCATGGAGGCCCGGAACCTCATCTTTTAGGCATCTTCTTTGATTCGCTCATAGAAAGGGTGAGAATGGCAGCATTTGTTCCAGACTCTTCACGGTAGACAGGTACTGAATGTGTATTTCTAGCATCCTCGTTTTTTTATTCGCAAGCATGTGTAGAGGAAAGCGGTCAGAGAAAATGACACATGCCTAACGTAGTTAACATTCTTAGGACTGGGTAACGTAATCATTCGTTGGATTTGTTTACTTTGATTGCAACCTGTGGTACAACTGAGCCAATGCTGGACTCAAGCCCACATTGAACTGTTTACTTGAAGGGTGCCACCAACTCTGCTCTGGCCAAGGGAGACCAACTGCACAAGTAAAAGAAACCTCATTTTACCAATAGACCGGCCAGAGTGGATCAGGTGACATTCCTTGATCCCTATAAAAGCTTCTGGATTAGACTTGTTCAATTGTCTGAGCAGTTATGAGACTTGGGGGGAATCCGCACGTCGTTCCGAGATCGCTTTTAAGCGACCCCAGTGCGGCGTGAAAGCGATCGTGTACCTGGCCTTTGGAAGAGCCGACGAAGAGACGTCCTTCCCGCTGCCACCGCCACCCGCAGACCTCCTCGCTGGGTGGGACGGAGAGCTCGGGGGAAGAAGGCGGGGTGGAGAGCTTCTTCCGCTCTCAACCCCGGCTTCTTCCGCCGAGCTCTCTTCACCGGTCGGCGAGGAGGTCTGTGGGTGGCGGCGGCGGGAAGGACGGCTCTTTGTCGGCTCTTCCAAAGGCCAGGTACACGATCGCTTTCACGCCGCACTGGGATCGCTTAAAAGCGATCTCGGAACGACGTGCGGATTCCCCCTTGCTCTTGCTAAATAGGAATTACTTTTCTCTCCCTTATTCACCTTGCTTCAGCGTCAGTGTTGGGAACAGGATATCTAAAGGGCTGCCTCACTGATATGGTTCAGTCAGGACACTAATTTATCATTTATCATTATGTGCATGAGCCTTGAGCTCATGATCTCCACTCTTAGCTTTTGTTTTCAATTAATGATGGCTTACTTAACTTGAAACTGGTTAAGGGAAACAAGCCAGGATCTTAAACCATGGTGTGAGGTTGGCTTGTTTCTCTTACCATAGTTAAAATTAACCACAGTTTGTCTGTGTTTTGAAATAACTAGTCAACTAGTGGGCTTCTGTAGGATGGTGCCTGAGCTCAATGACATCATAATTCTTTGGCAGTCTTATTTCTTCAGCATAGGATTTCTTCTTTTACAGGGAAATCAAGCACTTGCACAATTATTGGTGTTGGACATGGGCCACATTGAGAAGAGGGAGACAGAGGGAGTTGTTCAATGTGCCCTCTGTATCCATGACACAAAGCTAAACTAAATGTTATGTTAAATACATATTGTTCAGATTAGCCTCTCTTTCTTTCTTTTTACTTACAAGTAAGCACACAGGGCCGTGATTCAGATCTAGACCACCACATTTGAATAGAGGAGATTTAAACCTCCCCCTCCCAGCTCCTTGTTTTCCTATATTTGCACCCCCTAAGCCTCCATTGGTGTCAATGGGAGCTTCTTTTCTTTAGGAAAATGAGCAGCTGCCAGGACCAGATCTACACCAAGCAGGATACAACACTTTAAAAATGGTTTGAAAACGGTATATGTGATGTGTCCTGGGCCTGAACAGTTGTCAAAACTATTATAAACCGTTATAAGCAGTAGTGTAGATCCTGCCCAGGAGAAGGATTAAAGTCCCCTACCTGCATGTGGTGTCCCACATGCTTACTTGTAAGAGGGAGAGAGAGAGAGGGAGAGGGAGAGAAGCTAAGCTGCACACTACATATGTAGTTTATCACACAGTCAGCTTTTAGGCAGATTTAACAGCTCCCTTAAGAACATGGTCACAAAAACATAATGTTACTTCTCTCTGCACATCTTGGGCTCTGATGAGCTGCAGGTTGAGCAAGCATCCTTCATGGCCTCCTATTTTGGTACCAAACACTTCATTTGAGGCTTGGAGAGAGACAGGAAGTGTTCATTTCCACTGCCTAGTTCTCTATGTTAGAAATCTCCTGTTCTGGGGCAGTCATATGAAGTGACTTGGACTATTGAAATTAGTCAGAAGATGATAGTTCCTTTCATGTCTGAAATGTCAGATTGTTCCAAGGAATAAGTGGTCTTGGGATAAAGATCTCGTGATGGGAAGCATTCAATATACGGTCTTTCATATCTTCAAATCTTTCAGTGTGTTGAAGACACAGAGATATAATCAGCGGATCCTAATATTTCATAAGGTTATGGTAAACTGTGGAAAATGCAATTTGAATACAGAAGCTGTTTCTCTCTCTCAATGTTTAATGTTGCTATTAGGATCAAAGCACAATCACCATGAAAATTCTTCATTGATAATTCATGCAAATTGACTGCATTTAAACTGGAGTTCTCAAACCCTTGATATTGGGCTTATTATTATGTTAATAGGAACTTAGTGGGAAGAGGGTGGGGGGAGGTCGGTATACCACGCAACAATATTGCATACAAAAATACCACATCCTGTTGCGGTGAGTGGAGGCAACAAATAAAGAGACGACACAAAGTATTGGGATTTAAACTGGGCCGAAACATATAGAATCCAATCCTGAAAGAACTTCAAAAGTTCATGTTAAGGCTACTGTCCTTTAACTTTGGAAAACAAGGTTCCATAACTATTTTATTTATTTGTTTACAATATTTATATGACACTCCATATCTCAAATAGATTCCTGAGTGGTGTACATAAGAAATAAGCAGTAAAAAGATAAAAAGATTAAAACAGCATATTAAAATTGTTCATTTTAAAACACAATACCAATAAAAACTGGCTAACATGTTGGCTTTAGACTTGGGTGATGTAGGTTCAAATGCCCATCTAGCCATGGCACTCATTGGGTAACCTTGGGCCACTCACTCACTTACTCACTCTGGGGTTTTCTACACCAGCCATTTATTCCAGTATTGCATCGTAGTCATCACTAACAGGCCACATGAAGTTCACCTGCTCCCATGGTGATCTCGGCTCCACCTCTCAGTTTTCCCAAAATATCGCTGACTGCTTTTGTCACGGTTTTTCCGGCTTTCTCGCTTCCACTGTGAGTAACATTTGCGGCCTCCCCCCCCCCTTTGCAAGGTCGTTGCTGTAGCTGTGAGTCCCTGGCTCAGTGAACAGCCAATTAGCTGAGAGGGGCATGTGCATGGGTATCGGTGTGTTTTACCGCTGAGTGTTTTTTTGTATACAAACATATGTCTGCACAGGAGCGCAGATTTGACACAGTTCATATCCACCCAATGTGTTGCTGCATGTCTGCACTCCTGCGCATCCCTTACAAGTAATTAAAAAATCTCTTCCCCATAGCCATCTCCCTAGCCCTGCCCATTTCTACCGATACACATGCAGAACGGCCATAATGGGGCACACGTGCTCCCGCAACAGCACTCCTGTCATTACGGGAAACTTTGCTCAGGTGTGCCCCTTGAGTGCCAATCGCGGAAGCGGCAAAACTTGCAATCGCCCCTCCTCCATTGCGAAAGGGCTGCGGGTGTAGAAAGGGCTTCTGTCTCAATGATCACAAGATCAGTTAACTACGCAGAAAATAGTTACAGATGCTCATTTTATTATTTTTGCTTGAAAAATAGATCCATTTCTACAACAAAATGTGATTAAGTGTTTAAAATGTTAAACTGCACATGGTGAGATCTCCTTTTTCTAAAAAAAAAATCAGTGTTGTCAATTTGGTTTTTGTTGTTGTTGTCGTTGCTTTAACGTATCAGGAAGGTAGCAGCAGTTGCAAAGCATGGGATGATAGCAGGGTGGGGTGCGTGGGAGAGAAAAGAACTCTAGATTTGCAATTGTGCTCTCAAAGGGAATAATACATATAGCCATCTAAAGCCCCCACCCCATCTCATAAAACCATTAGCTGCACCATTGAGGCCTGGCAAACATGTGTGGGAAACGATTTATCAAATTTAACACTTTTTTTTTTGGCTGAATATGAACTGACTCTTAGGGCATGGCTAGACGAGGGGGGTGAATTTTATGATCACGAGATCGTCACCCTCATTTACATGCAGTGTGCAACGTCCCAAGAGGAAGAGGTTGCGGCCGCCATTTTGTTTTGTTTTTTAAATCAGAAAAGAGTGCAGGAGCACTCCTACGAAAAAGGTAAGATTTTTTTTAAAAAACACACAACCCTCCTGCTCCCCGTATCCCACCTCTGATGGGCACAGAGCTCCTGAGGAGCTCCATGCCCCATGCCTGGGTCCCAGCTCCTCGCGGTTACTCAAGAAGAGCCAGAACAAAAGTGCGATGCTGGGCCACATGTTCCGTGGTCTCGCGTTCATCCTGAGACCATGGAAAAATCAGAATACAACTGTAGGGCGATATCCTGGGGCAAGGAAGGAATCATCCCTCCCTGCTCCCAGGATCCCCTGTGCATCATGTGGACGCACAGGGATGATCCCAGGGTGATCCCTGTGATAAGCCCTCATCTAGACATGCCCTACGTGTGGAATTTGCTGTCATTGCAGAAGCAACTTTTGTGCAAAGTAGCTAGTACTTTTCTTCATTGTGAAGTTTTCCAGTTATCAGGGAGGGAGGGGGGATCCAGTAAGTTTATTCCTTTGAACAAATACATGGGGAAAAACTGAAATGAAATAAATGGACTCTTGGAGTAATAGAATCTCTCTTATAGGAATCGCTGTCCTTCAGGCCCATTTAGGATTTTTTTTTACTGCTTTGTAGACTTATCTGCGGTCTGCTTCTAATTCATGTTTGTAAGATGGCATGTGGGAAGCTATCAGTGCTGTGAATTATGTCAGCAGATATGTTGATGGTTAGAACACCCAGAGGCATAAAGCTTGGCATCTTTTACTCTCAGCAAATATAGGACCACAGTCCTTCAGTGACTTACAATGTCCACACCTTGCAGGAATAAATAAAATACATTCTGCTTTGTGTGAAAGCTTTAACAACATTTCAGTTTTCCTTTGAAGTTAAGTGCTTAATGGAACTTCAGTTTCATATTTTTCACAGCTTGTCAACAGAGTTCTTTTAAGAAATTCCACTTGAGAGTTCAGACATGTATCTATTACACAACCTCCCAAAGAAGTAAGTGGAGTGACTCCAGATGACTTAAAGTTGGTGCTTTATACAGCCTTGTGATCCCATAGCTGACATTCAGGTTCCACTATTTGTTATCCAAAGGAAGCTTATTAACGCATTCTTTAAAATCTATTCCAACTGTGTCCATAGACCTCTGGATGGTTCTGCAAACAACTATATGGGTGTTTAGGTTCTATGGCTACCATATTTTAGGCTGTACTTATGGTTTTAGTTTTTTTGAGCTGCCCAGAGAGCTTCAGCTATTGGGTGGTATAGAAATGAAATGAAATAAATGAAATAAAAGAGGATAATTCTGAAAAGCAAATGCTGCAGATATTCTGGTAGCACTAAAACAATCTCTCTATAAATCCATTGTTCCTTTTTACAGTACAATTGCAAATCTAGAAATAATATTGATCAACCTATATCTGTAAAGAGTTGAGTGTTTCCCAAAATAACCCTTCATCTAGAAGTCATGATATAAATGTGATTTAAAATGTGATAACTGAATGTACCAGTTTCGGTACATTCAATTATCACATTTTAATTCCCAGTCATATCATTGTGCTCCAAATGAAGGATTATAGCGGATGACATCATAAAACTAAATCACTAGAATCCTCGCCTCCTCCTGATTATGGAATAAATGATAGCCAACCCTTGAAATAATTGGTTGGGGAGGTTTAGCCTTTTATCCACATGGGGGTTACTGCTCTGAACACCAAAGTGCTCCTCGAGGATAATATGATCTCGCCATAACCTCCAATGTGTTTCAAGAGATGCATCTCAAAAGAATTTGTTAAATCTTATGAACTCACACATCGCAATCACAGACATCAACTCTGAAATGACTGAGAAGAATAAATTCGTGTGTGTGTGTGTGTGTGTGTGTGTGTGTGTGTAAGTAAGTGTGAGGGTGTAAGTGTAAGTGCAGTTTTCAAATGCGGGATGGTAGCTAGACTTAACTTGGGGAAATGTGTTTGACTGAGTAGACATGTATGTAGTTATTGCAATAATATTAAAGTGAACAATATTAACCTATGGAAAAAGGTTAGTGTTCCCTGCCCAGTTGATATATGCAATGAACAGGTAGAAAAATAATCCTCATCTTCCTCTGTTGTCCAGCAGGATCGTCTATTAAAAAGTACAAGTACTGGGGCAGGGGATTAATGCCCAACAAAGTTTTATTACTCCTTACCATTATGAGAAAACATTTTCTGCTGTGGAAAAAAAAGCCCCTTCTCAACAATCTTTTGGAACTGCTTGCAAAAACTGTTCCTTTACCTGGTCTATCTCTCCTTTGAATTAGGACATGTCTACACTAGTCTTTATCCCGGGTATCATCCCGGGATCATCTCTGTGCATCCAATTGATGCACAGGGGATCCCAAGGGCAGGGAGGGATGATCATTTCCCCAGGATAAATGGGATGGCTTTTAGCCCAATTCTTCCTGTGGTCTCAGAATCGTCCTGAGACTGCGGGAGGTGTGGGTGCCTGTCCTGGCTTTGTCCCGCCTCATGAATAAACATGAGGACGCGGGAACCAGGCAAAGGGGAGTGGGAGTATATTTTCATTGGAGCACACATGCACTCATCTGTCTGTAAAAAAAGAGAAAATGGTGAGCGTGTCATTCCTCATTCCTCCCGGGATGTTGCGCGTGCGTTTGGACAAAGGGGGGATCTTGTGATCAGAATATCATGAGATCCTCCCCACTCCCTCCCCTGGTCTAGACATACCTTTAATTTGCCTACCGTTATGTCACCGTATAGCCCTCAGTGATGTGATCATGATCTTAGTGATGCCATCCAGTTCACTGCATAATCCTGGATGTGACTGTTCAGGAAGCATTGCTCTCAGTCTCAATTAATTTCATTTGCCACCTCAGTGACATCATCACATAACCAAATCCCTAATTGGCTGGGATTAGCCATTTGTCTACTCTAGAGAGGAGAAAGAAGAGGAGGTGATGCTGAAGCAGCTAGAACAAACAATATCAATGAATAGGGCGAGAGATTATAAATGTGTACATTGGGTTTGTGGGAAACTTTTGCTTATCCATCATCATAATCACTTATTTGTGTGTGAAAAATCAACACTGTAATCATGCTGGTATTTACATGCTCTTTTTTAAAAAAAATTGCTTCCACTTCTGTTTGCCACTCATGATTTGTGATCTTCTATATGGATTCAAATAGAAAGTAATTGAAACTCTAATTTATGTATGAAATGTGTTCCCATTCCCACCCTTCTTTTAAGGACCTCATAGCAATGGCTGCATTTGCACATAACAATAAACAAGAATTCTGGAGAATCCTGGTTTATCCTTCAGAAACAGTGTCTCATGCATGCTGCCTGATCACTCTGATTTGCTAAAATAACCAGAAACTGACCAGGAAGCAAAAGCTTAGCATTATATCCAAACTGGGACTTCTGGCTTGTCTTTCCCCCAATAAGCCAATTCCTGGCTTGTTTGGTAGCTCCACTTTGAACATAACGCTAAGCTTTCTCCCCGGTTAGTTTCTGGTTATTAAAGCTGCTCCTGCTAATAGGAGGAGCCAAGTGGGAGTGACTGAGCACCATGCATCAGCATGCTGCTCATGACCAAGAAGCCAGGATTCTCTGGGATTCTGGCTTATTATTATATGCAATAAGCGCTAGGCTAGAGATGTTAGAGGAATCTGTACAGGGGGTAAAGTTCACTGAGCTTTAATCTGCTCCCCACTCCCCCATCCACGAGCTGGCTCAACTCAATGCAGATCAAATTGGGCCAGTTTGTGGATTATTGGGTGTGGGGCTTCTTAAACTGACATTTACACAAATTGCAACCACAATTTGCATAATTTCTGCAAAGTTTGGCCATAATTTGCTTAATTTCCACAAATTACATCCATAATATGCCCGAATTAAGCACATTATGGCTATAATTTGTTCAAATTACAACCGTAATTTGCACAAATTACACAGACTGCAGCCACAATTTGCGTAAAGTTCAAGTTAAAAACAAACTCAAGAAAAGTTCCGAGGTTTTGGGGGAAAGCCCATAGCTCAACTCACAAATGCAAGCCCAGCTGGCTCTAGGGAAATCCAGCAAGCCTAAAAGGGACAGCTTTCCCCATGATGGCCATCCTTAGGCTAGCTGAGAGAAAAGTACTTGCCCAAGGCTTGCCCAAGTTTCATGGCTGAAGCTGGGTTTCCCATTTCAAATCTTAGCACTCTACCCACTGGATCACACTGGTGTAATGTTGCTAATATATGAAACCATTCTTTACTGAAAGGAGGGAAACTAGGGATATCATCACCCATTTCACATACATTTCTATAATTTTAATTTATGTAAGCGTTCAGAATTTTTTCCTGACTTCAACAGAAGCAGTTTTATACAAAATGAACAGAGGTGGGTTTTTTTTTAAAAAAAAAGCAGGGGGATATAAAAGTGGCTGTATTTCATCATCTAGCCATTGGTTAAGAAGAGATTTTAAGATGCAAATTGAATGCTCCAGTAGTGTAAAAAAAATGGTTATAACGTGAATACTTGTAGACTAGTACTTGAATGTGAAGATGAGATATAGTTTAATGTTCCTGTTGTAAAGTATCCATGTCTTCCCCCAACTCTTTGCTGAGCTGCTCTCCTGTCAGATTTATTGCATGGGAAATGAACTAAGCAATAAAGAACAGAAGTAGTTAAAGGCATTCTATTTGAACCTGAAAACCAGTGTGGAATAGACAATTAATAGCCTTTTTCCTAGTAGTTACAGTAGCTCCAGTGGTTCTTTCAGTGATATATGTAATGAGACACATGTCAAATCATAGTTCTTGGCCTCCATAGATTTTTAAATCATGCTGTGATGCCCCCTCAGTACTCTGCAGCATTATTGGTGGCCCTGCTGTTTTCTTTCTGGATATGAGACCCTTCTTCACAGCGGTTACAGATCGACACATCTTATTAACAGCCTGTTTGGGGGGTTGTTGTTTTAACACAGTATGCTAAACATACATCAGAAGTCGAATTTTTGCCTACTAAATGAAATGCTTTCTAAGAGAACGGAGAGAGGAATCATGTCGCTATAAAAGGAGCCTGGTCTTTTACATTCCGCTGTTTAGTTCAGAGATAGAAAAATATGTTCCAAAATACCCTGGCCAAACTACAATCATAGACTTTGGGCCTTGCTAGACCTGCCGGATAAGCCGGCAGGGAGGATGGGCAACGGTGCGTTAGAGGTAGCGCGCCGTCGCCGGCTTCTAGACGCACAACGCGACGGGGCAACAGGAAGCCCCGTAGTGTCGGCCATTTTTTTTGTTTTTGTTTAAAGGGGCCATGTGTGCTGGAGAGCCGCCGGAGAAGGTAAGTGGTTTTTTTAAACAAAAAAATAAGCCCCCCCGCTCCCCCTGATCCCCCCCACAATAACTGATGCCCCCCTGCCCACTCGGTCATCCTCCCCCCATCCCCGGTGCCCTGTCCCCGGCAATCCTTCCCTCGCCCCCGTCCCCGATTCCCGGCTCTCCTTCCCTCGCCTCCATCCCCGATGTCTGGCTCTCCTCCCCTCGCCCCCGTCCCCGATGCCCAGCTCTCCTTCCCCCGTCCCCGATGCCCGACTCTCCTTCCTTCGCCCCCGTCCCCAATGCTCGGCTCTCCTTCCCTCGCCCCTGTCCCCAATGCCCAGCTCTCCTTCCCTCGCCCCCATCCCCGATGCCCAGCTCTCCTTCCCTCGCCCCCGTCCCCGATGCTCGGCTCTCCTTCCCTCGCCCCCGTCCCCGATGCCCGGCTCTCCTTCCCTCGCCCCCGTCCCCGATGCCCGGCTCTCCTTCCCTCGCCCCTGTCCCCGATGCTCGGCTCTCCTTCCCTCGCCCCCGTCCCCGATGCCCGGCTCTCCTTCCCTTGCCGCTGTCCCTGATGCCCGGCTCTCCTTCCCTCGCCCCCGTCCCCGATGCCCGGCTCTCCTTTCCTTGCCCCTGTCTGCCATCTCCCCCCTCTCTCCTGGCCTTCTCCCCCCTCTCTCCTGCCGGGTCCGGCCTTCCCCCCCGCCCCTCTCCCCCCCGGGATCCCCCCCGGCCCGATGGGCACAGCGCTCATATGAGCGCTGTGCCCAGTCCGTGGCTTTTCCCGGCTACTCGCGAGTAAGCGAGCAGCCGCAAAAAGCCAAGGACCCTGCTAGACGTTCCACAGCCCCGGCCTGAGGAAAAGCTGGGCCATAAGCGAATTCGCTTATGCCGGCTTAAGGCAGGTTTTAGCGCGGCCTGACCCCGGATTCCCCTGTGCATCATCTGGATGCACAGGAGGGAAACCGGGCCTCACCCCGCGCTAACGCCTGGTCTAGCAAGGCCCATAGTCTAGTTATCTACCAGCATTATCCCTGTCTGGCAGTGGGAAATGCCATTAAAAGTATGCATTCCCAAGCTCAGTAACCAAGTATGTATTTCCAAGAAGGTCACGTATTGTCAAGTCCTGTAATCGTCAGGTTTAGTATTCCAAAGTGAAGTGACTATGACCTGTGAGGAATGGAATGAATGCAAAACATAGATGTGATTCTCAGGGCTTTGACCTTCTACAGCAGATCAGACTTCAAAAGCAAGGTAAACGTACACACACACACACACACACACACTGGTTGAGAGGTTTACATTCTTTTAATCGTTGCCTCTCAGAGGTTGCCCCAGGGTACATTCTGAGCCTCTTTTGATGTTTTTCAGGAGTTCAAAGATGTGTAAAGTACATTTCGTGATTTCTCAATTTCCAGAAGAAGGTAAATAATTATGGTCTAGAGGGTTTGTTTCTGCTTTTGCTTACTAGACGAAAGATTGATGAATAAATAAGCTGCTTCAGAAATAGCTCATTTCTCCCTCAGTCACTGGTTTGTTCAAGAGACTTCCTAAATGTATTGCTTTAAAATAAAAAGAAAACTAACTTAGTAGTTTGGAGAGCACGTTTCTCCCTGAAAATAAAATGTAAGGCCAAAAGTTAATTGATGTGATCACCTAGCCTGGTTGGTAAATTGCAATCCTCCTTGGTGAAGAGCAAGCCATGAATCTGGTATCAAACTCAGAATGTGTGTCTAAACTAGGGGTGTGATCCGCTCCGATTAGGAGCGTAGAAGCAGTAGCGGATTGGCCTGCTCCGCCTTACCCAGAGGAGGAGTAGGAGCGGACCGCGGACCCCCTAGAAGCAAGGCGAAGAGAAGCGGCCATTTTTCGGAGCTCCTAGTTCAGGCGGAGCGCTCCGGTCGCCATCTTGAAAACATTTCACCATAGGATTGCATTGCGGCAAATAATCGCGCATAACTACGTTCTTTTTGAAGCTATCGTTCTAGAAATTCTTGTGCTCAGAGAGTCGTGGATGGGGGTCATTTTGAGACCACTCTCACCTCTCTGCGTTGTCTGGGTCGCGTGCTATATTTTTGTGAAAATCGGGTCAACCGCGCGGCTCAAACGGCGTTTTCGGCTTTTCGCCCATAGGATTGCATTGAGGGAAAGACTCGGGCATAACTGGGTTGGTTTTTAAGCTATCGTTCTGAAAATTCTTGTGCACAGAGAGTCGTGGATGCGGGTCATTTTGAGACTACTCTCAACTTTCTGCGTTGTCCGGGTCGCGCGCTAGAAGTTTTTAAAAAATCGGCGGGAAAAATACCTTTTTCAAAGGGCTGAGGGGCAGAGTCAGCTGCCGGTCATGATCACATGATCCCAAAGTTAGAGGAGGGGATAGGCAAAACGGGTAACTTGGGATTCTGGGAAACTTCTCTTTCTTCATCTGAACGGGCTTTTCCCAGTGTTTTTTAAAACAGTAGCCCTACCAAATGCACAAACACAACCTGAAATCATATACTAAGCCAAGAATAAGAGATAGAAACACAGCACTGCTCCCCACCCTAACCTTGGTGAACAACTGAATAGATGTGGTGCAAGGGGATGAGCTCCCCTAGGGCATCTCATCGTGGACGTGCCCCCACTCTCTCCTGCACTGGAAGGCCATTAGAGCCTTCCAAAGAGAGTAAAACGGTGGAGCAATGCCTATCATGAGTCGAAGTGAGCGTTTACTTCTCAGTGGTGGAGCGATGCCTATTATGAGTTGAAGTGAGCGTTTACTTCTCAGTGGTGGAGCAATGCCTGTTATGAGTTGAAGTGAGCGTTTTACTTCTTCTCAGAGCTGTTGGTGGCTGTCTTGAACTGGCAGCTACTTCCCCCTCCCCCAGGCACGTCCCCCTATTGCTGGTAAAAGACAGATATAGCCTTTTTTTAAAAATTCTTCTTGCTGTTTATTGAGCAACACTGCTGCTTTTAATTCCACCCCTCCTTTGTTTATTTGTTTATTTATTCCATTTTATATGCATTACTGGCTTATCCTTGGCTCACTTCCTTATGCCCCCAGAAATGCCAGCTGCATGCCTGCCTGCCTTCCCTCCCTCCTCCCCTGCCCACCTCGCAGGGATGTTGTGTGTGGGGTGCCCGATTTTCAAAAATTCGCCAAAAATCAGGGGATGATGGGATTGCTTTGAAACTTGGCGTGCGTGTGTATATCCCCATGAGGTGTCATGATGCCAAACATGAGGTTTCTAACTTGAACAGAAAAAAAGTTGTATAATTTTTTAGCTTTCAATGCAAGCCTATGGGGGGGGGAAACGGATCTCCGGGCGGAGCGGAGCGGAAGTGGGCGGAGCGGGGGCGGGGCGGAGCGGCCCGATCCGGAAAATGGCGGATCTGCAAGTGAAGCGGAGCGGGGGGTCCGTGCACACCCCTAGTCTAAACGTATGTATTTTAAAAATACATCTGATTCTGATTGGAAATACATTTATTATTTCAATATTCAATTCACCAAACTTTAAAACAGTTGCATCTTTCTAGTTTGCAACAAGCCATTTTGACTCATGGAATTTATGGAAGAGGTTACATAGAAATCTTACTTCATCTAAGAGCTCTTCTAGCCTATTGGTCATTTCATTATTTAGTACACACCAGCATATATTAGTCAGATTCCCCCAGAGAGCGTTGATAAAAATTCACTGTTTTGCAGCATGATAAATGAACAGTCCAGAACGTGCATCCAGCTCAGTCTATTCTTTGGGATTTTTTCTCATGGGATGGTATCTCTAAAGCACATCCACTTGATAATTTTCTTTTTAAAACCACAGAGAAAATCCACACAGCATAATAATTAGGGAGAAATAAAATAATATGCAGTAAAAACCATTTGTAAATACAGTAATTGCTAAATTTGGTCTTTGAGTATGAAGCAAGGTTATGGCCACAATCCAACATATTTAAGCTTCTTGAGAGCAAGGCTAGATGCTTGGGAGCACATTACAGATTCCATATATCACTTTCATATAGTGTTGATTCCTGCTTTTTATTCCTCAACATCTAAAATAGTGCAATGAATGTCATTATGTGTCTTCCAAAGAATAAATGCACGAGAAGGATATACAGTAGCATCATCATGATGGGAGCATAATGATTCGACACAAGATGTAGATCTGGCTCAATAGACTTCACTTAAGCACACCTAACTCTTTTGGACTGTGATTAATGTTTCTTAATATTAAGTGACATTTTGTTTTCGAACGCTCTAACTTTCAAGTGTCATACAGGATACCTCTTCTGGATCTGGATATCATCCATTGCCAAGGGAGCAACTTTTTTTTATTTCCTTCACCCTTTCACAAGGGAATGAGTATACTTACAATGTTCTACTGCCAATGTCTTTGCAAAAGAAAACTTTTGAAAAGCTATGGTAGTCTGGCTAAGTGGGAAAATCTTTTTGAACATCTTGGATACCAACTTGAATATGACAAATAATAATAATGATGGTGATCTGGCTCCAAAGGTAAATTTCTATTAATGGAAAGCTTCTTCTGTCCATGGAAGGATTGTTTCCCACTTAAGAAAAGAGCCATTGTGCAAGAAAAGTGAACTGAAATCCAGAGATGTTCTTCAGTTTGCACAGGGATTCAGCCTGAAGCGGTGTACAGCCCTAATAGACATATAGTTGTGCTGTGCCTTTACATACCACAATTCACTCCAGATATTCAGTTTACTTTTCTAGCGCACTACCTTTTTGCTAAGTTGGAAACAGTCCACGAAGAGGGTGCAAAGTCTTCTGCTAGCACTTTCACAACAGTTTGTGCAACAGGCAGTGTTAATGAGTGAACTGCTTCTGCTTATACTTTTTAAACCTGATATTAAAATATTAAAATAATCCATAACTTCTCTCTTCCCAAGATTTTACTGAATGGAACTGAAAAGCCTACAAGGTGTTCTGTCATTGCATCGAGTACCATGTCAATGTTTGGCTGTGTATGTGTTTGCAAAAGCTCAAAGAATGTCACTGCAGATGGTTTAATGGCTTGTTGCGTGCAGTCCTTTGCTCTTTCTGTTCAGGTAGCCTTTAAATTATACATATTGCAGCAAGATGTCTCGAGGTTTTCCTTTTTGATGAGTATTTCTTTTCACATTGTGTTTCTTCAGTGGTGTAATTCAGTATGAACAGTACATTTCTCGAAAGAACTTAAAGAGACTCTTTGAAATATACATTCCACCATTGTGTTCCTTTGTAATGGCATAACTGAATAGCAGAATATAATGCCTTTTATATGTCACTTGCTGCCCTTCCTAATTTTAATTGTGTTGACACCTACAGAGCTAAACCTAAATGTGATAGGAGGAACACATTCATTCTGCTTCTTCCTCTGTCTTATTCTAATGCATATGAGCACAATTATCCTTTGACAACTCTGATGAATAACAGTGCTCTTTTACTTGGCTTGTCACATTGATCACCAGCTTCTGATACAATTAATAAAGCATCGCTGTCCACATAGCGTATTAATAATTAGGCTGAATCAAAGGTGACAAGATCAATGCATCTAGTGCATTTAATATGTAATCTTTTACATCCAGACAGCTCCTAAGATACAAGAAAAATCACCAACGTCACCCACCCACTCTTCCAGATGACAATAGATTCCTTGGCATCTCAGCTAGGGCATATCTCAGTTGAAGCACTAAAGCAAGAGTTTTAAATTGTGGCCAGATTCCGGAGAGCTTCTTCTTCATGTACACCCAAGGTCTTGGACATGCCTAATGCAATATATTACTTAGAATCATAGAATAGTAGAGTTGGAAGGGGCCTATAAGGCCGTCAAGTCCAACCCCCCTTTGAATAGCAAGTTCTTATCAGAAATTGCTGCTGCACATTCACAGGTTTGTGAATGTGCCACGGATGCCT
This sequence comes from Elgaria multicarinata webbii, assembly GCF_023053635.1. Taxonomy (NCBI): domain Eukaryota; kingdom Metazoa; phylum Chordata; class Lepidosauria; order Squamata; family Anguidae; genus Elgaria; species Elgaria multicarinata. Next base: position 54,091,620 of record NC_086178.1, on the reverse strand, counting down.
GACTGGGTCTGTTGGACTCCCAATCTCAATCAGGTTCCTGCAACATCCCTAATAGAACTGGGTGACTTCAACATATTAGTGCTACTCAGCTCCAAAGCTCTGGATGCTTTCTCCCGATGGCTTCAAAGAAATGTTGCAATGTCAGTGATAACACTGAGTTTTGAGAGACATCACAGGTCAGTTCCCATGTTGTTGAATTAACTTCCCCAATGAGAAGTTAGGCTGACAAGTGACAATGTGTGTTGTTTATGCCATGCTAGTAGCATCTGCTTCCATTATCGTAGAAGTTGCCAAGCAAATTAGGTCTAGCTAACATAACTGAAGCAGCTAATAAGGAAGAAAGAAGAAAGGTAAATCCACTAAGGAAACAGTAATAGTTTTAAGGAAATAGGTGAACTGTGTGTGTGTGTGTGTGTGTGTGTGTGTCTGTAATGGTTAATCTTTGACGTCAATGAAGAATATAATTTCCCTATTTGGCCAGATGTAAACAAAACAGTGAAGTGAGGGGAAATTGGATTGGTTTCGATTTTAAGAATTTAACTGTTTCTCTTCTGGCTCCCATGATGATACACTTTCTAGAGTTGCCTTCTGTGTGTTTTCTGTCAGTTAATAAGATATGCACTCAGGAAGACTTAATTCAGTGGAGGCTTATGAAGACAGCCTCAATTCTGTAGTCGTCTGTGTGTTTGACATGGTCTCTAATTGCCTTGCCATATAATACATGAAGTTAAAAGTATCTAAACTGCAGAAAGAAGGAATCAGTTTTTTGCTGTAGAAGATGTTGGAGAGGTACTCAAACTTGAACCAGAGCTGGAGCATAGCCCTAAGAAAAAGGTCTCAACATGTTTGAGTTTTACAGCCTAGGAACAAAATCATGAGTTTGAGGCAAGTTAGACTAGGGGCTCATCTACACCAAGCAGGATATTCCACTATGAAAGTGGTTTGAAATCAGTATATAAAAGGCAGGAGCCACACTACTGCTTTATAGTGGTATTGAAGTGCACTGCAGGATCTTTACTACTGCTTTATAGTGGTAGTGGAGTGCACTGACAACTATTGGGGCCCATGACACATCTACACCAAGCAGGATATAACACTACGAAAGTTGTATGAAAGTGGTATATGGTATGTATCAATGGGCCCCAACAGTTATCAATGCACTTCAATACCTCCATAAAGCAGCAGTGTGGCTCCTGCCTTTTATATACCGCTTTCATACCACTTTCATAGTGGAATATCCTGCTTGGTGTAGATGAGCCCTAGGATTGCAGCCTAAGCAGGGATAAAACAAGGTTTATACAATCACAAACAATGCAGATAGGAAGAGTTGATATAGAAAACAACATAGAGTAGATGAACAGGAAAAAGCTGTTAAAATATGAAAATTCATGATCATGCGCCGAAGTTGGTTAGTCATAGGTACAAGACAAACAGAAGGAAGCATTTCTTCATGCATAGAATAATTCTCTTATGGAATTCATTACAGCAAGATGTGATTGTGGACCCTAGCTTGGATGGCTTTAAAGTACAATGAGATAAATTCATTGATGGCATATCTATTAGTGACGAAATGAGCTATGTTTAGAAGCAATATATCTACAATTACCAAATGCCAAGGCCATTACAGCAGGGAATGCCCATCTCTATTATGTCCCTCTTGTAGGCTACCCAGGTTCACTTATCTGGCCACAGGTGGAACAGTGTGCTAGATTGAGAGGACTTTTGGTGTGAGATAAGAAGGCATTTCTTCTACTAATGCAACTTTGCATTGGTTTTCTTAAGAGCTGTAAATGGTGTCTGTGTTGGCATGTGTGAGTTTTTACAACTGTCAAAATATTGTTCATTGGCTACCAAGGTGCTCAGTTTTGTCATTTTCCTTAATGAATGTTTCAAAAACTACTTAAGACATCTTTAAATTCTTTTGTACTTTGAGCTTTCTATAGCAGTCCATTAGCTAACATGTTGCACAGCAGGCAGTAAATGGAAAATTCTGAGGACTGTTGACAGGTTCGCATCTTTGAAATGGTTTACCACGCAGCAACATCACAAGGCAGAATGCAATTTGGTAACGGATTGATAAGGAGTGGGGAGCTTTCAAAGTGGGCAGCTTTGGATATTCTCTGCAACTTGCTGCATTACGCTATGTGGAAGGAACCATTTACCAGGTTATGCAACATGAAAAGTATCTAGTGCATCAGCAATGCCTTGGTGAAATGACCGTCCCATATAGCTTCAATTAATTGGCTTTTGAGGATGAGAAATCCACATGCTGCTGATTCATTCTCGAATGGCTCTGAAGGGTTTGCAGTTCTATCCCCTTGGCATCATCATGCTGAGAGCCAGTGTGGTACAGTGGTTAGAGTGTTGGACTGGACCTCGGGAGACCCGAGTTCTAGTCCCCGGTCTGCCATGAACCTCACTGGGTGACTTTGGGCCAGCCACTGGCTCTCAGCCTCATCTACCTCACAGAGCTGTTGTGAGGATAAAATGGAGAGGAGAGGCATCATATATATCACCTTGAGCACCTTGGAGAAAAGGCAAGATATAAATGTAACAAATAAAAAATAATAACAGAGAGCCAGTTTGCAGAGGATGTTTTCAGCTGCACCTTTGCAATCTGCAAGGAAGACGTCCACCTCAGCCAGCAATATGCTATTTTGCTAAGACTCAAACAGAAGGTTTATCTTGCCTTGGAAGCAACAGTGGATCCCTGAGACCAATACAGACATTATTGATATTGGATCAGTCCAAAGGAAATCAACGTCTTCAAGATCATGACTGTGTGGTACATAGGAGGGATACAGGCTTGCCATGTCCAACAGGAAATGCCCCCTTTCCCCTTTTAGTTCCTTAGCCAATAAGGCCACTTCTGAAAAGAAGAAGAGGGAGAGACATCTGGGAGAAATGCATTGGGATTGCTATGGAGCCATGGGTCATATGGTTCATATGCAAGAGCACAGGTCAGTTTAGCATCCCAGACGGCTTGCAGAAGTTGCAAGGTGCAGCCTCTGAGAGGGCACCCATATCGTTACAAATTGGATAGAAGAAGACATGGTGGTGTTCCCATCATGATGCCAAAAACTGCACCTGGGGCAGCTCTGCATTTTCAAACTTACAGTAGCACTCATATCTATGGGGTGAATAGGTTGAGGAGGCATGCAAGGTGCTGCTGAAAGCTTGGGTGAATATTTTGGAACAGTACACATATACAACGAAACATGTTTAGGGATGTTCGAGAAATCCGTTTGCGGGTGGAGTTCAATTAGTTTTCCTAGGTCCACCTCCCCCAGACTTTGGCCTTAGCTAGACCAGGCTATATCCCAGGGCAAACCCTGGGATCATCCCTGTGTGTCCACATGATGCACAGGGGATCCAAGGATCAGGGAGGGATCATCTCTCCCTTGCCCCAGGATAGAGCCCTCCCCTTTGGGCCCGCTTTTTCTGCGGTCCCTAGCTGAACCCTAGACCGCGGAACATGTGGCCCATTTCTGCGGTTTGACCCAGCTCCGCGCAAGGCAGCTGTGCCCATCGAGGGTAGGGTGGTGGGAGTGGGAAAACCAAATTAAATTAAAAAAAAACACTTACTTCAGCGCATGAGTGTTTGTGCGCTGCCGTCACTTTAAAAATAAAAAATGGCAGGCGTGACGCCTCTCTTCCTGAGGTTGCCGCGCCTTACGTGTAAATGGGGGAGAGATCTCGCATTAATCCCAATGTGAGATCTCCCGTCCTCTGTCTTGGAACAAAAGGTAGGTCTAGCGAAGGCCTTTGTTTCAGTTCTTGCTGAGGCAACTGTCTCAATCTGCAGCAAGTTGCACCAGTTTGCAGATTTTCTGGGAATTTTACACATTTGGGGGGGGAAGTTCTACAATTTGTGCAAATTTCTGAGCAATTTGCATAAATTATGTCCAATTACGACCAAATTTGTGTACTTTGGACAAATTCAGCCATAATTTACACAAATTGCTCAGAGATTTGCTCAAACTGCAAAACCCACCGAAAATGTGTGAAGAATGTCCAAGAGTTCAGGGAACAGCCTGCAACTTGGCTCACAGACACAAATTGAGGCGAACTCTGTTGAGCCAAAAACAAAACAACAACAACCCTGGATCCCAGCAATGGACATCCCTAAACATGATAGGCATGTGATGTCACAATGAAGCCTTTCTTTGGCATGGTGGAACTCTAATGTGGACATAGAAATAATTAGGGTTTGGTTATCCTTCCAATATCCTTTCCTAGCTATGATAACTCTAAGCTACAGAGGTTTACTTTCATTTTGTAGCATCCCATTTCAACGCTGTCCCCATGTATCAGATTAGGGTTTTCATTGCTACCTGCAGGCAATTGTCAAAGAAGCTCCAGGCCTCCTAATGGGTATGCAGCATCAGGTTTTAATTTGAATACTTCCCTTTGCATTGCAAAGACCCACAGTTCTGCCACAAGTGCGATTTTGCTATGAGAGTTTTAATTATTCTTGAGTTTGCCTTTGGTTTCAAGGGCATGTTTAACTTACCTCCAGGCAAACACAATGGGATATCTTATTAGTCTATTTTACATTACACTGATATAAAACTGACGTGGTGGTAGTAATGTGGATTTTGGAAGCCTTCAGTCACGAATCACATTCCAGTTCCATCAAAAGGTTCATTAAAGGAATTGTGACCTTCAGTCCTGAAGTGGAAGTTATGAATGTGGCCAAATTTGTCTGCAGAAAAGTCCAGCACTTCATATCAAAGGCAGCTTTCAGAACATGCCCCTAGAAAAGCAGGTGTGTGTAGAAAATTACAAAACTTATTTATTTATTTAAAATATGTTTTGGCCAACTTTCAGGGCAGAAGCCCTCCAAAGGTGGCTTACAGCAGTAAAGTCTATAAAACTCTTGAAATGTTAAATGTGGTTAAAAACATGAACACAGTAAAATGCCAATGAATGCCGACAATAAAACCAGCAACAACAACAACAACAACAACAGCAAGGGCAATAACAGCAACAACAGTCATATCAAGGGAAGACCATGGTAAAGTAATACGTTTTCAAGGCCTGTTTGAAAGCCTGCAATGACAGATCATGGAAAACCTCCAATGGCAATTTGTTACAGAGGTGTGGGGCCACTGTGGAAAAGGCCCTCTCACAAGCACAGAAGCCTTGAATATCATTTCAAGTATTTTCCCTAGTTTTGTGCTGCTCATACTTTAAGACACACACATGGCATGTCAACAACTGTCCAAAAAGTCACCTACAGTTTAATGAGCGTAGGAAGCTGCCTTATACCTGAGTCAAGCCATTGGTCCATCTAGCTCAATCTTCTCTTGATGCCATGTTGGAGAAGCCTTCAAGGGCCACAGTCCTGTGGTGGGTGGGGTCATGCATTGGTTATTTCTCGGTTAGACTACTGCAACCTTCTTCTCACCGGCCTTCCTTCTTCTCACATCAGTCCGTTGGTTTCTGTTCACCACTCTGCTGCTAAGATCATCTTCTTGGTTCGCCGCTCTGACCATGTAACTCCACTTCTGAAATCTCTTCACTGGCTTCCAATTCACTTCAGAATCCAATATAAACTTCTCCTGTTGACCTACAAAGCTGTTCACTGTCTAGCTCCTTCCTATCTCTCCTCTCTCATTTCACACTATCGCCCCGCTCGTGCTCTTCACTCCTCTGATGCCATGCTTCTCGCATGCTCAAGGGTCTCTACTTCCCTTGCTCGGCTTCGTCCATTTTCTTCTGCTGCCCCTTATGCCTGGAACTCTCTTCCAGAACATTTGAGAACTACAAGTTCAACCGCAGCTTTTAAAGCTCAGCTAAAAACTTTTCTTTTTCCTAAAGCTTTTAAAACTTGATTTTGTTCTGACTTTATACTGTTAGTTTTACCCTACCCAGTGCCTGTTTACCCTACCCTGTGCCTGTTTGCATTCTCTTCCCCTCCTTATTGTTTTATTATGATTTTATTAGAATGTAAGCCTATGCGGCAGGGTCTTGCTATTTACTGTTTTACTCTGTACAGCACCATGTACATTGATGGTGCTATATTATTAATAATAATAATAATAATAATAATAATAATAATAATAGCAAATTGGGCAGGGCTGAGAAAAGCCAACCCTCCCTCCCAAATCCCATTGTTACCAATTGATAGTAGGTAACATATTTACTCAGAAGTAAGCATGAGCAACATGCCTACTTGCAAATAAGCAGTTCAAGCCTCTGCATGCCTACTCAGAAGCAAGCAGTAAAGAATCACTCAGCAGCACTGTCAAATAGCATCCCATACACCAAGGGCTCATCTGCCTCTATGACCCCTTCCGGGATGGGGGGAGGCAGGGCCAGGCAAAGCTGGTAATAGGCCTGGGCCAGTTAGGAAATATAGGCCCCATTTCACACTGCTCTTTAAGTATTTTTAATCAGTTCTAAATACATATGAACTAGAACAATTTATTTAAAAAGGTAATGGCAAGCACTTTTATTCAAGATGTATACATATAAGACATCACTTCTTCACATTTAGAAATACCTTACGTGCTTTTCTTTGGGCAAATTCATCAACAACAACAGAAAAAATTAAGCAACTTCGCCCAGGGGTACTCAGAGTAGGCCCCCTCAAAATCATAGGCCCATGCCAACTGGCCCCACTGCCCCCCCCCCGCCCAGCCCTGGGGGGAGGATCTTGGGTTTTCCGGCTTCCAGGATCCTTTCCCCAGTATCCAAATGCCAGTGCGACATCCTGGAAGAAAAGAGGGATGTCCAGCATGGCATGTGGGTTTTTTGTTTTGTTTTTGGAAGAAGGAGCTGGTTGTGCAATTGCGCAGCCCTGATCCTCTGAAAAGTTAAATAAACAAACAAACTTACAACAAAAGTGCTGGCAGCCATCCCGGGGGTAGCGAAATTACTCCCCCCACTCCCGATGGATATGGAGTCACCCTGTGCAGCTATGTGCCCATTTAAAGAGTGCCCATTTAAAGAGTCCCCATTAAATGTGCCCATTTAAAGAGTCCTGCTACTTGCATGGAGGAGGGCAGACCTGGGAGCACTCGCCACACTCGGACCGGTCTTTGCTACTTTCTGATTCAGGACATGATCTTCTACAGTGTTTGGTTATTACTCAGTGCTGTGACTGCTTTTATATATCCTACTTGTTTGCTTTTTTCTGTGCCTGCCTTCTTGTTCTTGTTTTGCGACCGCTTGCTACTGGTCGTGGCCGGGCTTGTTCTGGTTAATGCTGTTCTTTGCTTGTTTTACTTCTCTGGCTTCTTGCTATTTTTCTCTCCTCATTTTCTTCTCTCAATTCTTTTCTCCTCATATCTGTTCCTTATGGCTCGTTCCAATTTCGTCTCTCCTAACTTAGTTCCTATTCGGTGTCTCCCCTCTTCTCAGCTGCCTTTTTCGTGTTCCTTATGGAACTGTCGATCTGTCGCTTCTAAGGCCCCTGTCATTCAGGACTTGTTTATCTCTAGGTCTCTTCACCTCCTTGCTCTTACTGAAACCTGGCTTCCTGCCCACGATACCGCCATCTCGGCTGCCCTCTCTCTTGGAGGACTCTCTTTCTCTCACACTAGTCGCCCAGAGGGTCGTGGTGGTGGTGTGGGTCTTTTATTATCTAGTTTGTGCCAGTTCCAGCCTCTTTCCATTCCACCATCACATTGTTTTTCCTCCTTTGAGGTACATGTGGTGAGGCTTTTCGCTCCATTGCGACTGCGGATTGCAGTTCTGTATCGCCCCCCAGGCTCGTCCTCAAAATTTATCTCTGATTTTGATTCATGGCTGTCCTTTTTCCTCTCTGATAACTGTCCTACTCTTATCTTGGGTGATTTCAATATTCATGTGGATGACCCTCAAGACGCTGCAGCTCTACGATTTCACCCATTATCTTCTTCTTATGATCTTAAGCTTTGGTCTGATGCACCCACACATTCCCTTGGACACTGTTTGGATCTTGTTCTCACTCGGAATTGCTCTGTTTTGGACTTTTCTACTGCTGATTTTCCTTTGTCAGATCATCATCTAGTTTCTTTCACGATTACTCATAATCCTCCTCCTTCACGTCCTGTTTCTCGCTCTTGTCGTGACTTGCAATCTATCAATTATGAGGCTTTTTCTCAGTCTCTAGCCTCCTCTCTTCCTTCTGTCTTTTCTGCTGTCTCCTTGGACTCAGCTGTCTCATTCTTTAATTCCTCCTTATCTTCAACTCTTGATAATCTTGCTCCATCTACAACTCGGATAGTTCGTCCTTCTCAACCCCAACCGTGGCTCACCTTTTTCATCCGCTACCTTCATTCTTGTTCCCGGGCAGCTGAACGCCTTTGGCGTAGGACCAGGGACTGGGCGGACTTTGTCCATTACAAATTTGTTCTCTCCTCTTTCTCTTCTGCTATTTCATTGGCCAAACAGCAGTATTACTCAATGTTGATCCAGTCAAATGCTATGCATCCTCAGCGGCTCTTTGCGTCCTTCAATTCTCTTCTGAAGCCTAATCCACCATCTCTCCCCACCTCTCTGTCTGCTAATAACTTTGCCTCTTTTTTCAATGCTAAAATCCAAACTATTCGCTCTGATCTTGCCAGCTCTGCTCCTCTTCCAGTTCCTGTTCCTCATCTGTCAGTTCCTCCTGCAAATTTCTCTGCATTTCCTTCGGTCTCAGCTGATGAACTGTCTACAATACTGCGCTCTTCGAAGCCTTCCACTTGTTCTCGTGATCCGATTCCTTCTCGGGTCTTTATTAATCTTATCCCTGCTATCCTCCCTTCCTTGCTTCATATTATTAATTTTTCTTTGTCCTCTGGTTCATTTCCTTCTGCTTTTAAACATGCTACAGTCTCTCCTATTCTCAAAAACCTACCCTTGATGTGCTATCTCTGTCTAACTACCGACCTGTCTCTTTGTTGCCTTTTGTTTCAAAGATCCTGGAGCGTGTGGTCTACTCTTGTCTTGATTTTCTTTCTAGTAACTTTGCTCTGGATCCTTTTCAATCTGGATTCCGTCCTTTGCATTCCACTGAAACAGCCCTTACTAAGATTACCAATGATCTTCTTATTGCCAAGTCTAAAGGCCTTTATTCCGTTCTTATTCTCCTTGATCTAACTGCAGCCTTTGACACAGTTGATCACGATCTTCTTTTGGATTCTCTTCATGACCTCGGATTTTGTGGCTCTGTCTATAACTGGTTTGCCTCCTATCTAGTGGGTCGCTCTTTCAATGTGTTGGCTAATGGCAGCTCGTCTTCTTCTTTTCCCCTTTCAGTAGGGGTTCCGCAAGGCTCGGTGCTTGGCCCGTTGTTGTTGTTTTTATACATGTTGCCCTTGGGTAAGCTTATTCAATCTCATGGCCTCCAATATCACCTGTATGCCGATGATACACAATTATATCTTTCATCTCTGGATCTTTCTCCTGATGTTCACGATCGTATCTCGGCATGTCTTTCAGATATCTCAGCTTGGTTGCTTCACCGTCGTTTGAAACTTAATATGGCAAAGACTGAATTGCTTGTTTTTCCTCCTAAGCCTTCTCCTCATCTCTCATTCTCTCTTACTGTCAATAATGTTACACTTACTCCAGTCAAGGAAGCTCGTAGTCTTGGCTTTATATTTGATTCCTCGTTCTCCTTTATTCCTCATATTGAGGTAGTAGCTAAATCCTGTTGTTTTTTCCTGTATAATATTGCCAGGATTCGATCATTTTTGTCTGTCTCTTCTGCCAAGACGCTTGTTCATGCATTGGTTATTTCTCGGTTGGACTACTGCAACCTTCTTCTCACTGGCCTTCCTTCTTCTCACATCAGTCCGTTGGTTTCTGTTCACCACTCTGCTGCTAAGATCATCTTCTTGGCTCGCCGCTCTGACCATGTTACTCCACTTCTGAAATCTCTTCATTGGCTTCCAATTCACTTCAGAATCCAATATAAACTTCTCCTGTTGACCTACAAAGCTTTTCACTGTCTAGCTCCTTCCTATCTTTCCTCTCTCATCTCACACTATTGCCCCGCTCATGCTCTTCGCTCCTCTGATGCCATGTTTCTCACCTGCTCAAGGGTCTCTACTTCCCTTGCTCGGCTTCGTCCATTTTCTTCTGCTGCCCCTTACGCCTGGAACGCTCTTCCAGAACATTTGAGAACAACAAGTTCAATCGCAGCTTTTAAAGCTCAGCTAAAAACTTTTCTTTTTCCTAAAGCTTTTAAAACTTGATTTTGTTCTGACTTTTATACTGTTAGTTTTACTCTACCCTGTGCCTGTTTGGTGCATTCTCTTCCCCACCTTATTGTTTTATTATGATTTTATTAGAATGTAAGCCTATGCGGCAGGGTCTTGCTATTTTATTGTTTTACTCTGTACAGCACCATGTACATTGATGGTGCTATATAAATAAATTAATAATAATAATAATAATAATAATAATAATAATAATAATAATACTGCCCGCAGTCCTTGGGTTTGTCCCAGGACTGTGGGAAAAATCATGATAAAAGTAGTACATTTTATCCTGGGGAAAGTGAGCAGTTATTCCCGGTTGACCCCGGGATCCCCTGTATATCATTTGGATGCACAGGGATGACCTTGAACTGACGCCGGGATAAATGGATGGTGTAGACATGCCCCAAGTCTCTGCATGACTACTCAGAAGTAAGCATGAGCAGCATGACTACTCAAAAACAAGCAGGACAAGCCTTTACAGGAAGAAGGACTCCACTATTCAGCAGCTTCCTCCTCCGGCCTCACCCTCTCTGCCCCACAGGTCTTATCTCCAATCAGCTAAATAAATATGTGGTTCCCCCACTCATCACTGAGAAAGGATACCTTTTTCAATGCTAAACAGAGGAAAGCACTTATCCAATCAGCTGCTGATGGGAGATAAGGACTTTCCCCTCCATGGCAGAGTGAGCAGGGGAAAGGTCTGATGGAAAGTCCTGAAGACTGGAAGTTCCCTATCCCTGTTCTATGCTGACTGACAGCAGCTGTCCAGGTTTTCAGACTGGAGTATTCTTCAACCCTCCCTTTGGCTGTCAGGGATTGGACCTGGAACCTCCTGTATGCAAAACATGTGGTCTACCTCTGAGCTACAGTCCTTCCTTTAAGGAGCAGGAAACACAGAAGTGCAACACAGACTATGAAATGTAGAGAACAATGACCAAGAAACCAAGATGGTTCTCTGTCGTGGTAATAAAGATAGCTTATTCCTGTATTCCACCTTGCATGCATTGTCAATTTTATCTGTAGTGTTCATTACTGTATTCCTGTGGGAATGGTTCTCCAAGCTGTATAAAACTTGCTGTTGTTGTGTGATATTTATTGCTATACAACACAATCATTATACACAATCAATTATTTTAACTTCTCAGCAAAAACACCCAGCATAACACCACATATAAACAACTAAGAGTGAGTTAAATAGATTGAATTCTCATAACACCACACAAAACATCCAAGAATGAATTAAATATAAAATAAACTAAATAGATTAGATAGTATATAAGATCAAGTTTCACATATCTTACAAAGCCAATGATTTATTAAACAGCAAAACAAGAATATATGTTAATTTCTCTTTCATGATTGTTTTTCCAGTATTCAATAAAAGGCTTCCATTCCTCTGTAAATTTGAGGATCGGTTGTCTGCCATCTCTCAACCTCACTACTTCACTGATTTTCAATAATTGTACAATTTTCCAAACTTTAATAAAGCATTCTTTCGATACAATTAGTTTTCTATTTTTCCAGTTCTTGGCTATTATCATCTTTGCTGCTGTTAACAAATTTGATCTCATTGGCTGATGAATTTTGGGGATGTTGGATTGAAAAAGCTCAAACAACATTGTTCTAGTGTTAAGAGATAAATTAAATATGTTATTTAAGAACTTCCCTCGTAACTTTTTTCCAAAAATCTTGGACTTTTGGACACATCCACCAATTGTTGTTGTTGTTGTTTATATACCACCCCATAGCTGAAGTTTACAAAGAATAAAACATTGAACGTTAAAAATTGATATATAAAATTTAAAAGCATAAAAACAGACACCAGGCAAAGTACAAGGACAACATATATTTAAAACAACTGGGAGAAAAGAAAAGTCTTGACCTGGCACCAAAAAGATAACAATGTTGGTGCCAGGTGGGCCTCGTTGGGGAGATCATTCCATAATTGGAGGGGGCACCACTGAGAAGGCCCTCTCCTTTGTTGCTATCCTTCAAGCTTCCCTCGGAGTAGGCAACTGGAGGAGGACCTTAGATGTTTAATGTAGTGTATGGGAAGGTTCATGTCAGAAGAGGCACTTCATCAGGTATTGTGGTCCCAAGCCATGTAAGGCTTTATAGGCATATATTAGCTGAGGGCATCCCGCATTTCCAGCATACACAATTACCTTTTCTATATATTTTGTTTAATCTATGAAGTGTTAGATACCAACAGTAAATTAGTTTATAATAATTTTCTTTTAAGTTATCACAGATTGAGTTGGACATTCCTCTTGTGAAAACTATTCTCCATTATTTTTCATTAATTCTTGCTTCTTTCATTGACTCCCAATGGGTTTTAAAGAATTCACCCTTATTTAAATCTTGATCTAATAGTAAAGTATATATTTTTGATGGTAAACCTTTAAAACTTTTTCTCTCCTCAATTAGCTTTTAGATAATTCCATTCTTAAGGTACCTGCCCGAAACTGAGTATTTATACAGTTCTTAATTTGGCACTATTGGGACCATTGGAGCTGATCCAGTTGCATTCTTGTTCTTAGCTCTGCCCAGCTCATACATTGTTTTTGCCTTAGCATGTCCCTTGAAGTTATAATACCGTTTTTCACCCACAATGAATCTTTACCAGCAACTGAAAATATTTTATTATATATGAAGGAGGTTAAGGAGGATATACCTGGATGTAAATATTTTTTTACAGTGACCCATACTTGAATTATGCCCAAAATAAACAGCAACCTAGGTAGTACTGCCATTTTAATCAGGGCAACCCTACCAAACCAAGAAAGCTTTAAGTTATTCTGTCTGTTAATATCCCTTTTTATATTCTCCCATAATGTGAAATAATTTATCTCCTTCAGTTTTGACAAATCATTCAATAAAGGAATACCCAAATAATGAATGGGTTTACTTGGCCATTTCAAGTTATATTGTTGGGCTATTTCTTCTCTTTCTTGTTCTTGAATGTTTATTCCCTTCTTTAATTTATTTAATTTATATCCAGAAACCTGGCTGTATTGATTTATTATTTGTAATACATAAGCCAGAAATTCTTTAGGGTCTATCATCAGCATGTAAGCTGATCTTTAGGTCCTGCTCTCCAACTTTTATCCCTCTAATATTCTGGCTGTTTTATCGGAGACCACTTCAGAAAGAGAGGTTGGTGTCCATGTCTGAACTTGATCGCTGGGATGATTCATGCCATACTGGGATTCAATATGGCATAAATGTGGTCAACTCATTAGATGCAGTTGTCCCATGACAGGAGGAAAATCCCAAAGGCCTTATTATTATTATTATTATTATTATTATTATTATTATTATTATTATTATTATTGATTTTAAAGAAAACATTCCTGTTGTTGAATGGTGGCAGCACATGAGTGGGATTGCCTTGGAGCTGTTTTCTGAAGCCTAATGAGATTACACAAGCTTTGAGGACAATGTGATTGGAAAAAATGTTGATTCTGGGTTTGATATCAGAAAAATACAGAGTACATGCATCTTTAATAAGAAGCAGAGGTTTCCTGTGGGCTTTGCTCAAAGCTACACAGAATGTGTTTGCTTGACTCTCTCCTGGTTCACAGAGTAATGGAGACATTTGGTGGATAATACTTGATCTTCACCAGCAGTTTTCACTAAGAAATGAAAACATATAGGATCACCCCGTGCTCCACTGGTCAAATGGATCTGAAAATCACTGGCAAACTGTGAGAGTGAAACAGGGGAAAGGAAACATATCAAGCAAACATTGCTTGAGCTAAAGTTTCACTGCTTACCCAGTTATTAGTTTTAGTTTTATTTGGGGCCTGTGGGAATGCATTTACAGGTAGACAAGCCATCTTTTCATCTCCATCCAGAACACTCTATTGTAGGTTACAATGCGGAAGGAATTTGTTCTTTCATGTTTCCTTTAGAGACAGAATCACCAATGTTCCTTTGCAAGAACAGATGATTTGGAGTTGGCGCTATCAGATTTCACAGTCAAGACAGAGATCTCATGTAAACTCTAATGTCATTGTTGGGGAAATTCCCACAAATTATAGAGCAGATTAAATTGAAGGAGATCTCAGAAAAAGAAAAGAAAAGAAAAAGCTCTGGGGGGAAGGGAATTCCTTGGAAAGAAATATGAAACTATCAAGAACATGTCCTTAGGTGATCTTCACAAAATCAGTTTAAGAAAACAGCAGTGATCAGATCCTACACAAGCAAAACAGGGTACTTCCAACCTGTTCAAATAGCCAATAAGACAGGAAGTAAATTCAGGAGATATCACAAGCACAGTTATTTCAAGGAAAATAAGCTGAATCTCCCATATGAACAAGACATGTTGATGTGAGACTAAGAGCTATAAATCTAGTACAGCATGAGCAATAAATGGTCATTAGTCCTTTTCAAGGAAAACGAACTGTTGATCATTTCTTTGTGTCTTCTTTGAGTCACTGATTCATCATCAAAAAGACACAGAGTGAATGCTGGTTCTTTAAGACAGGCAAGCATGAGCTATTTCTACCTTATAACCATGTTAGTTTGCTGTGTTAGTCATTGGCTTCACTTAAGTACCAAATGCTCCACTAGGCCAGGAAGAAACGAGAAAAATTGTGAGGAAGTTATGAATCTGCATTGAGAGTGTGCCAGAAAACTAATCATGAATTTTAGGACAAGGCGGCACATAAGAACATTGGTCTAGCAAGGCTCTTTCTAAGACCGATCTAGTTGGCCATTCCATTCCCACAGTGGCCAACCAGAAGCCAATGGGAAGCCCGCAAGCAGGACATGAACACAATAGCACCCTCCCGCTCATGTTTCCCAGGAACTGGTAATCAGAGGCATTCAGGTGATGGTGCCCTCAAGAGAGGGTGGGCATTTTTTTGCTCAGGCCTGTATTCTTGGCATGATGGTGTAAGGCATGTTGAAAGATAGTATTGTTACTCCACCAAGACTTAAAATATTACATTAGTTCATGCTGAGACTTTTACTGTTTATTCACTTTGGTTGACATATCTCATACCCGTGTTTAAATAGTTGATAAATTTTATATCAAAACTCTCAGTTAAATGCTTACCTCTACTCCATATAATGATGGGAGCAAGGTGAAACTTTGCAGCTAAAGAAACACAATGAGCAAAACAATGAACTGTACGACTTTTGATAGATGAGATCTAAAAATAAACTTTGACTCCCCCCGCACTTTCCTTGGCCTGCCATCACTCTAACAGTTCAGCTAATGCAGTCGCACTGTATACTGTGAACAGCTGGTTGCTAGCAAGCATGCATAATACTTCAACTTCACTCCTCTGGCAGAATCCTGTGAGAGAGAAAAGAGGGAGGAAAAAATCAATAAGTGCAGACCAATTGAAACCTTTAAAATCACTTTGGATGGCCTCAGGGTAGCCTTCCAGAACAATATACTATAGAATAGATTGGTCAATACGTACATGCCTTGAGAAATGGGAATGCATGTACTCTGGATCAGGGAATGAGGACAGCTTCGTTTTTATTGTAGTAGAATTGCTCTGTAATTAAGGAAACACTAACAAGAGCCAGCAGTGGAAGGGTAACATGCATGTATCTACTATATAGCATAGCAGGGGGTCCCCAAACTTCTTGAGTCCATGGGTACCTTTGGAATTCTGAGAGTATCCCAAGTCCTCTCACAAAATGACCACCAAGGGGGATTTGCCAATTCACAAAGAGTGTCATCACACAGGGGGAAATCGTGTTTGCTTACCGTCGCTTCTCCACATGCGCGTTTGTCCCTCATTACTTCCTCTTTTGAAAGAGGAAGTAAACAACGTGCTCATGGCCCATTCAGTGGGATGTTTTGATAGTGCTGCTTCTCCTGCATACAGTAAGCGATAGCAGCAACTTCCATCTTTAAAAATAAGTCAGATTTACCTGTTGTTGTTTCTTTTTGTGGTGTGAAGAAGGCTAGAAGGGGGAGGCACGCGGGAGGCAGACGACGTCGTGAGAGGGACCCGTGAAAACCTGTGAGTGCCCAGTAACGAGCATGCAATAAAACGCTTGTCTGATGGAACTCAAAATGTCTGCTGTCGCGGGCAGTGCCAGTCACAAAACAGAAAGCAAACTGATGGGACTAAAAGAAAAGTAATTTCTCCAAGAGCCTAAGTACAAGGCAGAGATATGTTCTTCATTCCACAACAAAGAAACACTATTTTGAACCCACTTTTTTTTTTTTTTTGCTTTAACACCCTTGTCATAGGTGGCAGACTGATCCTTTACTCGGAGTCAAGTTACTTCACCAAGAAACAGTACAAGGTCTGAGCTCCGAGTACCAAATCACATATTTGCCCCACAAAGTACAACAAAATACTGTTTTACAGAAGGCGAACTGGCAATGCTGAAAGAAACACAGGCAAAATATCCAGGCAAACCCACCCACCCCAAAAATGTGAAACACACACACATACAGCAGAGGCAAAGCACCCTTCCTTGCTCACTACTCCCTCTAGCCCCTCCCCACGATGCCCCCTGCCACCCCCACCTTTATTTCTTGTTTTCTTGTCCTGAGTTGCTGAACATACTGGGCTTGAGCCATCCACCATTTTTAATTTCAAAGAATACAATTGGGGCCTATGTGGGGCCAGTGTTTCACTCGCTCGCCAGCCTCTCAGTTAAAAAAAAAAAACCTTTTGAAATTAAAAAATATTTTAACAATAAAATAAAAACCAAGAGCGCAAGGAGACTGGCAAGCCCCAAGAGAGATGTCCATGGGCACCATGTTGGGGATGCCAAGCGTAGAAAATTCTTGCCGAAACTGTATGCTTGGTATGTTGGCATTGCGGAATGCCCACCATCAGTGTAGGGTTGACAATCATTGCATCTACAACAACACTCCTTCTTTTCACATGGCAATTTCTGCTAATTCCTAGAGAAAGGCTGCAGCCACTGTCTAGCATAGGTGCAATGCAATGCTGTGTTTGTTTACTCCGAACTAAATCCCAACCCGTTCGATGAGACTTATTCACAAATAAGCATGCATAGTATTGCAGCCATAGGCATGCAATGTGCTTCATTTCAGTGGGATTTAAATGCAAATAGCTGTGCACTGGATTGCGACCCAGATGGTTGAAATAATGGTGGGGAAACGGAATGAAAGCTCATGCTTATCCACCCTTTAAAAGCCATATATCATTCCATAACAGCTGAGGCTTATCATCTTTTTGGCAGCTTTTAGTGATAGTTTTTCAGCAAACCATTCTTCCTTGCTTTCCCTTCTTTTCAATAAAGGGACTTTGTTGAATAGACAAATCAGTTCCACAAACTTGATCGTGGATATGAGCACAGTTACAATAGTACATTGTGGTTTGTGTTTCTGGGGGTGTGGAGGGGAAGAGATCATTTGGAGTATGGGATGTCAACGTAAGTGTGAGGAGAAAGAGCTGGCTTTAGGGGTGGGCAAGCTGGGCAGTCGCCCAGGGCACTGAGCTGGAGGAAACTGAGCTGAGGGGAACACCAAGCAGAGCTGAGGGGGTGCCAATATCACACCTGCACCAGGCTTCATAACCTTCTGGTAGCCCTGCAAAGGTGCCGGGGGGGGGGACCCCATGCTTAGGGCACTATTTATCCTGAGCATGAGGTTGAGGGCAGTGGTGCAGGTAGGGAGTTTCAAGTGATGGGAGCGGCAACAAACAGGCCTGATGATAGCACCCGGGTCAGCATGGACTTTGCTGGCACCAACCAGAGCTGATGCTGCTTACTTCAACATCCTTTCTTTCTCATTTAAAACAACAACAACATGTTTTATAACCAGAAAGCAGTCAGCCAAGCATGTTCAAAATTACAGATGCTCATTTTTGTTATTTCAAATATAGATTGTTCTTTCCTAAAACAAAATGGTGCCTGTTCCCAAGTAAATATGTTTAGCATTGGGACAGCAGAAACAAACTCCATTTTATTCCTGTTAGCCATGATGATAGAGTTCGTATCCCCCATGTGTTGCTGCATGTCTGTGCTCCTGTGCATCCGTCATGAGTAATTTTTTTAAAAATCCTGTGCTCCATAGCCATCTGCCTAGCCCGACCGATACACATGCGGAACCGCAAACATGGGGCACACGTGCTCCCACAATGGCACTCCTCTGATCTAACAGATCAGGCACGTGTGCCCCGTGAGGGGTGATCACGGAAGCGTGGAACCTTCGGGAACAGGCCTCTTCCATTGCAAAAGGGCTGCAGATGTAGATTAGCCCTTAGTGGCATGCTTCATAGCTGAAGTAACGCACATGACCCTCTAAAGGTGGGATAAAACCATCAAGTCCATGGTCTAAAAATATCTAGCTGCACCACTGCAGTTGGGGAGGCGATGGGAATTTTATTGGTTGATGGTTAGAAGAGAGAGAGAGGGAGAGATTGGAGGGTAGAGGGAATTAGCTGGATATGAATGAACCCCATTCATTAAAAAAAAGAAAGAAAGAAAAGATTGCAGCCATCCTTTTGTGTTTTCAGACTGGAATATAAAGCCAGTCTCTTTGCTTTTTTGCTGTCATTTTTTGGTGGGCGTCCCCATTTTGTTCCTGCCTTTCTTATATCTGGCATTTCACACATTGTCTGGGTGTATGGGTTTCCACATGACAGGGTGTGTGAATGAGCCTTGGGCTAATGCACTACCTACACCCCACGCAGAGAACCTTTAATAAGAATAGGCGCTTGCATCCATAGACTCTTCCTAAGCACCGCAAAAAGGGGTGTGCGTGGACACCATCCTGCCAGCAGTGCTACTTCAATAGACATTCACACACATTGCCCCCAGTTTTCATTAAAGGTTATCCATAATACAGGGCAGCGCAAAATGCTGAGTGCTAGCTAAAGGAGAAGACCTGTAGATTTTTGTCAAATAGATAGGGAAGGCATTTTCATTTTCTTTGAAATGCTTCATTGTGCAGGGGAAAAAGAACTGAATTAAGCTGTAATCCAAGACCTTTTAAATATGGCACCCTCAGACATAAGCTGTTGAACAGCTTGATCTGGATATCGAGATGTCGTTTTTTTTACAGAGGACTGTCCTCTATTTTGAAGGCCTCTGTTATTGGAAAGTGATGCCCTGTCTAATTCCAGATTAAAGATAAAGAGCTATCAGAAGGTAGAGGAATTTGCCCAACAACACCACCTCATCAGCAAACTGAAGAAGGCACAGAAGGCACCTACTCATCATCTTCCACACTGTGGTGTTTCTGTTTAAACTATAATAACCATTTCTAAATTTTCATCTATACATCCAAATTAGAATTTGCAAATTTTAGGCAAATCAGTGCCGACTTTTGCGGTGGTGTCCTCTTTTTTGGTTATTTCTAGGCTCCGTATTAGCTGAGTCAAAATCTCTGCACGTTTATTTATGTTCAACATTAAATTTAGGGTCAAGAAAAGTGCATAGAAATGCAGTTCTGCTGATGAGCACTGCAAGAGAGGTAGCACTGAGAACAATTTCCCAAGGACCCTTGCACAGGGGATGGGATCTTCAGAGCCTGGTTTCATGCACTCTGGAAGCAGAGTGGTTAGTTTCGCCCAAGCATGTTATATAGAAGGAATATGCAAATCACCATGAACAAGGCTATCAGAGTGTGCAAATGAGCATGGAGGAGTGGAGATGTGGATCGCTACACCCTTTAGAGACTTTCATCTTCCAAACCCATTTACATTTCAAATTAGAGCAGCAGGTTTTTGATGGATTTGTGATTTTGCACATTAATTTTATATGTCCTTATTATAATATTCAGCTGGAGTCATCTGAAAAGCCTTCTTACTTGGCTCACCAAATTATTATCTCAAATCAGTCAGTGGCACTAGAAATGAGAGAGCGATTTGGAAGGCTGTCTATGTAAACAGCTCATGTCAACATCTTTTCACCACCTAGCTATATGCTGTGTCCATTTGCTCTACTTATTTAAAGACCAAGAGAGTGGTTATTCTTTTGTTTAAAGAAATGCTAGGGGTAAAACCATGCTTGCCCTATAAAACATGCCCTCTCCACCCGTACAAACGTCCTGAAAAAGTTCACTTTGGAAAGTAAAGCACAGCACCAAAATTACATTCTTATCAGCCATGACAGCTAATGGATACAGAGGCATTAGTCCTCAGAATACCAGCTGCCAAGAAACAAAGAGCAGTGTTTGAGAAAGGCATGGCCTTCCTCATGCCTTTCTTAGCTGTGGTTTTCTCAGAAGCATTTGGTTCACTACTGTTGGCAATGTTGGAATAGTGATGGCAGGGTATCAGCCCCTCCCTAAAATGGAAACTGTATCATTTCAGGCCATGAGTTCGGCTCTGAGATGTGGTTTGGGTTGCAGGCTTTGGTTAGTAGGTGTGGCTGAACTTACTTGTTGCTGCCTCACGCACTACTCACTGCCCCCCCGCCTGTTGCTTGGCCGACATTCAGTGCACAGGGTGAGCCACTAGATGGTCTTCTGGTGCCCATTAAGCAGGGTATAGCATCTCACTGTCCTGCAAGCTGCCACTTGATGGGAAATTGCAGGTACGCTTTTTATGTAAATTGTGATTTTGCACAAAATAGCAGCGGTAAACGTTGAATAAGTGGTGCTGTTTATGGCCATGGTTTTGTGTAAAATGGCAATTTACTTTAAAAGCTTATGAAAATACCATTTGGGGACAGCAGGATGACCCAACCTTGCCTGAGTGTGCCACAAACTCTGGGGTCCACAGACTGGCATCCAGGGGGATAAGCAGGTGGATGTCCACTGGACCACCCTCCTCCCAGATTTCCATGACATCTCTCTCTGTTTGGTCTCATTTCTCAGGAAACAAGACAGAAAGAGATCAACACCACAGAGAATTCTGTCTAGTTCATGAAATTCACTAAATGTTCCACAGCTTGGACCCCCAGATACCGACTCATCAGCCCACGAAATGGCCTGACTCAATTTGCGTGAGTCAGGCCAGCTCATGGCCTTCTGCTTTATTTTTATTTTTTTTTCCTGAAAATGGCGTTATGCAAATTGATATCACAATTTGCATAAATTTGGCAAATTACAGTCATAATTTGCTTAGTTTGCGTAATTTGCACAAATTCCCGCCTTAAAGTGCTTAGTTATGCCATTTTCAGAGAAAAGATTTCCCCACAATGGACAGCTCTAGAATTCTCTGAGGCTAATGGTTCAGGTGCTGGTCCATGACAAGCAACAGCAAGGGACATTCTGGATGCAAGAGTTAATTAGCAGCTCTGCATGGATCACAGAGCCTTTGGTACAAACGGGGGTCACAAGAAGGGGGAATTTTGTCTAGCAGCCAGGTAGAGCTAAATAGGGGGTTTTTTGGTCTGCATTTCTAGTAAACAAAATAGACTATCTCAGGGATAAACAATTGCAGAAGGCCCAGGGTTCATTAACAACAACAACAACAACAACAACATATTTAATTATTTCTTACCCACCTCTCCCTCTGGATCGAAGCAGGAAACAACATCTAATAGAAAAATACTATAAAATGCATAAAACTGATTAAAAACATATAAAACTAATACATTATTAAAATAACAGGCAGACATCTTAAAATTCAACTGGGTAGGCCTGCCAGAAGAGATAATTCTTTATGGCTTTTTTACATTCAGAAAGACGCTTAACTTGGCAAATCACTCCCAGAAGGCCATTCTACAGTCTGGGAGAGGCAGAAGACCCCCTAGACCCCTCCCCCATGAGTTAAAATTAGCTGGGTGACCCAGAATCAGCAACAAACTGCTCCATAATGTTAAAATGGTTAGATTTGTTTGCAAGCTAAATTCGACCCTTTTACTGCTACAGAGCACTAAAAGCACCATTTCCCTCAATTTCTTGGGGTTTGGAGGGAGGCATCAACAAATTCAGCAGCATGGCAGGGGCTGGCAAGAGCTGCATACAGTCAGTGGCATGGCAGAAAAGTGGGTGGCAGGAGCCTCATGGGCCACCTGTTTCCCACCCCTGGACTAACGTGCTTACTATGTTCTGTAGTAGTGGCGGTTTCATTTGGTTAGATGACTCGCCTGATTTGCTGTGCTGCTTTATACTTCTGGCTGCTCAGCCAGGAGACTATCTGCTTGTGGCTCAGTGTAGTTTGCCAGGCCCTTCACTTTCTGGATTCAGTCAACTTGCTTCAGCCACTTCTGTTAATGGGAAATAGGCTGCTGAGGTAAATGAAAGCTTGGTCTGAAACAGCAACAGAGCTTCTCTTATAGCTGTATGTGGCTGAATAGGAGGTCTCGGTTCTTAATTCCCACCACTGCCATTGCTGCCAGCATCCCAGGTCTTTGCTAGGAAAAGAAAATCATGCTTATGTGCCTTAATCCCATGGGTTTCCCTCCACCCCCATCTTCCATTAATTTCCTTCATGTTAAACAAAGGCCTGGCTAAGTCCTGAGGAATGCTCTCAGGAGGAATATGGGAAACAGTTTGAAGGGGCTGACCTACACATGTTTTTAAAAACGGCAATTTCCATAAGGTTGTGGGAGCGATGTGCTCTTGCAAAGCCACATTTGCTAAATTTTCCGACATATCACTGATTTCTCTCTTTAGTATCAATTCATTTTTAACCCCTCTTTGTCCTCTCCCTTATTAAAGCCATACCTATGGCTTTAATAACTGGAGTTGACTTTCAGGTAGGGCTGTCTGTCATTGGTTTTACATTTTCAATCAGTTTTATGTATTTTATATTTTTGTATTCAATGTTGTTCCCCACCTCAATCCAGAGGGAGAGGTGGGTAAGAAATAAATATGATGATGATGATGATGATCTGTCATTGGGAAATCTGGCCCTTTTAAGGCTGGCCCAATTTCCCCAGCACCACTGGATTGACTTGCATTTGTGAGCCGAACCCTAACCTTTTCCCTAAACTAGGGTGACCATATGAAAAGGAGGCTAGGGCTCCTGTATCTTTAACAGTTGCATAGAAAAGGGAATTTCAGCAGGTGTCATTTGTATATATGGAGAACCTGGTGAAACCTTGCAACAGTTAAAGCTGCAGGAGCTATACCAGAGTGACCAGATACAAAAGAGGGCAGGGCACCTGCAGCTTTAACTGGTGTGATGAAGAGGAAATTTCACCAGGTTCCCCATATATACAAATGACACCTGCTGAAATTTCTTTTTCAATACAACTGTTAAAGATACAGGAGCCCTGTCCTGCTTTTCATATGGTCACCCTACCTAAAATCAGGAAACTTTTCTTTTGTGTCCCGTCCGCCCGTCCGCCCCCCGTATATAGCAACTTGAGGAAACTGCAGTCACAATTTGCATAATTTGTGCCAATTCTGACTACTTTGCATGATTTGCACAAATTATGCAAACTATGGCCGAAATTTGCACTAGTTGCTAGTTATGAGGTGGGGGAAGGAAAATCCACAGGCTGGCCTGACTCAATGCAATCGAGTTAGGCTACCTTCTGATGAGGCAAGCTGAAGTCTAGGGGACCGAGCTGCTGAAAGCTCAGCAAACACCACCCCCTAAGATGGATTTCTCAAACATCCCTATTTTCAGATGCTAGAAAATGTTTACACGGCCCAGGGCCATTCTGTCACGTAGTTCTAGAGTTAAAACCATCCACTGTCACTAATGGACATTTACATATTTCCCCTAAAGTATGTTATACCCCAGTTAAAGACATAAACCGCCCAGAGAGCTTCGGCTATGGGGCGGTATATAAATGCAATAAATAAATAAACATACTCAACTGAATTAATCACTGGAGTGACTCACATCAGCTTTTTTTTTAATGTTCTCAACATGTCTGCTCAGTTTATTGCTTGAATTCTGCCCCAGTAAAATTACCCAGATATAAAATACCGTATTTCTTCGATTGTAAGATGCCATCGATTGTAAGACGCACACTAATTTCAGTACCACCAACAGAAAAAAAAAAAAACTAAGACACACCCGTGATTCTAAGACGCACCCCATTTTTAGAGGTGTTTATATGGGGAGGGAAGTGTGTCTTAGAATCGAAGAAATAGGGGATCTGGATTCAATCAGGTTTTTCTTTCTGTTGCTGAGCAATGGATTCCAATGGAAATGGATTGTCAGAAGGGAATCAAAATGTAATGGTCCCCATAAACCCAATCCAACAGGAGTTTGTACAAGCCCCAGTGAAATGCACAACCCCCAGTGAAATGAATGGTAGAGGCACAAAAGCACAGTAGTTTGGGCTTTCCAGAAGAAACCAGATTATATTCCATGCTTTCAATTAAGGCCTCAGCTAGACCTACGAGTCTAGTGCAATGGAGGGGTGAGGATCTCACGATAATTTTATTGCGAGATCTCCCCCTCTGTTTACACGTGGCATGCGACAACCTCGGAGGAACAGGACGTTGCGCCCGCCACTTCATTTTAAAAAAAAACCACAGAAGGAGCGCACGAGTGCTCATGAGTTGAAAGGTAACTTTTTTTAAAAAAATAATAATAATTTCCCTGCTCACCCCACCCCAGCCCTGATGGGCACAGAACTCCTGAGGAGCTCTGTGCCCCGTGCGCGGTTCCTGGCTCCTTGTGAGTAACTGCAAGGAGCTGGGACAAACTGTGATGGTCGGCCACATTTTCATTGGTCTCGGGATCATCCTGAGACCGTGGAAAAAACGTGACTAAAGGGTAGGGTGATATCCCGGGGAAACGGAGGGATCATCTCTCCCTGCCCCCGGGATCCCCTGTGCGTCATGTGGGTGTACAGGGACGATCCTGGGATGATCCCCGGGATATCACTCCGTCTAGCTATGGCCTAAGTCAGCTTTTGTAGGCATGGTAAATCACACATTCAACTCATTTCATCAGCCCAGTTTTATGGGAGATCCCACTGCAGAAATCTTGGTGAAGTGATCAAAACTGGACTGAATTGTCCTTTGCATCTCCATTTCCTGAGATCTTTTTTATTCTTCCTTTTTATTTTATTTTATTTTTTTAGATTCCTGTGATTTTTGTACTGTCTGAAAATTAGAAGAGAGAAAGAGAGGGGGGGGGAAGAGAGGGAGACAGATATCAATTCACCCTAATTCACATAAGCCCAGCTGTCTGGTATCTGTTTCTATTTTACTATTGTTGGTTTTTAAACTCGTGAAAACTAAATTTCTCCAGGCCTGCTATCTTTTCCCTGCAGTTTTTGGGAAATGAGACAAAATCCTTCCTGAAAAAGCATCGTTCATAAATTAAGCTAACACAACAGGATTCTCAGCATGGTAATTGAACTTGTCACGCCCTGTCTTTGACTGACCTGAGGAATTCAGAGGGCTTAGTTGATCAATATTATAAGTGGCTTGGATGACACCGCAGGGATATCCCAGTGTTAATTTCGGGAAGGAAAGATAAGAGGAGAGGAGAGAAAGACGAACAAAGCACTTAAGTATCATCAAGGCCAGAGCATAAGAAAAAGTGAGAACAATGCTTTCTTCCATTGATATTTCACCATCTGTTGGGATCTTTTGGCAGGTCAGAGACAGGAAATAGAAGAGCGTCAAACAGCATGAACAATGGCACTTTGATTTTGAAGTAAGATCAAATTTTAACAAGGTCCTGTTCAGGGGTTCAAAATTATTATTATTATTATTATTATTATTATTATTATTATTATTATTATTTATTTATTTATATAGCACCATCAATGTACATGGTGTTAACAGCAGTGCATGATGGGAAGGAGCACCCCAGCCCAAGCCCTACTCCTCCATTTGTTGTTCTGTACACATGGAGGGTGATTGCTTGAAGAGGAGAGCCTCCTGTATTTGTGAGGGCTCTCCATGCGAGCCAGAATGCTGAAAAATTCACATTCAGGCTCCCATGGAGAGCACCCACAGATGCAAGTGCAAATTTGTGCTCTCACATTAGCACTAATCAGATTAGTACAACTGCCAATTTGTGCAAAACCCCTCCTCCAGGAGTGAACAACTGGTCTGCAAATCTGCAGAATCCGTGTGACTCAGAACAAGCCAGTCTGCTCTGAAATTCACAGGTCAGATTCAGAGTGGATTTTTCTGACATCCCTAATGTGAAGTTGGGATTATTTGCCCAATGTGTGTCAATTTATACTTGCTTACATTGAACCGCATGTGCCATTTTTGATTATCATTCTGCCAGCTTGGAGAGATCCATTGGGATCCACTGCAATCCCTTTTCATTTTAACCACCCTAAATAATTTGGTGTGATCAACAAACTTGACTGTTTCACTGCTTGCTTCTAATTCCAGACCTGAAGTTCAGGGAACAATCTGCATCTCGGCTTATGGGTGGAAAGCAAGTCAGAAATGCCAGAGAACTCCTTCAAGCCAAAAAAGAACCAGGTTTCTCAGTGATCGACAGCCCTACTTGGAGGTGATTTGATATCTGGTGTTTCAGCTCAAGTAGTTACACCCACACTGGAGATTTGGGAGTTAAGAATTAGTTCATTAAAGTTCACTTGGTCCTTTAAGTTATTAATAGATTTGTGGCCCTTATTTGAATCCCACAAACTTTGTCTTGCTTCTTTATTCCTGGGTCCACAACCCAGGCTTGCCGAAGACTGACCTGATTTGATTCCTCTGTCTCCCTGCTAGCATTGACCTGAAAAACGGTCCCGTTATTTGCAAAACATCGCCTAAGAAAGCCATCACTACTTGATTGCTGGTTACTTGCTGAGTTGCTAAATGGAAAATTTCTTGTGTGAATGATCCCTTAATGTAATGCCACCTACACCAGGGATAGTTTTAACTTCTTTCCGCTTCACTTGCAAGCACAACTCCTGTGAATAAAATGGGTGAATGTGACTGGTAATGAGTAAAGGGTAAATGGACTAAAGCAAAACTTGACAATGAGCCAGCTTATTCAAAATGAAAGAGATGGTACATTTTAAGATCATATATAATCTGTAATTCAAAACTGGATGAATTAAGGATAATTCAGATAATTGCCCAATTTCCATTTTAATGGAAAGCTTGTATTCCATTTATGTTATTGTATTCCCATATGTCCCATCTTCCTATCAATATGGAAATTCGACAATTATCTGAATTTTCCTTAATTCATCAAAGCTCTTGAATTATAAAAAGAAATATGACCTTTTCCCCCTCGCTCTTAAATGTACTTGTCCCTTTCTTCTGGCTCATGGGTTAAAAGAGCGACCTATGAGTGTCCACACTCAGTGAGGCATCCCACTAGTTACCATGTGTCCTTGTCAACATATGCATACACATGTACCTGATTGACATATGTTAGGATCTTTAACCAAAAGTCCTGGTATTCCAAGTGGGGAATTACTAAAGACAACCAGCTAGAGCTTAGGCTCCTCAAACACATGGTTAATTACAGAATAGAAAGAATAATTACAAGCACAGTATTTTAAATGGGACTATAGCGAGAGGGGTCAAGAGTAGGAAAGGATCAAATGACAAAACAGCATGCAAAGGAGGAGGAACTGATACCATCTGTTGGGGATGTTGTACCTCTAGATTCCCTGCACTGAGCTGGAGTTTGGCCTTGATGTTTAGAACAGGGGTGGGCAAAAAGCATACTCCAGATGTTTTGGATTTCAGCACCCAGCATTCTGACCATTGGCCAGGCTGGCAGGGTCTTCTAGGAGTTGAAGTCCCAAACATCTGGAGATCTATCTTCTGCTCACCCATGGTCTACAAGGCCCCTTCTACAACTTTTGTACTAACTTTGCAACAATCAGTTCAAAGACCAGCATTTTGAGTTCACCAGCAGTTTCTGAAACTTCCCGCAGTTCTGGAATACCTCCACGGTACAGGCCTTTGGTCATGCTGGCTGGAGGTGATGGGAGTTGTAGTCCAACACATCTGGAGGTCCTTGGGTTGAGGAAGATTGAATGAAAGGTTCTACCCTTAAAGGCAGCCTAAAATGTTTTTTAAACTTTTAAATAAATAACATGCCTGAAGACCTATTTGTTCTTATCTTGTGAGTTTTGGCTAATCTGAGTTGTAGAATGAAAAGGCCTGTATCAAAATGTCATTCATTTCGTAACATGTTATAAAATGTGGAGGTTTTTTTTGGGGGGGTGGGGAATGAGTGAGGGGTGGGGTAGGGTGGGATTTTAATTTGGTCGTGTTGTTAGAAACCCCACTCTTTGTGCCATATACAGCTGTAGAGGAGAGCTTTTAAATCAGTGAAGTCATTAGAAGCTTTTGTAGCCAGCAGGAAAGCAGAGATACTTAAAAGTATGTGTGAAAGGGCTAACAAAGAAGGTCAAAAAACTTCCACATCTTTTCAAAGACAAAGGGGGGAAATGGAATGAAACCGTAATGGTTGTTCCAACACAGCCTTTGTGAAAATTAGTACTGTTTATATTTAGATGGGAAGGTGTCCAGAAGGTTAGGGAGTCAATCTATAAGACAGTGTTACTGTTGAGGAACATTCCTTTGTTTTCAAGACTGTGGTGTTCCTTTTAAATTATGTGTTTGGCAAGGAGCTCTAATGTAGTAAAGGCTATTCTGTCATTACTTGCTTCTTGCCTCTATGAAACACATAAGTCTAAGACCTTTAAAAGGAAAACATTTCTTCTTCAGAGTAGTATTTCTCACATCATTGGTTCCCTGAGCCTTCCTCTCTAGACACTGGTTGCTCTGGCAACATACTGAGATGGTGTGAGGCGCACCCATTCCATCTATATTGTAGTGTGCTTGGGGAAGTAAAACCTCTGACCCTAATTGGATGAACTGTTGTGATAGCATGGAATGTTTGCCAGCATTCCAAGTGATCGGGTAACAAAGCTGTCAACTTTTGTGAGGGGAAGTTGTCAGTTTGGCTGCAATTGTCTAGGAACAGGTGAAGCTTTGTTAAGCAGGCTGAGAAAAAGATTTGGAAAAAGATTTGGAAAAGTTAAGGGATAGGGAATCCCTTACAAGGGAATAAACAAAAATAAAGAAATAATAATTTACAAAATATATGTATCTAAATGTATTCAGAATTGTTTATGAACCAAGCACCTATCCCCCAAATGCTAACTCAGGGAAGAGGGAAGAGGACCAGGAGCAGCTTCAAAGGAGGTTCAAAGCACAAAAAAACTTGTGTCTCAAAAAGAAGATAAAAAGCAAGCTGGGATCCAAAAGTCCCCAAGAAAAGTAAAAATTTGCTAGGAAAAACTGGGAAGTAAACAAAAAGTTAAACCCAAGCAAAGTGAAGAACTGAGTTCTTATCCTGAGGTGCAGTCTTTTTTCGATCCCCCAACACCCCCCAAAACCTGTCTCACTAAAAATGTGGTTGTGTAGGAGGGGGCTGGGAAGAAAAATGAAAAGACCATTGCTCATTTTCAGGGACTGACATGTTTTCAAATCTTATCAAGATGCCAAAGTATGTGGTTGGACATAGGAAGAACCACACTTGTATCTTCTTTCATACAGGTTCACTGTCTGTCCCCGAATTTCAGCTATTTTCTCTTTCCCATATCCCAGAGTCCAGGCAGATATCTGCTCTCCCAAAAGACAGACCTGCTTTGTTAATCAAGCTGTGAGCCAGACTTTTTTCTCAATCTAGGTTTTCCACTCCATTTCATTCCACAGTTCCTACAGGCCTCTGTTTCCAGTACACACATACCCCCAAAGCTCCAAAAAGTAACCTGAGCTATTGGAATTCAACGGAAGGGGAGATAAAGAAAGTGAAGGGAAAGGGGATAGATTCAAAGAGCTGAGGAAAGAAGGTACGAATAAGAAAAGGGAGAGTCAAATTTTATATATCAGCCAATTATTTTGGTTGCAGGCTTCTAGCAGCATTGACTACAGAACATCCCATGTCTTGCACTAGTTTGCAAACTGACACTTTTCTTGCAGTGCTATTTCAGTTAAAAAAGATAATGTATTTTAGGAAAATGGAGGCTAGGGCGGAAATAGACTTGTCTTCTTTAGATTTATGACCAGTGACCCTATTGGGGAGCTGGGATGGCACGAGGTACAAGTGAGAGCCAGAGGAATATGGACAATTCACACTTTAGAATGGGCTCATCTTGTGCTCAGCTTGTGTTCTTCCAAGCCAAATGAAGGACAGCCCCATATGGAGGAGTACCGCAGACTTGGTAACCCTTTCATTTTTGCTGGGAACACAGCAACAAAGGAATTGCCAAGCACCTCACAGCCTACAATACATAGCTGGTAGGCTGCGCACACCCCTGCACCATTGGGCAGCCCCCTTCAGAAAATCAGCAAGTGTGCCAAGCATATCCATGAGATGCCTTTTAATCTGTGAGGTGGATGCATGTCTCTTTTTTAACTATGAGCTCATCTACGCCAAGCAGGATATTACACTATGAAAGCTGTATATAAAAGGCAGGAGCCGCACTGCTGCTTTATAGCGGTACTGAAGTGCACTGACAACTGTTGGAGCCCATTGAGACATTATATACCACTTTCATACTGTTATATGCTGCTTGGTGTGGCTCCTGCCTTTTATATACCACTTTCATAGTGGAATATCCTGCTTGGTGTAGATGAGCCCGGAGTTTGCAACTATAAAGAAAGTTGTGACTCTCTCACCATGTACATGAGAAGATTAAAAAGCATGCAGGCCCAAGCATCATTTTTTGGCCCCAGTACAAACTTGTAACAGGAGCACCCTCCCACACATATACAACAATCCTGCCCCATAAATGCCATAAAAGCTCATGAGTAATGAAAGACAACATTCTATTAATTCTGAAATTATATGTTCTGCACTTCTGAAATTACACCATGAACCACACTGGGGCTTTTCTACCATGTCCTAAAATGCTCCCCCCACCCCATTTCTATTTTGGTTCCTTTTGTTTAAGCTCCTTACATTTCTGATTGCCTGATTTCTATTTGTAGCTCAACATGGTGTATGTGTGGAGGGTGGGGAGATAGAGGCAGGATATACACTACTGCTTTAAAATAGTTTATAACATTATTGACAACTGTTGGGGCCTGGGACACACACTGTATACAGTTTTCAAACTTTTTTCAAAGTGTCATATCCTGCTTGGTATAGATCTGACCAAAGAGAGAGAGAGAGAGAGAACTAGACATTATACACAAATATTTCAGGCTTGTAAATTGTACTAGGAATACTGGCTCCCACTGGCCTTGAGATCAAAGCCCCTAATTATTATGGCTCTTTGACCATCTCTCCTTCATACACACAAGAGACTGTGGGACTGGCAGTTCTATTAGTACTGCCTCACTGTTGAAGCAGCCACCAAGTGCTGGAGGGTAAGATTCTCAGGTGGAGAATTCTATTTTCTTGAGAATTCTGCACTTCTGTTCTTAGTTACTGGATTCAGTCTGAAATGAGCTATGGGAAGCTTGCCCATCTTGAAGCTCAATCTGGCTGAGTGTCCAAAATTTATTTATAAGAGTAAATATTTCAAAAATAAAAAGTTCCTTCTATTGGAAATAGATATACAACTCTCAACAGCAAATGTTTGTTACAATTGCTAATTACATTTGACTTTTAGTGTCTAAAACTAACTGTTGTGGGAATGCATAAATATTTATATCCAGACTGTTAGAACAATATACTGACAGAAGACAACAAAAGAAAAAGGAATGGAGATTTCAAAATAAAAATCCTTGCATTTGAATAATTTATACTTATTTGAATATATATATATATATATATATATATATATATATATATATAGTTTTAAAGAAAAATGCAGGATTAGAGCAGACAAAAGTTTACATACAGGTCAGTGGCAAAGCACCCACCCTCCATGTAAAGCAGAATTAAAGATATACAGTTGAGAAAACTGAAATGCCACCATGCAAGAAAATACAAAAATGAGCCTCAAGAATTCCCCCTTCTTTGTTTGAATTTCATTCAAAAGCCCAATAACCTTACTAAAGTTACCATCCTATCTGACATGTATGCTGTCTAGATGGGGCCAGGATTAGGTCCTTCATGCCAGCAGAGCCCAAAGATATTCCAGCTTCTAAGATTTGTATCAACTTTGTGCCACAGTTATGGTGGCAAAACCGTGACATCAGTGCAGCTCCGCTGGTGCAAGGACCGAAAAGTTCATGGTGCCAGGTGTGTGGCTGGGGAGAAGTGGGACCTAATCGGAATTCAATGCTCACTCAGACCTTGTTCTGCCACTAGCAATAAGATACCATTCTATGGACAAAGGAGGTGGTATAAATGAAAATACCATGAAGAGCCAAAAATTATTGCCTTATCAATCTCCTCCCAGTCATAGAAAATTAGAAAGCTGACTTCTACTGAATCAGCTCACTGGTCCATCTGGCTTGGTATTGTCTACCCCAGGTGTGACCAACATGTGGCCCTCCAGATATTGTTGGACTCCAATGGCCAATAGTCAAGGATGTCTGGAGTTGAAATCCAACACACTATTAAGCCCAGCGAGGCACAGGAAGTGGTATCCAATAACCAATGGCCAATGTCTTTCTGGTAATTCCTTTTGCTATTACATCTGAATGGCCATGGTTCTTTTGATCCCTGGTTCCCTTAGTTCTTGTTTGGTTTTTCCCCCTCCTCTGTACACCCTGAGAGGTTTGATATGTGGGGGAGCTTCTCTAGCAGCATCCAGAGAACACTGAATCTCCAGGTGTCTGAGTATTGTGGATTGTTACTTCAACTGTTCCTAGACCTCTAGGTAGCGGCTTCTAGCCCACGGCTGAGAGCCTCAGGCCGAGAGCCCTTTTGCTCTCGCCTGCAGGCTCGAGCCTACAGGATGTTGAAGGCTTTAATACCTGGGGAAAGAGGACAGGTTGCTTGCAGCTGCTGGGGAGGGAGAGCAACAGCAAACACACACAGGACTCCTCCAATGCAAACCCAACCCTCTCCTGGCCAAGGTGCCTCTAGTAGCCTCGTTTTAAATACTTGGGGAAAGAGGACAGGTTGCTTGCAGCTGCTGGGGAGGGAGGGCAACAGCAAACACACACAGGACTCCTCCAATGCAAACCCAACCCTCTCCTCGAAATCCACCAACATCTGGAGAATCTGGAGGATCAGCCTGCCCTTAGTCTATACTGACTGGTAGCAGCGTTCTAGGATTTCAAGCAGGAATCTTTCACAGCCCTAACTGGGGGTGACAGGGATTGAATCTAAGACATTTTGCATATAATGCTTGTGCGCTACCATTGAGTTATGGTCCCTTCCCCTAACCATGCAATGACCAGGGGCCCTTCCACACGCCGTACTGAAGGCGCATGCATGCGCCCCAAGTACGACCCCAAAACGATAGTGTGTACTACAGCCAGAAGAGATGGAGGAGGAGGAGGCTGGGGAATCCGGGCGCGTCCTTGCCGCCACCGCCGCCTCCCCGCTGGCCTCCTGCTGCCTGGGTAAGAGCGACCCGGGTCTCTGCATGGCTACTGTGGGTAGCCAAATAATCTCTTGTTTTTAAAGTAGCTGGGAGAACATAGTTTCTTGACTACATTTCAACAACATTAGAAGCCATCCGTATAGCAGTACCATTGGATTGCTCTGTCCATGAATCACCAGAAGCAGGCTCTCTCCCCACACTCCAAATAGCCTTCCTTACAGAGATCTGCCTCACACCTTCAGAACTCTCTCTTGAGCATGTCTGAATCTCCTCTTAGATTTGGGTCACACTAGGGATGTTCTAGAATTTCATTTTTATACATTTTGGACCAGAATTTGCTCCCATTTGCATATTCTTAAGCTTGCGACCACATTCAAAAAATGCATATGTAAAAAATGCACACTTTAAAAATGTGCATTGGGGGAAATGCACATTTTTACATTTTAGTCATTGGGGGAAATGCACACGTTTCCATTCGAACAACAACAAAAGCTCGCAATCGTGAATGGAAACAAATGGAGCATGTTTAGACAAGTGTTTTACCTCACGATTGTGACTGGCCACTCATGGCTCTTCATGGGTCATTTTGATGACACAGTGATCTTCCTGTACATCTCCTGCTTCTTCCGTTGTTTTTTGCACTACAAAATAAGACCCGGAAAATATGTTTCTTCTTGGTTCTGATGATAATTGGTGCCATTTCCTGCTGTATGCAGGAGAAGCTGCACTATAAAAACACCCACTGAATGGCCCACATGGTCACTACTTGGTTCCTCTATGTGAAGAAAGAGGAAGCTGCTTCAGGTGATTTCCCCCCTCTGAAAATGCTCTTGAGGTGAATATAAGAGAACCTCAACAAGATTGAGCTTCACTGAGGGCCTTGCTAGACCAGGCGTTAGCGCGGTGTGAGGCCCGGTTTCCCTCCTGTGCATCCAGACGACGCACAGGGGAATCCGGGGTCAGGCCACGCTGAAGCCTGCCTTAAGCCGGCATAAGCGAATTCGCTTATGGCCCAGCTTTTCCGCAGCCCCGGTCTGAGGCCGGGGCTGTGGAACGTCTAGCAGGGTCCATGGCTTTTTGCGGCTACTCGCTTACTCGCGAGTAGGCGGGAAAAGCCATGGACTGGGCGCTGTGCCCATTGGGCCGGGGGGATCCCGTGGGGGGGGAGAGGGGCAGGGGGAAGGTCGGACCCGCCAGGAGAGAGGGGGGGAAAGCCGGACATCGGCGATGGCAAGGGGGAGAAAGACAGGGATCGGGCCTGGCAAGGGGTGGGGAAGGCGGGGATCGGGCCTGGCACGGGGGGAGATGGGGATCGGGCCTGGCAGGGGGGGGGAAGACGGGGATCGGGCCTGGCAAGGGGGGGAAAGATGGGGATCGGGCCTGGCATGGGCGTGGGAAGACGGGGATCGGGCCTGGCAGGGAAGGAAGATCGGGGACGGGATCAGGGATGGCGGATGGGGGGAGGATGAACGAGCAAGCAGGGGGGGAATCAGGGGCAGGGAGAGCGGGGGGGCTTTATTGTTGTAAAAAAAACCTCTTACCTTCTCCGGCGGGGTTCCAGTGCACATGGCTCCTTTTAAAAAAAATGGCCGACGCTACGGGGCGTCCCGTTGCCCCATCGCGTTGTGCGTGTAGAAGCTGGCGACAGCGCGCGCTAACTCTAGCCACCGTCGCCCCTCCTCCCTGCCGGCTTCTCCGGCAGGTCTAGCAAGGCCCTGACTCTCTCCTCCAGAGTTGACACACAAATCCACGTGGCTCAATTGTTCTTTGATTACTTCCCAATAGGGATGGATGAGAATTTTATATCAGTTCAGTTTTGATAAGAACGCACCAAAATTTGCCAAGTACTCAATTAAATTTGAGATGAATAAATTTGAATGTGGAAGTGAGCTCTTAAAACTCTAGGTTTAAATCCACATGTATTCAACCCATGTTAGTGCTGAATTAGGGTTGCCACTTCTTTTTTCTGACAGGCTCCTCATCTTTAACAGCTCTGAAGCAGGGAGGTACAACATGGGCTCTGCATGCTGTGAGTAGCTTTATCTATTGAATTTGGCTGGTGCAGGTAGGTGAGAATTTCATTTCAGATCACTTTTTGATAATAATTTACCAAAATTCACAAAATCCTCCATAAGTAGGATGGAAAGAACTTGAGATTTTAGAAATTTGAATGTGGGAGACAGTGAAGTTGAGAGTTTTGTCAACAAAGGAAAGAGGTTTTAAAGACAGCTCTTAGACATCTGGGGTTGAATCTCTGTGTATTCAGCCATGTGTGTGATGATGAATTAGGGTTGCAACATCTTTTTTTCCTGACAGGCTCCTCAGATTGCACAGCTTCATGGCAGGCAGGTACAACATGGTCCTCTCCATGCTGGGAATAGTTGTACCTACTGAATTTGATTAGAGCAGATGGATGAGAATTTCATTCAGTTTGTTGTTTAAAATCCATAAATCTCTTTCTAAACATGATGGAAATTAAAAAATATATTTAAATGTAGAGAAAGCAAAACTGACAAATTCATCCAACCCTACTACCAACTCTAAATTATTGGCAACTGAATGTTTAAGCCAGCCAGCCCCAACTTGATGCCCTCCGATGTTTTGGACGACAACTCCCAGCATTCCTGATCATTGGCCATGGCATCTGGGGCTGATGCAAGACAAAGTCTAAGATATCTGGAGGGCACCAGGATGGGGAAGACTGGTTTAAACAGTTTCCATTGAAACTTTCCATTGAAAATATCCAATATTCCATTCTTGGGCAAGGTGCTGGAGCATGTGGCGGCTTCTCAGATCCAGGGATTTCTGGATGAGACAGATTATTTCAATCTGGCTTCAGCCCTGGTTAGAGGACACCTTGCTTCGGTCACCTTGGTGGACGATCTTCACTGAATATAAGGCAGTGAGCTTTAGCACGATAATGTACAATGGTGCACTGCTAAGAGCAGTGTTCTGCTACTGCTCTCCTACTTTGTATGCTCACCACCCTCAATCCCCGTTATAGTCTGTGCTCATCCACAGAGGACACGGCAGCAAGAATGCTAAATTGGAAACACACAATGAGTCTTAAAGGTCAAGCAGCAAGAATTAAGGGATGATGGCATGAATAATTTGTTGCAGTAATTTAGCAGCATTGGTGTGTCACTGTTATTGCTACTAACTTTATTTTCCATATTTACAACTGTGATCACTGATATATCTGAATAATTTAAAACCTGTTACCAAAGATTTATTTGCTGGGGGAAGTCAGAAAGATTATTTCCTGTAGTGTTTCCTGTCTCTAACAGATTATATTTCCTTGTTATTTGCATTATCAGTACTTATTGTTACATGCACCCAATTCTCCAAGCAGTGAGAATTTCCAAAGGTGTAGTGTTTACCTGTGTTTGTTTTCCTTTAGAATGAACTCATTGGGGGGGGGGCTTATTGGTGTATACACAATAAATATATAGAGCATAGCTGGAGTTAAGCAGTTAAACACTCCAATAGAACCCCAAAGTTTGCTGCTCTCACATCAGGTCTTCTGTGGAATAGCCCATATCTGCAATGCTTCCAAAGCCAACTCAAGTCTCTCCGACTCTGTTCTCAGCCTGCTAGTCTCTTCTCTTTTCACACACAGACTCTTGCTTACATCAACCCCAGCTAGGACCAGGGAGAAGACACACCCACCCGCTCTGCCTGCTCAGATGTTTCCATATAAGGGCAGCTCTTGAGATCAATCAGCCAACCCTCCTAAAAATGGGGGCATCTACTGATAACAGGGATGGGTGAATCTGCCCGATTCATTTTCCCCCACGTTCGAATTGTTTAAATCTCAGGTTCTCTCTGTCTGTCTCTGTCTCTGTCTCTCTCCCCCCCTCTCTCTCCAGGATATGAAGAAATTTGCAAAGTTTGGCCAATTCTTATCAAAAACAGACTGAAATAAAATTCTCACCCATCTGCACCTCCCAAATCCGATAGGTACGGCCATTCCCAACAAGGGGAGGACCATGATTTTTCTGCCTACCACATAACTAAAAAAGATGAGTGACTTTGTTGAGCACACAGGGATTCAAACCCAGACCTTTAAGAGCTAAGCCCTCAACCAAAGCATTGGACCTGGATGGACAGGTGTCATTTTCCAATTGTCCCGCATTCAATTTAAATCATCATCATCATCATCATCATAATCATCATCATCATCATCATCATCTCAAGTTCTTTGGGGAATTCTTATCAAACCCAAACTGAAATGAAACTCTCACCCATCCCCAGATACCAATCAGTGAATCTTCCTAGCACAGGCGATGTCCCAGGCAAG
The DNA here is from genome assembly GCF_023053635.1 of Elgaria multicarinata webbii. Lineage (NCBI taxonomy): Eukaryota > Metazoa > Chordata > Lepidosauria > Squamata > Anguidae > Elgaria > Elgaria multicarinata. Next base: position 54,053,937 of record NC_086178.1, on the reverse strand, counting down.
ACCTATCCAAAAGGGTGTTGACCACTTAAGCAGACTTCCTTTAACAGTCACAGAATCAGAAGGCTTGGAAGGGATTTCTGGAGGTCATGTAGTTTAACCCAATCCTAAAAGTTCAGAGCATTTGGAAATGAGAGGGTTTCATCATGGATGCAGACATCCCAAACTGCACTCACAACCTTCGAATCACATCTTGTCAATCAATTCTGCTGAAATGAATGATGTCTGCTTTGCATGGACAAAATAAGAATAGAGACAGAGAGGAGGAACATACCTCTGGCATTATAAGAGGAGGGTGGGATCAGCTTCACTCCTCCTTTTGAGCTCCTACAACGGAATACACTCAGTTGGTAGCCGGCAGCCTTTTCTGCTCTTTAAAACATTTGGGGGAGGGGTCTTTTGTTTTGTTTTGCTTCAGCCTGCAAGCTGGGTTTTCTTCATGCTGGGCCCACATTACTTAGTTTTACTGAGAGTGGCGAGGCAGCAGGACCAGAGTCAGTGTGAATAAGTTGCCGAGACAAACACATCACCTCACACCTGGGTGGTAAATGACTCAGGTGGTTAAGGGGAAGAGGGGTGGGAAAACAGAGTTATTTTTGGAACCAGATGCTGTAGGAGATTTGGACCCCATGTAGCTTTGCTGGTGAAATTCATTATGTGCATTTCGAGGAGGGGAGCTGTGTTTGGGGTGGGAAGAGGACAAAAGTGTAAAATTATTCCTATATTTTGATCCTGCCTTTCTTCCAAGAGGCTTAGGGTGGCATACACGGTATTTTCCTCTCTCCCTTGAAGTTTATCTTCACAAAAATCTACCTGTGAGGAAGATTCAGCTGAAAGAGTGAGTGACTGGACCAGTGGAGGCTGGTGGCTCCGACGTCAGTGGGGCAGTGAATCTGCTCCAAGTTTCAGAACCATAAAGAAGCTATCCAAGGTGCTCTGAAACTCAGAGTGGATTCACCAGAACACTGACATCGGAGCCACCAGCCTCCGCTGGACTGAACCAAGGTCATCCAGCAAGCTCTGCAGTTGAGTGGGCATATGAACCCAAGTCTTACTAGTTCTACAGCCAAACTACATGTTATGATGAACACACTTTCTAAATATCAGTGCTTAAATTAGTCTCTTATTTTGAAGAAAAGGGAGCCACAGAGTCCCGATCCTAAATATAAGCATCATCACATAGGGGAAAATCGCATTTGGTTACCATTGCTTCTCCACCCACACATTCGTCCCTCATAAGAACATATGAAGTGCCATGCTGCATCAGACCAAGGGTCCATCTAGTCCAGCACTCTGTTCACACAGTGCCAATCAGCTGTCAGCCAGGGACCAACAAAACAGGACATGGTGCAACAGCACCCTCCCACCCATGTTCCCCAGCAACTGGTGCACACAGGCTTACTGCCTCAAATGCTGGAGACAGCACATAACCATCAGGGCTAGTAGACATTGATAGCCTTCTTCCTCATTACTTCCTCTTTTGAAAGAAGAAGTAAACAACTTGCACGTGGCCCATTCAGTGGGTTGTTTTGATCCCACTGCTTCTGCTGCACATAGCAAGAGATAGCGGCAAGTTCCATCTTTAAAAATAAGTCAGACTTACTGGGGTGTTTGTTGTGCGAAGAAGGCTAGAAGGGCCGGGAGGTACACAGGAGGCAGACAACGTAATGAGAGGGACCCGTGAAAATCCATGGCCAGTAATGAGCATGCAATAAAAATGCTTGTGTGATAGAGCTCTATGTTCCCAATATTGATCAGGGCCGCACTCTAGGACCTGTCAAAAATAGCCTCCCTCTGTTTGCCCTCAAATGTGCTGTTTACAAGGGAAGTGGGCATTTTTGGAAGAAAACTTGTGCCTAGACCAATTCAGATAGGGAAGGTGTTCAGGATCAGGGCTCTGTTGCGGCTTTCTTTTTTTAAAAAATTAAAAAGCAGTTTAAACACCCTGTTTTAAAAGGGTGTTTATCGTAACATGTAGCTGGACCCCTAGTCTACCACTCTAACCCAGGGGTAGACAACCTGGTGCCCTCCAGATATTTTGGACAACAACTCCAAAATAATGGCCAGCTAGAATAGTTAGAGATTTTGAGAACTGAAGTCCAAAACATCTGACAGGCCCTAGGTTGCTCTAACCATTACACCACACTGGGTCTCCATGGGAGGCCCACAAGTAGGCATGAGGGTAATAGACTTCTCTCCCTGTTGTCCCCTAGCAACTGATATTCAGAGGCATACAGCCTCATACTGGAGGTAATATATTCTCCTTCTCCTCCTGGGATTTATGTAATCCTCTTTTAAAGCCATCCAGGTTGGTGGCCATCATTACATCTTGTGGTAGCGAATTCCATAAGATGACAATTGCTGTGAGAAGAAGTACTTCTTTTTATCTGTTCTGAATCTCCCACTGTTTAGCTTCATTAAATAGCCTTGAGTTCTAGTATTATGAGAGAGGGAGAAGAAATTATGCATGGTCTGGAGAAAGAGGATAGGAGATGTTTTTCTCCCTATCCACTTTCTCCAGACTATGCATCATTATATATACCTCTATCGTGTGTGTGTGTGTGTGTGTGTGTGTGTGTGTGTGTGTCCCCATCACTGTTTTTCTAAGCTAAAAAACACCAAATGTTGCAGCCATTCTTCATGGGAGAGTTGCTCTATCCCTTTGATCATTTCGGAACAGGGGTCTTGCATGCAAGACTTTCCCATTGCTTTTAATGAAAGGAAGGAGCTGGTCTCTACCTTACACTGCTGGACTCAAAACTCTGAAATAGAAGGGAATATTATCACCACCTCCTAATAGGACAGTTTAATAAGACAGGACTTCAGTTATCTACTTCCGGAGGTGGGGCTGACACATATTGAACTTTCCTATTAAACTCATATGTAAGGAAACATTTTTAAAAGCTTACCGAAGGGTTTACATGAAAGCTGGTTGTGAAGGAGCATGAGCACAGGATTTAGACCTTGTTTCTTCATACACTACGGCTACAGAACACCACACTGAAGGAGAGAATGCTCTAGTCAGAGGATCTAATTTTAGCCTTATGTTAAAAGCAGCAGCCTTCAAATGCTGCCTTTTAAGACAATCTTTAAAGTCTCCCCTTTTAGCAGCACTACAAAAGAGTGCAAGATGTAAGAAAAACTATCAGTCTGGTCTTCCCATAGAATCTGTTCAAAGCAATTAAGAAATCTCAGAGGCAAAGCTTTCAAACACTCCTTTAGAACTGACAGCCTCACAGACGGAAGACTGCTTTAGAATTACATTAATGACTTCTTTAACATAACTCACGGAGCCGTCGCTTCAGGAGAGCACTCTGCGGGAGACACAGCAAGGTGCCGTTTTCTCAGTCCTGGGCAGGCGTTTAGGACTCCTGTTGACCCATGATCTGAAGGACAGGTTTTCTGTCCTTGTGATGGGACAGAAAATCACATCCCTTGAGGTAGGACAGAAAACCCAATGCACATCTTAAATAAACAATTCCCTGAGATAGATATAAAGCAACCTTCTGATTGCAGGGAAGGATGGGAGTTCAAATCCGTCATATATGGAGGGCACCATGTTGGGGAAAACTGGTATCAAACCTGAGTTAGCAAGTAGATTTGCCCCAAGGTGAGGCAGCTGTTGGGTGAGGCAGGAAAAGTGGGTTCCAGGTAGCTCTTTATCTCATGTCACCCTGTCATCAATGGCACAACTGCTGCTTTCTTTCCCTGACTTTCCTCCTCCTTCTCCTTCCTGCTGCCTGAAATGTCAATTTCTTGGCAAAATCAGGATGAGTAGTGCTACCTTGGCTGTGGCAAACCAGGAAGCAAAGTCTCCTGTCTCCACCACTGTCAGGATTCACTTTAAGGTGTGTCTGGTTCCCCTTAATGATGTCACCCTTTTCAGTTTGAGGAAGGCCAGTCCCAAAGCAAAGGATCTGATCCTCAGTGGCAACCAACACTAGAAGAGAGTTAACTGCTGCTACCTAGCTCTTTACAAAGACCATGTTATTTAATACTTCTTGATGCCTGTTTCCTGGAGTGACCATTGAACAACACAGTTTTTCTCCCTTTCTCCTACTAGAATGAATCCAGGGTCTTCCAATAAAGCAAACATGAGTGATTTGAGTTAGTCAAACAGAAGTACTCCACACAGCACATAGTTTAAACAATGGAATTCTCTTCCTCGTGATATGGTGGTGACCACTAACTTTGAAGGCTTTAAAAGAAGATTAAATAAATCCCTGGAGGATAAGACTGTCAATGGCTACTAGTCATGGTGGCAATATGCTACCTCCAGTATCAGAAGCAATATATCTATGTATACCAGCTGCTGGGGAACATGAGTGGGAGGGGGCTATTGTATTCATGCCCTGGCTGTGAGCTTCCCATTGGGGCATCTGGCTGACCAGTGTGGGAAACAGGATGCTGGATTAGATAGGCCTCCCCCTCCCTTATATTCATACTGTTGGGAATATTGCAAGATGCAGGGAGGGGGCAGTGTTGCAGTTAGTTCATGGGAATTTTGACCACAGCTAGCCTTAGCGTCTCTATAGCCTACAATAAGGTTTCCTATTATTTCTTCCTTTTGCTCCTCCCCTTCCCCTCCCCTCCACCCCTCTCTCTGACTTCCACCATTGCTGGAAGCAAATATGTTTGCTCTCTTGTTCCTGCCAGGGTAATAGAACACAAAAATGGACTGAACAAACTCTTTTGAAACTCTATGCTGTACCCACACTGAATATGCAATCTGTTTTATTTTCTTCACTAAAGAAGGGAATGGTCTCTTTTTATTGTTCTAAGATAGCTTGTATGCGTGTTGGACTGGTAAATACTCATTCCTTTTTATTTTTATCTGCCATTTGCCTTTCTAACAAGAGGCATCATTGTTAAATAATCCCATCATTTACCTCCACTTCCATTTTAAGTCTCCCATTTTATTGTGTTGAAGAATGGCTCCTGCTACAGCCACTGAGTTTCTTGGCTGAACTCTGGAAACCTGGAATTTGATCCTACAGCCATGCTATACACCACGGGTATCAATGAAACTATCACAAAAGACACCTACTAGAAATGTAGAGCAGGAACCTCACTGGGAAAGGCAGACATTGAGAAATCTGCAGTGTACCAAATAAGTATTCATAAATAAATCACACATGCTGTGTGGCCCAACAACTGTGGCATTTATAATCAGAGGCGCACAGACACAAATGCGCACACACACAAAGCCTGCGCTTGCCAAAAATTTCAATCCGCAGCGAAAGGCTTATTCTCAAAAAACACGTTTCAACATTTGCTAGGACAAGATGCTTGTTTATCACATCTCCTTGCAAAAAGGGATGCTGTTTCTCACCTAATGTACAAAATGATGAAAGACAGATATTTAGGAGATCCATGCAGGAGTATAATTGAAAGAATATTTCTTGGGGAGGGTACCATATGTTTCATATTTCCACAAAACCTATAAATATCCCCATAACAGTTTGGAGCCATAAATACTGGAACTGAGATTTTAAAGCATTTCCTTAAAACTTTTTATAGCTTTAAATTATTATTATTTTTCCCCCTGACACTGCCTTTAATTTTCCTTCCTATTGCATTGAGTAATGCTGAGGATAAATTTGAAGTGTCAGTGAGATTGTTGGGATGTATTTAGAGCCAAGCTACTTCAGCGCTTTCCAAACAGCCAGGTTTCATTAGAAGCACACAATCATTTCCTTCTTTCCCCCCACTCCCACTGACTCTTTTTCTTTGCAGATCCTGGCCTGTTATCTGCTGCTGCTGCTGCTGCTGCTGCTGCTGCTGCTGCTGCTACAGTGAAGTGAGGGTGGTGCAGAAGGGAGTAAAGAAGGGAGACACACTTTGGCTGAAAATACCCCCCCCCCCGAATGACCAAAACGCATTTTTTTCCTTCTTGATGCATTTACTGTGATTGCAGAGCAAACAATTGTCTGTTAAAAAAAGAAAGAGGCGAAAAAGCTTCCCAAAGAGATAAAAACAGCTGCTGTGGATAAGATGTTATACAAGATCAACCTTGCTGGGAAGCATTATATAGCGGTTTGGCCGGAGTTGGAATTAGAATTATTAGAATTATGCATTTTAATCACAAAAATATTTCCCTGGTGGGGGAAAATGGCCTCCCTTTTCTTACAAGGGGAACAAAGTTAATTGCATACTATTTGCTGTCTTTGACACATTATTTCTACATGATGTCGTGAGCAGAAGCGCATTCCAATTCAGTGCCGTACCTTGGTGCTGCTGAAACTGGAAACAAGCGAGATGTTGGCGGCTGCAGTGTGCGTAGGAATGAACGGATGGGATGGACCGCTGATATTTCATCGATGAGAGCTAATGGTAAAGAGATGGTCTTCTGATAGCTGGGAGTCTCTCTGTGTGGGGTGGAATGAAAGACCCATTAAAGCTAGAGAAGATGACATACCTCCTACTGACGAGAGGAGCAGAGTTACAGCAGAAACAACTGTTGGCAATTTTGAAGTCCTGGAGATAAGGGCAGAGGCTGAAAGAACCTGGTGTTGGCTGAAGTCACAGCATCTTGGGACGCAGGATTTGACTCTTGGGATCCGTACCTTGTTGGAGTGCCTCCACTTATGAGCAATAATTACAAAGGCATCTTCAGATTCCAGTCCTTCTCCCATCCAAAGGAAATGAAACCCTGTGGGATTGGCCCGAGAGCTTCTCTTCACTCAGGGAAGTAGGGAGCACATAACAATAGCACTCCTATTGCATCATGTTAGAGCCCCCTGGTGGACGCCGCTGACAGCTGTTGTGTGGCAGCGCTTCACACAACAGACGTGTGGCAGCCAGGAATACTGTGGCAGGCAGGAAGTTTATAAGCCCCTGAGTAGGTGTGCCTGTATGCCAGACCAAAAACTTTAACGATCTCCACCTCGGCACCACTGGTCATCTAGAACATGCCATGATGGACAGTCTTTCTGAGACTGGGCCAGCACAGCAGCTTGACACGAAGTCAGACCATTGGTCCATTTAGCCCAATACTGTTAACACTGACTGCCAACGGCTCTCCCGAGTTTCAGCCAAGATTCTTTCCTAGCCCTACCTGGAGAAGCCAGAGATTGAACCCGGGACCTCCTGCAGACAACACATGTGCTCTACCATTGAGCCATTGCCTCTCCCCATTAATGGACAAGCAAATTCACATGGGATATTCCTTGAGGTAGCCCAACTCCTGCTGAGGTGAAAAGGAGCAAGCACACAGGCAGGCTGTGCAAATCCCAAACCAACATATAGAAAAATACATACAAACTTTTTGGGCCCTATATGGAGTGCAGCCAAGAAGGGTGCTTCCAGGTGAGGCTTTTAATATGCAATCACCTTGCTTCTGATTCACAGAATTTTACAGGTTAGTCCAGGCATTGTCATCATCCACTTGCAATCCTCCCACTCTTCCCCACAGTTTCTTCCATCTTTTTTCTTTCTGTGGGGAATCCATTAAGGAAGGGAAGTTGGAAGAGCTGCACCAGGCTTTCTGATTATCAGAGCTGCATCTGGAAGCACCTGAAAAAGCTGTTAGTAATGAACAAGATGCTGTCCGATGTGATTTGTCAGCCAACAATCCCTTAGAATGCAGCATTTTAATGCTATACCGGTGCAGTGTCACAAGTCAATGGGTTGGATCCAGGATCTGCCTTTCATGGACCAATTTTCAATGATACCCCCTACACACACCAACTCATCCCATTCTGCAAGGTCCCCTGACTTTCCATGTAGTATTTTCAGGGCACTGGGAAAGAGGATTGGGGGAGCTCACTTCTGCCAGCCCAGTTGCACGTGCCTAAAGTTGGTTCCAGCCCAGTATCCTATACCAGCACTACAACCAGGATACAGCTGCATCAGTGCTTAAGGCCAGTGGGTAAATATGCCAATTCATTAGTTTGAGAAATGGAATCCATGCCAACAGCTCCCTGTTTTTACAGATACAAGCAGAAATCCAAATGTGGCAGTTAATTAACATTGCCCAGTATCCAAGTAATAAACCTAAAAAAGGCTCAGTGTTCCAAATTCCATCATCTTGTACATGTTTCTGTACATTGATTTACTTACTGCAATTGTGCCCCCTCACTTCATCCAAGGAGTTGAACACAGCATAAAATGGATTTCTCAGGAAGTCTTTCATCAGGTTTTACATGTGCTTAGTTTCATGGAAGGATGTCAAGTGCCTTCAGACAACTACTCTGGCCATGGCAAGGAAGTCCATTTCTAGAAAATCTTTGGATAAATTCTCAGGTCATTCATTGACCCCCACAAACATATTTAGTTGAAACTGCTTCGGATGTAAACCCACTGAAAATATGTCAAGGGCTGACTTTCAAATTAGGCAGCTTCCTGCCATGTGTCACATGTATCTGGTCTAGCTGTGATCATGGACCAAGTTTTAAGAAATGGCACCGCAAATGCCAGAATAGGGTTAAGAACCTTTGAGGTTGTGTTTTACCTATCATCACCACTGCCCTGCAGGCAGAACCTTGTGGAAGAAAGACACAGCTGCTGAGCTGTGTCCATGTCTTTCATCCCCTCTCCTTGGCATTTTGTGTTCCTTCCCTCTCCCCTTTCCTGAGGCTCTGGGAAACAAATCCTATAATACAAACCGGATTTTATAATGTCAGTAAGGCAGGCTATAGAAGGTAAATGCCGACAATACAGTGTACCCATGGGATGTGTTTCCGAAGTCCAAGCAGCATCCCTAAGCAGCCCAGTTATAATAGAAACAATCCCATATGCCCCACCACCAGCACCATCAATGATTCACATTATTACACACACACTGGGGCAGGATCTACACTATTCATTACACCGTTGTTTAAGTGCATTGTTGCGTCCTCCCTTGCTACGTTACAAAATGCAACTTGAGCCCAGTCAATCGAAATACCTTTTCTTCTATTGTTTTACCCGGGCACACTCTTCTTTAGAACGTTCTTCATTATGCTCATACCAGCTCTGAAGTAACCCTCCTTCTTCCGGTGACTCTGAGCTAGACCTGCCGGGATAAGCCGGCAGGGAGGCGGGGCGACGCGTAGGGACGAGGGAAGCCCTGCAGCGTCTTAAAGGGGCCACGTGCGCCCCGAAAGATAAGCGGTTTTTTAAAAAAATTAAGCCTCTGTCCCCTCTTTCACCGCCCTCCCTCCCCCTCCCCCTCCCCCTCGTCACGTTGTGCCAGCTCTCCCTCCCCTAGAAAAGCCCTCACTTGTCCTAATCAGGAAGCAAAGACCATGGTCACGAGACATGACTTTGAAAGACGGCATTGAATACAAGGCACATTGTTAGTTTTAAAACGATTTTAACAGAAAGTGGAACGGTTTTAAAAGTCAGAAGAAACGTAACAACAACAGCATCACGTGACTGCTGACGTTACGTTTCATCTAGACAAGTGTAGACGGGCTCTAGGACAAAGAGGTTGAAAAGTTATAGGTTAGGAGAAATACCCGTTTTGTTCTGCTTTTGCTTTAAAAGGTTGGGTGGTTTTTGCTCAGATTTTTTCTTAAGCGCAATTATCTTTAAGCAAAGATGACGCCTTGCATTTCTGCCATAAAGTGAAGGGCAAACTTGAAAGCAATTATGGGAGGCGGTAGAACTCCAAATGTAATTAAGCACCCAGTCACCTGGTGTGTGGGTGGACAGAAAGGTATACACAAATATGTGTATATGAGCATTAATTAACACACACACACACACACACACACAAAAGGAATCTTGATATGCTCTCACCATTACAACAGGATTCTGTTGGTATTGACAAATCTGAGTAAAAAAGGGAATTCTGATGCAATTAAGATTGTTTTCCCCACTTTTTTAATTAGTTTGTGAAATCACTGGTGTACACTGAATACCCATAAAAATACCAAAACATGCAAATTGAAAATGGCTGCAAAGAGTGCATACTAGGGATGAATGAGAAATTTGTTTCAGTTTGTTTTTAACTAGAACTGATCCAGTTTGCACCTCCAGGAACTGAACATAGATCAGCACACAACCTGCAGTCAAAGTCCATACATTTCTGAGCTTGCGATGCAATTCACGGAACAAAAAATACATTTGAAAAACACATACACTTGAAAAATGTGTGTGAAAAAAAAAAGCATACTTTGGAAACATCTGCAGAAACATGCTTTGATCAATGGGGGGGGGGATACGTAGATTTAAAAAATCACCCTATTGCTTCCCAGAATCTTAAGTTTCACAACAAGATTCTCACAGGATTGCACTTCAGAAACATTACTCTCAACCTAAGAGGCCCAGTTTTGTTGTGTTGGATGCTGGAATAAAATCATGAAATCCTAATGCAGAATATCCTTTGATGTATTTGTTCATGGAATCTTCTAACTGTTTAGCCAAGTCAGGCTTGTCGATATGCATTTCAATATTTGCCACAATTCATTTGAGGGAAATGCACTCCAAAATACGCACAAATTGTCTTATGAAAAGAAAAGCGCTCACAATATGATATGAACATGATTCAGAATAAACTTCGAGGTGGAATGTACTTTGAAGTGGATATATGAGAAAGAAGTTCAGCGAGCTCGAATTTGTTGATTCGCTCAGCCATTTGCAGTGACTTGAACCATCTTCATATATCTACACTGCCTCTCAACAAACGAGAACAAGAAACTTGGAACCCAAAAAATCCAGGGAGGAGAATTTCATGAACATCCCTAAAATGGTCCATGTCCTTGTCCTATGAAGTCAGAAGCCAGTGGGATTTATTAATGCAGGCATGGAATGTCACTATTAAGAATTGTTTGAAGGAATTAGGAGTGTTGATGTGATGCTAAGAAGTAAGCCATTATAAAAGATTCTAGGAATCCATAATGTGAGTTTTGCCTTCATTCTGTCAGTAAATGTGTGACAAATCTAATTATAAATACAATAGCAATTCAAATTGTGCAAACATTTGCAGAGAGGTGTGTTGGTTTCTTTGCAACTCATCTAACATGTTTGAAGTGTTTGAAACTTGCTGAAGATATCTCTGACAAGAATACAGAGGCAACAACATTGTTACTTCTCATCTTGGAATTACATTGTTCCTTAAGTGTAAAAGCTTCTCAGATTTTTTGAGCAAAGTGAAATCTTTCTCCCTGTTCTCCTTTGAAACAGGGAACTTCTTTCTTTGAAAGTACATATATGGTAACTATCGTGATAGCAAAAATGCTTGCCAAGATGTGGAAGATTTATGGATTCACTGGAAGCATTACAAATTTAACTTCTGCACCCCATGGAATAATCTACATAGCCGCACAGATATTCTGTTGTTTCTGTCTGTGGCATTCCTGCCTTCTTCTAGTGAGAATTCCCCTTCACTAAGGCCTTTCTCGCTCCAGTATCTTCTCTTCTCTCACATACACTGGGGCAGGAGCTACACTACTGCTTTGAAATGGATTATAACAGTAGTGAAAACTGTTGGGGCCCAGGACACACTATGGCCTCATCTACACCTACCACCATTTCACAAGGGAGGAGGGGTGATTGTGAGTTTTCCCAGACCAGCGATCGCCGCTCATGGGGCACACGCGAGGGAAGTTTCCCGCAAGTAAAGGAGAGCCATTGCAGGAGAATGTGTGCCCCATGACAGCGGTTCCGAATGTGTATCGGCAGAAGTGGGCAGGACTAGGCAGATAGATACTGGGGCACAGATTTTTTTTACTCCTGAGAGATGTGCACCAGCACAGACACGTAGCAACACAAGGAGGGATAGTTACTGTGTCGAAAATGTGCTCCTGTGCAGAGATATATTTGTATTTTTAAAATAACATTCGTTATGAATCACGCTGATGCCCATGCACACGCCCCTCACACTGGGTTGGCTGTTCGCTGAGCCAGGAGCTCATTCCGAACAGCAACAGTTTCATGAAGGCAGGTCACACCAGCCGCAGACTTCAGGATTGTAGCGAGAGAGCTGAGAAAACCGCTACAAAATCAGTCAGCAATATTCCTCAATAACTGAGTGGCAGAGCTGAGTTCACAGCAGGATCAGCTGTGCATCATGTGGCCCGGTATGGAAGACATCGATACTATCCTGGAAAAAATGACTGGTGTAGACTCGGCCTACATATACAGGTTTCAAATCATTTTCAGAGTGTCATATCCTGCTTGGCGTGGATGTGGCCTGGGTTTCACTACCACCAGGACCTTTAAGGCTCAGGCACAACCCTTTTTACCCTATAACCTTGTACTGCTCCCTTTATTATCTCCCTCTTATGCAGGCAACAGCAGAAGGTATAGGATTTTATAAACAATGAAAGCATTATTAATTACAGTAATAAGTTGTTGAATAATAAACAAGTAACTCTTAATGGCTTTATCAGGTTCTCTCATACAGAGTACTCTAGGAGCATAGCTAGATGAGAGGGGTGGAGGGGGATGATCTTGCAATATGATGATCGTGAGATCCTCCCCTTCAGTCAACAAGTGGCACGCGACGTCCCAGGAGGAAGGGGACGTCACGCCTGCCATTTTTTAAAAATTGGAAATGAGCGCAGGAGCACTCTTACGAAAAATGTGAGTTTTTTATTTTATTTTTTAAAAAAAGACCGCTCCCCCTCCTCCCCCCAATGGGCACAGAGCTCCTGAAGAGCCCCATGCTCAGTTTCCAGCTCTTCACGGTTACTTGCAAGGAGCCAGGACAAAAACGGGACGTCCGGCCACACGTCCTACAGTCTCGGGATGAGCCCAAGACAAAAGTTGGAATTAAAGGGTATGCCAATATTCCAGGGAAAGGGAGAGATCATCCTTCTCTGCTCCTGGGATCCCCTGTGCATCATGTGGATGCACAGGGATGATCCCAGGACTATCCCTGGGATATCTGCAGGTCTAGACATGCCCTAGATCACACTCTCAAACAATCACTTCACAAACCATCACACACCTCCCTCTCTCAATTCTCAATCCTAAAATCCTATCTATATCCCTATCTGCCTCACAGAGCACAGCACACCATTTATATAGTACACACACTTCTTCAAACCCCCTATTAATTCATTCATTCAGCCAATCATCACACATATGCAAATCCACCATTTTTCCTGTCACTCATTTCACCTCGTGTGGCGCAGAGTGGTAAGTGGCAGTTACTGTAGTCGAAACTCTCCCCATGGCCTGAGTTCGATCCCAGCGGAAGCTGGTTCTCAGGCAGCCGGCTCAGGTCGACTCAGCCTTCCATCCTTCCGAGGTCGGTAAAATGAGTACCCAGCTAGCTGGGGGAAAGGTAACTGTGACTGGGGAAGGCAATGGCAAACCACCCTGCTACAAAGTCGGCCAAGAAAACGTCAGAGAAAGCAGGCGTCACTCTAGGAGTCAGCAATGACTCAACTGCTTGCACGAGAGGTTCCTTTCCTTTTCCTTCCATTTCTCTCTCACCACAGAAACGCTCACCATAAAACACAGAGGTATAACAGGAACACATAACCATTACCACAAGTTCATTATATATAGACATGAAACATCACACTGTCCCTGTTAGAGTACCATTTCGATGTAGGGCAGATCAGCTTTATAAAATTGGTAAGGCAGAGAGAGAATATGTCCTAGAACATAATATGACATGACAGTGGGTTATGTCAAGGGAGTTCTTTTCTTGAAATAGTATCTGTCCTAGGAGCTGAAGGATGCAGACATCTTTTTAGAAATGCAAATCTTTGAAATCAAAAGAAATGTACTGCCTGTTAAACACGAGGTTGCATTAATAAAATAATAATAATAATAATAATAATAATAATAATAATAATAATAATAAATAATAATAATAATAATAAAAGATCATCTTAAAAATCCCATTACACAAGAAAGGAAACTGGCTTATGCTGTAATTACTTCCCTAACCTGTCTTTATGGGAAACATGAAACTCTTTTGAAAAATTGTGGCTGCACTAATTAAGGGATTGGGAATGGGTTTCTTTCTCTACAACCCAGTTTCTCCACTCTCTGCAGATTTCCCTTGCTGATCTTAACCGTGATTGAAACTGACTTTAACCATGGTTAAGGCTAACTAGGATTCAGTATTAACCAGGGTTTGAGGAATGTGGTTTTGAAAACTATGGCTAATATTGAAACATGGTTAATATTAATAATGCTTATGTCTTAATAAGGTCAGGGAGGCAACAGTCTTGTCACTTTGAACTGGTCCAACGTGTCTACCTTATCTGGTTATCATTGCTTGTGGAACTAGCATGTAAGCCCAAGTGTTGTTTAGTTATGGATTCGTGCATTCTCACTTTTGCTATTGCATTGGCTAATGTAGGGCCAGGATCCATCTGAAGTTGAGCTGACAATTTTCTGTCTTTTGTCCAGAGCTACGCTGTCCCTTAGAAGCTCTTCATTTACTGGTCCTTAATAACTGTGTTTGGCTGGTCTGTGTACAGCAGCAATAAACGGTTCTGCAGCTTGCCCTTGTTCCTTCCACCTCCTGTTAAATGTTGGTCTTTCGTGTATTCCATTTTGTCTCCCTGTAAAGAGGTTAGCAGAACCTTCCTTCGCTTTCTTATAAACTTTTTGGTCTTCTGCAATGAGAGGTACACTGCAGAGAATATCCCCCCAATTGCAAAAATCAGAGCATTCATTTAGCATTCCCACAACAACCCGGAAGGCACCCAATATTTCTCAAATCTCTTAATCCAGCTGGACCAGCTTCTTCCGTTTGGAAAATCAAATGGTTGAAGTTGAACCATTTGTGTTATAGAACCTGTAGCTTTACAAACCTATGTCTTTTAATTCTCATTTGGCTCCCTGATTATTCCGGGATCTCTTCCCATTGTCTTCTCTCACTAGGAACTTTTTTTTTCATTCTCTCTTTCATTTTTCTGAATGTGTTACTTCCCTGCTTTGTTTTTCTATCTGATATTAAACCCTTTCTTTTGTTGCTCCTATTTCTTTTCATTTTCAACTCGCCATTCTAGTAGCCTAGAGTCGTCCCCCCTCCCCCGACTCAATTCTCCTCTCCTGGATGAAGAAATCACTCCATTTCTAACACCATGTAGTGACCATGAAATAAAGACCAGCAATTGTGTTGAAGTAGGAACTGAAATGGCTCTCCCAGAGCAGATAGATTCTCTTTTGCTGACCTCAACCTCTTCTTCTTATTCTCCCTTTAATCCATGAAGAACCATAACTGCATCATGACACACTCAGAAGTGCTTGACACCATGGGTGTCTTTCTTTGTAAAGTAATGTCCCCGTTTGTCTCTACCTGAAGATCCTTCCTCTAGGTCTACCATCACACACAAGAAGCTGTGAGCATAACAAGTGTACAACTACCCCAACACAAAAAAAGGTCTCTCACTCTCTCGTTCCCTGGATCAAGCAGCAGCACTACTTCCCCTTTTCTCTGAAGTTCTCTGCTCCTTTCAAGATCCACTGGATCCTTGCTCACTCCCCTTTTCCTTCATCTTTCTTTTCCCATATTCCCTTCCCCAAAGCCCAAGAGCTTCCCTGGATTATCATATCTCACTGGGATCCAGGCAGGACATAATAATTTATAATAATTCTTAACCTTTCCTTTTCTTTCTTGTTTCTCTTTTCAAAGCTCACAGTAACTTCCTTTCCTATCTTGTTCTCCTCCAAACCTGAAATCACACTGTGCAATTGTAACCCAAACCTACCACAACACACACACACTCTCTTCTTTGGAACACTATCACTCATTAGTCATGGTAAATCCTTTTATTATTCGTCATCATTGTCATTGAGCTAAATCCCTCCAGTCATCTGTGTTCCAGAAGAATTTATTCCCCAAATATTGACATTTAGCTTGCAGACATGTTTAGAGACATGAACTCAATAGGCCACTTTTAAGGAAATGTGCACAGAAGCAAGGATGGGTGTCTTCCACTTTAGTAAACCTGGATTATAACAGTGACTGAGTGATTGACAGAACCTTCCAACATCTTGTAAGCCAGACTTCCCCAACTTGGTATCTTCCAGATAGTTTGGACTTCCATCAGCCCCCAGCCCAATGTTCAGGAATGCTGGGAGCTGTCATCCAAAATATCTGGTAGGCATCAGGTTGGGGACAACTCTTGTAAGCCTTTCAGCAGGAAAGACTATACACTTCTGGCTCAAGGTCAGACTCAGGATAGCCAAGTCAGGAGATCACCTAGGCCTTTATCATTAAGTATAATATGTACATATATATGTCCATGGCATATAACCCCAGATCCACACTCCTATAGACTTTTCCATTATGACTATCATGAGCATGCAGAGAATTGTTGTAATGCTTGGTTTCCCTAGTATTTCATGTTTGTTTCTCATTACACCACGTTCTAAATATGCCATAACTCAGTTCCAGTAATTTCTATTCCATTTTTGGTGTATCCATTTTTCTTGGAACAAGTTATAACGCACGATTTATTGTGTTACCATTCTGATGGTTAATCTATCAATTAATGCAAGGCATGGGAAGCCCATGCATTGTGAAGCGGTACCAGGACTGCTTCTTTCCTGCATCTGAAGCCCAGCACATTTCTTCCTTTGGTGAGAGTAAGGACTTCAGAGAGAGAGAGAGAGAGAGAGAGAGAGAGAGAGAGAGAGAGAGAGAGAGAGAGAGAGAGAGAGAATTCATTTTGTCCCATTTCATTTTTCAGCAAACTGTTCCACATGACAAGTTCACTTGGCAAGAGAATCGGGGAGAGGACCCCTTGAATAATGAATAACTAAGGCGTGTGATCTGTGCTGTATAAGAAAAGATAAATAGAATGGGCTAAGTGAGATGTAAACAAATAAATCTGTTGCTCTCCCACACAGACTCCCAAACTCCTGCTTAGTTTTGTGTTTTCATGCAAAGAAGGGAACCCATGTACTTTTTTTTAAATTGAATTCCTCTCCTGACAATAAGAAGCATTTGACAAAGCAAATGAATAGAGGTCTGGATGCTTTTTGACGTAGACTTTCTTTGTTTTTTTTTTCCTGGCATTTGTGTTTATAGATTAACTGCAAATGGAACAATAACTCTTTGGTTTGCATTTTAAGTAACTATAGGGAGCTTTCTTTCTACACACTAGTGCTCTACGCTGATGAAGAAAAACAAAGTGTGCTGCCTTTGACCCCATTCTGAGTCCAAATAAATTTGGCACTAACATTCTCTTTTATGCATGCACATGCAAAATGTCCAATGAAATATGGGTATATAGTAGGATAGTGATGTTGGGAGAACTGGGCAGGGTACTGTGAGCTGGGTTGAGACTTGGGAGCCCACAGCATCAACTTGGATGTCTCAGGCCAGATCTACACCAAGCAGGATATTGCACTATGAAAGAGGTATATAAGAGGCAGGAGCCACACTACTGCTTTATAGTGGTACTGAAGTTGCCTGACACATACCCATTGACACATACCATATACTGCTTTCATAGTGCTATATTCTGCTTGGTGTGGCTCCTGCCTTTTATATACCAGTTTCATGCCACTTTCATAGTGCTATATCCTGCTTGGTGTAGATCTGGCCTCAGAAAGCTCCATCATACCTGCATGTTTGCCCTGGTTTACCCTCGAATTATCCACCCTCATTTCCATAGCGTATGAAAGCTTGCGGACTTACACCTGTGCACTTGTATGTTCCAAGCATCTTTACACCTTTCCTGTACTGCGCACTGCGCGTCGCTGTTTTCCTCCACCCATTGTTCTCCCCCTTACAGTTTATTGGTTATTGGAAGGTGGACAACTCCCCCTCCATTCATCCTTACCGACAGCTGGGTCTTGCACTACTTTTTCATTGGAAGTAGCTTCTCTTGTTATTGAACAGTTTTGGAAAATAACTCTTTCTCCCCTAAGTACTGGCAATGTATATTCACAAGGCTTGGCTAACCATTTCCACCTGGAGGCTTAGGCACATTGCATACATAGCTTTTAATAAAACTATTTCTGAAATCTCCAGCAGCGGTGTATCTCCAGGGCGGGTGCCTCTTACAGCTGGTGTGACACATTTCCAAACAAAGCAATACTTTTTGCTCCAGAGTGACTGCTTATAACCCACATGCAATGTTTACCCATACATTAACTCATGAATCAACTATGACTACTATCAGCTGCCAGTGGAGGATGCAGTGATCCTAGAGCACTTCTTTCCCACTTCCTGTTTTAAGACTTAAAAAAAGAAAGCTTCTGAGTGACCACACTATTAAAAATCAGTTCTATATGTATTTACTCAGAAGTAAGACTCTCTCTGTTCAATGGGGTTTACTCAAAGGTAAGCCTGCATGTGATTTTAGCAGTTGAAATCAATGGGATTTGCTTTTGAGTAAGGGAACCAGCAGATCTGTAGTTTATGAACTTGAAGATGCACAGCTTTGCATGATCAAAGCAATGGAAGATCAATCTTATGATCCTTCACACTGGTGGACTATGCTGAAAAGGATTTAAGTGGGGAATTTAAAAAATCATTAAAAAATCAAGGGATGATCCAATCTTATTCAGCTTTGGTCTGCTGAAAGCCCTCCTTAAGAGCAATCACTGTGCCAATTTTGATCTCTTTATCTTTAAAACTTTCAAGGATGTAAGCATTTGTGTAATTTCCATTTAAAAATCCCTTAAAATCACCGCGACAGCAGACTATAACGCTGGTGTGATGGCGCTCAGAGTCAGTGGAATGATAAACAGTGCTGAGGATAATGGTACTGTAGATGTTTCTTGAATGAAATGATGGGATATTCTCCATCATGCATGCATCTACACATAAAGCTACATAGTTTCTATTGCCGTACATATAATACCATGGCACTCAAAAGCAGCCATAGAGCTGCATTTCATGGGCATATTCTGTGTGTGTGTGTATGTGGATGGGTGGATTACTGGAAAATACTGAAAATGAAGGCGCAATCCTATGAATGTTTAGACAAAAAAGTCCTACAACTCCTAGCATTCCCCAACATAGGATTGTGCCTTTATTCTCTTATTTCTGTAAGACACACTGCTCTGCTTTACTGTTCATGTAACGTCTTTAATGTATTTATTATTTTATACTGTTTCTATACTGAGCTCCATGAGATGAGTGTTTTATTGCATGCTTGTCACTGGGCTCTCATGGATTTTTGCGGGTCCCTCTCATGACATTGTCTGCCTCCTGCACTCCTCCTGCCCCTTCTAGCCTTCTTTTGCACCACAAAAAAACCCACAAAAACAAACAAACAGTAAGTCTGACTTATTTTTAAAGATGGAAGTTGCCACTATCTCCTGCTGTGTGCAGGAGAAGCAGCGGGATCAAAACGGTCCACTGAATGGGCCACGTGCAAGCCATGTGCAGGCGGAGAAGCGATGGTAAGAAAAGTGAAAAAACGTGATTTTCACCTGTGTGATGAGTCTCACTGTATTTTATGTATACCACTGTAAGATCTTAAGATCTCAAGCAGTATACAAGTAGTATAAATAAATAAATAAATGCAATAGCAAAAGCTGTACACATTAGAGAAACTTCTGTAAAATATCAGAGTAAGGATACCAAAACGAAAATGTGGTATGAGGAAAGAGAGGCATTGTCTTCTGATCTTGACCTTTAGCTATAGGCCTATTCCTTAGGCATCTGCAGGTTATTGGAATGGCTACTCTAGGTGAGAGCTGGAGTACAAGGTAGCACTAACAGATTGCAAGGATACACTTACTGTCCAATCACAGCTACAGTACAATTTTTGATTTCTCCTTTGTTTTCTGTGGGTAAACGATTCAAAATGAACCAGGAGATCTCTTCTCCAGTTAATGAGGGTGTCACTCACTATTTTTTTTATCTCTGTGTTCCCCTAAATGTCAATCATAGCTGTGAATTCACTAGAAGCACCATACATGGGCAAGAGACTCATTTTTCATAAAACGACTGGGCGGAATTCATGCATAATTTGTCTTATATCTCTAGTTCTCCAAAGGCTAAAAACTGGCTTTTAAAAAAAAATCCAGGTCAGCTAATGAGGCAAACAAGCATTGTTTAAATCCTGGTTAAAAGCCAACCAGGCAATATGGTAACCCTATCCCGATTGCACAGACGGCTGGCGCTGAGCAGGTCAGGATTTGAGCAGCCACTTGGCTCCCAAACCATCATAGTTCTGCCATTGCTGGGTAACCTCAATCCTGAGAAAACAAAGCTGGCAGCCCCCCTCCCCCAAATCAGGCATCAGTGCAGCTGTGCAAGAAATGGCCTGCGAGAACCTAAGCAGCCAGGACAGGAATTAGCTAGTGTGACTTCAAACACACAGCTTCCTTTAAAAACTTATTTAATTCTCCCTTACACACACACACACACACACACACACACACACACACACACACTGGGCCTAATGTGCAACGCACATATATGTGGGTCTCATCAGTCACACTGCCCAAAGATCAAAGTTGCAGCCATGTTTCCATATGCACATATGCTGCACAGCTGCCAGTTGCCTTTAAAGTATGCTATTAACAAACATAATAAGATATACAACATCCTCATGTTTATGGAAGTTGAATCACAAGTATTAACTTCTGAACAAATCCTGATAATGAATTCTAATAATCCTGTGATCTGTATCTTATGTATGTCTCTGATTCACTGATCCAAAATATATTCTATCTATATCCATAGGCTTTTTGGTTCTGCAACACCTATCCTTGCAATCCCCCAGCATTGCAATGCAGAGTCAGAGCTGCAACATTTTCACTGCATGAGTCATGCTAGGTTGTGGAAACCCATTTACAGGGCCTGCTACAGAAGAGGTTTTTCCAGCGATGCTCTGATTGTATTCATAACTGACCTAAACAAAAGAATGTCCAAAAAGAATTTTAAAATGTGAGCATTCTGAAAAATGACTTCCAGAGAGGCCCAGGGGGAGCTTTTGGTGTCTGCAAATGATTAATACATTTAAAAGAGCCTAGGCATCAGGAACATAGATTCCAAGGAAGGATCATTTGTATTCCAGCCCAGTGATTTCCATCAAAAGGGCTCTGTGCTGATGGAAACCTCTACAAAGGTTGCTCTTAAGAATGCTGCTATATGGACAAAAGAGATTATGTGCATTACAGTTAATTACAAGTCAGACCTAGAGGTTCTGCCTATCCTTAGAAGAGATCACACTGTACATTTCCTAAGCAGAGTAGTTTTATTTATTTATGTTGATCCTACTGCTTTTATACTTAAAGCCCTTACACTTAAGGCCTTAATGCTTAAAGACTTTAAACTTAAAGGTTGCCCAAGATCACAACAGTTTCACCATACCTGGACTAAAATTTCAAGATTCACCAACTTTTTTTTTACTCTTACTTTGTTTTACAATTGATGTTATTATACTTTGTCCATACTGAATGTTGTCTTGTGCGCCTAGCACACTAAAAGGTGGGATATGATTTGAGCGAGCGAACAAGCAAGTAAATAAATAAATAATGGCCATTTCACAGATGACAAATGGGAGTATATACTACTACCTCAGACTTGCTACAGGCACCTTCATGTCCAGTCTACAGAAGCAAGGTGAAAAAGGAGGAGAGATGAGAGACCCCTCTGAAATCCATGATTACCTGGATTCTGGGGGCAAAAATGGGAACATGCAGAAACTTCGCAAACCTGGCTTGTCTATACAAGGAGAATTGTGGGTGCAAGAAGACTTGGTTGGGGTAGGCACAATTGTTGCCACATTGCCAGTGCCATCAGAACATGCCAAAGCCTTAGCGAATTTGAAATTAATTTGGGCTCTGAATTCATTCTCTAAAACCTTTATCACACCAGGAGTTTTCACACTCCCTACCTTTGCTTCTCCGCCTGTGTTTTCGTTCCTCGGTTACTTCCTTTCAAAAGAAGAAGTACACAATGAGCACGAGGCCCATTGAGTCTGCTGTTCTAATGGTGCTGCTTCTCCTGCACAAGGCAGAAGAGAGCAGCAATTCTGAGTTTAAAAAAAACATTGGACTTAATGGGGGGGCTGGTTGTCGCACGAGGAAGGCCAGAAGGGGCAGAAGGGACATGGGAGGCAGACGACGTCATGTGAGGGACTTGAGCAAACTCCGTGAGTGTCCAGTAATGAGCATGCAATAAAACGCTCGTCGGATGGAGCTTTAAGTGTCCATCTGATGCCCTGAAAATGAATTTGTTGTATCCAGCATATTCTGCCCAGCTTTAGAAAAGATCAGAATCTTTGGCCACAGCTAGACCTAAGGTTTATCCTGGGATCATCCAGGGTTCGCCCCTGCCTGAGCACTGGATCCCCTGTGTGTCACCTAGATGAACAGGTTTGACCCCTGGACGATCCAGGGATAAACCTTAGGTCTAGCTATGGCCTTTGACTAGCATATGTTTCCAAACTGATATAGCTTCTGAACTTACAGTAAAATCGTACTTTTAAAAGTTTCCCATGGTCAAAAAGGTTTCCCACTGCCTGGCCTGGCTTTTCAAGACTTCAAGATTCATCATTGCTGTCTACTTTTCCTTTTTTTTTTTTAGCTGTCACATCTACTAAGCCTGTTTTGAAACTGAAAGCCAGGTGAATGTGCACTTAAATAGGAATTACTATTTCTAGCTGTTTATTTAGAACACTGAAGAGGTCCTCAGCTTCAGTGGAGAGATACAGGTGTCATTGGCCAGCACCGGCTGCTACACCAAGGGGTTCAGTACATTCTTTACACACAAAGTTAAAATCCAACATAAATCCCAGTTGGAGTAGACCTATTGAAATGAATAGGAATTAAGTTAGTCACAACTAACTTACGTCCCATTCATTTCAATGGATCTACTCTAAGAAGGACATTTGTTTATTTATTTATTATGTTTTCTGAATTTTGCCCAGAATGTCTCAAGTTGCATTCCTAACATCTCTGCTTCAAGGAACAGGTAGCAAATGATGTGGAAAACCCTCTTGCCGAGTCCCTGAAAAACTGCTGCCACTCAGAGCAGACAGTCTTGAGTCTGACCTGGTATGAAGTGGTTTCCTGTGTTCCTAGCTACACATGCAAAATATTGCAATGCCAGCACTGCGCTAACTGACTTTAAGGATTTTCCTGGGAGGATAATATCAGCAGCCAGTTTAAGTATCTGAGATACTGAATACATTATTTCATATGGATGAGCAGAGCCCTAAACCACAAGAAGTAGTCCACAGTAGTCTGATTTTTATGTATACATATCACATTTAACTTGTGCATTCATTCATTGTCTTTGGGGAAATGCACATTCATAAGTCTTTATGTCTTGGTGCCTGGCAAATTATATCTCAAGTTCCATGTGGGAATTCAAGCCTATTTTAAATGAGCTCAGGTTGCAAAATGAAGTTGAAAAATGCAGCGATTGCCAGGCTCCGAGTCTGCACACAATACAATCCACCTATTAAAAATGAAACCGAGTGATTCAATGATAGTGCAAATGACAACTTGAATTCATTTAATTTCACTTTGAAATGTATAAATCTGCTGAAGTGCTAAAGGTAATATTTATGAAGCATTGACTTAAGATCCACTAAAATACTTTAGAGAGCTTGTTTCTGTTACAATTATTCATCCAAGTTATCAAAGGTGCTGGAGTAAACCTTTTTAATGGACTAAAAGAATTCTTGGGGGCTGCCTTGACAGTGCCGGTTTGCCCCCCACTTAAAAAAACACCCTGCGCTTTTGCGGCTGCAGGGTGGCGTTGGGTAATCCCAAGCAGGAGGCAGCGCAGGCTTTCCGGCAGCCATTCAGAGCTTGCCGTCCACCCAGGAACGCCCCCAGTGCAGCGCCAGAGCAAAGTCAGATGGCGGAAGAGGCACACTGACGTCACTTTGTCAGGAAATGTCAGGATAAGTCCCCAATTTTTCTACTACACAGCTTCACAGGAAAGCACCACGTATAACCAATGCAGCGCCACCACACAGCCACCATAGGGCTTTTAACCCATACACACAGCCCCTTGCATTGGCCAAATCCTAAATAGTCTTAGTAGGGAGTTGGGAAAGGGAAATCTATCACGCTCAATTTTGCTCAGGTTCTCATTTTTCCACCAAGTTTGTTCCATCCCATTTCCTCATCAGATTGAAAAAAACACATTTTGGCTTCATGAAATGTTTTACATATTTTTGTGTGCATTGTTCATTGTTCACATTTTTGTATGTGTGTTGTATGTGTTGCATTTCTTACCAGCATTTTTTCCATTCAATAAAGCAGGTTTGTCACATTTTCCCAAATGTACATATTTTTGTGTACACTTTTTCAGACATATGCAGTGTTTGTATACGTGTGTATGTGAACTGCATTGCAAACTCCGGGAAAGTAAGGATTTCAATGTCTAACTGCATTCTGGTCCATGTTCCAATCCAGGAAGTGCAAATTTGGTAAATTCACATTGAAATGTGACTTGAATTAATTTCTTACCCATCTCTATTAGGGAGTAAGGGCCAAAGTGCAAGTGATGCTAATTGCATCTTTGCATATAACATGCATGAAAAGAATTGAAAAAAGCCAAAGGGAAGAGCTGGGATGAGGCTGTTAATTACTGGGACCACAACAAGCATAGAAGAGGGATTTAACTCCTTTCTCATCTGCTGTGGTTCTGAGTAAAATCCCTCCTCTGAAACTGGTATTTGCATTGGGGAAAACCACTTTGATGCAGCAATAACAACAAAGGGTGTGGAGGGAGGGGGAGAATCGTGAACTTACCTTCTTCCACGATCCTCCCCCAGCATCTAGATGGCTGCGCGATATCCCAGAATGGAAGAGGGATGTGGCAGCCACCTTTTTTTCCAGTAGCGGAGCCCACGTGTGCATGATAAAAAAGTGAAGTTTTTTTTTAAAAAAAACCCACACCCTCCCCTCCCCCGCCATCCCTGGGATTGCAAAATTGCACCCCCCCTCGAAGGACATGGAGCCTCCCCCCGCAGTCCTGTGCCCATTTCCAGTGCTGTGCCTACTCGCGAGGAGGCAGAATCATGTGCCACACCTCCCGCGGTCCTCAGGATGGTCCTGGGACCACAGGGAAAATTGGGATGACTGGGCAACCAGCTATCCCACAAAAATGGAGGGGTTGCCTCTGGTTTCCCCAGGAACCCCTGTGCGTCATTTGGATGCACAGGGATGATCTAAGGATGACCTCGGGGGAAAAGGCTGATGTAGACATGCCCCAAATGAGGGAAATCTGCATGTTAAATGCAAAGACATTTAATATCACATCTAGCTTGGCCCTAAGCCCAACGGAGCATAGTGGAACGTACTTCCTGCACTGTTATTTTTTAAAAGTATGTATTCGTACATTCCTTTTCTTGAGCTTTATCACACCAGCGTTATACTGTGCAATCACTGTGAATTGCATGCAAAGGACTACGAAGTTTAACAGCTTATAATCTGCTTTTATTGTGAAGTACTCCCATGCATCCTGCTTTAATTGTGCTATAAAAGCAAAAGACTCGCCGTATTTTAATACTAGTTTTCGAGCGTATCATCCGAGCGGCCACTGGGGCACAGGAGCAGGATTTGAAGAAAAAATAAACAAATGCTTACATCTGCGTAAGCTTTAAAGATTGTTGTTTATTCGTTCAGTCACTTCCGACTCTCCATGACTTCATGGACCAGCCCACGCCAGATAAAGACATCAAAATTGGCACAGTAATAGATATTAAGGAGAGCTTTAAGCATACCAAATTTGAATCAGATTGGTTCTTCCGTTGATTTTTAATGATTTTTTTTACATTTCCCCCCTTAAATCCACTTCCTGGTATGCAAAGGATCTTGCCACCCGGTAGCAACACCAACACCAACAGCTTAAGCACTGTAGGGATAATTCAAGGGAAACAGGTACATGGGATGAAGCTGCTTGTCAATTCCAAAACATTTCAACCCATTATAAGCAACAGAAGCTTACACAGACTGTAGCTAATACCATGGGATATACATGTCCTCTTGCAACGGGTGCTCCATTTCTTTTCTTTTTTTAAAGGAAAACTAATACTTGACATAATAGGTAGCAACTTACTACTTTGCCCTTTATTATTAGCAAATACTATTCCAGTCAATGCTTTGTTTAGTAATTGTATTTATTGTGGTTAGAGGGGAACAACAGTGTTGCATCAAGAGAAAATAAAACAAACTTTAGCAGGGGGGATCATCCAAGGCAACTCATAGACTCAGAATGCTTAACTTCTTCCTGTGCCCAGTAAAAAGGGCTTTGGTGGGAGAAGCAAACACAGCAGAAGGGTTAGCTACAGCAAGAAAAAATATAGCAAAGCCCTCTGAGGATATACAGTGGACAGGTTACCAACTGTAGACAAATTGGTAGAGCTATAGACTTCGGTTTATATAATACAACTTTTCAAATCTTGATAGGAGCTGGCCAGGAGTGAAAACGTGGTGTGAGAAACTCTGTGGTACTCTAGATCCTCTATGTAGCAACGGAGTTAGAAACAAAACCATTTCCATTGAAGAGGTCAAAGAGTATTTATTGGTGTTCATCTGTACAATCTCCGAAGTGTATGAAAATATCAGTGCACTAGAGGGTAATCTCAGAAAATACAGAAAGAGATGACAGCATCCATCTTCTAGGAACAAAACACATTTCAGAAAACAAGCTGCGAAGGCTAGCTGCAACATACAGACTTCATTTCACTTGGGCAATCTTGGATGATTAGTCATCCCCTGCCTACATGCCACTGAAGCCCTTGCTGATGGAGGCGAGGAGGATTTTATAGAAATATCTGTGCTGCAACAAACCAGTGTGCCCCTTTGTAAGGGGGGGTGGTCACAAGCTTTTCAGTGCAGCCCCTTCAGTTTACCTTGCCTAAAGTTAAAAAGGGCCCTGTATCCGTAGCACAGTGGTGGTGGTAAAAGGGGAAGGAACCGCAGCAGGACGTGCTGAGCCAAGGCCTGTCCAGGCTCCCTGGTGGATGCAGCATCAAGGTCCAGACATGGCTGCAGCCCTGGAGCCCCTCTCCTGGTGTAAACTTGTTCTCCCCCTCCCAGTGTCTGAGGCCATCACCATTTTTCTGAGAAATCCAGGGATTTAGATTAAAAGGATCCAGAGGCTTCCAAGAAGAGAAAGTTATCTCTTGGGCTTTGTCGTGGTTTCAACGAACTGTGAGTCAGCCCATTTTTTCCTTTACTCCTGCTAAGTTCTTTGTTATAGCTCCATTGTTGTCTTTGCTGCTTTTGAAGCACGTGGTGTTAATGCTGCCTCTGTAATTTGGATTAACTCTTAGGGCTTCACCTGGCACTTTGCCTAGCACCAAAGCCTAATTGTCTATGAACGAATGTGGAGGGAACCCAGCTGTGGCCATGGGTCCCTCTCAGACTCAAAGAAAGAAAGAAAGAAAGAAAGAAAGAAAGAGAGAAAGCCATTTACTTGCAGTCCAGCTCACTCTGTGGACAGGCCTTTTCAATATCAATCTAGACCAGCAGCATCCTTTACTGTCTTGTTAATGTAACACGTTGCTATAATTTCTCGATTCTCACTATAGCGGGAGATATAGATTCTCCTTCAGGATTCTCCTTCAGACGTTACTTTAGAAGCATTAGGGCCAGCATCAGCACCTGGTATCCTTGGGCAGTTGCCAGTGTCCCAGGACCCACTATTAATGCCTGCCCTGGCCCAGAGCTCTAAGCTAAGGCAGACAGCTGAGTCCAACCTCCATTTTAATTTCCCCCAACGCCCCAACATGGTGTTCCTCTGGGATATCATGCAAAATTAAAATGGTGGGTAGACAGCCACTTGTTGCTGCTCAGCACACCACCATCCCCTACCACTGCCATGCAAACCTGCCAGTCCTCAAACAGAGAAGGTCAACCAGAGGGCACTTTGCTCGGGACCCCCTCAAAGACAGAGTCGGCCCTGAGGAGCATAACAGTCAGTTGTGTGTTCCATAAATCCACTATTGTTTCAAACTAGTGTTCAAAGTTTCCATTTGAAAGTTGTGGATCTTTCATTTGGTACACTCTTTTGGAGCCCACAGCTTCTCTCCTAGCTGCTGCTTACCAATGTGGTCAATTACTCTCAAATCTCTGTAGAGTTAGTTCAAGAAGTTATGCAAAAAGAACTGGATTCAAATACATCTATTGCTTCAAAAGTCTTGGAAAAAATAGCTCCAGGTGCCTCCTGGAGAAGATGGGAGTGGGCAGGGTGGGTGGATGATTATAGCTTCAGAGATATAGCCAAGGTGCTTGAAATACGTTTGGAACAAAATCTGCCACATCAAATGACCATGGGTCAATACTGCTCCGTTCAATTGCCAGCCCACAAATGTGACCAAGTTCTGATTAGCCAACTGCTTTAAGACCAAGAACTAATGCAGCCTACTTCTCATCCACCCAGGGCACCGCCAGCTATTAGATCAAATGACTCACATAATGTCACCACGACGGAAGCCTAGCAAAGATCAATTCAATATAAATCTCACATGCTGCCATGACATTTTCATTTGTGTAGCAACAGGAGCCCATTATGCTATGACAGTGTCCTTGCTGATAAACTCCGCAAAAGAGCAGTGAGTGGAACTCTTCTAGGAAGTCAGTGGGAGAAGGGGCATTTTTAAAAATTTCTAACAGCAAACCCAAATCATACTAGTAACAGAAGCACAGGCATAGAAGTAAACCAATGTCTGCAAATAGAAATTGGGGAGAAAATGAATCAATCCGGGCATTGTTGTTAACAATGGCATCAATTTATCAACTTGACCTCAATGTTCCCAGTGCTGTCAGATTAAGCTCATAGCTGATGCAGAAGTGTTATTAATTAGGAAGGTGGAAATTATCAGGTGCCCTAAAGCCTATTGAAAGACCCTTTTAATTCAAGGAGCTCTGCTAGACAGCCCCAGAGCCACTGGGAAAGGTATCCTATTGCCTTCCTCCCTGTTTTGTCCTCATTCTTTCTCATATCCATTCATGCCAATTGAATCAGGTTTCTGTTGATATTTTGGGCAGGTGCTGGAGATCTGTTCACATTGGGCTCTGTGAAGCAATGGCTGCATTTGGACAACACAATAGTCAATGATGGGTTGTCAATTTCATGGTTGACTATTGAGTGGATCATCCTCACAGGACATGATTATAATCAACTGTGGTGTGGAATAAGGCCAGTGTCGAGCTGAGTATTAGTCAATGATGTGTTTGATTGACACATTACCCACCTTCTCTCCCCAATCGGTCCTCCCATCAGCCATTGTGAGTTATGCCGGCTGGACTAGAGTGGGAGCCACTGCTTTAGTCGCTCTTGCCAGGGGACTCTTTAGTTGCCGAAAACAACCAACTATGTGTGACGAAATAGTCAGCAGTGCCTGACACACAACACGATAACCAACAATTGCTCAGATATTCAACTCTGCACAGCGTTTGTTATTTGTGTTGGTTATGTTGGCCAAATAACCAACCGTGGTGTGAAAAAGTCCTGACAGATAACACAATAACCAACCATTGACTATTTATTTATATATTACACTTATATATCGCCCCCATAGCCAGAGCTCTCTGGGCAGTTTACAGAAATTCTAAAATTGAGATAAAAACAAGTATACAAAATTTAAAAATTTAAAATGCAGAACATACACACAAAGCATTAAAAATTGTTTAAAAACTGAACATGTGGGTGATTAAGATGTGCTGCCATATGCCTGGGCAAAGAGGAAAGTCTTAACCTGGCACCGGAAAGATAGCAGCATTGGTGCCAGGTGAGCCTCGTCAGGGAGATTTGGTTGACTATTTAATCCACCATTGGTTATCGTGTCATCCGAATCCAGTCAGTATCTCCTTCCCACCACAACTACTTGATGATTGCTTTCTTTAAAGAGGGATGTGGAAATGCCAGTCATCTCTGCATCTAAACCAAGGGTCGGTAGAAGGTAGATCTCCAGATGATTGAGTTCCCAGAAGCCCCTGCAGCATAACCAATGGTAAGGAATATTTGACGTTGAAGTCCAAAACAAGATTATGTATCTGGATGGATAATTAATTCATTTCAGTTTATTTTTGACCAGAAATAACTTGGTTCATGTTTCCTGGACCTGAATGCAGATCCAGGCATAATCTTTAGTCAAAGCCCCTGCATGTCCAAGCTTGCAATGTGTAGAATAATCGCCTCCTATAAAGTTCTGACCAGTTTTGACTGAAACCTGGAGCAGATTCATCACCACCCCACTGACATTAGAGCTACCAGTGTCCACTGGGTAGTAGTAGTGTGAACCTTCTTGCATATTCCTTTTTCTCCTTCTCTCATCCTATTACTTCTCTACTTTCAGTCTATGCTATTTGGTGTGTTTGTGGCATTTTCTGGGGAGTGGGATTCATTTAATTTATGGATTGCTTTGAGTTATCATTCTCCTAGTTCTTGTTTATCCTTCCTTTCTGACATGGCTCAAGCTCTTCCTCTCCTGATTTTCTTTTTGTTCAAAAGGGGGAAATGTGCATTCTAGCAATCATTAAAAAAAGTGCACACCCAAATGTGTATATTTCCCCATTTTAAAAATGTGAAAATGTGGGGGCGAGTTTTTTAAGTGTGCATTTTTAAAGTGCACATTTTCAGGAATGGGTGAGCTTTTTCCAGAATATATGCTCCTATTCATGCTCTCATTGAGGGTTGCAAACAAGGCAAATCCTGGTTAAAAATTTATTTATTTATTTATTTTATTACATTTTTATACCACCCAATAGCCATAGCTCTCTGGGCAGTTCACAAAAAAAACAAATTAAAGCACAATTTTTGTACATCCCTCTTCAAGATCTTCATTCTTTAGATCATGATCAGTGTTCTCTTTCTATTCTTTCTAAGCTTTCTTTATCTCTTTTCACACAATTTTCTGAATCTGATGCAGAATTCTTTTTTGTTGTTGTTATTGTTTGTTCTAGATTCTCTTGTACTTAGGGATGGTCAAGGATTTCTTTTGCTCTACAAAGCAAAGTGATGTGATCCAGGACTATTGGAGCATCATCACACGGGGGGAAATCACATTTCCTTACCATCGCTTTTCCACCTGCGCTTTTGTCCCTCATTACTTCCTTTTTCAAAAGAAGAAGTAAACAACGTGCACGTGGCCCATTCAGTGGGCCGTTTTGATTGCACTTTTTCTCCTGCACATAGCAGAGGATAGCAGCAAGTTCCATCTCAAAAATAATTCGGATCTACCAGGTCTTTTTTATTGCGCAAAGAAGGCTAGAAGGAGTGAGAGGCGTGGGGGATGTAGACGACGACGTGAATAGGACCCGTGAAAATCCATGAGTGCCCAGCAATGACTGTGCAATAAAATGCTTGTCTGTTGATGCCCTTGGACTAATATGCATATTGGAAGACAGTTATCCTGCAGATTTCATACTTTTGTGATCCATTTCTTGGCTCAAAACTATGCCTCTAAATGCATATAAACTGCATATTTCAGGATAAAATAAGTTTAGAGATGTGTACTTTTGAGTGAATATATATATTTAAATTGGAATCCCAGTGCATTTTAAAAAAATGCAGATTAATGCAGAAATGGGATGGGACAGATTTATGAATAACACATGTGAAGCTGACATGGCCCAGAAACAGACTGATCCGTCCATCTCTACTCATACTTGAGATTCATTTGCTCCGGCTTCCTTCTCATTCCTCCCACTTTCCTTCAACCTTGGTTGTCTCCTGTCTTATGATTTTTTCATTCCTATGTCAGAGCCCCTGCATGTCTCTGCTACACATCTCACTCTGTCTGGCTCCATTTGTTATGGATTCAAGCTTTCATCCTATCCACCTGCTTTATTTTCAGCAAAGTAATCTTACTTCTCTCACCTTATTCAATCTTCCTTTTCTCATTGTCAAAATCTGTTCAATACCTTTAATTCTCATTTTCGTCCTTTCTCTCTTCCTTCACCATTTTCTCCTGACAGTGTTGCCGATATTTTAAATTGATTTTTTAAAATTGTTTATTTGTTCTTCACTTCTTCTGCGCACAATATTCCTGCTATTCATCCTGCCTTTTTTGTCATATTTTTCTACAGTTTCTGCTTTTGATGCTGCTTCTCCCTTCTTTAAACAACCCACCACTTGTCTTCTTGCTGCAGTTCCCTCATGCTTTTAGTAACTATTATATCCTTAACCAACCTACCCCCACCCCCGAATGTGTCAGGATACAATTACCATCATCCCCACCCAGCACTGCCCATTTCCATATTAGATGGGGATTATGGGAGTTGTAATCCCACACACCCAGGGGTCACCAGGTTGGGATGACTAATAGTGTTTCTGTTTCTCCCCCTCCTTTCACCTACATATTTAATCTCTTTTTCTTCTGCTGTTGCCCTTCCTTGCTTCAACCATGCTACCCATTTATAAAAGCTCTACTTCCTCTCATGTTGCCACCCTGGTTCAGTGGAGGCTGGGGGCTCCACTGTGAGTGGGCTGATGAACCCACTCCAGCTTCACACCTTGGATCACTCCTTTAAAGTTCTGGCTGAAACCTAGAGTGGATACATCACCCCACTGATATTGGTGCCACCAGCTTCCACTGCCCTGATTCTCCTTCTTTCCTGTTGAAATGACTTGAGTGACTTGTCTGGGATTGTTTAGCTTGGAAATAAGGAGAATAAGAGGAGAAATGATAGAGGTGAACAAAATTATGCATCGTGTGGAGAATGTGGATAAGGATACATTTTTCTCCCTCTCACATAATACTAGAATTTGGGGATATCCCATGAAGCTGATTGGTGGGAGATTCAAGACAGATAAAAGGAAGGATTCCTTCACACAGCTCAGAGTTAATCTATGGAATTTGCTACCACAAGATGTAGTAATGGCCATCAATTTGGATGGCTTTAAACAGGGGTTGCATAAATTCCCGGCAGAGAAGGCTATCAATGACTACTAGTCCTGATGACTATGTGCTACCTCCAGTATCAGAGGCAGTAAGCTTGTATACACCATTTCCTGGGGAATATGGTTGGGAGGCTGCTGTTGCATTATGTCCTGTTTGTGGGTCCGTGGTCACTGAGTGAACAGAGTACTGGACTAGATGGACCCTTGGTCTGATCCAGCATGGCTCTTCTTGTGTTCTTATGTCTACTTTCTGTGCCTCAAATTATATATAGATATAGATATAGATATAGATAATTTCAAAGTTGAGAGTTATTTGGTCATTCCTTTTTGACTACTTTCCTTTTGACTGATTCTCATTAAACACACTTAATTGGAAAGCTCTTGACATGCATATTCCATTAATAACAACGGTTTTCACTATAATTCAAAGTCGGTAGTTGATTTATGTCCATAAAGCTTCTTCTTTAGGCTATCTTCTATTACAATGTACTATAAAGTTTTATATTTAATATCAAAAATATCAATTATAATTAAGCAAATATAATTAATATGAACACAAAAAAGTCTTAGTTCACCTACAGGTGCAGGCCAAAGTACAATAATATTCCAGTAATTTAAGAGCTGTAAACAAATCATGAAGGGATTAAGAGACACCTACAGTCAAAAGGAACCAAGTCAAAGTTTAGCTTTTTCTCAGAAAGGAAGTTTCTAGCTGTTAAATTTAACAAAATAACATTTAAAACTCTCTGTATGCCTATATAAACACAGGTGCAGACCAAATTACAATATATGCCAGTAACATATGGCCTGTATATAAAACAAGGACAAACTGTAGACCAAATTGGCATCTATCTGCCTACACCTGTCTTCTGCCATGGACAACTCTACATTGCCATGACTCATGTGCCCTCATTGGAAAACCTCAAGATTCAAGTCATCGATGGATGTTAGTGGCCGCTCTTGAGTTTATTTATTTATTTATTTATTTATTACATTTTTATACCGCCCAATAGCCGAAGCTCTCTGGGCGGTTCACAAAAATTAAAATCATCATAAAACAACCAACAAGTTAAAAATACAAATACAAAATACAATATAAAAAGCACAACCAGGATAAAACCATGCAGCAAAATTGATATAAGGTTAAAATACAGAGTTAAAACAGTATAATTTAAATTTAAGTTAAAATTAAGTGTTAAAATACTGAGTGAATAAAAAGGTCTTCAGCTGGCGACGAAAGGAGTACAGTGTAGGCGCCAGGCGGACCTCTCTGGGGAGCTCATTCCACAACCGGGGTGCCACAGCGGAGAAAGCCCTCCTCCTAGTAGCCACCTGCCTCACTTCCTTTGGCAGGGGCTCACGGAGAAGGGCCCCTGTAGATGATCTTAAGGTCCGGGTAGGTACATATGGGAGGAGGCGTTCCTTCAAATAACCTGGCCCCAAACCGTTTAGGGCTTTAAATGTCAATACCAGCACTTTGAATCGGGCCCGGACCTGGACTGGCAGCCAATGAAGTTGTAAAAGGACTGGCGTAATGTGATCTCGCCAGCCAGTCCCTGTTAGTAAACGGGCTGCCCTGTTTTGTACCAGCTGAAGCTTCCGGACCGTTTTCAAAGGCAGCCCCACGTATAACGCATTGCAGTAATCCAAACGAGAGGTTATCAGAGCATGGATAACTGTAGCTAGGCTATCACTGTCCAGATAAGGGCGCAGTTGGTATATCAGCCTAAGCTGATAAAAGGTGCTCTTTGCCACTGAGTTCACCTGTGCCTCAAGTGACAGTTCTGGATCGAAGAGCACCCCCAAACTACGGACCCGATCCTTTAGGGAGAGTGCAACCCCATCCAGGACAGGGCAAACATCACCTCGCCGGACAAATGAACCACCCGCTAACAGTACCTCCGTCTTGTCTGGATTGAGTCTCAGTTTGTTAGCCCTCATCCAGTCCATTACCGTGCCCAGGCACTGGTTCAGAACAGTCACTGCCTCACCTGGGTTTGATGAAAAGGAAAGGTAGAGCTGGGTGTCATCCGCATATTGATGACACCTCAGTCCACATCTCCGGATAACCTCCCCCAGCGGCTTCATGTATATGTTAAACAGCATAGGGGATAAAATAGAGCCCTGCGGAACCCCATGGCTTAGGAGCCACGGCACAGAGCAATAATCCCCCAGCACCACCTTCTGGAATCGGCCATCCAAGTAGGAGCGGAACCACTGCAACGCAGTACCTCCAACTCCCAGTTCAGACAACCTATCCAGAAGGATACCATGGTCGATGGTATCGAAGGCCGCTGAGAGGTCCAGGAGAACCAACAGGGTTTACACCAACAACACTGTATTTCAGGAAGTTTTGTAAAGATAAAAGATGTAACGCTTTGAAAGTTTCAATAAATGTGGTTAGTTAAGTTAAATCTTTTGTTAGATTTGGGTTTTCTCCATGAACTGTGTTTGCAGGTAACCAACTGGTATTTCTCCCAGGTCAATGTTTTAACCATTCCAGCTTTGTTTTTCACCTTGTCATTCTATTGAAAGTGCCCTTCAAGTATAGTAACATCTTCTATGCATGGAACTCTTTCCCTTTAGATAATGGTAGCTCCCAATTTGAGGAAGCCCTGGGCAAAATACCCTGAGTGAGCTGCCTCCAATGTACCACATCCAAACCCCCCATGCTCATAAGTCCAAGTGCTTTGGTGGGTTTACCAGTTGGGAGTAGCTTTGGGTGTCCAACTACACTGGAGTGCGAGCCCTGTGCAGCTGCAGCTGCTCTGCCAGCATTTAGATACACCAAGCATGCAATGTCACATGTATAGCATTGAGGGATATATATGGCACTGACTTTTGTGGGGCTCAGAACGGCAGCAGGGGAGGGGTTAGCCACATGTGGCCAGGCTGGTGCCCCTCCTATCAGCACTGCTAGACTCCTGCTGCTGCCAGGCTCTTCTTGTGGGGCAGACAGACTCATGGGCACCCTGGGAGCAATAACAGCACTGGGGCAAACCACCACAACTGTAGTGAATACAGATTCACGGCGGATGTGTAGCTACACATACAGTTATTTCTTTATTCATAACATTTCCTCCATGGAATGCAGGGTGGCTTCTATAAACCTCCTCCTTTAAATCTAAAACCTCCTCCTTTAATCTAAAACAAAAAACAAAACCTACCTCTGAGTAGATTAGGCTGAGAGTCAGTGATTGGCCCAAAGTCACCCAGTGAGCTTTGTGGTTGAGTGGGGACCAGAAATTGGATCTGCTGAGTCCCAGTCCAACACTCTAACCACTTCTGAAGCCTAATCCGCCATCTCTCCCCGCCTCTCTGTCTGCTAATAACTTTGCCTCTTTTTTCAATGCTAAAATCCAAACTAACCGCTCTGATCTTATTATTATTATTATTATTATTTATTTATATAGCACCATCAATGTACATGATGCTGTACAGAGTAAAACAGTAAATAGCAAGACCCTGCCGCATAGGCTTACAATCTAATAAAATCATAGCAAAACAATAAGGAGGGGAAGAGAATGCAAACAGGTACAGGGTAGGGTAAGCAGGCACAGGGTAGGGAAAAACTAACAGTAGAAAGTAACAGTAGATCTGGCCAGCTCTGCTCCTCTTCCAGTTCCTGTTCCTCATCTGTCAGTTCCTCCTGCAAATTTCTCTGTGTTTCCTTCGGTCTCAGCGGATGAACTGTCTACAATACTGCGCTCTTCGAAGCCTTCCACTTGTTCTCGTGATCCGATTCCTTCTCGTGTCTTTATTAATCTTATTCCTGCTATCCTCCCTTCCTTGCTTCATATTATTAATCTTTCTCTGTCCTCTGGTTCATTTCCTTCTGCTTTTAAACATGCTACAGTCTCTCCCATTCTCAAGAAACCTACTCTTGATAGGCTATCTCTGTCTAACTACCGACCTGTCTCTTTGTTGCCGTTTGTTTCAAAGATCCTGGAGCGGGTGGTCTACTCTCGCTATCTTGACTTTCTTTCTAGTAACTCTGCTTTGGATCCACTTCAATCTGGATTCCGCCCTCTGCATTCCACCGAAACAGCCCTTACTAAGATCACCAATGATCTCCTTACTGCCAAGTCTAAAGGCCATTATTCCGTTCTTATTCTCCTTGATCTAACTGCAGCCTTTGACACGGTTGATCATGATCTTCTCTTAGATTCCCTTCATGACCTTGGATTTTGTGGCTCTGTCTATAACTGGTTTGCCTCCTATCTAGCGGGCCGCTCTTTCAGCGTGTTGGCTAATGGCAGCTCGTCTTCCTCCTTTCCCCTTTCAGTAGGGGTTCCGCAAGGCTCGGTGCTTGGCCCGTTGTTGTTTTCCTTATACATGTTGCCCTTGGGCAAGCTTATTCAATCTCATGGCCTCCAATATCATCTGTACGCCGATGATACACAACTATATCTGTCATCTCCGGAACTTTCTCCTGATGTTCACGATCGTATCTCGGCATGTCTTTCAGATATCTCAGCTTGGCTGCTTCATCGTCGTTTGAAACTCAAGATGGCAAAGACTGAATTGCTCGTTTTTCCTCCTAAACCTTCTCCTCATCTCTCATTCTCTCTTACTGTCAATGATGTTACGCTTACTCCGATCAAGGAAGCTCGTAGCCTTGGCTTTATATTTGACTCCTCAAATATAAAGGCAGTAGCTAAATCTTGTCGATTTTTCCTGTATAATATTGCCAGGATTCAATCATTTTTGTCTGTCTCTTCCGCCAAGACGCTTGTTCATGCACTGGTTATTTCACGGTTGGACTACTGCAACCTTCTTCTCTCTGGCCTTCCTTCCTCTCACATCAGTCCGTTGGTTTCTGTTCACCACTCTGCCGCAAAGATCATCTTCTTGGCTCGCCGCTCTGACCATGTTACTCCGCTTCTGAAATCTCTTCATTGGCTTCCAATTCACTTCAGAATCCAATATAAACTTCTCCTGTTAACCTTCAAAGCTTTTCACGGTCTAGCTCCTTCCTATCTCTCCTCTCTCATCTCACACTATTGCCCCGCTCGTGCTCTTCGCTCCTCTGATGCCATGTTTCTCGCCTGCCCAAGGGCCTCTACTTCCCTTGCTCGGCTCCGTCCATTTTCTTCTGCTGCCCCTTACACCTGGAACGCTCTTCCAGAACATTTGAGAACTACAAGTTCAATCGCAGCTTTTAAAGCTCAACTAAAAACTTTTCTTTTTCCTAAAGCTTTTAAAACTTGATGTTGTGCAGACTTTATACTTTTAGTTTTACCCTACCCTGTGCCTGCTTACCCTACCCTGTGCCTGTTTGCATTCTCTTCCCCTCCTTATTGTTTTACTATGATTTTATTAGATTGTAAGCCTATGCGGCAGAGTCTTGCTATTTACTGTTTTACTCTGTACAGCACCATGTACATTGATGGTGCTATATAAATAAATAAATAAATAATAATAATAATAATAATAATAATAATAATACACCACACTGGCTCTCAGTACATACAACATTGAATTCTAAGGGAATTAAAAGGTGTTGCAAGCAAGTCTACTCACATCTACTCCAGGCAAATAAAAAAGGGGCCCTGCTGGCACCAAGCCAGCTTTAGATTCCTGGCCCTTGGCCATGCAAGCAAGGATTATGAGAGTTGAAGTCCAAAGTATCTGGAGGTCTATCACTGCTTTAGATATTTGGCAGGCACACTCCTTCTCCTCCTTTAGAAATTATTTAAAAATATATATCTCTTGAACATGATATATTTTGATTTCTTTGATAACTTCCTTATTGTTGGGTTAATTAATGTATAGGTTTCATCCAGTATGTGCAAAGTTTCCCCCCTCCATGCAAGTCCACTAATAAATTAGGATAATGTTGATGATTTACCCCATCATGGGCAAATTAGAATCTTAACATGGAGATGTTTACTCTGCTTAGATCAGATCCCTCCAGCCAAGAACACCATAGATATTTCTTCAAAATGTGAAACAGCAAGACCATTGCAAATGTATATCTAAAAATAAAATTACAGGTACTCATTCTCAGATAGTATAAGTTCCAGAAACAAAGGCAGTTGGGCCTGGGTTAAAGAATATGGAACCCTATGCTGAACCACTTTCTAAACTAATACAGGGGTCTCTCTTCTAGAATTTACTGTGTTCATACATATTCATACTTCAAATCTATCACAGCCCAGACAGGATGAATAGAAACATCCTAGTCATAGTTCATCACCTGGAAACATTACTATCACGTTCTAAACAGTGAGGAATGTTAATGAGTACAAGATGAATATTCTACATCAAAGAGATCTCAAATAAATTGCTTATATCAGATTTGCTTATATCTCAAATAATTTGCTTAGAACCAGAGTTCTATTTTGCCGTGTACTTAGTTACAAAGATTAATCCAGGCCTAAATACAGATGTGAAATTATACATGTTGAACCTACTGTAAGCGACAATAGCTAGTTATACTCTAGTTCTGTGTTTATCCTGTTCTGTCAGCTCTTAGAAAGCCTGAACCTCTTCAACAAAATACTAAGATCACCATGCATTTTGGTATGATTGAATGGATTAGATTTGTACATTTAAAAATATACACACAAGTAGATAAACACAATGGCTGTGGAGATCGCTCCTAAAATCCCAGTGCATGTCAAACAGGCTGAGTGGCTTATTTAGAACTGACGTAAACATCAGCTTTTCCTTCGGGCTTTCGGCCTATTCCCCCCCCCCTTTTTTCCACGCCACTAGGTAATTATTTAAATATTTATACACCAAATTCTCTGCCATTCACACAGCGTAGAAGTGGCTTACAGAACTGGAATAAAAGAAGACTCTGCATAAAACAAGCATGGACTCCTCTGTACCTATGACCCTTCCGGGTGGGAGGGAGAGAATCCTGGGCTTTACAGCTTCCAGGATTGGTTATGTCCACTTTAACACTTCTGTTTGTGATTATTATTACAATTTGGGCATTGAGTTGGGACATTCTCTTATCTCTGCTGGTGCACAACAAAGATGTCTAGCAGCGATTCTTTCCCTGTAGTTGGCATCTGAGCATGTTCTTCTGTTTTTTTCACTTCCTATCAGCATTTCTGCCAGTACAGTTGGCCTTGCTATTGCTCTGCAAAAAAATCATTTGCAAAAGGCAGCTGTATCTTTCTTCTTCTTTCAAAGCCTGTCCCTGAAAAGTCTTTGTTAGAGGCATTATAATGCAATAACATTAATTCGCATAAAATCATAATTTCAGGATCTTCTTGCCCATGGGTCGGGGTTTGGAATATAAGTATTGGTTTTCTAAATTATGAGGCTGAGGTTTTTTAGGGGGTATTTTGGTAGTTCTCCCCAAAACCCTCATTCAGACCGTTCAACTATTCGAGATCAAATTAGCCATCTGCAGTTTGAAGCCTGGGAGCAGAGGAAAGACTCTGAGATAATTTTTGGAATGTCAGAGCGCTTTGCATTCATGG
Source organism: Elgaria multicarinata webbii (assembly GCF_023053635.1). NCBI lineage: Eukaryota > Metazoa > Chordata > Lepidosauria > Squamata > Anguidae > Elgaria > Elgaria multicarinata. Next base: position 54,013,821 of record NC_086178.1, on the reverse strand, counting down.
CAGCTTTAGTTCTATGAGCTACAAATTTGGTATTAATTATTATTTCCTACTACACTTCTGAGCAACTTCGAACTCCTGGTAGTTATCCAACTCCAGTACCTGATGACAACTTCCTTGATATGTCTACTTGTCACCCTCATTTATTGCTGTCACCATTACCAGCTTCTCTGCTGCTAATTCTGTCATGCCACTAGTACTGCAATGCGACCTTTCTTCTGCCTAATCTGCCTTGCATTCTTGGGGAAATGGTAAAACCTGACATTTGGAAAATCTGTTTTAAATATCCAAAGAAAGATAAGATCTTTACATTCCTATTCATTTCAGTGGGAGAGAACTTGCATGGCTCTCTTCCCAGTGAAACTACTGAGACTCACACTACAGGCTTATTGCAAGCTTATGCATGATTATTTCCCATTGAGTTAATTGAGTTTCACATTTTAAAATCTGTTCCTCTCTCTCTCTCCCTCTCTCTCAAATTAAATTAGAGCAATAAATTTTAAATTTTAGGTGGTTTTTTTTTTTTAAAAAAAATAGATCTATAAAAATATAAATTGGGTGCACTACTTGAGGTTGTAATTTAATGATGGGGGGGGGGAAACAGATTTGCTTTTTGGAGAGCTGTATCATGCACATCATGATACAGCCAGTGTGGGGTAGTGTTGGACTGGGAGCTGGGAGATCTGGGCTCTAGTCCCCACTCAGCCATGGAAGCTTACTGGGTGACTTTGGGCCAGTCACAGACTCTCAGCCCAATCTACCTCACAGGGTGGTTGTTGTGAGCATAAAATGGAGAGGACGAGGATTATGTACACTGCCTTGGGTTCCTTGGAGGAAAAAAAAGTGAGATATAAATGTAATAATAAATAAATAAATCACCTGCACATCTGTTGATTCATTTACTCTCAAGTAAATGTAGATAGGATCGTAATGTTAAGAACTTCACAGTTGTATTGAAAAGGGAATTTCAGCAGGTGTCATTTGTACGCATGCAGGACCTGGTGAAATTCCCTCTTCATCACAACAATTAAAGCTGCAGGAGCACTGCCCTCTTGACCAGATACAAAAGAGGGCAGGGCTCCTGCAGCTTTAGCTGTTGTGATAAAGAGGGAATTTCACCAGGTGCTGCATACATACAAATGACACCTGCTGAGATTCCCTTTTTTGCACAACTGTTAAAGATACAGGAGCCCTGTCCTCCTTTCCATATGGTCACCCTAACCAACAGAATCTCACTCAGCTCCAGTTTTCCCACATATATTTGAATGGGCAATTACTTCATTCATTAATTATTATTATTATTATTATTATTATTTATTTATATAGCACCATCGATGTACATGGTGCTGTACAGATAACACAGTAAATAGCAAGACCCTGCCGCATAGGCTTACAATCTAATAAAAATTAAAACATGGTGCTAATCGCAGATTTGTGATCTCTGCTTTTTCTATGTTTCTAGCCCTCAAGATGGCAAAGAGAACATGAAAGCAAGAGTGTGCTATATTCCCTATGGACTCAAAAGCTTTTAATGAGCCCTCTAATTTCTTTTTATTCTTCTTAAAAGGAAAACACATTTTGTAGTTTACCCATGAATTGTTGAGGTGGATCACTTTATATTACCAGAGCATCTGTCTAAGCTAGGACAGCATCTCAGCATAATCACACACCCAGGTATCATTGTTCTCTTTTAATCCATTTTTGTATAGCTTTCCAATCTCCTTGCCTTCTCTTTTGCTATAATGATCCTCCTGTCTTCTTATTCTCTGTAGACTCCATCATCCCCCAAGTAAGTCACCAGCATTTTAATAGCTGAGAACTTAATTATAATTTGAATCAGAGCCACCTAACTACAGATTTTTGCTCAGAGCTTCTGCAGGGAATAAAAAATTTAATTTTGCAAAGCATCCAATTACTTGTACTAAGGGCAAAAGAAAATCATATACATGCTACTATTAAAACCACTATTATGTGCTACAAAATGAAATAGATATCTTCTGTATAGCTAGCTAGCTATTTATTTATTTATTTATTTATTTATGCATTTATGTATTTTTCAGAGTGGGCTGGCTGTCCATCTGCAAAATAGCCTATTCGGTAAAATATTTTTTGGTTACTAAATTTCATGCTAGGAATATTTCATATTGAAATCCATGATGGTGGGTTGACTCATACCTGATGTTTCCAAACCATGCCACGGACTTACGTAATCCTTCTTCTCCTTGAACACTCAGTCCTTCCACACTAGAGACCTTTTAGAACTACCATGGAATTGCTTTTCCACAATTAGTTGGGAGCACAATGGTGGTTCCACATAGCATTTAATATAGTGATATATGAGCTAGCAATGCCCTTCCCATGGCCCAGAACTTTCTATGATGTCTACTCACAAGTAAAGGATCCTAGCAACATCAAATAAAAGTTCATTGCTTGCAGATAGTTTTACTGCTTCCCATCGATCCCAAGATGGGGATCTCTTAGTATTTCCACTTGGATAGCTTCTCGTTGAATTTCCCCATGTCAGTTTCTTGCTCCTAGGGGGAGCGGAAGTCCTTAATTACTGATTTCCTCTATTATTATTTTCCTTTATCTTTTTGAAATTCCGAAATAGTACTATAAAACTTTCTTAAACCATTCAAGGGGAAATTACTCTCTAATTCTACAGCTGGGATCAACAGGAAGCAATAAAACTGGCTGAATCTGCAGAGGAAGTATTTAATTTAGAGACCCAGAAGCTCTGAAAAACCTTAATAGTGCTTTGTCTGTTCATATTGGACAGGCTTGAGCTGCAATTATGTTTATTACAAAAGAAAATTGCCTCAAATCGGGGGGTGGGGGACAGAAAACACAGGAAATCAGCAATTTGGAAATGTCATCTGGATGTTCTGTTAAAATTGAGTGAACAAAGGATGACATTTCCAGAAAAAGTTGCTAATGTGGAAGCACCCTCAGTTTCCATTAATTACTTCTTGTTTAACATGAATCATAGTTGGTTGTTATATCTGAACCAGAAAATTATGACTTGCTCTCCAAGCCAGAATTTCAAGGCAGGATCAAATCATGGTGTGGCATTACGTATAGACAAAGCCAATCAAGTGGGTCATAGATCTCATATCCCTGCCCAACACAATGTGTGAAAACATTTTTTTAAACAAACATGGGTCATGTAAACATTTCACAAATTATGCAGAACATCCTGTACTTTCAAAAATAATGAACTCTGCTAAGCTGCCACTTTGAACAGAATGACCCTTTATTCCTTTGGCACAACAAGAAAAAAGGTAAGGGCAAGATGAATAGTTGAGGACAAAACATATGTTTACTTTACTTTGTTGGAGGAGAAGAGAGCAGCCAGTTCGTTCATCTTGCAAATCACTAAAGCAGTAACATTATTGATTAATGGTGATTTTCCTACTATGCTACAATATGCTGTATACTCTTTCATTCCAAGACTATTTTTTTTGTTTTTCCTCGAATCATCAAGAGACAAAAAAAAATTTGCTGGAAAAGTTTCTAAGTGGAAATAACATGAGATGAAGCAGAGATGTCGCCCATAAGGGGCTCAACATACAATCCAAGCAACCGCCCAGAGAGCTTGTGAACCGCCCAGAGAGCTTCAGCTATTGGGCGGTATTAAAATGTAATAAATAAATAAATAAATAAAGGCAGGTTATTCCACAAAAAGGTGACATTGGCAGGGGGTTCATTGATGGTTTTTTCCCCCCTGTAGCTTGAGTGCATTGTCAAGACCTTTGCAACATATGACATCATGGCCAGCACACCTAGCCAGCCACTGCCATCTGGAAAAGTCATGGGATTGCAGAGTTTTACTGCATTGCTTTTAACATAACAACATAAGAAAGTAAGAAGTGCCCTGATGCTGGATCAGACCAAGGGTCCATCTAGTCCACCACTCTGTCCACACAGTGGCCAATCAGCTGTCAGCCAGGGACCAACAAAGCAAGACACGGTGCAATAGCACCCTCCCACCTATGTTCCCCAGCACCTGGTACATATAGGCCTACTGCCTCTGCTACTGGAGGTAGCACACAGCCATTAGGACGAATAGCCATTGATAGCCTTCTCATCCAGGAATTTATCTAAACCACTTTTAAAGCCATCCAAATTGGCAGCCCTCATTACATCTTGTGGTAGTGAATTCCACAATTTAACTATGCACTGTGTGAAGAAGTACTTCCTTTTATTTGTCCTGAATCTCCCACCAATCAGCTTAATGAGATGACCCTGGGTTCTAGTATTATGGGAGAGGGAGAAAAATGTCTCCCTATCCACATTCTCCACACTATGCATAATTTTAGCTGAAGTGGCTTCCGTGTCCTCCAATGTGCCCGTTCCTCCACATTATATCCTGGGCATGCCTGAGACTGGGCCATGATGTGGTCAAAGGGTGGGGCTGCTCCTTCCCCCCCCCCCATCACTCCTCCTGTGCTATTGAGAGCCATAATTAGGTGCTTCCTTATTGCTGCCTACTTCACTTCTCTGACAATACAGACCCAGGCCATAAGAACCGTAGGAATTGTGAGGTGGATGACTTTTCTCACTGCATCCTGTTAGGGCATGCCTACAGGATGGAAAAAAATCTTGGGTAGACATCTGGCATCCCGGGAAGAAATTTGGTATGACGCCATATTGTTTTGGGCATATGCAAATAGTACTGTCTCTCAGCTTTTCTTCCTTTTCTTTTGTATGGTTACAGCTATAGTAAAAATGACATGTCCTTTTGATTCCTCATTAAATTTCCTATAAAATGGCACTAGTTTCACCTTCCTATCTCTATCAACAGCAAAGTGATATACTTTTTTAAGACCAAAAAGTGCTATATTGGCACAAAGTAAACAAATACATGAAACACAGCTCTGCTAACTAATTCTGTCCTGAATAACAATACTTTGCTTATTATTAACATATGTCTTAATCTTTGTGTTTCAGGTTGAGTGTGTATGAATATGGTAGCAAACAAGGTAATTGCTGGTCTTCAGTAAAGGCAAGATCCAGGAACTTCTACAGAGACGGACACATTGAAGTGTATCATATGCCAGAGACATAGATCAGGAGAGAAGACAACAACTTCATTAGAAGGAAGATAGAAAATATTAGCAACAGCAAAGATTTGAAATGACATTGTTCTGCACATTTCTGAACACCATAAATCTTTTGAAAGACTAATACAGCTAAGCAACACCTGAAATGCCTATCCTTTACAGGACCAGGACCAGATATGAGGGAGCTCTGGGTGAAATGACCTTTGGGGGTCCTCCTCTGTCAATGGGTCTCTTTGGGTTTACTTAGTGGCAGAAAGCAGCAGCGCCCTGAGCACTGCTACAATCAGCACTGAGTGGCTGAGTCCAGTGGCCATTTTAATTTCCTACAATGACACCTCTGTATTCTCTTAGGAGTGTCACCTTTTAATGTGTAACGTGCTGAATGCAAAAGCTGAGTAATAAGAATGCAAGCTGCAGGAGACATAAAGCTGTCCAAGCATTTTCCTATCAGCCTTTTGTTACATTTCTTTGGGAGTTTTCAACTAATTGTTCTCACATTGATTCCCAATCTCTCCCTTCGCCTCGTTGCATGACAGTCTACTACCACTGTCAACATTTGTTACATTGCCCATTGTATTGCCCATTGTCCAATGTCCCATCAATTGACTTTTCTGTCATCCCCATTTATGTTCCAGTCATCATTGTTTCTGCACAACTAAAAGTTCAGGGACACATTAAGCAGCAATCCATTTTCATTTTTTCAGATATTACTCCTATTTCCAGTTCTTCTCTATTTATATTGTTCCAGCTCTGCAAATTGTTACCTTGCAAAATGGGGTGGCTGGGTCTCCGTATCAGTGGTTGTTAAGATTTTGCATTGTCTATAACAAATAAATAAAACAAATGTTAGGTTATATATACTGCACAATATTAAATTGGTTTCTGTGTCTTAATTCTACTAACCAATTGGCAAAATAATGGACTGTTTTAGACTATTGCCTAGAAGCATTCACAGTAGGGTCTTGTTATGTTTCTTAAATATTATACACCACCTAGATTTTATAGACCACCCTTCCTCCAACCTCGTGCACTCCAGATGTTTTGGACTTCAGTCCCAGCTAGCATAGCCAATGGTCAGGTGTGCTGGGAGTTGTAATCCTAATCATCTGGAGGGCAAGGGCTGGGGAAAGCTATAGGGGTTGGATGGATTATTGTTGTTATTGAAACTCATGTTTTCAACAGCAAATTTTTACTAAAACAACTAACAGTTGGGAAGGTCACTCAGATGTAACTCTATCCTATTCATAGGTTTGCAAGTTTAGAGTGTAATTGTGACATCTTGCCACTTTGTGTCATCTCAACTTCACCTGAGATGCTCACAAGCTACTTGACAGGACTATCCATGCCACGAGCACCCAGGACCACTTCAATCCCCACTGTACTGATGTCGTGTGTGAGGGGTTTAGCCTATTGCAGCTGCTCCTGTCTCGCCTTTATTCTTTAGGCCCTACAGCTCCACAGCCTAGCAACCTAGCTCTCAGTTTCTCATTCTGCTGCCACCATTAATTGATCTCTCTTCAGTCACTCCTCCACAGACCACACCAGTTGTTCTTAAATGCAATTTGAATTTAATAACATAAGTGCATGTGCATAAGCTTATTGGTTTCCTCAGTTCAAATGCACATGGTTACAAGGTTCTAAGCATATTGGTTTCTGTCAGTTCTTTCTTACAAAGTTCCACTATATAATACTACTGTCTATAACTCAACTATCTTCATTCTCATATAATCATCCACTTCTCTCATATATTCATAAACCTTCACTCAACTAACTTCGCTTTACTGAATCCTAAACCACACTTCTGCCCTTCACTTCACAGAATCATCACCCACACAGTCACTCTCTCACCCTCTCACAGTCACTCCAGCTCCACCCACTCGCACTCAGCCAATCAGCACTCCTCCTCAACCATCCAATCAGCACTGAGGCATTCAACCACCACCACCCTTTACAAATTGTAAGTACATTGAGGCCTACTTACTTCCTGGAACTTTATGCATAATATAAACAATAACCTTGTAGATATTTACATTTACAGCATATAAGGCAGCTGAACATCACATTAATCAGTGAAGGCTGGTGGCTCTGATCTCAGTAGGGCTTTGAATCCATCCCGGGGTTTAGTCAGAACCAGCCAGAACACTAAAGGAGCTAGCAAAGGTGCTGAACCTATTTGGGTGTTATGTTTCAGCACCTTGGATAGCTCCTTTAGAATTCTGGCTGGTTTTGACTAAAACCCAGGATGGATTCAGCTCCACTGAAATCAGAGCCACTAGCCTCGACCGACTGTTACTGTAACAGAAAGATAGATCCCCTTTACATTTTGATACTGAGGCATAGGTTGTCTGATAGATTAAGATTTTAAATATTTATGGCCTGTTTGCCTTCTGTTTACCCAGAGTATAAATTAAGTGTACTCAGAGCAATGAAGCTACGCAGGTGCAACATCAGAAAAGAGAAAAATCCAACTCACTGTTCAAGTTCCTTTATTTTCTAATTAGTTTATAGCTGATTTATTTATTTATTTATTTATTTATTACATTTTAATACCTCCCAATAGCCGAAGCTCTCTGGGCGGTTCACAAAAATTAAAACCATAATAAAACAACCAACATGTTAAAAGCACAATTACAAAATACAGTATAAAAAGCACAACCAGGATAAAACCACGCAGCAAAATTGATATAAGATTAAAATACAGAGTTAGAACAGTAAAATTTAAATTTAAGTTAAAATTAAGTGTTAAAATACTGAGAGAATAAAAAGGTCTTCAGCTGGCGACGAAAGGAGTACAGTGTAGGCGCCAGGCGGACCTCTCTGGGGAGCTCATTCCACAACCGGGGTGCCACAGCGGATTATCTCTGACATGCTTTCAAGGTAAAATATATGAACCATAGGCTTCTCATGTCTAATTCCTTGAGAAGGAAACAACCTATCCAGAGATGGGGATGATCCACTTCCAAACAAACTGCAGTTTGTCATTCTTTATAGACTTGACACCAAAATGATTTTTGAAATCCAAACTTGGATTGAATACTAGCTATATTCCCATATTCATCTTGCCACATGAACTATCCCTGATCCTGACGTGTGCAGCTAAAGGTCTAAAAGAACCTCCATACTTATAAGATGTATGTCTGTAGGCTCTCTCTGCCCAATAGGGAACCCTGCAAAAAGCAAACTCCCTGATTATGTGTGCGTAGACTCTTTTCAGGTTAGGAAAGCCTAAACTACAGTATCCATGATTCAGTGCAACTGTGAGTGGAAAGTTCTTGTGCAGAAACATCCAAGGTCTTTAATTGAAGCAACCAAATAGGAAAATTGAAGGAATGGCAGTGCAAATGTAATTGGGTAGATGTTAGATTACCTCATGGTTTCTCCATGGAAACTCATTGCCTGGGACTGAAAAATAATTCCACCAGTGGGTTTCACGCATTCTGGTTCCTTAAATGCGGAACAAATAGACCACACTCAGCAGCTTTATTCATCATTTTAGAGAACAGGAAGCTGGAGGATTTATGGGGGATGAAATAGTTCAAGAATAAGATTCTATTCTAGAGCTATAAGCAGGTGGTATTAACCGAGCATGGAAGGAGGAGGAAGAGCATGCTGGCTGTCCTAACAGACCATCAGTTACTAACTCTCAAACAACCCCTCCCCCTAGTTTCAGATGACATAACAAATCAAGGCAACCCTTCCCCACAGGTTGGATATTCAACATGGCCACCTGCATGTGCCCCAACCTACCATGGCTTAAATAAGAACTTATAGAACCAATAGAACTTCCACATTACCCTAAATCATTTCAACCATAATACTTTTTAATAGATTCCATTCATACATCCCTGTTTACAATGGAATGAAGGTCAAATGTGATTACAGCCAACATGATGATGCTCCTTCCTCTGTGCTCCTTCTCCCTCCTTGAGGTGAATATCCCCAGACCCAACTATATGAAAAGGGCTTTTGAATTCACCTTGTCTTTGGAATTAAGGTTCATTCCACCACCACCTCTTTATTTCAGTATTTTATCTTTCCAACTGGGTGATGTTGGTATCAAATAGAGAATTAAACCTGAGAGCTAGTCTAGTGTGTTGTGTTGGACCAGGATTGGAGAGACCCAGGTTCAAATCCCAAGAACTTATCAACTTGTTTCAACTTTGCAGCATGAATAGGAGTGTTTTAGAGAATGCAGTTCATGGTGAGGATGCCAGAAAGAAAAAGCTGGAGACTTTTTAGTTCTTGTTACTTATTTTAACAGCTCGTGTTTTTCTTCAGGTCAGTCTATTTAGTTATTTATTTGGGGGTATGTTTGGCAATTATAATGTATATTGTTATAAATTGTACAAAAGCATGTTTAATGTCTCATGTTGTGATAGAGAAAAAGATTGTAATGCTTTAGAACCAGGATTTCATAAGAAAGTTTTATAAGTATTATCTGCTTGGCTTTCAGGTCTTTGCAACATGGACTTTGCCTCTAATTAGTATTTATGTTGTATTCATGTTGTGTTTTTAGCTCCTGAAGAAGGATTTTATCAGCAACACAGAGAGCTAATTAAAGAACTTTTTAAAGATAAGACTGTTTTTCACCAGCACCACAGTTTGTCTCTCTGCATCTCTCAAATCCAAACTCGGCTATGATGTCACAGGATGACCTTAGGCCGGTCACCACATCCTAACCTGACATTCCTCACAGCATTGTTGTGAGGATAAAATGAGGGAAGAACCATGCATGCCACCTTGAACTCCTTGGAAGAACAGTGGGAAGTATAAATAAACCCAGAAGAGAGATGGTCTAAAAAGAGAATGCTCCAGTCTCCTCGATTCATATCTCTCCAATCTATATTTCCCCTTAATATTGCCAAGATGTAGCAGAAGTTGGAGAGGGAGGAAAGATAATAAATTAATTTTGCCAAAGTTCAAACATGGGGATTAGAGAATCTCTAGCTTATAATACGAAGGCCTATGATATACCTGCAGTAAGTATAAGGCACATAATACAGAAGCTTTCTTTATACCAGAGAACATTACATATATAACACATTGACACATTCCCACTGTGTGGTAATTAATCTTAATTGTAACAGAAAATTTAGGTTTAACTTTTAACAAGTCTACAACACCCTCTGTTTTCTGTTATCTTATTATATTTAACTACATTTTCAGCAGAACTATCGGAGAGTGGGAAATGAAAATCCAATTAAAATTCTTTGCCCAAACTAGAGTTACGTTTTCATCATATGTCCAAAGCTTAGTCATAGCATAATATGCAATTAAGCTGCAAGAATATAGCCAAGATAACAACATATCTGCCTTGTGAAATATGTTGTGAAAGCAATTGTGAAATAGCAGATTGTACAACCTCCTGGACATGAGTAAAGATGGATGGTATTTAACAGTTCCAAGTATGCCTGAGAAAAAAGAATCGAGGCAATCATCAGCTGGAAACAAGAGGAAAGGGCAAAGGAGACTTGGGTGATTACAAGATAACTGATGTGTTGCAGCTGCACCAAACGGGAAATGCATTTCTAGGTTGTAAAAGGTATAGTGCTTCCAGCAGACAGATGGAAATTAATGGACAAGGTACTATCTAGACGTCACTTGAAGTTTTGAGCCCACTTTTCGTCATTATTAGTAGAAGCATCTGGATTAGATGAATGTAACCTCTTTCTTGCCCCTCAATTCTATCACTTCAGTTCCAACACAATCATACAACTTTCATTTAGTGTATAAAATAATTCATATTTCACACTGTGAGGGACATATGGAATAAGGGACGTGTTTTGGGGAGAAGGTTGTCATTGTCTATAAACAAAAATGGATGTGTCATGGTGATAGTGCAGTGACCAGGTGGCAGAGTTCACATCACAAAACTCTATAGTACATAATTGGCCCCAGTGTGGTTCCACTGCAGGTCAGTCAGAGGCCAATTTCAGTCATGTAAAAGCACAATAACCTAACTAAAATTGCTTTGTGAGAAAGATTACTTGAAGGACACCTTATAAAACTTCTTGGCTGCTCAAGAAGTTCATAAACCTGGAGATAGTACACTTTTTCCTGAATGTGTCTGAGACATTTGGCACCTGGTGTTTTCTAATAAGCACATATAGAAACTGTTTCAGACACATAATTTATAGGTATTTCATCAGAGTGATGCACTAGTATCACTGTGCACTGGGTAACATTTTGTGATTCTGCAATGACATCATGACAATTTTGGCTAATATATTTATATAAGAATGCACAGTTGTTCTTCACAAGGCTACACAAGACTCTTGAAGCTTAAGTGTAAGTTAGTGTTAAGTTAGTTGGTTAAGTATAAGTGTAAGCACAGCTTAGGACTTTTGAGGTGTGGAAGGAATAAGGTGTGCAAGTTTCTCATATTTCTAGTTTCCTCTCTTTCTGTTGCCCCTTCCAAATCTTCTTAGTACAGGAAAGAGAACACTTTCCCTAAGAACTGTGTAAACTGTCCCTGTAATCGGGGCCTTCGACACTGCATTGCAGTTGAGTTGCTCTACTCTGAGCATCATGGCACATGGATGCAGGAAGTACAAGACACTTGTACTTTCTGTCATTCTTCTAGAGCAGGAATCCCCAGGCTTTTTTGGGGGGGGGGTGTCAATGGGCACATTTAAAATTTTGAGAGAGTCATCAGTACTCTCACAAAATGGCTGCGATGGGAGCTTTCCCAGTCATGAAATGACTACCATAGTTGGCACTCTTGGTCACAAAAACCTCATTTCGCAGAAGGCAAACTGGTGACACTAAAAGAAAAATAACTTGCCCAAGAAACTAAGTACAAGGCAGAGGTGGGGTTGGAGCTCTAAAACACAAAACCACTCTTTTGAACTCATAAAAAATGTTGCTGGAGTGTAGTATTTCACCTTTCAGCATGTCAGCTTCTCAGTTAAAGAGATATATTTTTCATTAAAAAAGGAGTAAGAAATAAAATAAAATAAAAATCAGGAATGGCAGAGAGCCTGGTGACACCAAGAGAGGTGTCCGCAGCACATCGGTTCTCACAGGAATCATGCTGGGAGACCCAAGGTCTAAAGCCACTTGTAGGTTTGAAACTTTATAAATATGATCAATGACAATAAGATTTCATTCACATCATTTTCAATGCAAGACAGCCAGACTTAAGAACATAAGAACCATGCTGGATCATCATATCAAGGATCCAGCTAGTCCACCATTCTTTTCACAGTGGCCAACCAGCAACCCACAAACAAGATACAAGTTCAATAGAACCCTCCCACCAATGTTCCACCAGCAACAGGTATATATAGGCATCTGATACTGGACGTAGGATATAGCCATCAAGACTAGAAGCCATTGATAGCCTTCTCCTCCAGGAATGTATCTAAACCACTTTTAAAGCCATCCAATTGGTGGCCATGTGTACATCTTGTGGATGTGAATTCTTAATTAGCCATTGTGTGAAGAAGTATGTCCTTTTATCTGTTCTGAATCTCCCACCAATCAGTTTTATGGGATGACCCTGCTGTTATGGGAGAGGGAGAAAAATGTTTCCCTGTCCACATTCTCCACACCATGCATAATTTTGTACACCTCTATCATGTCTCCCCTTTTTTCCAAGCTAAACAGTCCCAGCTTTTGTAACCTTCCCTCATAGGGGAGATACTCCAGCCCCTTAATCATTTTAGTTGCCCTTTTCTGCACCTTTTCCAGCTCTACATTATCTTATTATTTTTAAAATTTCGTGACCATACTGTAAACAGTATTCCAAGTGTGGTCCCACCATAGATTTGTATAAAGGCACTAAGTACCATTTGCTGTGGTACAACATGCAGTGTTGAACTCTTCAGGACTCTTAATACCTTAACATCTCAAGTCTGCAAAGGCTTCTGATTCAAAACAGTAAACAGCCATCTAATGTGAATCATAGCTGAGAAATTTAATCTTGACTTGGAAGTTCTTGGCCCTGTTGCTGCATTTTACAGCGGAAAGGAAGCCAGCACAACCAAATGTTTGCCTAATATAAGTTCACTGTCAGTGCACACTGTAACCCAGAAGAGCCTTTATTGAAGAAACCATCAGTATGATGGTACATGAGCTGCAATAACCATCTGGCACACTAAATTCAATCAACACCTCACATAGGTCAAGAAGTGGAAAGCTGCAGATCAGTGTAATTCAGAAAACAATGAAGAAAACAGCAGCATGTCTTGGCAATTCTCCAGCTTGACATCCTGCCAGAGAAAAGTAAATTGCTGCCAAGTAACTGGATAATAATCCTAGGTTTACATGTGGCCATAGAAAGTTGAACCTCCTATAAGTGACTGCATAAAATCCTGGAAAATAATATCAGCAGACATGCTTTAAAGCATGGTGGATGATAATAATAATAATAATAATAATAATAATAATAATAATAATAATAATTTTATTATTATTATTAAGGACGAGCTAATGAATTCGGGTCTCTACCTTGTGCTGCTCCTTCACCTGTATGAGCAAAGATTTGCAGAACTTATGAGATTAAACTACAACCAAGCCTCAAGAGATAGGCTCTCAAGACAACCTAGAACAGAGGAAAATCAAAGTAGGTTTATATAAGGTTTACAGGAGCCTCCCAAGACGTTTGCTACTTAATCATTCTCAGTCACTTTTGTGTGTTATTCCTCACAAAGTCTACACATTCCTAGATACAATAATTATTACTCACCCTCATTCTGCAAAGGTATTAGATACCTCTACTGTGCATCAAATCAGATAGTTAAAATACTTTTCATGGTGACTTGCATGATCGTCCTTCCTTCAACTTTACTTCAACAGTCTAGAAATTTGCTATTAACTGTTGGGATGCTCTAGCTCTTACATTTAGAAAGACTGAAGATTATTTCTAATAGTACATTTTTCAAAAAGTTTTGAAAACATATGCAGGGCAGCAGCCAGAAAATGGCCAATATTGCATGTTTTTACAGTATCCATTTGGTTAAATGGGATGTTTAATTGTTGTAAACTGCCCAGAGAGCTTCGGCTGGGGGGCGGTATATAAATGTAATAAAATAAACAAATAAATAAATAAATAAATAATTCTTCAAGTATGCCAGGCATTGGTTATCTAAACAAGGGCTTGTTGCTTATCTACAAAATGGTGGTAAACAAAAAGAGGCTAGAATGTTTGTGAGGCAATCAGCGGATGCGAAAGAGAACAGGCTATCTGGCAAATCAGTACTGGCTCCAGGTTTTTCAGGCTCTTCGGCAAGATGTCCTCAGTGGCCCCCTCCCTCAGTGACACTACCTTCTTACTACCATTGTCACTAGCTGCTCTTGTTCATCATCCTTTCTCAACACTGCTACCACTTGCTTGCTTGATAGTAGGCACTGGCACCGAATGCTCCTCCTCCTCCTCCTCCCCACCACTGTTGTCTGGGCCAGAGAGAGGCAGGTGAACAAGGAACTTGTCATGTTGAAGAGGAGGACTCCAGAGGGTTCTTGTCAGTAGGCCCATGCCAGGGTGTGGGCCCTTGGCAGGTGTCTGACTGACCCTGTCTATTTTTGATGCCGGTCCTGTTACAGGACATTTCCAGATTATTGCCTTTCTTACAATAAATACAAGTTGCTAGTCATTTGTAGACTAGATATAGATGCCTTCCTTAAAAATAAAACTAAGTACTTTTAATGCTGGCTGATATCTTGCACTTGTCCAACATTCGAACCATATTTTGGCAGGTAACTGGTACAATGATATAAGCCCAGGATTGTCCTGGCCTCTCAAGAGGTTATACTGGCCCAACTGCTTCCAGTAGTTTATCCCCAAAGTGAATTAGGACTTTCTATTCTATTCTTCTCACACGGTCTGCTAACACTGAGGCCTTCTGTGCTTGCCTTTTAAAGAGGCAATGCACAATAATTGCACTGTAAGCCTATGCGGCAGGGTCTTGCTATTTACTGTTTTACTCTGTACAGCACCATGTACATTGATGGTGCTATATAAATAAATAAATAATAATAATAATAATAATAATAATAATAATAACACTGTCCCTTTAAAAGGCCATAGCTCAGTGTGATAGAGCACCTGCTTTGCATGCAGAAGGTCCTAGGTTTGATCCCTGCTTTCTCCAGGTATGATAAGGCTAGGAATTCTGCCTGAAACCCCAGAAAGCTGCTGCCAGTCAGTGTCAATGGACATTGGACCAAGGTCCGGCTCAGTATAAGGCAGCTTCCTATATTCCTATAATTATATCATGATGAGACTATGGGCACATCTACACCAAGCAGGATATTCCGCTATGAAAGTGGTCTATAAAAGGCAGGAGCCACACTACTACCTTATAGCGATATTGAAGTGCACTGACAACTGTTGGGGCCCATTGACACATACCATATACCACTTTCATACCACTATATCCTGCTTGGTGTGGCTCCTGCCTTTTATATACTGCTTTCATAATGCAATATCCTGCTTGGTGTAGATGAGCCCTCAGTTTCTGTGCAGCTGAAAGCTTTAGAGAAACTGAAAAATGAGGAGATATCCTATGGTATCCATCATAATGAACAAAGTTACATAGTGATGGCTCCTGAATACAAAATAGGTGTGCACAAACTGATTGTATTAATAAGACATTTTGTACATAGCACAGCCAATATGTACAGTCTCCACATGAAGACTATACACAATATCCAGGCAATATACACAAATCACTTGGCTGAATTCATATTCTTCCATAGCAATTTGGCAGCATGTATCAATCTATATTGAGCAGGCAACGTAAAAAAAAATATTGCACAAGACTTGCTACCTGGATACCAATACTGGGTAGGGAAATCTATGCACATTAGTATATGACAAATACTCATGTGTTGATTACATGCAAAGAATAAGGCAGGTGCATGTGTCACATGCAGTGCCAATCCATCTCGGTTGACTCTGGAAATATATTTGCAGAAAGGCTCCAGACATTCAGCAAAATAAGCTGGCTTCCAAATTGGATCCAGGGTAGAGACAGAGTAGGCCTCCACAACAGCATCAAACACAAGCCCCTCCCCACTGCCCCTCAGTCCCTCAAATTTATTAAGGGGGGAGGGGGGCAAAAGTCACTTCAGATGCTATTCTGGGGTCTCCATTAAGTCTAGGATGTTCCATAAGCAGTGTCCAGGGAATTCAATAGCAAGGACTTCCTATGCAAGTATAGTTTCTAATTGCATAGGATCTGTTCACAAAGTCAGGTGAGAACATGTAGGGTGGTGCAGGACCATCCACACACGCACACACATGCATTTGCTAAGCCTGCATTTCCTGCATGAAAAGGACCAAAATTTATATCCATGTAGGGGGAAATAATCTTGTATGAAGTGGCCCTTGAGAGTCAAACTAGAATCCACATAGGCAATCTGCCACAAGAAAAATAATGAGTTCTGTTTACTGAAGCAGATACATCCCTTGATTTGTGCCATCCCAATTTCCCAAACAATGCATTTCACTGAAAAAGATACATATACAGCAGAAACAATAGCCTTGCTTGATAAACTATTTTGCCACTGCTGCCACTATATGTAAGTTCAAAGAAAGATATTTACATGGAAATGAGTGGAGGCTCTTTCAGGCAGCATGTTTCCAGAAACTCCAATTGCAGTCCACTGAACCCAAACATTTATTTCCCTCTATATAAATGCATTTTGAAATTCCAACTGATACACTGAATTTCGTATACTGTGAACCTTCACTAAACCAGGAGTAGCTGCTAGTTATTAGCTGACCTTATTTCCCAGGAAAAGAATTAAATTATTTGAGCATTCATGTACTTCCTTTATATTGGGCATCCATCAGCTGACATTTTCAGACAGGAATGGGTTTATGCTGTCAGGGGAAGCAAGCTATGCTCATCATGTGTGGTTGTAATGCATTATAATACTCTATAACTGCAAAGCAGCATCTGATATCCACAAGACCACATGAACCCGGAGAATGGTACAAGGACATATGATGTCACACTGTTAAAGGTAGGTAGGCCTCAACTTGGATGGGAGACTTTTGGGGGGAGGGAAAATGTATAAATGTTCACCTACTGGCTCAGCACCCCATGTCACCCACTCCTCTGTCACTTCAACACACAGACACAGCTATTATACCTACTAGAGTATAATAGTCAGCTGCCAAATGCCAAACTAACCCCAGAATTATCAATGAACTTCTAGAAAGGTCACCAGTGGTAATAGTAAGTGATTAGCAGTGGCCTTCTGAGAGCTGAAGTCCAAAACATCTGCAGATCTACCTTCTGCTGACTCCTGCTGTAATGCATGACATTGCGACACACAGGATGAGAAAAAGGATATCATACAATGCACACCACGTTCTCAAAATGCACTTCGGAGACACGTGTGCCCAAAAATTCAAAGATGCTTTGAAAGATTGTGACACAGGACAGCTTCCAGCCAAATTCATAATGTTGTAGTCATAACTCAGCTGACAAATGCTGAATTGTAACCAGGTCATGTTGCCCATCGCTAATAGTAAGAGCTTTATGCTACTAGAGAGAAACCAATAGTTAATAGCATCTTTTTATGAAATCATATGGTTAAATTTAACACAACGATCAATTACATTTGTGCCGAGTTTTTGCCGCAAGGCTTCCAATCTGAGACTTTGCATTTGTAATACAGCTGAGCAAGAGACACCAGCTCTCATAATCCTTGGAATAGTTCCTACTGTTAATGAAAGCATTTGTTCTGACATATTAACCTGCTGGCTTGGCATAAAAGGCATGGATGTGCTTTGTGAGTTTCTTCCATGGTTCACATTGTCTTTAAAAAGCAACAAATCTTTTTGCTGTTGTAAAATGAAAGCCCCAAATGGTGTCTTGTCAGTGTCTTTAAATTGCTGCTCCAGTGGCAAACATTCTACATCGCGGGCTTCTCTATGTATTCATTGCCATAACTTCCAGAGTGGGATTATGATGATTAGCACACGGTTACTGCTAAGCTGTTGCATATCAGGATGATTGGACAAGCTGAACACAATCACAGCATGACATTTTATCTGAATAGTTCTGCACGCTCTCACAGGTAGAAACAGATGGCAATGTTTTCGTGCCATCAGACAAAGTATTAACTGTGCAAGCGGAGGGCTTAAGGATAACTTTCTGACATGTTTAAAAATAACTTCATCATGTCAACATCCAGGTAGTCCTGAATTTCTATAGCAGCAGCTGGTGCTTGGCTTAAAATGAAAAAAAGAGAGAACAAGATTCACTCTGCCCCCACACCCCACTCTCTAGTTCTGTTTGGTGCCCTTAAGGCACACCAGCATAGGGCTTAGGCCGGCCTTCTCCAAACTGGCACCCTTCAGAAGTGTTGGATGGCAGCTCTCATAATTCCCCAGCCAGTAGCTAGTGGCTATGCTGTCTGGAGATTATGGGAGCTTTACTCCAACATATAAGAATGGAAGAAGAGCCATGTTGGATCAGACCAAGGCTCCACCTAGTCCAGCATTCTGTTCACACAGTGGCCAACTAGCTATCAACCAGGAACCCACAAAGACAACGCCAGTGCAACAGCACCCTCCTGCCCATGTTCCCCAGCAATTGATGCCCATGTTCCCCAGCATACTGCCTCTGATACTGGAGGTAGCACATTGTCATCATGATGAGTACCCATTAATAGCCCTCTCCTCCAGGATTTTATCCAACCCACTTTTTAAGCCATCCCAATTGGAGGCCATCAATACATAGCGAATTCCATAGTTTAACTATGCACTGTGTGAAGAAGTACCTCCTCTTATCTCTCCTGAATCTCCCACCAATCAGCTTCATGGGATGATCCTGGGTTCTAGTATTTTCAGAGAGGGAAATAAATGTCTCTCTATCTACATTTTCCACATCATGCATAATTTTGTACACCACTATCATGTCTTCCCTTACCCTTATTTAAGAAAGGCTCCATGTTGGGGAAAACAGGCTTAGAAGGGGGGAGGATGCACTGTAATTATTTTTATTTGTAAAGTGTAGATCCCACTGTACATTTGTTCAAAGTGGCTTGCAAGATTTATATATGAGAACATTCATTATCGTATTTCAAATTCTATACAGTACAAACCTGCAAATTCTGCATCACCTACAAAAATAACGCAGTGATCAGAATAAAAGGAAGAGACAAAAACAGAGACAGAGATTCTCTGATTCCTATGCCTGAGTCCAGTCTAGTTCTTCGTCTGTTTTCATAGCAGGTGGAGATGAAAGCAAGCCCCGTGCAAGCTGCACCTACTGTGTGTGATGGTGTGTAAGTGCAAAGTTAATCTCTTCTGCTGCATTGTACTACCCCTGTGCAAAAATATAAAATAAATGGACACAAATCTGACATCAAATAATGGCAACATTTGGAAGCCAATGGGAGACCATTTCAGTTTCTCAGGATACTCTGCTGCTAATCTGAAAGTCACCATTCTTCAACAAAAGAACTTCAAAGGGAAAATCCAGCATGAGTGCTCAGCTAGAATTATCAGCAAGTTGTATTCTATTTATTTTGGTCTTAATGGAGATCAGGATCTCTCTCCCACTGCAGGTGCTAAATTAGCATAGCAAAGCTATGAAAATTGGGTTATAACCTTTGCTTCTGTTGCAAATGATCACTGTTGTTACAGACCTCTTGCATTTTCTGGCCTTTGGGACCCACTATTTTTCTTCTTCTTTTACATACTTACATATCTGCCAACAGAGAATAACATTTCATGTGTCTGATAAAGTGAGCAATAGTCCAGAAAAGCTTATGCAACAATAAATCTGTTAAGTCTTTAAAGTAACACAAGTCTCTTGGTTGTTTTTGCTACAATAGACTAACATGGTTACTCCTCTAGAAGGTGTCCCTATGCAGTCAATATTGAGAAACTCAGCAAGTCAGTGGTTAGTTAAACTACGGCTATCCAGGGAGCCTTGTTTTATAATCCCACTAAGGTGGCTGCTTCTATACATTTGCCTGCACCAATGTTTATTATTATTACTAATCCCTGGGTTTAAAAACTGTTTTCAGTTTTTGTATTATTATTATGTGTTTTTTTGTGTGTGTTTTTGTATTTTTATTGTTCATCACCTTGAGTCCTGGTTAACTGAAGGGGAATATACTAAATAAATAAAATTAAATAAAGATAGTCTCCTATGTTCAACTGGAAACATTACAGATGTTTGAACAATAACATTAAGTGCAATAATTGTGTCACACTCACTAGAGAGATCATAGCAGCTGTAAGCCAGCTATGACATGCTTCCCAAAAAATTCCCATAGCAGCTATACTAATAATTATGTCTCAACATCAGTCCTGAATTAATGACAATACTCAGTTCTTAACTTCTAATTTCCAGAACATGGCCAGTTGGATGAATGAAGACCAACAATTTTCCTCTCTGTGATACTTATATGTCTGTGGCCTGTTTATTTATTTATCTATCTATCTATCTATCTATCTATCTATCTATCAGGTGCTTTTTGGGTGAAGCTCTCCAAGTGCCTTACATGAATACCATACACACACACACACACACACACACACACACACACACACACATATAAGCAGATTGAAACAACCCAGAGCAAAGTATCACACACAAATAAAAATAAAAAGCTAAAAGGTTTGGAAAAATAAACATGGTTTTCAAGTAGGATGACCAACCCCTCCAGGAAAATCCAGTTTGACCAGATCTGGTGCTGAGATCCAGGCCTCTGGATGGAATTTTATTCTAATGAGTAAACCTCCGGAAAAATCGGGCCAGCTGCCATCCCTTGCTGTCTCCTGAGATGGGTCAGAAGTCAGCCTGGGATGAAACCTTGAAAAACCAGGAAGTCGTCTCAACTCTCGTGAGACTTCCATTGAGATCCACCTATCTCAGATGTCTCGTGAGATCTGAGACTCCTGGGAGAGGCGGGGCACTTGTACGTATGCACCAAACAGAAAACACACGAAAGCAGATGGGCCAAGGAGCAGTGATGAAGGCCAGGCAGAGGAGCAGCAAAGAAGGCCAGGCAGAGTGGTGGCGAGTCAGTGACAGAGCAGTGCAGGAGGAGAAGAAGAAGAGAAAAAGACGCACCCACCGATGGCAACGAAGGAGAAGCAGAGCGGAGGAGGAGAATCGGCAGCAGTGGCAAAGCAGCAGCATTGGAGGAGGAAGAGGAGGAGGAGGAGGAGGAGGAGAGAAGTGGTGGCAGCAGCAGAGAAGGAGGAGGCGGCAACGAGCACCAGAGGTGAAGGAGGTGAGGAGGAGGCCGGCAGCAGCAGTGGTGGGGTTTACAATAATGACTTGCCTTGCTTACCCCTGCTCGGGCCAGTCACTTTTTTCCAGCCATGCCGCACACATTGCAATTTGGCTGCCCGGGTGCCCCCCCTTTTCCAGCTATGGCACGCACTTGCACACGGCTTGACTGAGCTTGTTCCCTACCCAGGGCTCGAGTGCCTTACCTTTCTCCAGCCATGGTACGCACTGCACACTGCTTGACTGGGCTTGCTCCCTGCCTGGGCCTCGAGTGCCCCATCTTCCTCCAGCCGTGGTGCATGCCATACACGGCTTGCCCTGGCTTGCCTCAGCATCCCATCTTCCTCCAGCCGCAGTGACTGGGTTATCACTTACACCATGAAAAATTCCATTGGGTTCAGCTGTTTTCAAAGTAAGAGCAGATTTTGAGATGATGATGGTGATGAAGTGTATATGCAATATAAATAAATAACGACTATATGTATTTTATTTTATTATTTGCATGAGAGTAGAGATTTTGCTTCATATTTATGGGCTAGCTGACTGCCCTTTATTTGGCAGTTATCTAGTTAAACTTGATTTTAAAAGAGTGAAATCACGAACCCAATCCTGCTATGGTAATGCCAATTGGTGAGTTATCCAACAATTGATGCTGAGCACATGTGGACATTTTGGGTTTAATCTTTTATTTACATTGGTTGGGAAGCATGTATTATGAATTGCTCCTGCTTTATTTAAGCCTGCACATGTGCATGACAGGAGAGGAAGTAGCATTTTCAGATCCATTTGACACGAATCTCATTTCATGCTCACAGTGGTGCACAGGATTTGTCAAGCATGCTCTGCTCACACTCTCATTTTCATTTAATTTAGCCTTCTTTCTTTCTCTCTCTTTGTGGTAATTTAAAAAACAGTCATTAAAAATAATGGAAGATGTATGGAGGTGTTATGAGCCATATGCTCTTCTGGTTAGCTGCTTGGCCACTAACAATGGTTTGGATCCAGAGATAGCTTGCTGGAGTGAAAAGGCACTTCCACTTGCCAGTGCTGTCATGGCAAGATTGGCTGGTCATGTCAAGATGGGCCCGCCTTGGGGGCTGGGCATGTTGGGGTGGATACGCCTCCTTGAGGGCAGCCATATTGTCCTCCTTTTTGGTTTCCAAAATATGTTCAGCCTATTTCAACAAGCTTTGAAAAGAAAACCAAAGGGATTTGGGGCAAAGCTTCCTAGGGAGGGAATTAAACAAAAAGTGGGGAAAATGGCCCATCTCCAGTCACTGGCATTGCCTGCCTCATCTCAGGCAGTTGTGGTGCCTTAGGGCCTCAAAGATGATGCTCAATGGACTCTGGTCCCAAGTCATTTAGGGCTTTATAGGCCACAGCCTACACTTTGAATTGTGCTTGGAAAGAAAGAGACTGGAGGCCTGTGTAGTGTTTCAAAACCAGTGAGATACATTCCGTATGCTCACTTCCAGTTAGTAATCACACTGCCATGTTTTGTAGTAACTCAAACAGTCCTCAAAGGCAATATAACATTTAAGATTTGAAAACAAATCTGTCCATTGGTAAGAATAGTCATAGGCCTTCCTTTGAGCTCGAACAGCTCATTGCTCACAGCTAATAATTTATACTAGTGTAAAGCCCATGTCACCATGGGCCCTAGTAATCCTGTTCGTTTCCCACTTTTTTGCCTCTCAGTCTCCTCACCACAGAGGGGCTCATGAATAATGCAAACATGGGTCACACATAGTGAATCCCTCATCCAAAATTTGCATGCAGCATAGCCCCGCCGTCTCACATGTCCCGATTGGCTGTCCTCTTTCCCATCGGTGGCGACAGCCTAATCACGTAGTTGTGCCCACAGCCAGCTTTGTGCCACACTGATTGCCCAAACAGGGCTGTCCATCATCCCACTGGCAGAGGGGCTACCATGCCAGTTTGGTGCGGAGGAAATTGTTATTAAAGCTTGAGCTTTGAACATTTTGGCACTTTTGAAATTTTCTGCACATCTACACTGAGCAAAATTGGTCTGCTAGATCTCGAGTAATAAGCTTTACACTACTGTATTCTTATATAAGATGACTCAGAAATAAAGAGGTTCCTGTTCATAGTTGTGCCTACTGGTTTGTGGCTGGTACAGGCTGTGGCAGAGACCAGGGATGCCACTGTTGCCTTGACAGATTCATCTTCTCTTCTCTTGTCTAGCTGAAATATGCTCAGCTCAACTAAGAGGAAGGTGTTCTTTTTCATCAAGAGTATAGTTCTGTTTTTTGACATTGTATAACTCCTCTTTTAAAGTTCCAATGGAAGTTACACAAGTAAAAAACAAAAACAAAAAACAATCCCAGAACTCTGATAAGAGTGTGGTTTTATCTCAATATATTTCGGTACACTTCGTCAGTGCTTTGATAAAGACATTTTATTTGTGACATTGATTCTAAATGACCTGTTCAGTCTGTTGCCTGTGGGTCATAATGACCTGCTCATTCCAGGAATATAAACATTAACATGCAGTTAATTCTGCTCTGAAAAGAAAAGCTGTTATCTTTTCAAGCCCAGAAAGCTCATAACTACCCAAATAAAAACCTTTCAAGCTTCATTATTCTAGCAATTGATGCTTCATTATGGTAAATATGCTTAATGCTTTAATCCTTTAAGAAATATTGTTTTGGTGTGTGGGAGAGCCTACTGCATATTGATTGCATGATGCATTTTCACAAGTCACTCATACATGATCATACTAACAAAGTATTGTTCTGAAATCTTCTGAATGTCAAATTTTGTACCTAGGATATTCACTGATAGAAAGATGTGGGATCCCATTTCTCATCTATGTTGATTTCCCTCTGTGTACATCTAGAACCATCTGGGCATGCTTGGTACATTACCTGGTGGATCAAGTAGGGCCCTCATCAACCCAAATGGACCTGGCTTAGCCAGACCCCTAAATCAACTAAGAAAGTCTGTCTTTACCCTATTAGCTTATCCATGAATACAAAGTTTCATCAGCTACAGTAGTTTGGTCATGGATCCAGCTTGCAACCAGCCATTTAAACACATACACATATACACAAATGAAGTCTAGTGGTACATGAAAGACTAACAGATTTATGAGAGCATCCATTTTGAAAACTAGAATAAACTTCATCAGATACATGAAGTGTTATCCTCTGTTGTAATATATGAATATACGTGGCTAGTTGAGCCCAAAGGCTATGAAATGCAAGAGGTACAGTCAGTGGTATCTCTATGCAAAATTCTACTACTACTACTACTACTACTATTATCCAACTTTTTACAAAAACTACACAAGCAGCTTACATAAAAAGTCGCTAAAATAAAAATACAACATGAAAACAAACTGAAAGAATCAAACAGCAGGTTAAAATAGCAATTTCAAACAATGTCATGAAAAATATGTACAAACAGGGATATGCGAATCAGTGAAACACGAACTTACCAAAATTCTCCAAATTCCATCTCAAAGCTCGTTGTGACTCAAGTCCATTGCAAGCTTGTTTTTTATCTGAAAATTTGTGTGTATTTTCATGTGTATTGTTCTAAAAGTAGGCATTAATTGTATGCATCTTTGAAATGTTCACATCCTTCTCCCATTGATTAAAGCATATTTGTGCACATTTTTCAAAAGTACGCCTTTTTCATGCACAATTTTCAAATATACACATGCTGTTGGATGTTTTTATTTTTGATCCACAATTCACATTGCAAGCTTGGAAATGTACAGATTTTGACCGCAGATTGTATCTCAGTCCACCTTCTGAGTCCACCTTCAGTTCATATGGTGTGAACTGGGTAAATCCTGCTCAAAAACAAACTGAAATGAATTTCTCATACATCCCTATTCATGATAGCAGTAATTGGTGATAACCATCTTCCAAGCTTTGCAGCACTTAAGTTAACATTTGTAATAACAGAGAAATCCTTGGTCTTGACTGGCTCTATGCAGGTGTTTGCCTCCTTACATATAGAGCAAACATGGGTAGGAGAGGGGCACCCACAAAAATCCACCCCAAACCTCCTCACGCACCCAGCTGCTGCTTAGACCTCCATGTATTAAGCATGAGGCTCTGAAACAGGCTCTGTAAACATGTTCTGCTGAAAGCACTTAGAAAGCTCCTGTGGTTGGAAAACCTGATAAGGCAGAGTTTGCAAAGGTCTAACTGGCAGTTGGCCATGTGGGGACATTTGCACAGCGTCCCTTTAGAAGCCTAACCTGTTTGTCAGATGTAGATGACAGAAGGCTACTGTTGGCTGATGATGGCATATATCATGCTGGAGCCCTCTACAAAGCACGCTTTCAACATCAGTTAGTAACAGGAATTGAAACTGGGCTCAGAATGCAAGACAATACTGTAGAGAGCTATGAGCTTCAGACCTGAAGAACGATCACATCACTTTAATCACCCAATGCAATAGAAGGTAAGGCAGTTGTAGCTTCTGTTCCTTTCTCCTTCCCTATCCTTGTCCATCCTCTCTGCTGTATGATATAATTGATGGGGGTTTCAGGTTTGCAACACTGCAGTCAGAGGAGGGGTGGACACCAAGGGAGGGAATGTGCAGGAAAAGTCATGGCTGCGTGTCTTATCTCATACCAGGTTGGGAGATTTAAAGGTATATCAGTGTTTTCCAGCAGTGAATCTGGCAACTCTAAAAAGACTGATTGGATCTCTGACATCTTATCTGACACCAAATTAAGCTTAATTCAAACTTTAATGAGAGGCTGTGTCTGTAGAACAGCTAACTGAGCAGGTGTGGAATACCTTCACTGTATGTCCCCCTGAAGACAATGGAAAATTTAGGTTATCTTTGCGTCCCTATAACCATGGCACTATTTGTACTGAAATTACTTCATTATAATTGAGTCTTAATACATCTCGCCTCTTCAAGATAGTGGTGTGAATAGAGATTCCTGACTTACAAGTACAAACACTGGAATTTTAAGTTTAGCCTGAACAAAATCTTGCTTATGTTTCTAATATTTACATTATTTTAAAAATGGTAATGAGCCTTTGATTGCCATCCTCTAACTTACTCATCAGTGCTAACATCCTTTGCTTACTTCTGTTTAATTAAACCTTGTTTATATATTATGCATTAAAGACTGGAGTTAAAATGAATTGTCCTTTACAAATTCATGGATCAAATACAAGTGGCTGTTCCTTTTACAAATACTTACAACAAAATGGGAGAACTAGCTCCAGGTAATTTACAATCATAAAGTCACAAACCTGGAAGAGCTTTCAAAGGTTATATGTAGACCACCAACCCGAGAATGTAGGAAGCTTTGTACTGCAATCCTACACACGCCTACCTGGGAGTAAGCTCCATTTAACTCAGTGAGGCTTACTTTTGAATAGACACATAGATTGAGTAGATTGCATCATATGCTTGGAAAAATAACCATTCATTTCATTACCAAATTTTATAACACCCAAAGAAGGGTTTTAAAAGGTAGACAGGGTTTTATGAAGCTTCCTTCAAATTCAGAGCCATCTTAAATTTAGGGACTTCTATTTAGATTCATTTGTTTTGTTGAATTCAGATTTTGCTATGAATATTTAACAGGAGGCACAATCCTATCCCCATGATTAGATGAGAGGGTAGGAGGGTGAGGATCTCACAATTTAATGATCGCGAGATCATCGCCCTGGTCTACACGCAGCACGCGACACTGAGGCCGCCATTTTGGTTTTTTTTTTTAAAGGAAAATGAGCACAGGAGCACTCGAATGCAAGGTAAGGCGCTTTTTTTAAATAAGAAAAACTCACCCTCCCACACCCGATGGGCACAAAGCTCCTGAGGAGCTCTGTGCCCGTTCCCAGGTCCTCGCAGTTACTCACGAGGAGCCAGGACAACCCGCGACACCCGGTCACACATTCTGTGGTCTCGGGATCATCCCAAGGCTGTGGAAAAAGCAGGAAAAAAGGGCTTGCCGATATCCCGGGGAAAGGGAGGGATCGTCCCTCCCTGCTCCCAGGATGCCTTGTGTATCATGTGGATGCACAGGGATGATCCCGTGGATATCGCCCCATCTAGCTATGCCCTATGTGTGTTTAAACAGAAAAAAGGCCTACAACTCCCAGCATGCCCCAGCCAACATGGCTGGCTGGGACATCTGGGGGTTATATGCCTTTTTTCTGTCTAAAAATGCCTAAGATTGTGCCCTTTCTCTATTACAGAAGGCTGTCTGAAGAAGAAGGGGGGAAATGAAGTGGGATGGGAAGGCCAGACAGTTGAGTCCATTTGAAAAGAAGTGGGATAATTACAAGTGTGCCTGAGCACTGTGTACACAACTAAGAGGGCCAAGTTCTATTGATTTATTTTTTTAAAAGGCCAGTTTTGAACAATAAGTAAAGTCAAATAACCAGTTCCAATGTTCTACACTAGTCATGACTGTCATTTGTCATTTATTCTGTGTATGTCCATACTTTGACCAAGACCAAAAGACGATGTTGCAAAGTAAATAGGAATCCTTTATTTCTGCTTAGACTTCACACACACACACACACACACACACACACACACACACACACACACCATTCAATTCAGCAGTCTATAAAGTACTTATATTATGCCTTTTCCGTTGCTCTGTAGGCAGCTGAAATGCTCCAGTGATTAAACAAATCTCCAGGGTAAACTGAGAAGAGGGGGCTTGATTTACTCTGAAACCTTGATGAAGCCATCTCCATTCAAAGGAAATTAGAAGAAAAGGACTGTGGCTGTTTTTTATTATCAGAGGGAAAATTAAGCACAGAGGGGAATTCAGCCATACATATGAAAATCAATTGTATCTTTTTCTTATTCTCTTTCATTTAATTATTTATTGCCAGAGTGCTGCTGACTCCGACACACCAAAGCAGAGAATTATTAAAGTTAGAAGCAGTCAATACTATGATTAACACTAGAAGCTTGGGTTCACCCATCAAATTGAAGAAGAGTCAGAGATGAAGCTGCCATTTTTCTTCGTGCGTTCCTAGTGGGCTGTCTGTATCCTGAAACTGTCAATAACAATCTGGAGGCTGCCCTTTAAAATGAGAGCTATGAATAGTGTAAACCAGGTAAATCACACTACTTAAGATGGTTCCCCTTAGTGCCCCCTGGGGTCAAGAGCCTGATCCTCCAGATCTGCTTAGCTTAGTCCGAAGGCCCTGTGACTGGCCAGTCAGGCAGAGTCATCCATCTCTTAATACAATTAGAATGTAGCACTTGTAGGTGCTACACAGCCTCTGCAATATAGGGAAA
Source organism: Elgaria multicarinata webbii (assembly GCF_023053635.1). Classification (NCBI taxonomy): domain Eukaryota; kingdom Metazoa; phylum Chordata; class Lepidosauria; order Squamata; family Anguidae; genus Elgaria; species Elgaria multicarinata. Next base: position 53,985,290 of record NC_086178.1, on the reverse strand, counting down.
TTTGTTCAGTTTGCATTTTAATGTGAACTTACCTAATTTCACACTGTTGGACCAATGTATGAGATGAAACTCAGATGTCTTTCCAAATTCGGACTTCTTTGAACTTCCTAAACAAAAAATGCATACAAAACAGTGTATATGAGGGAAAGGTGCACACAAAAAAGGTGTATATTAGTGAAAATAACGTTAGAAAATGCATTAGTTTAGGACAATTGTATGCAAAAAATGTGTATTAGACAAAATTGTACTAAAATGTATGTATTAGGAAAAATGTGCCACAAAAAATACATACACACTTTCATGCAATATTTTTTTATAAATAAATCTCAAACTTCAGGACAAGTCGAACTTAAAATTTGAAATGACTAATACTACAAAAGCCCATTGCCTGTATGTAATGGATTGAAGACCTAACAACATTTGCAACATTTGAAAGAGTGGTATATATTGTAGGCACCATTTATGAAGGGACTTCAATTTGGATATTTGACTCTGCCTTCACTGAAGTTTATGTTTAATTTACTCCTTTTTTCTTCTTTCTTTTTTTCCATTTTGAATGTTGTAATATTTGAAACTGAGGCCTTTGAGGTATGTAGTTACACTTGCATTTTGTTGTTGTTTTATTTTGTTTAAATGTATAATAAAAATTGATTAAAAATGGAAATAATGAGAAACCATGGTGTCATCTTGATGGCGGCCTCAAGCCCCCAGACCCTCACATTTGCACTCCTTTGCATCATCCACACGTGAAGAAGCACGAATGCGGGGTTTCACAAGCGAGGAGGAGTGCCCATGCATGGGGTGCCTGTGCCTCCTCACATCCCCCTTTTTTGGCTTTAGAGGAGGCATAGGTGTCCGGTGCACCAGGTGCCCATGCCTCCTCGCATCCCCATTTTGTTTGGTTTTGGTTAGCTTTAGAGGAGTTGTGCAGGGGTTGGCCGCATTGCCTGGCATCCCTCTTTGTTTCTTTTTTAAACTTTTTTTTGGCTCCTCCCTGTGCCAGAGAAGCACAGAGGCAGGGCAGCAGCCATTTGGCTCCCCGTCCCACCCCCTCCCCATGTCTGGGCAGATGGCGACCAATCAGGCTTCACCATCTGCTTAGATACACCTCTGAAGCAGCTCCGAAGCAAGGTGATGGACAGCAAATGCACTTCTGAGCCTTGCTGAAAAGAAAAAAGTTGGGGTAAGTGACCAACTTTTTTAAAGCAGAGCTTCGGGGGGTTGCCCCTGGATGGCTTCGCAATGACGGCTGCATCATATAGGTGACCTGCTGTCACCCCGAATCCACCCCGGGGCAAACCCTTCATCAAGACAAGCCCTAAGATACAACAAGATCCACAGATAATTGTATTGAAAGTTAGGGACAAAGCCACTGCTTTGGCCAATTGTAAGATATGTGACATCCTGAGTATATGAAGCTGCCTAAGTACTAAGTCTGAGCATGGGTTCATCTAGCCCAGGACTTTCTCCTCCAGATGGCAATGCCTTTCCAGCCCAGGGCATCCTTATTAAATGGAGATGCCTGGAGTCTACAACCTAAACAGGAACTTCACCTGTACTCCTCAGCATATAAGCTGATAGCTATTCATAGTGTTATGCAGGAACCCTGAACATGTTGTTGTTTTTAATGCTGGTGGGCTGGAGGGCATGGTGTGAAGGCATTCCACTATTAAATTAAAAATTAAATTAAAAATAGATCCCAAGGCACAGTCCATTCATATTATAGAATGGTAGAAGAACGAAAAGCCCAGCTTCTTCACTCTCAACTTCAACTGAAAGAGCAATTAAAATTATCAAAGGGCTGGAGCAACTCCCATATAAGGAAAGGTTACAGCATCTGGGGTGTTTAGTTTAAAAATAGGTAAGGATAAACATGATAGTGGTGTACAAAATTATGCATGGTGTTGAGAAAATAGATAGGAAGACATCTTTCTCCCTCTCCCATAATACCCAGGGTCATCCCATGAAGCTGATTGGTGGGAGATTCAGGACTGACATTTAAAAGGAAGTACTTCTTCACACAATGCAGAGTTAAACTATGGAATGGAGTTCCACAAGATGTAGTGATGGGCATCAGTTTGGATGGCTTTAAAAAGGGATTGGACAAATTCCTGGAGAATAAGGATTCAATGGCTTATGAGTCCTGATAGTTATATGCTAACTGCAGTATCAGATGCTTATATATACACCAGTTGCTGAGGAACATGGGAAGGAGGGTGCTGTTGCTCTCATGTCCTGCTTGTGGGTTTCCTGTGGGCAGCAGGTTGGCTACTGTGTGAACAGAATGCTGGAGTAGATGGACCTGATCCAGCATGGCTCTTCTTGTGTTCTTATGCCTATGGCTGACCTCCTCACACAGGCATGTTTTGTTTGTGATTGAGCATGCAGCAATTCCCATGCATATATATTTCAATTGGCATCACATTGCATCTGAGTGTTTGTAGTCTTAAGTCTCATTTAACACTTAATTGGTTTTATGAGTGCATATTTCACTCATGAGTCCAACTTAGCACACAAGACTCTACCTTTAGTTCTGTATCCCCTTGCATGCATATGCTATTTAAAACCACTCTTGAATAGTTTGCATTTTCTTATGCACCCATGGAGCAAGGTGGAAAGGCAAGATTATCTCCTTTTAAAGGTCTCCTTTATTACTTCTATTCATGAACTATACTGTGAAAAAAGAGTGTAAAGATTGCTTGGGGGTACTTTTTGCTGTGGACTTTTAAAAAAAATACATCAGAGCTGGGTTTTATTTTTGTCTGAATACTTGTACAAATAGAGCTATAGCATACTATCCAAATTAGATTTACCTAGCTGTGAGCAGCAGTAGCAGTTGAGCTAATCTGAATTAACCTATACAGCTTAGCTTCAATACACTTTAGCCTATAAATATAAGATGACATTAATAAATTTCCACTGAGCTAGAATTAACTTTCTATTGTGCCAGATACCTTTGGAAACAAGAAGGCAAGAGGGAGTTGAGAAGAGTATGAATTAAATCAAAATCTGTTCCTTTAAATGTGTTTGGGGGGATAGTGAAGAAGCATTTGACTTTCTTGGCATCTTTATTATTTGTGGTGTTATGAAGCATGTTTAGGGAAGGCTTCTAGTGTAAACTTAACAACCAAAATTCCATGGAGGACCAGGCTGGAGCCGCTTTTGATAGAAATGTGTTACTACCTTCAGATAGAAGCAGCAGATAGGGATGAACAAGAAATTCATTTCAGTTCATTTTTTATCAGGATTTATCCAATTCACACCTTCCAAACCAAACACGGATTCAAACACAATCTGCATTCAAAGTTCATACATTTCTGAGTTTGCAATGTGATTGACAGACCCATACAAACAAAAAAACAAAAATGTGTTTGATAGCATGCATGCAATTGAAAAATTCTGGTTGTCAAAATGCATACTTTGAAAAAATGGGCACAAACACACTTTAATGAATGGGAGAAGAATGCATACATTTCAAAGATGTGCACATGTGATGCATACATTTAGGAAAATAGGCACAAAAATAGGCCCTCATTTTCATGGAGGGAAAAAAGATCGCATTCTGATATGAATGCAAGAAGAAGCAATTTTCAGGGTGGAATTTGGAGAACTTTGACAAACCTGAGTTGTTGTTGTTGTTGTTGTTGTTGTTGTTGTTGTTATTATTATTATTTAATATTATTAACAATATTTATATACTGCTCCATATCCAAAATAGATTCTGGAGCAGTGCACATAGGAATAAAACAGTAAAAAGAAAGAAGTTTAAAAACTGCAAGTTAAAATTGTTCAATTTAAAACAAAGGACCAATAAAAACAGTGGCTGATCAGTTCAGGAGGCGCTGGAAGCAGCCTAATGTTGGCGTCTGCCTGACCTCCAAGGGCAGGGAGTTCCAAAGAGAAGGGTCCACCACACTAAAGGCTATTCCCTTGGTGGACTCCAGTCCAGCCAAAGGTCCATGTGGAACCAACAGGATCATGCCCTTCAAAGGCCTCAGCACATCCTTAGCCACAGCCACTCTTTGAACACCACTCAAAGTATTGATAGAATGTACTGCAAAAATTTCACTTTTGATGGCCAAGACTACTATTTATTAAAATATTTGTATCCCACCTTTCCTCACTAGGATCTCAGGATGGCATACATATAAAATTATACAAACAATATTAGGCAGGAGTTTTAAGTAAAGTCTTAATGAGTAGATGCAGATATGGCATGTATATCTGTCAAGGGTGTCACAAACTGGGGAAAAACCACCCAATAAAGCACAAATAGAGGAGTCAAGCTATCAGGGTCATTAGCAGTGGGTAGATTCAAATTGCAGGACTCCTAAGACGTGGACTGGATCCCTGTTCCCTCAGTTACTGCTTCTCTGTTAGAAACGCTATAATATGAACAACCCTTTGCTGTAGACTTTGTACAACAAATGATCTATTGCTTATACCTCACAGGCAGATCTCATCCCTCAATTTACTTCTGCAAGCCCCTTAGCAGTGCTTCAGTCCTGCTAGTACCATGATCTACTAGATTACTGCATCTACCTTATTGCCAGGACTGTCTTTGAAGCCAACTTTGGTTTGCATCTCTGTCCCACAATTTCATCTCTCTGTTTGTTCTGCATTTCAGCCTCTCTCACTAGAAAAGCACCACCACTGCAAAGATGCCTTTCCATATTGTTTACATCAAAATTGAGAAAATAACCATAATTCAAATAACAGCAACTAAAATTAATCTACAATATCTAAATTGATTGAATAAAAGCAATTACTAATAAGGCAATAATACATAAATATCAAGATAGAAAACAATAATCCATTAACCAGTTCATCAAAATATAACTTCAAAGATCAATAAATTATTCACATAACACAGAATGCATAACAGCACCACTCTAAACTCATCAGTCAATAGTAGCTTTTGTAACTGAGGTCAGTCAGGACCTGCTTTCCTTTTCCAGGTGGAAATGGGCTACAGGGCACTGGAAAGACCCACACTGAAAAAGCACTGTGGGATCATAAGCCTAGGCTCATTCACTTGCACATATTTTTTATTTCTGTATTTTTATTATTTATTTGCAACTTTTATATACCATTCCTTATCTAGAGAGTTTCCAGACTGATGAACAATAAAACATAAAAAAGATAAGTTAAAAGAATAAAACCCCATATTAAAAAGTATTTTTTAGAAAACAAAACAGAATACCGATAAAAACAGTGGCTGCTTAATCAAGGAAGGCTTTCTGAAATAAAGATGTTTTCAGGAAACATTGGAAACAACACTGTTGGCTCCTGCCTGACCTCCAGAGGCAGGGAGTTCCATAGAAAGGGGGCCACCACAGTGAAGGCTCTTCCCTGGATAGACTCCATAGGTCCATGCGGAACCACCAGTGACCTCAGTGACTGGGCAGGTTGATAGGGGAGAAGTCGCTCTCTCAGGTATCCTGGTCCCAAGTTGTTTAGGGCTTTGTACAGTAGTACCAAAAACTTAAACCTGGCCTGCAGCAAATAAGCAGCCAGTGCAGTTCCCTCAGCAAAAGAGTTGCATGCTGAAAAGGGACAGCTCCTGACAACAACTGTGCCACTGTGTTCTGCACTAGCTGCACTAGCTTCTGGAGCAGCCTTAAGGCGAGCCCTATATAGAGTGCATTGCAGTACCACTGTCACCGAGCTATCCCTGTCCAGGAGAGGGCATAGCTGGTGAACCAGCTGGAGCTAGTAAAAGGCACTCTGAGCCACTATGGCCACTTACGGATCTATGAGTACTCCCAGGCTATGAACCTGCTCTTTCAAAGGGAGTGCAACCCTATCCAGAACAGGCAATGAGCCTCTCTCCCAGATCTCATTGTCATACATGCCATGTACTTGCCAAAAGTGTCCTTCAATAAAGAGAAAGCAATTTTGCCTGCAGAAATTTAGGTGCTTTCTATCAACAACACAGTAACCCTACAAAGAAGCAGTAGCTAGGATTCCTTTTGCAATGTGGCCTAGCTTCTCTGGGAGAGGCTTATTGCAAACACAGTTTAGATGAGTCACAAGTAAAAACTATGCAACATGACAATACAGTGAGCAATGGGTGTGAAGCTATCCCTACAGGGCATGAAGGGTTCAGTGGAGCAATTAAAAAGAGATGTACTCTCACTAATGAGATTTTTCCAAAAAGAGGAGCTTGATCACGTTTCTGGTACAAAGTGGAGAAGTTATTATGATTTGACATTTACTTGTAGGATGTGAGGTCACTGTTGAGATTAAGAGACAACGAAAGGCGTAGCGTGAAGAGGAGACCACACACAAAAATCAATCGAAGAAATTCTTGGATGGAAAAAAGAAAGAAAGCTGCAGGTAAGAGGTGACTGCTTGAAACTTCAGATGAACTAAGTAATAAGGGGGGGGGAAGCTAGGAATAGAAGAGCCCAGCTGAATCAGAACAGGGCTTCATCTATCTCCAATTCAGGCCTACTGAAAAATGTTCACACAACATGCAAGTGGGGACAAGGCCATGCTGAGTAGCTCTAACCCTGCCAATGTTGTGTGTGCCATTTAACTCCTACCCTAGGCATCTGAATGTACAGTGCAAACATCAGCAAGGGAGGAGGCTTTTTTGTGTGTGCAGCTGTATCTGTGAAGGATTCCATGCAAGCCAGAACCCCCATAACTCATTTGGAAGCCTCCGGCTCATTTGGAAGCCTCCACGTCTAAGGCTGTATGTGCAAAGCTCCCCTCCCTCCCGATGTCTGTGACGTACACATGGATGCCTCAGAGAGGGGCCAAATGGTGCACACAATACAAGGGGACAAAGCTACCCAGCACAGCCTGGTCCCTGCTCATATGTTGCCTTGACCATTTTTTGAATGTCTGAATAGGGTTCCAGCACAGCAGCATGTTTCCCACAGTAGACATCAGCTCATAAGAACATAAGAATGTAAAAATATAATAAGAGATCAGGCCCAAGTCTTATGTAATCCAGCATCCTATTATGTAATCCAGCATCCTCTACTAATGGGTCTGGTCTGATTCTTCCAGTACTTGCTATGTAAAGTTGTGGCAAAATTGTAGAACCATGCAATTAATGACAAATGAAAGATGCCTGTTAAAAACGTCCTTGTTTAACCAAGTGTTTGCTGATGTTAATGCCTTTTTTACTAACATTTTATTTATGGGGAGGGGCATAATTGGAATTGGAATTGTTGTTTTAACTCATCATGTACATCACCTGGAGTTTGTTCATGAAGGACATTGTATAAATATCTATATAAATAAAAATGAAAAAGACCGTTCGTTACTGTCGTTATATCTCCGAAAGTTCTTCACCGATTGCTTTGAAATTTTGACACAGCGTTGCGTTCGAATACGCGAGCGTTGTTATGTAACTATGTTCTCTATGGGGTCAAAAGTTTGTCTTAAAATCGAAGAAATAGGCCTCCTCAAAACCAGTCCTTCTGATCATTGTGACATCGCCAACCAGTAGACCAATCCACTGCCTCTGCCTTCTCTCCTATTTGCATGTTCTCTCCTATTTGCTCTTATAAGTCATTGTGACATCGCCAACCAGTAGGCCAATCCACTGCCTCTGCCTTCTCTCCTATTTGCATGTTCTCTCCTATTTGCTCTTATAAGTCATTGTGATATCGCCAACCAGTAGGCCAATCCACTGCCTCTGCCTCCTCTCCTATTTGCATATTCTCTCGCAATTGGCTGAGTGAATATAGATGTCACACCTGTGACAGTTACACGTTCTGAAGAAAGGTAACTGCCAAGAGTTTCCACTAACCTCCTCACCGTAAAAACATCCTTTTTTAAAAACCAAACAATCTGCTTTACTTCATCCAAATAATGCCTCACAGAAGATCATACTTAGGTTGTCGTACTCGCAGAGCGGAAGCACTGCGACGAGAAATTGCAAATCAGACTGAGGAAGAACGGGCATCAGCAAACGAGAAAAAAAGAAAAAGAATGCCTCAAATACGTGCCAAGGAACCAGCCAAGCAACGTTCAGCCAGACTTGAGGATGCACGGTTGCGAGCACAGCAATCGCATTCTACAGCTTCAGATCTGCTTTGTTCTCAACAGAATGAACGCGACAGGCTGAGAGTGGCTGAAAGACGTCAACGAGAAACAGCACATCAGCGTCAAACACGACTCCGTGGTAAACAATCACACGATTACAATCGCCTTGCATTCCGGTACAACCCAGCTGATGATTATAGTTTGAGGCGGCATGTTCTCATCGGCACTATGACTGAAGTGTGTCCTTATTGCAAGGCTCTTAAATTTAATGGAGAAACAAAAGGAATGTGTTGCGCTGCTGGAAAAATTAAACTGCCTCAACTTGGAGAACCACCAGAGCCATTACAAACTTTGCTTGCTGGATATACCGCAGAATCAAAGCATTTCCTATCTAACATCAGGAAATACAACTCATGCTTCCAAATGATGACGTTCGGCACAGAAATCATCACAGCTCCATTTATGCCAACTTTCAAAGTCAAAGGACAAATTTATCATAAAGCCAGCTCCTTCCTTCCGTTTCAAGATAGTCAACATAAATTCCTACAAATGTATTTCATTGGTGATGGCAATGATGAAATGAATGCACGCTGCGGAATTTATACCGGCATAAAAAGGTCCATCATTTCAAAACTGCAACAGCTACTTCACGAAGAAAACAATTTAGTACATTTGTTCAAAACAGCAATTGACATGATGCCATCTGATACACACAAGATTGTTATTCGTGCTGACAAAACGCCTGCTGGAGAACATGTGCGAAGATTCAATGCTCCAACTATAGACGAAGTGGCAATTGTTATAGTCGATCAATCTTGACAGGACCTTTCAAAGGTGAAGATGTCCTCATTCCTCGCATTCCTATGATTCCAACAGATGTGCCATTTCAATTTAAGAGATTGCAATTCCCAATTCGATTGGCGTTTGCAATCACCATCAACAAAGCTCAGGGCCAATCTTTAGAATTGTGCGGTTTAGATCTAGACACAGATTGCTTCTCACATGGACAATTATATGTTGCGTGTTCTAGAGTCGGCAAACCAGACAATCTCTATATCTACACAGACAATGGAACAACTAAAAATATTGTATATCCACAAGCATTGTGAAATTAAACATATTAGAAACATACGCTTTGTCTTTTCTTTCTTTTCAATTTAACCAGACTGAGCCACAGCAACGCGTGGCATGGTACAGCTAGTTTAAATGAGATAAGCATGTATTGAACTTTTGCACACAATAATAAATAACCAACGATATTTCTGATAGAACAAAATGAAAGATAAATGGGATCTGCCAGGAATGTATGTGAAAAGCCATATGGAAACAATGAGCAGGAGAGACAGTCTACTGACTGGACTTCAGCTGAGGTAATCGCAATTCAAAATCTGCTCAGCTGACTAGGCCATGAAGTTCAGTAGGTGGTCTTGGTCCAGCCTAACCTACCTCAGAAGGCTGGTATGGGGCGGGGGGCGGAATGGCCACAGCCATATGTGCTGGCTTGAGCCCTTTGGAGGTAGGGCAAAATAAATAAATGAATGGCATATAGGTGCCAATTGGCTCATCATATAGCATCAAGGCCAGCATTTCATTCTCACCCGGAGACTAATATATACATGTGTTCAAACATTCATACAGAAGTGAGATATATTACCCCAGCGTTTATATTGAAGCAGCCTGTGGTTAGGCACTAACATTTATTTCTCCAAGCATTCCACCACAGACAGAGTCTTCAAGCTTGACTTATACATTTCAAAGTGTTTTATACTCACAGGTACAATGTTCACATCTTGATTTATACCTCCAGGAGTGGTTTATGCCCAGTGGTAGAGTGCTCCAGAGCTGATTTACAGTAAGGTCGAGTGAACCAGTCCAGTAAAATGTGATTTAGTCTGAGCTTAAAGCCAAAATAAAATTAAACCTTTTTCTGAGATTCAGAAAAGTTCAGCTTGATTCTGGTTTTCCTGACTGGGAGCTGAGACCATGAATGAAGTGTGGCTAAGAAAAGCAGGATGAAAAGTCATTAATCCTTCCAGTGCCTTAATTTTGTGTGTGTAAAAAATGGAATGATTATTTTAAACTGTGTACATAAACCTTGAATTTGACTAAATTTTCTAATCTGTACATTTGAGCTTGATATTTGCATTCAGTTTGCACGTGGAATGGGCAAAATGCCTTAATTTTTTTAAAGGCTCAATACAGATAGCTCAGTATTCAATCTACCCATGAATATTATTTAATTTATTAAGCTTGCAAAATGTTATTGGATAGGCCGGATCTACACTACTGCTTTAAAGTGCTTTATAACAGTTTTGACAACTGTTGGGGCCCAGGACACACTCTATATACAGTTCTCAAAACTGTTATAAAGCGCTTTAAAGCAGTAGTGTAGATCTGGCCCTAGTTGTTGTCACATGCTACTGCATATGCTGATTGCTGTCACATAATTCAAAATATGTTGCTTAATATGAGTAAATGTTAAGGCAGTCAGTGTTTCAACTCAAGTCTACTTTTTTTTTAAAAAAAATTACCTCATGAAGAATCAAACAAGTGAAAACTAAGGAACTAATTTAATCAGATCGGAAGCTTCATTTTTTGATATGCATCTTACTCTGCCTTTGGTAGTGTCACAGGAGTGCTTAAAAAACTCGCAGTGAAGATTTAACCCCAATTGTGTAGGCAACTTACTGATAAGTAACAAAAGAGACAGTGCCTGCCTCATCAAGCAGACACAAACTACGAATCAGACAGACGTTGAACTACACACCCAGATGAAGCAGAAACATATATAGGAGAATGAGATAGCACAAAACAGCTAAAGCCCAGTGCAGTTCCAGTCATTTAACAAGGGCTGCTTTTGATTCTGAGCAAAATAGGGCTTGTATTTTCCAGAACACTGAACTGGAACACTTTTCAGAGCTTCTTTACACATTATCTTCCTTCCTGGGAAAGTCTTTCCTCATGGTATTTTCCCACAAGCTTCCTTTCCACATGCTTTTGCTGAGCAAAAATTACGTATTTGGTGTGCCCAAAAGAGTCCTGATCCCATGAGCTGACACACACAGCCAATTTTCTACATGGATGAGGGGTTTGCCCTGGGGTGGATCCACAGTGGTGGCAGGTCATTTACCCTGACTTTTTCCACTTGGAGTGAGGCGACAACAGCATCTCTCATCTGTCGCCTTGCTCCGGAGCTGCTTCAGAGGTGTGTCTGGGCAGATGGTGAACCCTGATTGGTTGCCATCTGCCCATACAGGGGAGGAGTGGGAGAGGCAGCAAGCTGAATGGACCCTTGCCCACCTCTACACTTCTCCAGCATGGGGAGAAGCCAAAAAAGTTTTAAAAAAAAGAAAGAAAAAGAAATGGGGATGCGAGGAGGCGCCAGTGCTTTGGCGCATGGGCACAGCGCCTCCTCCAAAGAAAAGGGGGGAAATGGGGATCTGAGGATGTGCGGTCATCCCTGTGCATGGGCGCTCCTCCTCGCATGCAAACCCCTGTGCTTGCTCCTTCGTGTGGGGACAAAGCGAAGGAGTATGAACGTGGAGGTTTGGGGGCTCGTGGACCAATGCACCATCGTCAAAATGGGCCTGGAGTCTTCCATAAAGAATACTCTTGCGAAGGACAGTAGGATTTGGTTGGCCCAGTTTGGAGAAGATAAATCTTTTAGAAACCCTGCTGATATATAGATATTTTGATCAAAGGTTTCAAACCCATATGACAACACAAACATCAGAAACCTAGAGAAAGCACCATCCTCCCTATATATTATTTCCTTTAAATTCCTCATATGAAAAGACCACCTTAGCTTGACACTTAAGGAAACTGGGAAGGTGAAAACAAACACTTCAGCAAACTGGAGAGGAGAAATAAATGCACTCTTCCTTCATTTCAAGATTGACAATGATGATGATGATGATGATGATGATGATGATGATGATGATGATGGTGACGATGATACAAAACAGCAAATCCCATAATCTCTTTCTTTCTCAAACCATAAACTCACACTCACCAGGTTATTATGTGAAATGAAGAATGAAACAAAAGGAACTCAAACTTAATTTGGCTGCCTGGGGATTAGAATCTGGATCTCCCCAGTCCTAGTCCAACACTTGAACCACCATGCTAGATAACTACAATGAGAATCAGACATTAACAGAGGTGACCAGAGGTAATTGGAAAGTATGTGGTACAATTTTCTTGGGTCATGGAAATACTCTCGCATGTTAGTTATAACAAGTGTTTATGATCTCTGTGGTGCTTTATCATGTACACACACCCCAGTTAGCAATTCTGATGATAATATCCCTGCTACTGTTAAAAAAAAATGTTTTACTATATACAAGGCCACTCAGAATTCTGGAAGGGAAATACTCACCATTTTGCGAGACTGGGACAAAGATATCTTCTGAAAGGAAGAATTAGGTTCTTGGGTATCCAATTGACGTGGCTTGTTTTGGTATGCAGTGAACACTCACTATTTTGTGAGAGTGCAACTAGAGCCTTCTTCTGTGAATGGATTACAGAACAGACCCACAAAATACAATTCATGGTGTTGAGGACAAGTGTGGGCCAAGAGGGACAGGCCCTTTACATGAATATCCATTTAAACATATACTACGTAGTAATTAGGAGACCAATATTTATCTGTAGTTTAGAAACGTAAGTGAGTTTTCAGACATTCTTTCAATGGGTGTAGGGTGTCTCTGCTCCTGGTCACAACAAATGCACATACAGCTCTCCATACATGGAAAGAATGTCTGGAAATGGCAGTTTTCCAAATATATTGGAATCTGTATAGCCCTATTAGTATGGACATTGGATGGCCCTATATTAGCATTTAATGCAGCTACCAATATATTGGATGGGCGATTGCCATTTTCAGAAATAGAGAAAATGGAGATAGACTTGATGGGCATGTTCACATGTCACGTTAACCTCTGGTGACTTATAAGCTAGGCACAGTAGCTTATTTTGCAAATAGCCTACTGTGCCCCAATAGCCAACTGGACAAATAAGCTATGCGATGTAGTTTCCCCCCGCTTTCTTCTCCCCCTTCCACTCCCTGTAGTCCTCCCACCTGGTCTGGCAGGTATCTCAGCTTCCTTTCTCCACCCGTGTGCAACAAAAAGGGGAGCTCTCACTCCTTGAAAGCCTGCAGGAATGAAACAAAATTTAATATACAGGTTCCTCTTATGGGGACCCACCACATGCACTACTGGATCAATGTGGGACTTTGCATTTTCATGGAAAAGTGACAATTTGTCCACATGTGAAACAATTGATTTGCTTCCCTTCCCTTAGGGGAAAAGAGCTCACAGACGACACGGTAAGCCCTAATGGGTTAGATAAACCATTGTGGTTTATTTAACCCATTATTGGTTAATGTGTCATCCAAATCCAGTCAATATTTCTTGTTAAGCCTAAATGAATGGGGTATGAGAACCATGAAGCTGCACAAATATTGTTGCCAAAATGGAATTAGACCCTAAAAAACGCAGGTTTTTGAAATAATCTTTTTTTTTTTAATCTTCTTGATGTAACCCCAAAATTATCTGGAATAATAAAGTATTATTTTTTCTCTGGAGTGAATTTAAGAAAATAACCAATAATAATAATAATAATAACAACAACAACAACTACTACTACTACTACTACTACTACTACTTTTCTTTCACTTTAATAGAACATCTTTTTGGGAGGCTGCAAAAATCTCAGTTGACTGCCAGACAAAGGACTTTTTTTTTTTAGTAAAGCAATTACAGTGCCCTGAATTGCAAAAGCAACCTTTTGCTCCAGTACCACTAGAATAGTTCTCTGCTCTAATTAACAGAAGAAACCACATAGTAGCAACAACAGAAGGATAAGATATGTCTGGGAGAAATTTAGAAAACACGCTAGTAAATACCAGCTTTATTTATTTAGTTAGTTGGTTAGCTACATATGCCAAATTTTAGAGGACAACCCCTCTCAAGGAGGCTTCCAAAAATCAATATAAAGTATAGATAACAAACGCCAAAACAATAAAGCCAAAAGGGGGGGGGGACAGTATTTTTTTTAAAAAAAAATGGCCCATGAAAAACATTAAGATCCAAGAAATAATTACAGCTAAAACCAAAGTATAAATTCAACTGCCCGCTAAAATAATAATTATGAGGATGCAACAGAAAACAAATGAGTCTTTATGGCCTTTTTACAGGCTCCCAATGATAGGGCCTGATGCTCCCTGTTGATAAAGAATTACACAAGCATGGGGCCACAACTGAAAAAGCCCACACCCTTGTGCCTGCCAGTTGTTATCACTGGCAGGCACATGAGTAAGGCCTTGTATGAAGTAACTTCAAGTAACTTGGAAGAGCCTGGGTCTTGCTACACCATTGCTTCTGCAAAACTAGAATGATATTTACAGGTCCGTTACACTGCAAAAGGCTTTATTCCTTCCCGCCCTCCCCTCTTTTACAAACTTGTACATCTTTCACAAATCAACGCCTATTGTCCCTGGGCAATTGCAGTTCAGCCTTGGATTATTATTGCTCAACCTTGGAACTGCCAAATCCCAAGGTTCTGTCTAAAATGTCCAGAGAATTACAGCTGTTACAAGCAGAAATATCTCAACTATTTATTTACCACGGGAAGACAGCACATCCATTGTTTTCTTGGTTTTTTCAAAAACAGCTGAACCATGCCTTCTCTTCCCAAAATTCAGTTAGCTCAGCCAGAAATGCTACAAACTATGGGGGATCCTTGGGTAGATATCAATGGTCACTCACAGGCCATTGTGAGAGCACTGTGTTTCCTCCTCTATGTCCCCATTCCATGTGTGCATGGAGTTACATTACATACGGTCAGCACAGGACCTCTCTCTCAGCAGTATGGAATTTTCAGCTCTTCGTATCCCTGAGAAACTTGAGTTGCAGAGGACATATGCAGCACTCCGCGGCATTAATCCTCCCGAGCCTCGAGAAGCAGATATGGCCATGTCTGGGACTGTACACTTCCCTTACTTTCTTTTGAAGGGGAAGGTAAACCAGAGAGCAACTGGGAGGAAGCAACATCCAATCCTCCTTCCTGGACCATTGGGAGGTAAAAGATATTCTTTGTAAGCCCGAAGTAACATCATAACCGGCATGGTGGATTTTATACTGCAAGCCTAGAAAACCTGATAACTGCCACTTCGCAGAGTCTAACATTAATTTGTGCAACAGTTACAGTGAGAGTGAAATTTGCTACAGTTAACCACATTTTTTATTTCTGTTCTTGCTTGAAAGGAAAAAAAAATCTATGGCACATTGTTTCATACAAGATTTCAATAAAAGCTGCACCACCATTTACTCCTCATAGGAAAAGGAAAATATGCAGAAGATACTGCTTTACTGACAAGCAATCTAATATCCCAGAGTTCTTTTTTTCCTTTTTCTTTTTTTTTGCACTTTGATGTTGGTAGGCAAATAATTTGCACTCAGCTTTACACACAGATCTCAGCAGATAATACCTTCCACATCAGTGAATACATACATTGAAGGAATGCACTGTAGATTAAAGATGGGCTGTTTCAAAAGTAAATTATATGAGTATGGGGCAAAGAAGAGCTGATGCAGGATTGAATACCATGGAAGTATTTTTCCTCAAGGCATATCCTTGGTTCTTCAGAATTAATGGACCGTGTAACATCAGACAGCCCTGGCTTTTGCACACATTCATAAACATGTGCATACTGCATGTGTGCTGGGCTAGCAGGATCAAATCCCTGCTTGTGCCCTGTATGACCTTGTTGAATGTGATTTTACATGAGAGATGGGGCAGGGGAGGCATGCCTGTATAGAAAACATAGGTGAAGTGTACTGAAGTAGGACATACTTTCCTCAATAACACTAGCCAATAGTATTTAATGTTTGCCTTCATTCAAGTAAATGTAACCTCCAAGACCCTCTTTACATGTGCTTGAGAAATTCAATATTTGTGAATTCCTTCTTGAAATGATCTGATTCATAGTCCCCAGACCAATGCACAGATCAGAATTTAGCAATCCATCAGATTTCACACTTCTCCTAATGTAGTGGCATAGTTCTTAGCAATTGATATGTTCACAACATGGGTTTAAATATGTACACACTCTTAAATATGTATTTAAATACTATTTTAGAGGACTTTTTAAAAACATGGATTAATGGAATTATGGATAAAAGCATGCAAAAGTGAAATTGTCAGCTTTGTCCATCCCTAACTAGAAATGCTTTAACATGGGGGGAGTCTACACACCATTCCAAAGGCGCCCCGAAGCCACTTGAGGGCGCCCCGAAAACGCTCGTATAGTATGTACCTTAATCGTCCCCAGAAGAGGCGGAGGAGGAGGCATGTGTGTGTGTGTGTCACCTGAGCAGCCCTGAGCGAGAGCGAGGAGGACAATGGATCGCGGAATTCAAAGGAAGACAGGAGAGAGAGAGAGAGAAAATAATCCCTCCCCGCGGGAAAGGCCGGGACGCAGCATGCGCCGCTGCCTCTTCCTCCCCTTCGCCCTCCGCTGCCAGCAACAGTTTGCCTCATGTGTCCGTGTGTGTGTGCGTGTGTGTGTGTGTGCATGTGTCTCCAGCCTGCTTCCTCCACCACCCCCTTCCACGCAGCCACTTGCTGTGGCTGGGGATCTTCCCCGCGCGGGCTCCTTGGAGAGGCAAACTCCTTGGAGAGGCAAACTACGGAAGAAGCTGCCGCCACCCCCCTTTCCTCGCCCTTCGGAATGCCGAAGCACGCCTCCTCCTCCGCCTCTTCTGGGGACGATTAAGGTACATAGTACACGAGCGTTTTCGGGGCGCCCTCAAGTGGCTTCAGGGCGCCTTCGGAACGGTGTGTAGACTCCCCCCCTGGTGTGAAACTGAGCTATTGGGTGAAAGTATTTAAAAATGCCTGGAAATGATTTTCAACACCAAGTGATACTTGCCAAGAGTCCTACCGAGTGTCCAACCAGCTAGAATGTCCCACAATTTCAGTCACATTTCAACAACGTACCTCACAGGGTCTTCTCCATTCTTGCAACACTTGGGAGTTTCCCACTGCACTGGTGTGAATAGGAATTCTTGGAGTATGTAATCTTTTTCTCCTCGCCGCCTGCTAAGGGGAACAAAAGCTGCAGACAAAACCAGAAGTAAAACACAGTATGAAGCAAGATTTCCTACATTTGTCTTGGCAAACAAATTCTCGCTTCTACCATGCTTAAGTTGGCCCCTTTAACATCTAATTGCATATAATTAGAACAGAATAGAACTTTGGGAAATGCAGGGGAATTCCATGGGGCCAAATAAATGATACAGTCAGCATTATTATTTCAATAAATACTAATGAGCTCACAGCCATCCATACAGTTCCAAACACACAATTACTGGTTGCCGTAGCAGGCTCACTTCTAATTACACCGTCTCTGTAACTGGCTCCTGCCAATTCACGTTTGTATCAGTCGGCTGGCCCAACAATTTAGCTCCATTTTGAGTGGTAACTGATGCAATTATTGACATTTTATTGGGGACAGAAAGGTCAGAAATGCAGATTGCTGTAGCTCTGTATTTTTATTTTTATTTTTGGTGAAGGGAGCCAGCTACAAAGCTATTCAGCAGTCACACAAGATTTCTGGATACAAGGGTGAAATTACCGTGTCAATATTTTCAGCTCCGGGGAAAGCTGTATATTTTTCTGACCAATTAGCATGTTTATAGATGCAGTATAATTATATCTCTGTAACTTAAGTGAAAATCAATGTTCACGCATCACAAGTGAGGTTATTGAACACCATATGTGACACTTGGCCTCAGAACAAATAGTTCATCCAGAAACAGTGCCTCAGAAGGTTAGATGCCTCAAAACCCCTGTAATGAACAGTGATACCAGTGATATAACAGCAGTTATAGATGAGCAGTGGTGATGAGGGAAAATAAAAGGACACATTCATTTATTTATTTTTATTAGTTTTATTTTAAAAAGGGTCCAGGAGCGCCTTAAAGAATAATAAAATGTATTGCAGCATGAGCTTCTGAGATGCAAAACAGCGTATACTTCATCAAGTAGGCTTTTCCCTATGGAAGCCCATATGCTATGTTAAGTTTTGTAAACTGCCCAGAAAGCTTCAGCTATGGGGCGGTATATAAATTTAATAAATTAATAAATAAACTGCATTACTTATTGCTGGGCTGCTGCAACAGAGTCTTGAGCATCTACTCTGCTGGAACCTTTCTGCCTATAGAAAGGCACCAAGAGAAATGACGCTTCATGTCTTCAGCCAAAGGTATGAAGAGAAGTTACAAAAGTTGCGGGCAAAGTGAACACAAAGCTACTTTACATCTCCATCTCTTTGTGTGGTAGGTAGTACCATCCAGAGAGGGGGAAAGCCCAAAATGTGAAGCCACTTCTTTGTAGCTATAGTGTGAATCATCAACTTGCATTCAAAACTATTAGAAATTTGAAATTGAGTATGTTTATTTAGGGTATAATTAGTGGGGGCTGGGGGCTCTGATGTCAGTTGGCCAGTGAATTGACTTCATATTTCAATCAGAACTCTAAAGGAGCTATCCAAGGTGTTCTATCCAAGGTTAGAGTTCTGACTGGTTCTGACTGAAATCCGGAGCAGATTCACTGGCCCACTGACATTGGAGCCACCAGTCTGCACTGGGTACAATCCTTCCATAACCCTGCATGTGGGGGTCACTTTCTACTGGGGTCTTTCTTTCTCAGTGTGCATGGTCTCAGTGCACCCTGTGTATCTTGCCCTACCTGATAAGGTAAGATCTTCCTGTACTTTGCAAAGTCATCTCTGGTGGCTCAAGGGGCCTGAAGAAGAGTGGCTCACTAGATAATTATATAAGGTGCAGGGAACCTCATGCCATTGGAAATGGCTTGGCACACTGAAAAAGCTGGATTAGCAGTAGCCAACATCGGTGGCCAGTTGGAGAGAGACTTCAGTAGAAGCCTATAGAGAGAGTGAGCTTGGCAGGGAGGAAGGGAGGGGAAAGATGCAAACATTTTTGTGTTTATGGGGTGTTTTAATGATGCATATAGCTCTCTTGTTGGTTTTGTAGTTTTTGTGTGGTGTTATGTGGGAAAACCTTGCAGGTAAATGGAAATATGAACATGATTGTATTCTATGTAAGGTTACTCTAAAGTGACATGAAATTTTCTTTGTATAGGCCAGTGAAAAGAAATAATCAAGGTGGCATTACCAAAAAGGCCTTGCTCCTTGTCTCCATATATCTGATGGTGAGACACAAGTTAGATATTATCTTATAAACAATGGTATTTCAATTATTTATCAAATTGTATCAATCCATTGTATTAGTTTCTCTAAATGTCCCCACCATCCTATATCAACTGACCCCCCACCCAAAGGTATACAATGCATGTGCTTCACCCTCTACACAACTTACATCTGTGATGTAGGCAGGATCTATACTACTGCTTTAAAATGGTTTATAACACTATTGACAACTGTTGGGGCCCAGGACACACTCCGAGCTCCATCAGATGAGCATTTTATTACATGCTTTGCATCCTGCATACCTCCCGCCCCTTCTAGCCTTCTTTGTGGGATAAAAAAAAAACCCAATAAGTCTGAATTATTTTTAAAGACAGAAGTTGTTGCTATCTCCTGCTGTGTGCAGGAGAAGCAGCAGGATCAAAACAGCCCACTAATTCGGCCCTGTGCACATTGTTTACTTCCTCTTTCAAAAGTGGAAGTAATGAGGGACAAATGCGTGGGCAGAGAAACGACAGTAAGCAAACACAATTTCCCCCTGTGTGATGACGCTCTCCGTATACAGTTTTCAATCCATTTTCAAAGCGTCATATCCTGCATAGTGTAGAACTGGCCATACGCACAGTGTGCTGACCTATGAATTTTCTTTTTTCTTTTATCTTTTTGGTTCTAGAACCCAAAACGATGGTGGACATTTTAAAGGGGCCATCAACAGGAGAGTGGCAGGAAGGCTAGCAAATCAGGTCCTCCTTGCTGCTCCCTGTTGGGAGTCAGGTATGCTGCAGCTCCCTTGGAGAATGGAGAATGGAGACAAAATGTTGCTATGTCAGCCCCTTGTAGACAGCAGTTATCTCCCATCACACTAATGATGTAGATAATTAGGCGCAGTTTTATATAACAAGGAACATCTGCTGATGGAGAAAAAAATAGAACTCTGCTAGCCAGAATGCCTGATGTGTCTGAATGGCTCTGTCCCCCTCATTAATATCAGCAGTCATTGTAAGGTATCCTTGTTTTTATCATTTAGCCCACTTGTACTATGTTGCTTAAAATGCACACTTCTATGCAATGTTAGTCAATAAAATCTTTCCAGTATACACGATTTGATAAATTACCATAATCAACATTGACTCTTTTCTCCAGTGCCCAGAATGCATCAGACTGGTATACTTTTAACACTTTCCTGGCCTCAAGACTTTTCTTTAGACTCTAAAGAACAGCTGTTTTCAAACTCCTTTTGGTCAAGGAATCCCTGAAGCATCATGATATCTGGCAAAACCCCAGTCTCCTTTCCTTACCTCCTGCCACACACAAAGTACAAAAAAGGTAAAAACTGATAATAAGCAATTTATTCAACAATTACAAAATGTAAAGGCAAAGGCAAACATTTGTAGTAATAAATCATTGCAAGTGACAAGCAGGTTGGACTCGATGGCCTTATAGGCCGCTTCCAACTCTACTATTCTATGGAAATTTTGCAGTTTCTGTTTAATATTCCAGTCAGTCAGCCATGCCCTCCACCAGGATATGTCATTCATTCCGCCCCCGCCCCCCCATATTCACCAGGTTTTCAATCCCATCCCATCCCCACACACCAAACAACCAGTTGATATTCCATGGTCACTCAACATGCTCGGTCCATATTGAGCTCTTTTGGAAGTTTCGGTAGCTGTGGAAAACTCAGTATGCCACTGATCCTGCTGATACCTCCCTCTTGTATGTGGGCAGTGCTGTTTTTGGCTACAGAAGCATCAATACTTGCACTTGAACATTACAAATAGAGGGAATAATACTGAGTCTTAGACCAGGCCACATCTATCTTGTGGACATTCTGAGTGGGGTTGACTAGCTGGTGCAAGAGGAGAAGATGAAATGCCTGAGGTGGTAGAAGTTGTAAAATTTTGCAGAACCCCTGAAGGTCGTTCATGCATAGACCCCAAGGTGTATACAGAACTCTGGTTGAAAACTGTCACATTGTGGCTAACAGTTCTGAGCAGTAAACAAGGGGATCCCTTATTTCAAATATGACCTCATCCATCTATTTTATATTCTCTGGCCAAGACAAGATGTTTGGGGAATAAGTTTTGGAAGTGAACAGCATCATCCTTTTTAAAATGTACAGTATATAGAAAATAGAATTTTCCTTCAGTCTTCTTCACTCGTTTCATTGTATTATCTGCCATAGCTACTGAGGGATATGAAGAGCATTTACCTTGCTTGAACAGAAAACTTTATTTACAGCTACAATATAGTTATATTTTTGTTGTTACAATTATTTTTTAAAAAAAGTTCTAAAGACAACTTCTCTTATCTAGATGACCAAATGCACATATACTTCATTGGTTTGAAAAGGTGTGCGCAAATAAAATTACAGTTTTTCCACAGAAGCCTTAGTCACTGCTTCCATAGATGTAGATGACCATTTTACCTCACATCTGTATGAAGTGAAGCATCCTTTTTACCGCTTACCAGGATGATACAAAGTACTCCCGAGGTAACTTGTCCATCAGTATGTGCTCTAGTACATGCTGTATGTTAAAGAGTAGAGCAATCATTTAAACATGAACTGACCTTTCACAACTGTAAGTATTTTGTACTCAGTTATCTATCTAAAAAAAAAAAGTCAAATACAGTATATAGTATCTGTCTGCTGTTCAGGATGGATTAAGTCCTTCTCTGTGAGCCCCTGCCAAAGGAAGTGAGGCAGGTGGCTACCAGGAGGAGGGCCTTCTCTGTTGTGGCACCCTGGCTGTAGAATGAGCTCCCTAAAGAGGTTTGCCAGGCACCTACACTATACTCTTTTAGATGCCAAGTGAAGACCTTTTTATTGTCTCAGCATTTTAAAAGTCTAGCAACTTAATTTTAACTTTGCTGTTTGTATTTTAAATCTGTATTAATTTCTGCATTGCTGCTTGATTTTATCCTGGTTGTTTTTACTTTGCATTTCATGTTATGCTTTTATACTGTTCATTTTATATTTTGAATGGTGTTTATGGTTTTAATTTTTGTAAACTGCCCAGAGAGCTTTGGCTATTGGGCGGTATAAAAATGCAATAAATAAATAAATAAATAAATAAGTTTTAGTTTTATTGATCAAACAGAAGTTGGAAGCTATGGGCCACACATCATGCATCACGGCAACCACATGGACACTGTTTAAAACTGTTGTTGCTGCCTTCTGGTGAGCTGCACATGAGCAATGACTCATTATTGATTAACCCACCTCCACCCACCATGGTGGCCTTGCAAACTTTGAAAAAGAAAATTTCACGGGGTTCAGTAAAGTACTTTAAAAGAACAACTCAATATGTGATAGACTGGTATACTGCATCAACTCTAAGGTTTGGCTTGCCCATGATGTTCATTAATGGATGACTGCAACATCAAGTGATGACTTGCACATTTGAATGAGCTATCACAGATCCAAAACCACAGATGAACATTCAAATCACCATATCCTTGCAACCAGCATATTTTTCCTACAGAGCCTGTTCACACATTCAGCTGTGAGCTATCAAGTGATGACTAATCAAGTAATTTACATGCATGTATGAACTAGTTCTAAGTTTCAGTTAAATAACCAGAAAATTCTACTCACATTAGGTAGGGTTTGGGATTGTTGTAGTTGTTATTTAATCCCTTAGTTACATTAGGCTGTGAAATTAAGAATTTCTTGTTCCTTTGTGCACATTTTTCAGTACTATTAATTGCTGCAGTTTAAATTGTTTCAGTTTGGCCAAACTACTAAGAGTAATTTTCACTGTCTTGTTGGGCTCCTATAATTATTGCGTGTCTGCAGCTTACTAATTAAAGAAAACATTTTTTTTGTTTCGTTTTGTTAGAGAGATGAATTCTGTAGGAATAAAAGCCTATTTTTGCACTGAGGCAAGAACCGTTTCCCTTGCAGCAAAATATTTGTAATACAAGGAGAGCAATTATTTTTAAAACTCCACATACCACAATGAGCTCTATGCTAACTTTATGCATCATTTAAGGACCAGGACCTAGACCTGTACTTAACACATGGATTGCAGTTCCTCTTTCCCATGAAGAACAGGAAACCACACATCCACATTTCACACTTTTGAGGTTCCATTGTCTAAGCAACCAATCATTTTTTTCTATCACTCTTTCCTTTTGCTAGTCTTCAAAGGCTAGTGGTTGATTATACAAGGAGGGAACATAACTCAGCGGTAGAACACATACTTTACATGCAAAAGCTTCCAGGTACGATCCCTGGCATCTCCAGGTGAGGCTGGGAAATATTCTTGGAGAGATGCAGCCAGCCAAGGGTAAGCAATGATGAACTAGATGGACCAATGGTCTGAACCAGTTTAAAACAGCCTCCTAGGCAGTATTTCAGTCTATCCCTGCTCCCTTTTCAGTCAGATTTCAGAGACTAGAATCGCTTTTACAAGAGACCTTCTAATTGCTTTTGGTGTTTCTTATCACACCAACTTGCATTAGGCAAGTCCATATGTCAAAGTTCTCATGCTTTTAGAAAGACCTTGCCATTATTTTCCAGGCTGCGGTGGGGGGACGGGGACGACACCACCGGTATATTCATAAACTTTGAATTGTAGGCCCTTATCATGACAGCCCCATTGCCACACACCCAAAGGACAGTCCCAAAACTCTGGCAGATGTATGGTTGAGGAGACTTCATCTCATATCCCTGACCATGAAGTTCATTGAGTAACCTTGGATCAAATGCCAGGCCAGACCTGTCCTCCTAGCCCCACAAGCTTACAGCACTGGCAAATATCATTCCAGTAGATGTCATCACTCCTGCTCTGAAAAGAGTGCTGCAATGCCCTTTCCTATGTTCCTGCTCTACTACACTACTGAAGATGACACAGGAATGAATGGAGCCTCCAGCCCCAGCCCTTCCAAATGGACCCAGTTCCCTTTTATCCATACTGAAATGGGAACGGGGCAGAGGGGTGTATGAGAAATTCATTTCAGGTCATTTCTGATTAGTAGTTTGCACCTTGCGGTCCAAGTCCATATACTGCAATGTGATTTGTGGACCAAAAAATGCATTCAATAGCATCCGTACATCTGGAAAATGCACATGAAAAATGCACGCTTTTGAAAAATGCAGAGAAATAGGCTTTGATTAATGGGAGAAGAATGTGTTCATTTCAAAGATGCACACAGTTTGGTACATACAGTTTGAAAAATACACAAGGATTTTCATGCAAAAAGAAAAAATAAAGCTCGCAATCGGATGTGGACTTGAATCAAAATGAGCATCTAAATGGAATTTGGAGAAGTTTAGTGAACTCATGTGTTGTTGAATCACACATCCCTTATGGGGAAGGAATGCAGGGCTTCTTTAAATGAGCGATTTATTGGCCACTCACGGATGTTTGCAGGTCATTTTGACGATGCTCTCAGCCTCCTGCGCATCTCCCACTCTTTTTCTCAGTTTTAGCATCAAAAAATAAACCTCAGAAAACCTGACTCTCCCCTTAGATATGTCAGGTTTGTCAGGATTTCCTGCTGTGTGCAGGGGAATTTGTGCTGTAGAATGCTCACTAGAGGGCGCTGTCCCATTGAAATGTGTTCAGGCCATGTGGTCGCTGCTCTCTTCTCCATGTAATTCTGCTAGTTTCAAACACAGAATAGAACCAGGAAGAGAGGCACGGTAAGGAAACATGATCCCCCCCCCACCCGTCTGAAAGTCCTCGTACTCATGAAGTACTTCTGCTTACACTGTGAAGGAACAAACACTTTGAAAGCGTTGTCCTATGCAACTTATTCACTACACGTCTATAAAGAAACTTGGGTGTCCAAATGTGGCAGCTAGTCAAGCAATTGACACAGTGTTGGCTTTAGATGTAAGAAACCTGGGTTCAGATCCCTGTTCAGCTATGCAACAAAGTGCATGCCCTGAGGAAGAGCAGTATCTCTCAGCCTAACCCAGGCCTGCACAGCCTGCAACCCAGAAAACAAAGCCTGTGAGTTATATACGATGGTCCACCTAGAGCTCAATAAGCCATCTATCATTGCTCCCTGCCCAGCAAAGCAAAAAATCGGGGGCAGTCAAGCATTGGCAACATATCACTAGTGGACCACGTTCTACGTGGTAGATCATGAGTTGTGTAAGCCTCTTTTCCAGAGTTGCTCTGAGACTAAAATGCCACTCTTGGAGGAATACAAATGTAAACTAATGAAAATATCTCCTGAAAATGAGACAAGGAAGGGGCAGATCAGTCTATTTTAGGTCCATGTCAGTTTCCCTTGAATTCATCCATAAGTCCATTCCATCCCTTTTCCGCATCAATCGGTGATTTTAAAAACAATTGCAGAAAAAATATCATTATTTTAATGCATTTTAAAGAAAATATGCATTTTCTGTAAGATATGCATTTCTTGTAGGCGCTTTATCCTAAAATACACATTTGTGTATATGTTTCAACCTCAAATTTGCATTTTATATGCATTTTGGTACATTTTTTGAGCTGAAAACCATACTGAGCTGAAAACTAGATCTTGAGAAGTGCAGAAACTGACAGTTCTACACAGCAGTCTAGGAAGTGAGAATCAGGTCGGTTCACATAAAATAAAATAAAAAGCGAACTGAACAAAATCCTCAAGCTTCCCTAAATGAGACAAAGGGAGGACTGAGAATGAGGCACAGATTTTCAGATAAAGAAAAGTGAGACTGGATCATATCTCCTGCCTAGAAGGAATGAGAGCTCTATTGTACTCTTCAGCAACTTGCAGGTGGGACATTCTGGAATACTGGTAGCATCTCTATCCTCACATCAGGAACCACCGGGCCAAAAAACCCTCTAGTCTGCTATTCATTGCTGAAGGCTCTTCTCTGCTTGTATGCTGTATCAGCTTACTCTGCAACAGCCTGCCCTAATGCTGGCTTCAGAAGAAGAGCATGTTAGTTAACTGACCATGACAAAGGCTTGTAAAATTTAAGCATGTTTAATAGAATGAATGCCTGAAGTCAGACGCTATGTGTCTTCGCTCTGAAAGAAATGTGCATAGGACTGCAGTCTTGGTTCAAATAGGAGCTATTGTCTCATCACCTCTCTTACATCTCAGAGTAAGTCATCATTACTTTGGAGTAAGTCTTATTGAATTAAGTTGGCATACTTCTTCCCCAAAAGGTGAAATGGGTACCGTGTTTTATCAGAGACGGGTAACAGAAAACAAGGACAACGTAAAGTGTATATGCACCTCCACTTAATCCAAGGTAACATAAAGATGTACATGTACATGTACATGTACAATGTACATGTACATTGATGGTGCTATATAAATAAATAATAATAATAATAATAAAGATCAGGGCTGATATTTGATACATTTTTCTGTCAAAGACTTAAATACCCACAGAATCTCACATTCAGCTGTAGCCACTTGATTTGTCATCTCCTTAAAACCTAGGTTTTCACACTAATACAATAGCATGGCTGTAGTGTCGTTGCTTCCCAGCCAGTACACATTCAAATGCAGGCACTCTGATCAGCAGGTCCAATTTTTAAGGAAGCTAGTGAGTGAAGTACTCAGTTGTCTACAGGGCAGGAGTATTAACCTTATGCAGAGTGCCTGTGCCATGCATCCAAAAGGCTTGATTTCCCATGTTTGGACTAACAGTGCAATCCTACATGTGTCAACTCAGAAGCAAGTCCCATCCATTTCAATGAGATTTACTCCTCAGTAAGCAGGTATGCAAATTCTTATGGTTTCTCAAGCAGCTCAGTTAACTAGGTAAGGTGACATATATCCTAAAAGGCTATGCACTTTCCTTAGCAGTATTGTACCTTCCTTTGGGAGGAGGGGTTTAAGGCTCTGTTTTGGTTTTGCATTGGGCGTATAGACCATGTCCTATATTGTCTATTAATTAGTTACTATGAAAAGCCTTTTGTAGCAGCATTCTCTTTCAACATACTGAAGTCAAGTAAACGTTTCCAAGTAGAAAAGAAAACAAGACAATGAAAGTATTCTGCTTTTCTTAAAATGTCCTTAGCTGGTGACATGGATATCATATTCAAAGGGACAAATACATACTACTGTATTTCTTCGATTTTAAGATGCCATTGATTGTAAGACACACACTAATTTCAGTACCACCAATAGAAAAAAAGCTTTGATTCTAAGCAATAATAAATGCACCCGCGATTCTAAGACACACCCCGTTTCTAGAGATGTTTATATGGAAAAAAGTGGGTCTTAGAATCGAAGAAATACAGTATTGCAATCTTCATAACATGAGTTGTTTTCCACTTTGTTTGCCAGCTTCATCCTTGCTCTTCTTTAATGAAGCCATTTTGGTGCCCATCATAGTGCCATAGATTTGTTCCACCGAATTCCTAACATCTAAGGAACATATGGCCTAATCTGAAATCCAAAAATTGTCATCAAACAAGCTGATAAAAGAGATACTGAATAAATCAGATTAACATCAAAGAAACTCGGCAATACTATGTTCTATAGACAACTACCAGCAGACCCCACTGAGGATTATCAGGTGGAACAGCATAAGATCATGAAAAACTACCCGCAAATATCAAAGAGACATCTTGGAAACAACTTCAAAAGAACCACATGCAGGAAAGTTCTATCTACTATAGAAAATCCATAAACTAGGGAACCCAAAGTGACCTATTATTTCAGGCATCAATCCCATAATACAGGATGTATCTAGGTATGTTGACACCAGCCTTAGACCATTTGTCAAGAGTATAGCCAGCTGCTTACAGGATACAACAGATCTTCTCAAATAGCTGGTGGGTATTAGGAGCCTCCCTGAAGGAATCATTCTTGCAACCATGAAAGTTGAATCATTTTACACAAACATTCCTCACGAAGATGGACTAAGATCTACATCAAACATTATCCCAGAGAGAGATACTCCCAACTTTGCCATGGAACTATCTCAGTTTGTATTTATCTGTAGCAACTTCAAATTTATGGACAGATTATATCTACAAAACCGTGGCACTGCGATGGGCACCAAAATGGCTCCGCAATATCCTCTTTATGGCAGACTCAGAGCAGTGTTATTAATGTACGTGTCCAGAGGTCCCACAGTTATACCTTAGACACATAGATAATATCTTCTTCATTTGGACACATGGGAAAGAATTTTCATGATAATTTTATTATTATTAACAATATTTATATACCGCTCAATTATCCAACATAGATTCCAGAGCGGTAGACATCAGTATAAATAGTAAAAGAAAGAATATTAAAAAGCAAATTAAAGTTGATTCAATTTTAAAACAAAGAAACCAGAAAAACAGTGGCTAGTCAGCTGAGGAAGGCTGCCTGAAGCAGCCTAGTGTTGGTGCCTACCTTACCTCCAGGGGCAGAGAGTTCCATGGACAAGGGGCCACCACACTAAGGGCTCTTCTCCTGGTAGATTCCAATCAGGCCACAGGTCTAACTGGAACCACCAGGAGCATGTCCTTCAATGACCTCAGTGATCAGGTAGAATGGTAAGGGAGGAGGCGCTCTCTCAGGTATCCTGGTCCCAAGTTGTTTAGGGCTTTGTACACTAGTACCAAATGCCTTTCATCCTAGGATCATTACCTACTCTTGCACAGATGTACATTTTCTGGATACTACCATCATCTTAAAGGATGGCTACCTCCATACCAACTTATATAGAAAGCCTACTGACTGATAAATTTACCTACAAGCAAGCAGTTTGTATAAAATGCATTGTACAAAGCCAATGTACAATGGCTACATTGTATGTAGCCATGTGCTACAGTTGCATATGCTCTGATGAACAAGATATTGACATAATATACGTAAACGAGCATTCTTAAAGTTTAAGTACCACCCAAACTGAGTAAATGGTGAGATTACTAAAACTAAATTATTACCTAGAAGTAATAAACTGTTCCTACACCAACAAGACAGAAAGTGCAGCAGCCCAGCCTGTCATATTATGCAAACCTGGCCAAGGTGGCTTGTTGCCATGGGTAACAAGCCACTGAGAATCAATCTGGTTCATACAATCATGGCTGGGGAAATAGGCCATGCTAGCTTATTTCTGCCCCTTCCCATTTGCCGGTTGTTTGCCTGGCTGATTAGTATAATTACCTTTGGCAGCATGGCCTGTCATGTTGTGTGAACCCAGCTAGAGTGTCTTATTGCCGTGGGTAACAAGCCATCCAGAATTCAGGAGCTCTTCTATGGGTCTGGGTGGCTTGTTACCCACTACAACAAGCCACCCTGACTGGATTCATATGGCACGACAAGCTGTGCTGCTGATGGTAATTATGTTAATCCCTCCGGCACACAATCACCACCCATACGGTGGTTAACAAGCCACCGTGGCTAATTAACCACCCTGAAATCGGATCAATATGTGAGCTACACTTAATTTTGAAATGTATAAACAGAAGGCTAACACAGTTTTATTATAATATTAGTTACATTTAAATAAATAATTCATTTAAATGATTTGGTGGGCTAAAGTAAACTGATTTGAACTGATTAACCACCACTCACGTATTTGAACATTTAAGACTGGTGTTTTAGAAGCCTGTATGAACAATAATCATTATTATTTCTGTTTGATGTTGCAGACGTTAAGTTTGCCTTATGTACATGCCTTGAAAGAATTGGAAGGTGCAGCTGCAGAATCTTGGTAAAACAAATAAATAAATGCTAATCTCTTTGAAGTTTTGGATGAACTTCAGCCAGACTCAAAACTGAGCCAAATAACAGCAAATGTTCTTGCAGTGCCATCAGCTTTCTTTTATTCTGAATGGAAGATTACCTATCTTGCCCCTACTTGCCCAGGAGCTAGTTTTTCCCTCTTCTTCAGTTCTAAGACTCCATATCAATAATGTGTGGGTCTTGATTTTTATGCCAATATTATTTAATTGATCTCTAGTGCAGTGGTCTTCAAGTGGTCCAGACCTGAGACCAACCTCAGACTCCCAATCTGCAACATGGGACCCACTTTCACAATTTTCTCCATGCCCATCTGGACTGATCTTGTGACCCAATTTTGAGTTGCGACCCATCAGTTGAAGAAAAATGCCCTACAGAAATAAGCTATTTTTGTGTAGGAAGCCATCCTGAACCTGCTTTCTACGCAGGCTTCTGTATATCTGCCAGTATTTGAGGCAGTAAGCCTGTGTGCACCAGTTGCTGGGAAACATGGCTGGGAGGGTACTGTTGCTCCATGTCCTGCTTTGTTGGTCCCTGGCCGACAGCTAGTGGGCCACTGTGTGAACAGAGTGCTGGAATAGATGGACCCTCGGTCTGATCCAGCATGGCAATTCTTTTGTTCTTATGTTTTTAAGCATCCTCCCCTTGGCATATTTCTGGTTTCCCTGCTTTAAGTAATACATATAACCTTCTTCATCATTATATAAGTCTCCTGCCATATGTTGTTGTTTGTGGCATGCCCAATTTTTTTTATTATTGTTAAAAGATATTCCCCACTCCCCCTGATGTTACTCTTTCAGCCGAGGGAGTTGAGAATAATTTTGTCCTTGAAAAAAGCTAAGGAAGAAGTGTGTTCAACTGACCAACTACAGAGGACTTGTGTTTAACATATAGTTCTATGTTTAAAAACAAAAATATAAAATAGATTAAAATACAGCTCCCTGTCCAGAATAAGCATGCTCATAAATATTTTACATGCTTTCCAGAAAATGCAAAAAGTCAAATTGGAAGAGGTTAGACAACTTCAAGGAGAATAAGGCTCTTGATGGCTACTAGTCATGATGGCTATATATTACCTCCAGTATCAAATGCAGTATGCCTCTGAATACCAGTTGCTGGGGAACACAATTTCCCATATCCTGCTTGTCAGCTTCCAACTGACATCTGGGTGCCCACTATGGGATCAAGAAGCTGGACTATACAGGCCTTTGGTAAGATCTAGCAGGGTTCTTATTTTCTTATGTGAAACTTGTAGTTGGATTTCCATCTTTAGTTCAATAATTAAAAGATTTGCCCAAGTTTTAAACTAATAATAAGGAGTAAGTAAGACAAGCTATTCAGTGGTCTGATCCCCCAGTCATATTCAATGCAATGTTCTGCATGTAACCAAAGCAAACAAACAAATGCACAAGAGTACGATGGAGAATGCAATAAAAGAAACTGGGAGGGGTAAGAGCCTATTTATAGGCCAGCATGATACCCGTCCCCACATGGTGGCACCACCTGCTCTCAGCCAATATCGAGAGGGCACGTCTCCATTCTTCCCCCGCTCACAAATGCTTCCCCACGCCCAGGCTGTGCCAGGCGTGGCAGAATGGCTCTTGTGTGAGATGGCCACCTGCCATGCTGGTGCTGCAACAGCATTTTAAATTTTAAATCTGGCATAAATTGAGTCTGAAAAAATACACGAGAACAACATGGAAAATGCTGGAATGCAACAAGTTGTCATTGAAATCATCTGGATTCTCCACAAAAAGTGAGTGAACAGAAGATAACAACTCCAGAGAAAAGGGCAACTATGGGAGCAATCTATGATAGTTAAGGCTCAAGCCGCCAAGAATGTATTGGCCCTGTTTGCACATAACAACAAGCCATCAGTGTAAAAACAATCAGTTGTTGTGCACAAGCAGGCGCACTGACACTTGTCTCTTCCACTGTTAGATCACAAACCACAATTGGCTCCTTCATAGTTTGTGGAGAATGACATGAAAACCTGGATTGCTAGGTTATTTAGGGACTAAACAACCCAGCAGTTAACCCAACAATAAACCATAGGTTAACCACTGGTTTATTTAGCCCCTAAACAATACAAGCAGTCCAGGTTCACACATCTCACTCCACAACCTTACAAAGGAGCTGATCATGAGTTGTGCAATAAAGCGGAAGCATGCACGCAGCACACCCAGCCACTAGTTCACAACAACCATTGGTTTTTAAACTGATAGGTTGTCATTACATTCTTTTGTAGATTAATTTAGAGTTTGAGCAACAGAGACTGGTACCTTCCCTCTATAACAAATATGATTAAATCAGGAGTATCACATAAGATAGCTTGTTTTGCGATTGTGCATTTTTAATCACATTTTAGTCCTGCTTTTTGGATGAAGAACTTCCCCACCATCCTCAAACGGAACTGGGAATCTAGAAGTCTCATCTTCATCTATAGGAAGAGGTAATCCAACCTAGGACAGAAGTAAAATATAATTGAGGCAATCTAAATAATCATAAACCATGAGTCCTTTCAGGCCATGAAGCAAAGCCCCTTAGAATCTGCCCTCTGCCGTACTGCTGTAGAATCCAATCCCAGACTTCTCCATTATCATCTGCTTTCCTGTAAATTCTAATCTTTACAACTCCTCTGAAAGTTGGTATGCTCTGGTATCTTCACAACTAACTATTCACAGGCATTGCAATATGCTAAGTATGAAGAGTAGGCGAAACATTCCCTGCTGTTACTTCCATATGACTAGCCTCCAAAACAACCCTTCAGCAATTAGAACTCCTCTATTCACAGAGCTGAACAGCACCTTGCTGTTGACCCCTGACCTTGAGAAGAGGGGAAATAACAGGGTCAAATACCAACCTATTTATTGCTGAGCAAAGGCAGACATGTCTACAAATGTAAAGACGCCTTGTCTGGACTCCCAAAAGAAAGTATAAAATAACTCCCTTTCACATTCTTTCCCACAATGAAATTCTCTCATTCCTCCTTTGTTCTTAAAATTTTATAGAGGGACCAGGACTCAAGAAACATCTTGGAACTGCATTCCAGGTTTTTTAAATACTCAACTACAAGAGTATCAGGGTTGCCTATTTAAAGATATCAGTGTACAGTTTCAACTTAAATGAAATATTTAACTAGCGTAATTTTAAAAGAGTTTTTAAGCTCTCACAGTGGCACAAACAGATAATAACAGAAGACACTTTTAATATTGGTTGCTTCCAAGTACTGTTAAGGATATCCCATAAAAACGTCATTTTGCTACATAGAGAGCTGGATGGAATATCAGTCCAACTGCATTGTATAAAACTTTGAAATATAGGTTGCAAAAATATGTGAGATAAAGGAAGCCTTACGTAGTGTATGGATGTAGGTGATAGTGTATGTGTGTGTATATATAATGTATATTTGTGTAGATTCTGAGGCATTTATTAGCCATCACAACTCAAACTAACCAGCAAAATCCCATGTACCTGCCCTTAAATCTTATTAAAGAAATATTGAATATGTAAGATTATACTTTTATCTGTACTATTGTGACAAGTAACTGCTTCTTGCTCCATCTGACTAGCTAGTTTCCCAAACTTGAGCAAGTGTATCTGAGATTCACTGGGGCAGGATTGACACTACTGCTTTAAAATGGTTTATTTTTTTATTTTTTAAAAAAATCAAATTTTATTGTGAATATCAACAAACAAAACAAAAAATACATCTTGAAAAAGGAAAAAGAAAGTGACAACTGTTTGGGCCCAGGACACACTCCATATACAGTTTTCAAACCATTTTCAAAGTGTTATTTCCTGGTTGGTATAGATCTGGCCCAGATCAAGAGAGAATACAACGGCTTTAAACTACAGACCCGACTCAGTGATAGATTTGCAAATCTTTACCAAGTGTTTTGGGTGTCAAGAATTAAAGTATATGGATAGTGGTCCCTGAAACTTCTCTCAAGCCAGGAAACATAATTACAGTATCAAAGAATACATTTTTATTGCTCAAACAGTCTAAGAGAATAACAAGCTTTAGCTAAGAGGAGGCAGATCACAAACATACACAGAAGTTAAAATCACTAGAAGTGCAATGAAGATAGTACAAACATGTCGATAACTTAGTAAAACTAGGTTCCTCTCAATCTAACAGTTAATATAAAAGGTTCATATTTACCTAAATGTAAGGCATGGCGAGTGAAGCCAGCCTAAGCATGATGGCGAGTTTCTCATTCTCCCAGGATCTCTCTCCCAAACTGATGAAACCTTGACCTTTTATAACCCTCATGATGCCAATGACCTCATCCTTAGTTTTGGACCCAGTTATACCACCATTCCCACTTTTCTCAAAGTAACCAGGTCTGCCACTGAAACCAGTAATACCCAGATGAAAGTATGCCTGCTATGTGCTATGTGCTGCTACCAGCACTTTCATGATAG
Source organism: Elgaria multicarinata webbii (assembly GCF_023053635.1). NCBI lineage: Eukaryota > Metazoa > Chordata > Lepidosauria > Squamata > Anguidae > Elgaria > Elgaria multicarinata. Next base: position 53,950,966 of record NC_086178.1, on the reverse strand, counting down.
CCTCCCTCTATTTCCAAGAATATATTCCACTAATCATAGTTATCTTATAACACATACATATAGAACAAGTCAAACCCACAAGATACAATAAATTCTTATCAGTTCTACACACTATAGTGCATATTCTGCTACACTTATCTCACAGAGTGTATATAGAATATGCATTGGAGTGTGTTGAACAGTTTTATCACCATTTTTTTTTAAAAAAAAGAAAAACTGGAAGCAAGCTTTCGCATAACACAAAATTCTCCCTCAAGATTCCTTATAGCTCTAACACTTATAAAATAGCTGTAAGGCACAATCTTATGTATGTTTCGATGGGAAATAGTCTTACAACTCCCAGCATCCCCCAGCCGGCATGGAGTTGTAGGACCTTTTTCTGACTAAATATGCATAGAATTGCACCTTAAAAAAATAAAATTGTGATAATGATGATTAGGACTATCAAAATGGTATTGACCGTTTTGATAGTCAATTGACCATATATATTGTTTGTCTTATTGTTCTTCTACAATGGATTAGGGATCCTCAAGAAAGATCTGGGATGTGGTGTGGGTGGCCACAGTGAAAAGTGGAATTACCAACAACAACAAAAATCAGGCAGAGGCAGCTTGTGCAAGCAAAGCTCCTCCAGTCATGTTTCGGCAATTCTCCTCTTTCACTGCAGGCCTCTGCCTCACACCCCAGGTCTTTCAGGAAGGCTTCTCATGCCTCTAGAGAGGCTTTTGGGGGGGACCACACTGACAACAAAGGTCCGCATAGTTAAAGCAATGGTATTCTTGTGAACCGCCCAGAGAGCTTCGGCTATTGGGCGGTATAAAAATGTAATAAATAAATAAATAAATAAATAAATAAATATTCCCCGTAGTAACCTATGGCTGCGAGAGCTGGACCATAAGGAAGGCTGAGCGAAGGAAGATAGATGCTTTTGAACTGTGGTGTTGGAGGAAAATTCTGAGAGTGCCGTGGACTGCAAGAAGATCAAACCAGTCCATACTCCAGGAAATAAAGCCAGACTGCTCACTTGAGGGAATGGTATTAAAGGCAAAACTGAAGTACTTTGGCCACATAATGAGAAGGCAGGATACCCTGGAGAAGAGGCTGATGCTAGGGAAAGTGGAAGGCAAAAGGAAGAGGGGCCGACCAAGGGCAAGATGGATGGATTATATTCTGGAGGTGACAGACTTGACCTTGGGGAAGCTGGGGGTGGCGACAGCCGACAGAAAGCTCTGGCGTGGGCTGGTCCATGAAGTCACGAAGAGTCGGAAACGACTGAACGAATAAACAACAACAACAAGAAGAAAGTTCCAGCGGGGAGGAAGGGATAGGAAAGCCATATTGCAGAAGCAGCTTTCTGCTGATGTTATGTTTAGATGCATTTATTTATTTATTTTATTGCATTTCTGTACCACCCAATAGCTGAAGTGATGCAATCTAACAGGCTTACATTCAAAGGCACAATAGTCCCGGGGCCACTGGCTTAGAGGGACAGCATTTAAAAGAGATTCCAAAGACTCATGCTTCCTTGGACATTAGATGGGACATTCTTCAGAGGTAAGAGAAGTGGGGGAAACTCATTCTTACCACCTCAAAAACTAGTTACTGGCTTGTTTTGAGCTATAAATGGCAATTTCAGTATATGTTCCCTGTCTTCATCCAGAGAAAAACTAAAGCAAAGGGGTCTTCCTCAGCCCTGTTCTGTGCTAAATTTTGAGGGAGACTTAGTTGCGGCTGACTGGTTTATCTGTCCGTATAAATATTTTGCTACAGAACCAAACAGGGTGCTTTTTATTAGCTTTATAAATCCAAACAACTAAATAAGTAAATAAATAAAATACATCTTTGTTCTGTGTTCAGAATACACCAAGGGCTATTGTCAGAGAACAGGACTGGGTTTTCTTTGAAACAGCTTATTTTTTGTTAATCAAAACCTCCAGCAAAGATCTCAGGATGTGAAATGGAAATGGTCTCCTCTTGGCAAATTGTCTTGTATGAATTACTTTTGTTTGTGTTTGGTTTCCCTATCACTGTCTGTTTATATAGCATGAAATGCAGAATAATAGAAGACTGAGTATTTACATTCTCTCCCGGGTAATTTAATCCTGACCACAATTCTCATGATGTGCGGCAGTACAATTACATTGTACAAACACGGATCGTTTCAATGCAGTGATGCATAGATGTTTCGGTAATCATTTCTGCATTGGCATGCAATTAATTCATTGGTGCCTCAAAAGCAGAGTGTTAGATTGCTTTATGCAATTACTACTATTTATTATTTCTGGCAGCACCTATAATGTGATAGGTGCTTTGCCAATACACCGCAGGTATTGTCCAGGCACCAGGGAGAGTGATAAAAATTAGCCTGATTGAAAGCATACACACACACACACACACACACACACAGAGAGAGAGAGAGAGAGAGAGAGAGAGAGAGAGCAGGGGAGGGGGAAGAGAGATCTTATTAAACTTTGCATGCCTTTCATTTTCTCATAATACAGCTTATAGTAGTTTTTTTATAGTAGAATCAAATCATGGAGGTCTGCATATATTTACCGAAACGTAATTCCAACCCTTATACCGCATGCCATGAAGTGCACCTTAATAACATTCGTGTCTTGGTCAATCTGGCTTCTATAAATGGGGACTACGGGGATAGCTTCTGGGAACTCAACCTGCAAGGAGGGCATCCATTGAACCAGATTTGCTCCTAAACACCCTTACAGCTGGCATCCTTAATTTAGAACATATTATGCAAAGTACACTCCCTGCTAGTCAGATCGATTTAACAGCTCTTTCTGTATAATCATAGTTAAAATGTTACATGATTAATCTGAAGGTAACCTGTATATTTTGTTAAAATACCTTCCTTGGAAGGGTGGAGAGTGAGAAGAGAAGTAGGTCTGTGGAGGAAAGATTTAAAGAGTAAAAGTAACAGCACTGCAGTGAGTGCAGAGAGGAGCAACGACTTTTAGATCAGAGAATTTAAGGTACAATTATGATTTCCAATAATTTGACTCATAACTTTGGAGAATCTGGGATAGGAAGCCCTGTAGAAATGGAATTAGTTTCTGTGTGCTGAAGAGAAGAAGGTGGTAGATAAGCTCTGACTGGAGTGAATATAACAATGAAATGGTTTGACAGCCTTACTACTAGGCACCAAATTCTTCTGGAGATGGGCACTCCATTAGTATCAATGGCGAAAGTTTTAGGGGTCCCTTTAATGCCTAGTACACACCGGTTGAAATATTTTAGTTTTAAAAAAAATACCCAACAACAATGATATGGCTAACAAGAGAACAAAGCTGTTAGGGCTAAGAACGTCTTTCAATTTTCAAATGCATTGTGTGAAAGAGATCCACAAGAGACCCTTTCAAGAAAGAGAGAAAGGAGCATATTTTAGCATATCCCATAAATCATAAGTTCTCACAAATGGCCTGGCTGTTCATTGCTGCTAGTGTAAACACTGCTCTGTTCTCATCCAACTAAGAAAAGAAGCGAGATGAATTGACTTTGACAAATGTAAACTATTCAGCATTTGTTAGCGGGATTCGTTTTACATCAGTCAACAACAATACTGCCAGGATTGCTAAACATCTTTTGGGAATCCACACCCTGACAGGAATTTGTTGAAAATATCCCAAGGAGAACCAGCGGCTAAGGAAAAAGGGAAGTCTAAACAAGAAGTTTAGATGGAACTTTCCAGAATAATATTTCAAATCTTTGGCAATTAAATCCACATATAGACTGTAATAGTCAATGGGCTTATTTTCGAGGAAGATTCTGCATCATCTCCCACTGAGATCCATATGCACCTGAGGCCTCATACAATGTATGACATACATCGGCTGCGGTTGGACAATGCAATAGTCAACAGTGAGGTAATAATCAGCTTGACAGTTATTTATCTAGGGGGTACTCCCCACACAACAACATGATAATAATCCACCATGGTGTGGATTAGGATCAGTGTTGAGTTGACTTTGGCGGAGTTCAAACGACACACTAATCAACTGGGGGGGGAGGGTAATAGGAACAGAATGGGAGACAACTGTTGATTAGCGTGTCATCCAAACTCAGCCCCAGAGTCCACACTAAGTTGACACACTCATCCCCTGCCCTCTCTCCCCCACTCAGTTCTTCCACAAGTGTCCCATCAGCCATTGCTGCTGAAAATCTATCCTGCCAGCTGTACTAGAGCCACAGCCACCGCTTTGGCTGCTCTTGCCTTGGGATAAGGGAAAAGGAAGAGAAGCATTTTCCATCTTGTAATTGCAAGTATTACCCCACCACTAGAAAGTCATAGATTTTCTATCCTCCCCCATCAAAAGCACCCCAAATTCTTTACCACCATCACCTTTGCAGGAGACAAACCCCTAATTTTATCTTGTTTTTGTAAGACACCTTCTGCTGGAGTATGGTATATAAATATTTTAAATAAATATATAAATAAGGTTGACCAAAATAGTAAATAAATCAGATGGGCCTAAAAGGAATTGCCAGTTAATTGAAACAGGTATGATTTGTTCTACCAACTTTCATGCCTCCTAATTACCGCTTCCTAGGCAAGATAACCTTGAGCAAGCCCTGGCTAAATGGCATGGTGAAAATGTCTGAGGTAAGCAAAACGCTCTCCTTTTAACCATTTTTGCAGGGGCAACAGTGCACCAAAATCAGTAAATATAAGATTAGGATATGGGGGTGGGGGAGAGAGGGAAAGGGGATGGCAAAAAGACAGGTTAGGGGAAGGAGTAGGAGGTGAGACAACGCTGCCATGGCCTGGTGGAAATACAACGTTTGAGGCTTGGGCACTTCAATCTAATTTTTAAGCTGTACTTAGGAATTAACTAATTATGTGTATTGCCATCTTACCTTGAACAAGATAGATTAGGCTAAACTGGAACAGACTAATTCTGTAAACAATACCACGAGAGTTGTTTGTAGGGGGCGATTCTCTTTTATTTGGCACTACTTACCATGGGGGAGTTTGCAGTGGTGCCCACTCTTATTTCCTGAGATCAATGAATAATATCAAGAGGGGAGCATTTCCAGCAGCAGTCTTTTCACAAACCTGGAAAAACCTAGAAGCTGACTTCACGGCGCTGAGTTGGTGCTGCTCCACCACCAAACCCTGCAGTATCGTTGGTGCGGGGTAGAGGCAAGTTATGCATATGTAGGGAGGCAGTGTAGGCCTTCTGGAGGCCATTAGGCTTGCCAGGCCCGCCCCCTCCCGCAGCTTCTGGTGACCAATGGCAGGTTGCCTTCCACTCAGGAACACCTCCGGAGCAGCGCACAAGCGAAGACAGATGGGGAAGAGCTGCACAGATTCAGACAAGAAAAGTTGGGGTATATCTTTCTCTACTCTGTGTCTATATCTCTTTGCCCTGGGGTGTCTCCAAATCAGCGGCTGCATCATATAACCAACACAGCATGGATTCGGCGGTGCCCAGAGCAAAGACAACATATAGACAGTGCCCCGCCCCCCTGCCCACCGAAAGTGAGTTGACTTTGAAATGGTCACCAACTCCTGTCCTTTTAATTGACTTAAATAATAAATTTCTAAATAACTTCACCATTTAACCACATGCCTTTTTAGGTTCTGCGGGATAGAGATGGATCATCTAGTAACAGCAAACTCCCAGAAAAGAGAATTTAAGAGTGCAATCCTATGCATGTTTAGATAGAAGTTAGTCCTGCAACTCCCAGCATCTCCCAGGCAGGCACATAGGCTTGGGGATGCTGGGAGTTGTAAGACTTTTTTCTGTCTAAACATGCATAGGATCGCACCCTAAGATTACAGTATTATACACACTTACTTGGGAGTAAATCCTATTGAATTCAAGGCTTACTTCTGAGTAAATATCCATAGGATTGTGCTGTGAAACTTAACTTTTAAAAAATTGACAGTGCAGCTACAGCGAAAACCAAAGTTTGTTTTTCTTCCTTATTCTTTCTGTTCTTTTCTCTTTTCCTGTAAATTGCTGGATGTCTATTGTGGTTTGGACTGACGTGTCATGTGCGTTGCATCACCTACATACCAGTTTATTTATAGATTGAGGGTTGCATCTCATTTATTCATGTGATGTTTTGCATTTATCTTTTATATCTAGGTTTGAAATATTCTATAATACTAAAATTTTGTATTAAAACAAGGAGCAATTTCCATCTTGGCTTCTCAGTGAAAGACTTAATGCTTACAGATGGAGTGTGCCACAGTTAGGCTCTGGGCTCTAAGCAGTAATTGCTAGGTGAATTCTTCCTCAGCTGTTGTTCCCTAGCCAGTCCAGCCTTTCTATTAGTTCACAAACCTTTTTATAATTAAAACGCCAATCTCTATATCAGTTTAATTTAGGGACAGACATTTGCTTGAACATTCAATTTTTCTGCCAGAAAGATGGGGGGACTGCACTTCAGCTGCTGGTGGAACAATTTTAACATGTCTTGGCAAGGACATGGACCTTTTCCAGACTCAGCCATTCCCAAAGTTTGAGGTTCAATGCTGAACTGAAGAATTTATTCTAAAACCAGATTCTAAGAGCTCCTTCAGAAGGGGGGAAATCCCGTTCCCTTACCTTGGCTCTTCTTAATGCTTCTCGTCCACATTTGCAATGAGCTGTAATTACATGAGAAAGAGAACAGCAACAACATGGCCCATACAATTCAATGGGACAGCACCCTCTAGTGGGCATTTTGCAGCACAACTTTGCCTGCACACAGCAGGAAAAGCTGAAAAATATCGATATATCCCAGAAGAGTCGAGTTTTCTGAGGTTTATGTTTTTAGTGCTAAAACCAGAAAATGGAGCAGGTGATGCACAGGGGGCTGACAGGATTGTCAGAATGACCCGCGAACATCTGTGAGTGGCCAGTCATCACAAGCATTCCATAAAATGCTTGTTTAAAGAAGCCCTAATTCTTCGGACACTGTGCTCTCAGAAATACCCTAGTGCCACAGTAAGACTGCTTGCTAAATATCTAATTGGATCCTAGAAATTCATTTCTGTAACTGGGGTAAGCAAGGACAGGAGGATGAGTGATTGAGTAATCTGCCATTACTGGGACATGTCCACCAGCTATCATCACCAATTGACCTATGGCTGCATTAAGTAGGAGTCTTCCTACAGACTCCCCACTTTTAAAATAGGAAGCACTAAGATGAGAATCGTTCTGCTGACACCACCCTTCTAAACCATGAAATATATCATGCACAATAAGCACTGTTCAAATCAAGATAAAAATAGCTCCATAGTCAAAAGGTTCATACTTTTACTTTACTTCCAAGGGCAAAGCAACCTGCTGGTCTTGCATGTAGGCAAATTAGTTTTTCTTCTAGAAGATGCTTCATCAATTCCCCCTCAACTGTTACCAATGCAGCTGCCAATATCAATATCCCACAGAAGAGATAACAGGAGAAGGGTTGGAGAGAAGTGGAAGATTTTTTTTTTTTTTACTTAGTTTGGCTCAAGTCTCTCAAGAGCTTTCGATTTATTGCAGTGTGATGTCTCTCTTCCTGATGCAATGCTGGGTAATTTATTTATTTTTACTGATGCAGCCTTTTTCCTGCCCAGCAATTGTGCCCCCACACCCACCCATGGGTATTAAGAATTGTAAACATCAACTTCAGTTTCCACTGTAACTACAGTGCTGGTAGACCAGGAGCAAAATGGTATCAGCAAGTGCCCTGAAGTGCTGTGTGTACAACAGGGTTCAATTAAAAAAAAATGCAGAAAAACAGCAGGTTCTTATTTCTACACCCATCATCTGTTGTGTACTTTACTATATTAAATCTCTTCACCTGTTTGTGGTTACTTATACATCAAAACAAACTACTTACTCTTTTGAGGTTTTATTGCCTATTTGCATCAGCCAGTCCAGCCTCACATTGTGTGGCAATATGGCATATACATTCACCGCAACTTTGAAGAAAGGGGCTTTCTGCAATGGAGCTACATTGCATGAGTCACAGCAAGCTCTCAACCTCTGAATCACACCCTTTCCTTTACCACCACTGATGGTTCTAGATCCTTCAGACAAAAGGTTGCCTTCTCCAACCTGGTGCCCTCCAGATGTGTCGGACCACAACTCCCAACATTCCTCTGAATGGTTTTGCCTACCATGGAAGAGTGCAGGGGGCGAGTAGAGAGATGGTCTTCAAATTGTGGTACCTCTCTTATGGAACTCTCTCCAGTAAGTCTTGCCTGATGCCTACTGCACCAGTGAAATACCTTTTTTTAAAAAGAAAAACTTTCCCAGGTCTTTTAATGCTTGATTTTATTTTAATACTATCATTTTATCAGCTGTTCTATTTTGTTGATTTTGTGGGGGGGGGGGTTTCTGTATACACCTTTTGTAAACTGCCTTAGATGTTGTTGTTCAAAGGCAGAATATTAACCAATTTTTTACATTAATAATAATAAAAAAAATCTAACCATTTAAAGGCTTTAGTGTAGGCTTCCCCAACCTAATGCCTTCCAGAGATTTGGGACATCAACTCCCAGCATTTTGATCATCTGCCGTGTTGGCTGGGGCTGGTGGAAATTGAAGTCCAAAATACCTGGAGGTTGGGGGTGGCTTCTTTAATCCATACTGCATGGATCAGACCTATCTAGCCATACACGCAGTCACATCATCATCATTCATGGTAGTGGGGGGGTCTCATCTTTTTTATGAAATCCCTATAGAAACCGAATAAGGTGCCCATGCTCTGTGTGTGTGCGCATGCGTATGCTGTGGAATCTGGAATGTTATCGGTCTGGAACCCTATCCAGATAAGGGTCTACATAATTGTGCTGAAATCTGATCTTCAAATCCAGAATTGAAAGGAATAGATTGGTCTGTGGAATTTCTCTTTCTAGTTCTCTTCTCTATATTTTCTCTTGTCTGTCTGTATTTCAGCCCAGCTTTAGAAAACAGCAATATTCTGTCAAATGAAATCACATTCTCTTTCATACTTTAAAAAATAGTAATAGGTCTTGCCATTTATTTAAAAGAACTGCAGAGAAATACCAGTGAAGTTTTACTGTGTTTATATATTGTGCATATAATGTAATGGCTGTGTTTGGAGAAAGGGTATAACCATAAGTACTCTGATTTATGCTGGATTTCTGGCTTTAGTCACTGTGGATACCCACTTACTATGCTAACTGCAAGCACACACACACACACACACACACACACACACACACAGAGAGAGAGAGAGAGAGAGAGAGAGAGAGAGAGAGAGAGAGAGAGAGAGAGAGAGACCTTGAGGTATCATTCTATCCACTGCTCTGACTTTGATTGCTTCTAAGTGTATGATAGTAAAGGGCCCATTGTGAGAAGATTCTATGATATTTGCATTAAATTGTTACTAAATTCATAATAATCTCTGTGAATACCAAATAGCCACATAATGATAGGCTAGGGACAAAATTATAGAAAATTGTAGAGTTATTCTTTGCCTAAAAATTCTGCCCATTATGATGAAAATTGGAAAAACCCAGACAAACTGCTTAGTATTATAAGGAAGGCGCAGTATTTATGCCTGACCTGTGTTCCGTAATAAATATGACTGTAAATGCTGTGTGTTGATCAGTGGCGCCTTGTGCCCCAGACTCAGTTCCCCTGAGACAACACATGCCCTTCCCACAAGCTTATGGCTCACTTGTTTTTGCCTCAGCACAGGATTAACCCCCTCTGATGGGCCTAGCTCTCGCTGAGGTGATTAATTAAGCCTGTTCTTGGGTTGCTGTGCTTCAGGCTGCAGGTGCGTACTGCTCACACAATTGACTGATCCTCCACACAACAACAAAATCCTCCACATACAAGATGTAGAAATCAAAACACCAGTATTTTTAACATATTAGGAAGCCTGTAGATTGGAAAACATTTTGGACTGATCAATTAAGCAGGTGTAGAATGGTATGAATAAACTGGACTATAAGCAAGGTGCTATGGTTTGATGAGGAAAGTGTTATGTCTGTATTTTTTAATTAAACTTCTCTGTAAAAAACTAAGGCTGTGCACGGACCTTCTGATTTGCTTTGGATCCAAATTTGGACCTTCCGAATCGGGCCCAATTCACTTCAGGTTGATTCGGACCTCCCCCGATTCACTTCGGATCCGAATCCGAAGCGAGATTTGGAAGTCCAAATCATTCCCATTGACTTGCATTGGGGGGAAAACACCTATAACTTTTGTATTTTTCATGATAGAAACATGAAACTTGGTGAGCTTACAGATGGCATCAAGCTAGTCACGTTGAAAATTTCAGACACGTATGTCCAACGGTTTTCTCCCAATGAATTTTTAAACATGTGATTTTTCAAGCAATCTAGTCAATTCAAAGGGCTATAACTTTCTCTTTTTTATAAGACAAATATGTATTTTGGTCAGCTTACAGATGCCCTAATGATGGTCATGTGTTGTACATATGTCCAGCGGTTTTCTCGCAATGAATTTTTTAAAATGTGATTTTTCAAAGAAACAAAGCAGCCACTTGCAAAGAGCAATTTCAGAAGGTGTCTATTTAATCAACAATCAGTACACACTGTCCCTTCACTAATCTCTGTGTGTTTTGAAGTGCAAATCTCCCCTACTTGAGTCTTGTGAAGCTAACACATCTGGCCCTTCCCATTCAGATAAGAAACAGGGAAATGCTGCCTGCAATACACACATTACCTGACTGTTAAAGCTGTTCTAGGTATACTACAGTGACCAGATATAAAAGAGGGCAGGACTCCTGCAGCTTTAACTGTTGTGGTGAAGAGGGAATTTCACCATGTGCTGTATGCATACAAATGTCACCTGCTGAAATTCCCTTTTCAATACAACTGTTAAAGATGCAGGCTTCCTTTTCATATGGTCACCCTACGCAAATGTGTCCTTGGAGGGAGAGAAAAGGGGGCAAAAGGAGTCTGGGACACAAGAAATCTTGTGGCCTCCCCAACCCCAGCCCACTCCCTTGCAGCATGCTGTCTCTAGATAGGCTCAGAGGCCCGTCTAGGAGGAAATTTCATAAAAGTAGAAGGAATGATAGCACCTCCATTGCTCTTCCACCTTGCCAGCAGAAGCCTGGCAGGACAGTGGACACTCATGTTGGTGCTTTATTTTATACTATATTGGGCAAATAACAGAGTATAAACTACCAGCTGATCCTTGAGAGTGTTACGAAATTGTTTGAAAATTTGTGTGAAAAGTAGCAATACAGAAGAAGTAATTTGTTTACTCACTGTTGCAAAAAAAAAATCTATATTGAGCTTTTTATTGGAAAAAAATATTGCTCCTCCCTTATGAGAGTGGTTTTACAGAATTCGGGTCATTGCTATCATGATGAAACTAGCCTATTACATATGTGCAAAGGAAAACCAAACATTTGAGAATAGGCCAGATCTACACCTTGTGTCAAATCATTACAATCCCATCATGGTAACGCTATATCCCTCCTGCGCATTTATACTTTGTAGGACACACAATGACGTTTGTTGCAGTATTTTTGGATGATGTGAAATAAAAAGCAGGAAATAACACTATGAAAGCAGTATATAGAATGTGTAATGTGACCCAACAGTTATCAGTGCACTTCAATACCACTATAAAGCAGTAGCGTAGATCTAGCCAGAGTGTATCAAACAATGGTTGGTATTTGCCACATTCTAGAATGACAGATTTCAGAATAACATTCACTCTTGTTTTCTTTTTTCATTAATTTGAACTTATGAATAGTTAGTTATTTTATACCCTGCTTAAGTGGGTCGGACTCAGCAGTAAAGCAATTAAAGAGACAAGGCAGTGTTTTACCAGGCAAGAGGGAGAATTCCAAGACAGAGGTCTGAGCTGCAATCAAGGTCCAAACACAGATTAGCAGTTCGGTACAAAACACGGTCCAAGAAGAAGAGCTGAGCAGGAGTCCAATGGTCAATAGCACAAGGGTTCAGCCATGGAGCAAGGTTGGGAAAACAAGAGTATGAGGCAATGCAGCTGGTAGTGAGTCACTGTTTCCAGTAGCTCTCAAGTTCCAGCTGAGAGCTTCCAGAAAGCTTCCTTAGCCAGAGCTTCCAGAGACTCATCCAGGGCTCAGCTGCACATCGTGACACACCTTTTGTCATGAGGAGAACTTTACTCTTGAAGAGTCCAGCTACTATGATTCTTGAGGAGCAGCCTTTATCTCCATATGGGACCCTGTGCCTTTACCTTCTGGAGCTAATGCACTTGAGGGCTGAGTGGACACTCGGTTTCCTCCTCTGTTGCCACCGGTGAGTTACAATCTTCAGGGGTCCCATCTGGGGGTTCCTCAGAGTCTACTGCTGTAGAATGGCCCAATGCATCTTTTCCCCTGGTGCCATGGGTGCCTGGGGTGTGGTTAACATCAGCATGGCCCACAGGGAGCATATACTGTGCCAAGATGAGCTCTTTGTCTGATGAGTCATCCCATCTGGTTTCGGAGTCAGACAAGATATAATATTAAACAACATGATGATTGCTTTGGGTATAGTATGTCAAAGTATTCAGCTGTTTATCATACCTCATGAGCAGGATACACATGTTGTCTAGTGTGGCAAAAAGCTCAGAGTCTGCTCAAGTAATCTTTATCTCTAAGGTGTCAACACAGGTCATAGAAAGGACTGACAGATTCATAGCTCTTGCTCAATTTTTTTTGGGGGGGGATGGGGTGCATAGGTGTTTGGTGGAGCTGTTTGTCTGGTTAATTCTGATAACGAATGAGACTCTGGCATGCTAAGTAGGTTCTGCTGATTTTGTTGTTTTTATCGTGTTTGTGTTTTTATTGCTTTTAATTTTGTATTGTTGGAGGGGGGGTTGTATGTTTTACTGTTGTACGCCACCTTTCCTTGCCAGCCATTTCTCTGCACAAAATGACCCCAGCTCACCTCAGTTATGAGGGAGAAGTTTCAGGAACCCACAACATCTGCCCTTCAGGAAGAAAAGCAGCTTGGAGGGAGGTGTTTGTGAGGTGGCAAATGGCTGGCAAGAGCATGAAGAAACAGCTCCTTCCTCTCCTGCTAGTTCTCTTCTCCATCAGAAGTTACCTGCAGCTGTTTTGTACTATAAAAAGAGAGCCAGTGGGAAAGCACAGATCCTCCCTGAGAGAGGAGAGGGAGTCTGGGCCCATCAGTGGGAAGAGCTGATGACACTCATCACCAATTGCGCTGACAGGCTCTTAACTTATCATGGATATAGCAACTAGCAACAATTGGTAAGACTTGTAAAGTGAGAAGGATAGCTAACAACACACAATAAATGGGTTAGCTCCAATCTCACTGAAGAGAAGAGAGAGGCTAGGAGGGGAGGGGAGGGGAGAAAACAAAAGACCCTCTTCCCCAGTTTGTCAAATGCCTCAGCTCAAAATCTGCTGCATGTTTCCAGTTTCACATTAGAAAATCAGTCCTAAACACAAACACTTCTCCAACAAGCTTAAATGATTTCCACAAAGTCCAGCGTATATTTCGTGTTGCTCTTATATTCTTTAACCAAAGGTTTCTTATTTTGTGCTCTTCTCTTTCATCTCTTATTCTTTTCTTTTTCCTTTTTTCTCTTTTTTTGGCTTGGTTGGTAATGAAATGTTCATATAATCAGTGTATATGTATTTTGTAGCATTGGAATAATTAGCAACCTTATTCTGTAGTAATAATGAACATCTGGAAATGTAGCCAGCTGTTTGTGAATGATGTTGGGGGAACACCACCACCGAGATGGGAGGTGGAATATATATATATATATATACAGACACACACACTCTATTGAATCCACACTTCCAACAGTGTGACATGGAAACCACAAATAAAATGCATGTTTACTTCACTAAGAAATCCCTAAGTCATTTACTTCCATACTGAGAAAGACAAATTTTATTTAATGTGGACCTTCTAAATATTTCCTTTGGAAGTGACTTAGAAGTATTGCAGAAAACGACATCAAACAATGACTATCTCATATTCTAGCTGCCTGGTAACATCAATAGCAGCCAGCCATGCTCAAGTCATTTGTCTGTCTTTGACAATAGCCAATATCTGAGGCTTCAAAGAAGTTCCCCCTAGAAGACATTTTTGGACTCATCTACCGAAAGGGAGAGTTTAGAATCCTTTACAGGAAGGTTTAAGCCATGAAAAATGTGTGGTTTTAACCTCACTGGTGTAATCATAGATGCCTTAATTATCCACAGAAATATCTGGTCTTATTTGAATCTTTCTAAAACATTTAGGTTGCTGCCCTCAAACCACAGATTCTAAAGTGCTTCTACTGCAGGATTCAAGCTATGCTAGTTCATTCTAGCATGTTTGCGCTCTGGCATGTTCTGGGGGGAATCCGCACGTCGTACCGAGATCACTTCTAAGCGACCCCAGTGCGGCGTGAAAGCGATCGTGTAACTGGCCTTTGGAAGAGCCGACGAAGAGACGTCCTTCCCGCTGCCACCACCACCACCCGCAGACCTCCTCGCCGGCTGGGACAGAGAGCTCAGGGGAAGAAGGCGGGGTGGAGAGCTTCTTCCGCTCTCAACCCCGCCTTCTTCAGCCGAGCTCTCCACGCCAGTCGGCGAGGAGGTCTGTGGGTGGCGGCAGTGGCGGGAAGGACGTCTCTTCGTCAGCTCTTCCAAAGGCCAGTTACACGATCACTTTCACGCCGCACTGGGGTCGCTTAGAAGCGATCTCGGAACAACGTGTGGATTCCCCCCTGGATATGTTTGCGCTGTGGGCACAAGGGAATGTTTTTGTGTGGCTGTGTGACTCCCCCTTCCATTGCATGTTTTGTGCCTCAGTTTTCTTTTTGGGGTTGCTGACTGCGGAAATTCAATGACTGCTCCATGTTCGCTGCCCCCTTGGCTCCGCCTCTCATGACCCCTTGGCTCTGCCTCTGCTAACCCATCCTCAACCCCACCAGTTCAATTGGCCACTGGCCTCCACTGGTTATGACCCTCCATCATCAAACTGGGTTGTGGAGCAGTGTGTTTGTAAACTCAGACACAGAATAGTTGAAATTACATTAGGTTATTGGATCAATTAGTTACTTACCTATTCAAAGTGCTGTAAGCTTTCAAGCCTCACAAGTAACATCTACTGATGTGTCTGTGTTTGGCCACTAATCAGCTGGTGTGCTCTTAGAACAAACAGGATAGATTATTGAGTCAATTACAAGTTGCTTGATGTTGCCCAGAGGACATGGCTTGCATCTCAAGTCTTTTAAATATGCACTGGCAATAAGTAATAACACAACATTTGAGCCCAATAATATGTCTCTATTTCCAATTCCACTTGGGTTCCAAATACATATAATTTGGGGAGCCAAAGCAGTAACAAGAGACAGGTTCCTTTCACATTTGGACCCAGCTGCCAACTTCAGAGGCTAGATAAAAGAGACCACTCCAAATGCAGCAGCTATCTTGAACCATTGCTGGTTTCTTACTTAAGGATATTTCTAGGCTGTCTTTAATCTCCTCCTGGGCAGATGGTATGCCCCTACTATGCCTACAATTATCATCCAATGCTGACCATGTTACAGTGTTTGCTTGTTTTTAATTTCCCATGATAGTCAACAGGAAGCAGAAAGATTCAATTTTCCAAACCTTGACTCGGGTTTGGTATTGAGCTGAAGTGGACCAACTCCAGATTGGCCCAAGCAGAAACTGGATGTTTTCTAAGCTGCCAAATCAGGGTCTGAGGTGAGGTACGGTGGGGGAGGGTCAGTGCACATATATAATGTCTCTATCTATACGCACACACACTTACACTTGCTAGAGGAAAGAAGCAGGCTTGTATTAAGGAGATAATGGCAATTGGGGCAGCTCAGAATATCCGAGAACCATGCCCTGGTGGGGCCTCTTATAACAACGCCTTTGCCCTACTGCTCCCCTGAAGGTGATGATTGCTGCAAAGACCACGTTCAGGGAAAACAGCCGTGAGGGAGAGACAGTTTCCATTGGAGAAATGGCACAGGGAAAGAATAGTTAACACCCTCCTCCCCACAATACTCAGTCATGAGCTACATCAGGGGAAATTAAGGAGCCAGTATTAAGCATACTTCTTTACAAAGGGGGTGCATTCTAGCTGGTTCTGACTCAAACCTGGAATGGATTCGCTGCCTTACTGACATGGGAGCCTCTAGCCTCCACTGCTTAACAGAACATGTTTCGCCCTATGTCATTTCCCAAAGGAGGGACAAGGCATATAGGGAGCAGGCTTAGTAATCAACCCAGCCACCCATTAAGCAGCAGAGCCTTCCTGTGTTACAAGATCATCAGCTGCTTTGCAACCAGAGCATCCCTCGGGACCAATTCCTTGCAGCACTTGGCGATGGCCTTTATTCAGAATGGTGCAAACCCTGCCCTCCTAGAAGTGCTTTCAAACCTCCTTCCTTGTTTATTCTAACGTATTCATTAAGGCCTAAAATATTACTCGTTTAAGTGTGCTTATTGGCAAACATTTCAAGGCCATTACTGACTCCTCCTCCAGAGGGAGAAAAGTCTGACAGAGTTCTTGGTAACACATTGCAACTATATTAAAATTTCTTCCTCTCTTTGCTTGCTTGCTTTACTTTCCCTTTTTAGTTTAAGAGTAGAAGAAAATAGCCTTGGGGCATAAGCAGATGTTTCTGAGAAGTGGCGCCTTCTGGGAAGAAAGGAGAAGCAGGTGAGGTCACTGAAAGGTTGGTTCGAAAGAGTTTAAAATGCCAGGAATGGCATATTGATTTTTCACTTTTCTTATAAAAAAAAAAGGAGTAAATTCATTCTTAATGTCCTCTGTTCAACTACTCACAATGTTTGTTCTACAGACTCTCCAAGTTAAACAGAAGGGCAACACTATCTAGCAAATGTGTGATGTAGAACTGGACTTTTTTTTTTACCTTCAGGGTAAAGAGAATTGTTGTAGCTATAATGTCAAAAGCCATTTGTAATGTTTTGTTTCTGAGTATGAAAAAATAGTATAATTTCTAATGACCACTTTTAAGCTAAGACCTATGCTCCAAAATTTCACAGATGAACATAGTGACATGATTGTAATATCTCTATTATCACTTAAGATCAATCCCATCTACCCACATTTTACACAATCCTAATGGTTCTATTCTGTTTTCCCAACTGCTGTATGCTGGAATAATTGATTCTCCAATAGCTTCTCCTGCTCTGTATTAAAAGCCAAAAAGGCGTCTCTTCTTTAAGTTAAAGATATGCTAGAGAAACATAATTGTCCTACAATCTGATATTACCTACTGTTCAAAATGGGTCTCTCCGGCATATGGAATGGCAGGCTGCGAACGGTGTGGCACCTTAATGGCTACATATGTATGCTTAGATACCTGTGCACTAGGAAAACGATGTACCCACTCCTGACTCAGAGATTTAATACCTAGACACCTGGGGGAGGGAGATCAACCCTGAAGAATGACAACTCCAGCAAGTTATACTAACTTGTCCCTTGTATATAGAGGCAGTTGGAGAGTGTGCTTAAAGCATCCTTCCCCAACCAAGGTCTCCAGATATTTTGGCCTACAACTCCCATCATCATGCTGGCTGGGGCTGATGGGAGTTGTAAGCCAAAGTATCGGGGGGGATGTTGGGTTAGATTAGTTTTTTATTATGCAATCATTGTGCTTCTTTCCCATAATTGTATGAGAGTGTGGGGTGAAGTTCCCCACCACATCTTCCATTTTTCTTTCCACAAAGACAGAATAGCTGCATATTGTCCTTTTGAGTGATAGTGCTAGGAGCCATCCCTCTGGAAGCACCCTGAAAGTATACATATATAGCAGAACCCTGACCCACAAAGAAATTCCTTTCATGTTGCTCTGTTCCCAGGGGAGAAGCAGAAGCATTTCATTAGAAATAAATATAATTTATTGAAATTTGAAATGAAGGAATGCTTATAGTTCACCATGCAGGTATAACAGAGTAGCACAAGTACTCATTTTAAAAAATAAAATGGCACTTGCATGCAGAACAGTTATAAATACAGCTGAAAAATAAAATATCAAAGTAGTTGTCTTCCATTTTTTGTGCCCCCACTCCCGAATTCTTGTGGCTCCATGAATGCGCACTACAATTTGGGATGTGTTATCAGCTATAAGAACTCTTACAACATGGATATTGGAAACAAAAATGGCACAGCTGGGAAGAAACATTCCCACACTGTGTTCTTGGAATATGCCCCTCAGTAATAGCACATCATACATCATAGCCATACACACTACAAAAGGCCAGAAAGTTGCAAACATCCATATTTGTTTATGTTTTTGCTATTATTACACACATTGAAAAATCAATAGATTTTACACATAATCACATATAAGAATATGGTAATGCAAGGCTTATTACTTGAGATCCACCAGACCAATTTTGCTCATTTCTGTTTTAAACTGAAGCTTGAGCAGTACAGATGTGCAGAAAAATTTGAAACTTCAAAAAAGTTTAAAGATTAATCTTTGGGAAAGTTGGGAAGGGGAAAAGAATGAGGCAAAGAGGCAGTTAATGCATATGCCCCACACTGTGCATGTAATGTAACGTGACACAGTGTGTGTAGGCATGTGTAATCATGTTTATTCCTATGAGCTCTCAGAGTGCTGGGCCGATGGATGTTGGGAAAGGGGCTGAAGAAAAGTCAGTTGACAAAAGTCAGTCAGGATGTTGTGGAAAGAAAAGTAGAGTAGGAGGAAGAGAAGCTGAGGCGAAAGAGTGGAAAGGACACCGCAGAGAGAAGAGAGAGTGAAATCTTACATCATGTGTTTTCGACCTCAGTCTTTAAGAAATGGTAAGCAAACTTTTTAAAAAGAACAAGGGAAACAAAGAAACATAGTTTTATCCAATCATTTTCTGGGGTTCCAATCATCAACATGGGGTTCGCACTAGTGAGAAAAGACAGGAGAAGTGGAGGTATAATCTTGGGAGGATTACAGGAAGATGATGACATCATGTGGAACTCCTGTAAAATCCCATGAACAAGGTATGCTGATAGCAATTTAAAAGCCATTCAAAAGCGAATCTTTCCACTCTGCCACACTACACTGGCGTTTCCATGCTGTCTGTTATACTCTACCCACTGCAGTGCACTAGAATTGTTTATGAGAATATGAACAGAGTACAGAGATTGGTAATACATGGGCAGTAGGGCCCAAGGGAAAATCTCCAATGGTATGAACAAGGAGTTGAGTAGCAGAACCTTACTCTCTTTGATTGGAAACCCTGTCAAACTCCCCATGATTTCCAATTCTTCCCCAAACACCGCCCCATCTTTATAAGTATAGAGCTTGAGATTCTCAGGATCTCAGACATTAGATTCCTTGCTTGCAAGGCAAATTCATAGATAGGAGGGAGCACACATAGTCATAACTGTTTGAAGTCTCACAGATCTCTTGCAGCTCATTTGGTAATTGCTTCCATACATCCGTTTTCACGCTAATGTTAATTGTTTCCATTTAGTTCCTTATCTTTGATATACATTCCTATCTTGATGCTTCACTTTGAAAGTGGAGCCAGTTCCTGAAGTCATTGCTTTCATTTTGGCAGCTAACTGGAATTCCATTGTTAACCACAGACGGTAAAGAAACCACTGACCCAGTGTTGGAATGGATGGCCTTTAAGTCAGAAATAAACAGCAGGGGATGTTGCTAGACTAAAAATAATCAGGGGTAGTAAGACGAAACACACAGAGTGGATAGTGAAAATCCACCCAGCGATTGAAAAGAAAGGAAAAGAGCCAACAGGTTGATACACTCCTGTCTGTTTGACAAATCCCTTTATCTGTTAACAAAATCCATGTTTCTTGCATGTCTCAAGAGGATCAATTTCTTTTATGCTAGTGATGCTGCAAAACCATCAGTCTAGTTTTTGTTATCCCAGAAGAATCCAGCTCTTTCATTGCTAGTTTTGAACAGTTCCTCATTCCCTACTGGAAGTACTGGAAAAACTGCTCCCATAAGTTACCAAATCAGTGCAAAGTTTTCAAACTGTTGGCCAGGTAAGAGTTACGCTGCTACCACCAAAGATTTTCTTTGGTCCAACATAAACATACATGGCAACCACATGTATCTTAAACATGAATTTGCCCCATTCAAAAATGCATCTAATGAGTAGGGGGGGCGGAATCTACCCTTTGCACAAAACAGGGGAGGGGGAGGGGAGTGAAAGCCATCACCCACCTTCACCTTACCTCATACTCCATATAGTTAAGCAATGTGATCTCCTTGTCTGGCTCCCATCTTGTAGGAGAACCAGGCTGTGGGAACTGCTGAAAAGCTATAGAGCATAGCTAAGTAAGGCAGGGGCTATAGGCCTCCATGTCCCCACTTTATATGTGGACAGAGCAAATGTGTGTGCGATGTACCCATGTAACATCTGTTTTAACCCGTAAAATCTAAAGAACCTCAGAGCCCTACCTGGTAAAAAAACAACACCACACACAATAGGTAGGACCTGTCAGAGTCAAAGGATAACTCGGTCTCTGTGTCATTTCTGAGCACACTGGACACTCAGCTGTTGGCTCTCAGCATGGAGTGCTCCATAGAACCAATTCTCATATTATCCTTTTAATGTGGGAACATGTGTATTCAAGATCCACACTTCTAGTCAGCTTCTAGAATAAGAGGCTGGTTTTCCTTGCCCCAGAAGCCAACCAATAAATCCATACAGAAATCAACATATGGAAAACCCTCTTAACATTTGCTTTAGCCCTTTTCCATGACCCATATTCCAAAGCGAGAGAGTTCTGTTTCTACTGTGTGTGGAAGTGCAAAAATACTTTGCTCCCATGGCAGCAGCTGTCACCAGAATATCTTCACTCCCTTTTTATGCAACTCATACATTGGAAGTATTTCCCCTTCCTATCCCTTTCTGGGATTAACCATGGTTTCCCATTATATGTGTACACCATGAGCAATGCAAACCATAATTCTTTTGTAAACCAATGATGACAACCTGGTAAGGGAGTTTGCAAACCATGGTTAAACCCAGCTTGTGTTAGTGCAAGTATAACAACAGAACATGTTTAATGTTCAGGAAGGGGGAAATCACATGCACGTTTACAAGGTTGAGTCCCAATTTACAAACCACAATCTGCCAGGGAGGCAGCATTATGTCTGCACTGGGCTAGTACGATACACATGGGTTCTTCACCTCTTTAAAAGATGTCTGACACCATATCACAGTTATAGCTTCTGGGCTTCATTAAACTCCCTAACAAATTAATTACTTGAAAAATTAGATGTAATGCATCACAAAATCTAAGTGCAGCTGAACTTGTGTTCAGTGCATAGCAGTAGAAGATAATAGCAAAATCACATACAATGACAAGTGAAATTTGGCTTCAACTGGCAACAAGTGTTGTCTCAGAGAATGTGTGACTAAGTAGCAGTAAAGTTTTCCATAGATACTGGAAAATCCAAAGCCTGATAAATGTATCTGTGAAAATTAAGCAGTTGCCTCTACATAGCTATGAGCTGCCATAAAAATTGAGTTAAAATTATGAGAAGGGCTTGATCCTCAAGCTTCATTCACACACTGCATTGGGCAAGTGGGAATAGCTGTTTATGGACGTGATGTCATCAGCCCTGGCACAAGCTCTGTCACCATCTGTGGCAGGAGAGAACATGCTCTGTCACATTGCACCCCTTCCTACTGCATTGTGGATGCCTCCCCTTTTCATGCCACATGCCCCCTTCCTTTTGCCGCTGAAGCAGCGGTGGCAAAAGGAAGGGTGGCATCATTACTTGAGGGAGCCCCAAAATGTTGCCTTGACAACATTTTGGTTCTAAAAATGGGGATGCTGCTTGATATGCACACAGTGGCCAGATCTACACAGTGGGCCTGTTCAGACAATGCTTAGGCCACTAACCAAGCTCGCTCTCTGACCCGGGTGGCTCTTTCGCTGGCAGCAGGAGGCCGGCGGGGAGGTGGGCGGCGGCAGCGGCAAGGACGCGGCTGGATTTCCCAGCCGCCTCCTCCTCCGCCTCTTCCTCCGCCTCTTCCAGGGCAGGATCTACACAATCGTTTTCGGGGGGCGCACTGGAGGCACACGCAAGCTCCTTCAGTACGCTGTGTAGATCCGCCCCAGGTCTACTCAGAAGGAAGCCCCATTGATTTCAATGCAGCTTACTTGCAGGTCAGTGAGTATAGGATTGAAGCCTCACTCACTCCCCATTGAACAGAGTGGGACTTGCTTCAGAGTAAACATGCATAAGGGAAGGGAAGAGAAAAGGAAAATAAATCCAGGTACCGTCCCATCTCTTACACAACCAAAAGTGAAAGCTGTACAGCTAATGTTACATTTGACGTGGGTCAAAACCGGCCAGTGGATGAGAAAACAGAAAAAAGGCATGAATGCTCATGAGATGTGGCACAGTATACATTTCAGCCTTTCCTTCTGATTATGCCACATGAGAATTAATTTAAGATGGAAATATACTCTTTTGATCTTTGTGTGAATTTGTTTGGTGCATGATAAACTGCATTTATAAGCATGCGAGTGGGAACACATAAGAAGGATCAGAGGATTGGAGGGCAACAGGAGCAGACTGTGAGGTCAGCTTTGGAACATTTGCTGCGTTTGTTTGAATGAGCTCCTGCTGTGGCACATTCATCCAACAGCTGGAGCATCCCCTTCTGACATTTGGTGGAGAAAAATAGGTATAATCATTTTACATCAAGGGCACAAAGTATTAATAAGACGGCAGCAGCAAGTGAGCTAGCCAGACCCACCAAATCATTTTGAAAACATTAATGTCAAAATTAGAATTGCCATGGAGGCCTTAGCTAGACCTAAGGTTTATCCTGGGATCATCCCGGTGTCATCCCTGTTCATGTAAATGACACACAGGATATCCCGGGAGCAGGCAGGGACAAACCCGGGACGATCCCAGGATAAACCTTAGGTCTAGCTAAGGCCCCAGTTTTGCCTAAAAATTTGCCTAAAGCAAAAATTCAAGGGAATTGCAGAGGTCTCTTTTAAAGGACAAAGGGCAGTATCTAACACAATATTACCATTAATGATAGCACTAGCGTAAACTATTTCTCACCTAACTCCAACACTGCTTGCTGGTGCGATGTGTTTCCCTGAAAACCCATCACACAGCAAGCACTATGGGCATTGCAGTACAGATAGTTTATGCTTGTGCAGAGCCACATTAGCCACAGTGGCACATGGGAGGAATTTTAAGAGAGACAAAACTAGTTTTGATAATGCTAGCACAATTTCTCAGGCAGGATCCACATGTCAAAAGACGCACATGTCCTTGCAATCCAGAAAGGATGTTTCCACAGTCACACAGTTTTATTTCAGACAACATCTTACTACATCTCACCACCCAAACAGTAACATTTGTAGACGTTCAAAGCGTGAAGTCATGACGAGTCTAAGAGGGGATCTACACTAGTACATGAAAT
The DNA here is from genome assembly GCF_023053635.1 of Elgaria multicarinata webbii. Taxonomy (NCBI): domain Eukaryota; kingdom Metazoa; phylum Chordata; class Lepidosauria; order Squamata; family Anguidae; genus Elgaria; species Elgaria multicarinata. Next base: position 53,927,608 of record NC_086178.1, on the reverse strand, counting down.
GTTGTTTTTACAGTCATTGAACGTTTTGTTTTTGAACAATTTAAAACGTAGCAGTTTTTAAAACGTTTACTTACTTTTCTCTTTCCGTGGGAATGCATTCCTTCTGGCCACACTAAGAAAACAAATCCGTTTGTTCTTTTTCCCTGTCTACCAATTTCCCCTCCCACTTCTCTCAAGCGGCAAACAAACAAGGAAGCAGCCTCTCAAAACTGAAACCAAAAAAAGGCTGCAAGAAAGAGGCTTGAAAAAATAAATGGCTCCAACTTTGGGCACGGAAATTACATAAACATGCCCCCAGAAATGCAATTGGCTAATTAAGAATTGCAGGAAACCCATTTAATACGATGAAATTGGCCACATCATACCAAATCGAACGACTTATTTCAGAGAAGTTCAAAATAAAAAACGGAGAACAGACAACAATAAAACGTCTCAAACTGAACGTCATGTGGCGAAATACTACCAAATCCACACTTAAAAACGGTAAGACACATTCTAACTTGACTAGTGTAGATCCCTTCCCAGTTTGTGTCTCATCCAAATGCCATTCTGCCTGCTGGCAATGTGTCTGGCCAAATGTACCTGCCCATTAATTACAGCAACTAGTATGGATAGGGCTGAACTACACATTACACACACATCCATATAATAAATTCCCGGCAGCTGCTTCTTTTAGGTAAGGCAGCTTTGGAAAGAGGAAATTTGTAGTGCAGAAGTGACCCAGGTAGGGGTGACCTTAACCCTTCCCTTGCCCAAACTGGTTTCTCTGCAGGCTATTCCTGACATGAGTTCACAAGGAGAAATATGTGTCAGAAAACCTGCAGAAGGGGAGGATTCGAGGGGTCAGGGAAGCTACAGCAGAAAAGTAGTGGGTCAGGGAGGGTTAAGCACCTCACCCCACCTATTTCTCCACTGCAAACTAGCCCCACAAACAGGGAGGTTCTAAGATGGTGACTGCAAGGGCAGTTGTGTTTGGGTGCGCTTCGTGACTTTGCTTACATATTTTTATCTTTATCTATTTTATTTTATTCTACGGACCTGGTATTTTAATTGCTTTGCCGAGCTATTTCCTTAGTAATTGGATATTGCAATGGGCAGCAAGGCCTGGTTTTACTATTTTATTATTTACAAGCCCCACAAACACCTTCCTCAAGCTGCTTTGCACAGGGAGGGTCTACACTACTGCTTTAAAATAGTTTATAACCGTTGGGGCCCAGGATACACTCCATATACGTTTTTCAAACCGTTTCCAAAGTGTCATTTCTTGGTTGGTGTAGATCTGGCCCCAGAAGAAGAAGCTGTCAAGATTTTATCATTCCTGTTTGCACCATGTTTTGTTCAAGTTCAAGATATGTACTTATTAAAGGAGTATGTTTAGAGCGTGTGAAAGAACTTGAGCCATAGCCTCTTTCAAAAATAAGTAGCACACTGTGGGGCAGCATAAGTCTCAGGGGAATTTTTTTTAATTCACTGTGTCCTATAACAGGACACGAATGAGATGAAAATCATCTTCCCTGTCGCTTTCAGCTCAGAGGCAGCAGCTAAAGCAAACAGGAATAATTCATAAAGGGACCTCATTTAAGGAATCTTTCGGTGTTCAGAAGTTCTTATAGAGTTATACTTCAGCTCTGTGAGATCTAAATAATTCACTGAGCTGGATTCCCCCCACCCCCTTGGTGGCAGATCTTAAAGTTAAGTTTCTTCTGCTGCCACTGTTCTTTCAAGATATGTGATATATTCACACGATATAATCAGCAATTAAAATGAGACCTACCATGGACTTTGCTAATTCTCTGCATCGACCCAGAATCTTCAGTGATCCAGAACAAAGGGTTCTGGAGTACCTGGGGAGAAAAATGCCCTACCCTATTTAGGGCAGCAAAAATAAACAACAACAAAATACCTGTCTGGGAAGCTTTCCTATCCTGATCAGCATAGCACAGGTGTTTAAGAAGCCTTTATTAGGATATCCTATTTAGGCCCAACAAAGCTGCAGATGTGTGATGAATATGCAGACCTGCCAGGAGCTCTCAACAACAATATGAGCTTCTTAATAATGTTAAAAAATGGATCTCAACAATTTGATGTAAATGACTAAGAGTGCAATCCTATGCATTTTTAGACAAAAAAAGTCCTACAATTCCCAGCATGCCCAAGCCAGCCCTGCTGGAGGACTTTTTCTGTCTAAACATGCATAGGATTGCACCCTAAATAGATATTTGGGCATTTATATAGAATGCAAAATTGGATTTCGGCCACCCCACAAATGAGACCTTCAACATATTAGCCATGTATTTGGCCTTCATCAACTGAGAACTCCGTGGAATGGACTTCTGACTGAACCTGTATATCTTCTGGCTGTAACTGAATAGCAAATCACCACCAAGATGATCAGATGCAAAGGAGGGTAGGCTTCTTATATCTTTGGGCATTTTATCAGATTGTCACAAAGGGATGAAAAAAGCTGCAGCTCTTGAAATGTCATCTTCTATCCAACTATTAAACATACAGGTATCCTATTTTGCAGTTGGTCATTCTATATTTCATATTGTCATGTACTGAGTAGCGCAAGGAAGTGATCCATTTTGAAGCAATAGAACTTATACCATACTCTTTCTGAATACATACCCAGGCAGGTGTACTTCACAGGGTTGAACTGAGGCACTGTGAAGGTGCGGGAGAAGGCATTATAATACAAGAGTGCTCACAACTAGGGAACAGATGTGCTTGTCACAAGCCTTGAGGCATGCAGAAAGTATAATATCACTTCCCCCGTTTGTATTTCTTGACCGAATTTGAAGTGGCTTTTATAAGTTCACATGCAATCTTTTCCTGACAGATGGTATTTTCGTAATTCTAATGAGATATAATTCCCAAACAAGAAAATTCTTTGACAAATGCTCTTTTCCTGTAACCATTTGTTTTAGCTAAACATTCTTTTAATTTTCTTTTTCCTCAACTGCAGCAGCAGAGGCCAACGTTTGGATAAAAAGAACTCAGATTAGAACTCAGAGAGCTCCAGCTATTGGGCGGTATAGAAATGTAATAAATAAATAATAAGATTAGGGAGGAGAACTGATGTGAAGTGATTGTAAACATTATAAAATAAGACGATAAATGCTTGTGAGCTTTAAAGGGTAGATGGAAGGTTACAGTCTGAGATTTAGCCTGCTGTGTTCTGAATCTGCTGTTGCCTTAAGGTGTGGTTCCCTTATCTCTCTACTCCACCATGCCTTTATGTCCAATGGATACAGATTTTCAATTTAATAGTTTTCTCCCTATTATTAACTCTTCAGCTGGAAGTGAGTTTGTCATGTGAGACAGTTATAGGGTGGTGAGAAGTAGATTGTTGAGATAATTTTTCTGTAGTAATGTAATAGTCACCTTGGAATAGTAATGTAATAGTCACCTTGGAAGCAGATGGATTCTCTCCTGCTCTTTTTTCCAGGTCTACAATTGCTTAATCCCAAAGAAACGTCCCATCCTTGAATGTTTTCTATGTCCTCCTCTATGTCCAAATGCTAAGTGTAGTCCAAGCTAGGGCTGAGTAAAAATAGCCTCCCCAAATTCTCCACACTATTTATGAGTGGCAAAATTGGGAGCTGCTCCAAGAATATTTTCTGGGGCAAGGCAGAATTCTCCTAACAGTTGGAGCGGTGGTGGTGGTGGTGGTGGTAGGGAGAAAATGCTCTTCTAAGAAATGTTAGCTCAGTAAATACTGAATGAAGCAATACCGTTACTTCATGCTGGTGAGTGAAAGGAAGCAATGGGGTAAGAGAGGAGTACTAGAAGGAGTAGGCGCCAAGCACATTGCTTCCTTCAACTGTATTTAAAGAACATTAAACACTGTTAAAACTGGATCTACAGCTGTGCCTGAAATTCTTTGTCCTGTTCATGGTGAAACTGAGGAGGCCATTTTGCAGAGCAGAGAAGGGGTGGGGTGAAATTTTCAATCAGTTCAGAAGGGGCTTGAATAAGATTTTTTTAAAAAAACAATGATCAGAAAAACCCTCCTCTGAGAACTTTCAGCCCAGCCCTACTTCAAGCTCCTGATCATCCTTTAAGGCTGCAAACCCATGAGTCCTGGGAGGGTATGCCAGGGGCCACAGAGTTGTTTGGATCTCCCCCTTGGAGAGCAGAGGGAGTGGTTCATGCTTGGAGGAGAAGATCTGACCATGGAACCCACCTCTCTGCCCCTACAAAAATGTTCAACATTGGATGTTTAGAGCTCTGACATCAGAAAGGTGAAAGGGTGGATTGGAGACATGGCATAGGTGGGAATGTGACACAGACCATAGAGAAGCCTTGTGATTCTACAAAGAACTCTGCTCCAGTTGAAGACCTGGAGGAACCTGAGGTAATCTAAAGGTACCTGAAGGGGTGCTTTGCATGCCCCCCACCGCCTAAACTCTTTAAACCCAACACAAGGCCTGTCTTGATTCCTGATTCTTCTCTCCTGGCCCTCAAGAACAACAGCTGCAGCAGATCTGATGGGAAGCCCAGAGTTGCTGTAGGAGAGCCCATTTGGCTGCCAGAAGGCTTTATGGCCAAGAGGAAGGGCCTATGCAAGTGGAAGGAGAAGATCCAGCTGCAACAGGTGGCAATGGGTATCTAAGAGGAGCAAGTGGCAATGGGCATCTAAGGCTCTGTCTGCTCTAGATCTTTTCTGGGTTAACAGCTCTCTTTTTTACTAATTAATGCTCCAGGTCTGGATCTTCCTGTCTCAGTTCATGCTACAGCTGCTCCACCTGATGCAGGTCAGGACAGTAGATCAAGGGAGGTTCTCCCGGTCCCCAAACATTCTCCTGGAAATGTACACCAGCCCTGGACTTGGCATAAATAGTTTTTGGGAGGGAAATTGTTCAACCTGTTACCCCGGAATAGGAATGAAGGGAGGCAAACTCTATTCCCGACTCTCCATTTCCCTGCCACCATGAGCCTGGCAGGGCTTTGGATATACTAGAGTTCTCTGGATGTTCTAGTAGGATTGTCCTGCCTGAAACCTTTAACCACTGCCAATCGGAGTGTACAACTGACTAGAGTTGTTTTTGCAGGAAAAGTTAAGACCAATCTGACTCTCTCTTTCTAGCCAAGCAATAGATTCAATAGATGTAAGATGTGTGGAAACTGTTTCAAAAGCAAAGCATTTGGGCCAAAAGAGTTATAAGTAGCATATGACATTTTGTGTAATTAAACTCAGATCTACACTAAGCAGGATATGACACTTTGAAAATGGTTTAGAAACTTTATATAGAGTGTGTTCTGGACCCCAACAGTTGTCACTACTGTTATAAACTGTTTTAAAGTAGTAGTGTAGATCCCGCCACAGCATTGCTCTAGTATAAAGAGGGGGGTGGAGTCTACTTCTAGGGACAAAGAGACATGCTCAGGGAGGAACGCAGAAGCCCTGCACCTCTCCTCAACTCCACCCTGTTCCTCTCCCCAATTTTTTCTTCTTCTCAGCTGAGCTCCAAGAGCTAGATCTACACTACTGCTTTACAGCAGTATTGAAATACACTGACAACAGTTGGGGCACATTACACATTCCATAAAACAGTTTCACAATGTTATTTCCTGCTTTTTATTCCACATTATCCAAAATATCACCACAAATGTCAGTATAAATGTGCAAGAGGGATATCAGCATTACCATAAAGGAATTGTAACAATTTGACACAAGGACCTTGTTCAGATGGCACACTAAGCTACAGTGGTCAAGCATTTTGAGCTACACATTATGGCTTAGCATGTCATGTGAACCTTTCCTAACCATGGTGGCTACATAACCATGGTTTAAACACACTCACTAACCATTTGCTGCATAAGGGTTAGTGGCCTAAGCATTGTCTGAACAGGCCCACTGTGTAGATCTGGCCACTGTGTGCATATCAAGCAGCATCCCCATTTTTAGAACCAAAATGTTGTCAAGGCAACATTTTGGGGCTCCCTCAAGTAATGATGCCACCCTTCCTTTTGCCACCGCTGCTTCAGTGGCAAAAGGAAGGGGGCATGTGGCAGCTCTCCGACCCGGGTGGCTCTTTCGCCGGCAGCAGGAGGCCGGCGGGGAGGTGGGCGGCGGCGGCGGCGGCAAGGACGAGCTGGATTTCCCAGCCGCCTCTTCTTCCGCCTCTTCCAGGGCAGGATCTACACAATCATTTTCGGGGCACACTGGAGGCGCACGCAAGCGCCTTCAGTACGCTGTGTAGATCCGCCCCTGATTCCACTGTGGCTCTGTGACAGCTTGCACAAATATAGCCTAACCAATGCAGCAATGCAAATTTATACTTCGGCTTAGAAGCTGGACCAGCAAGTCTTTACTCAAGTGTTTTTGTAGCAAAGTGCCTGTCCAATACATATTGTTAGAATTTTATTTAGATATTTATTTATTTATTACATTTCTATACCGCCCAAGAGCAAAGGGCAATGAAAAAGGGAGCCAAAGGCCCACAAAAAACTGGAGCCAGCCCTGGGGTGGAAGAATAGAGAATAGAAATTCTAGCTGTGCACTTCACAACTGAAAATAATAATAAACATAACTGTCTAAAGGGGAGGACATAAGTCCTCGGTCTAAAATTACCTAGGTACACCACTGTCTGCCTTACCCCATCTCCAAACAACAGATACAACTACATTAAGCTGTATTTAGAGTGCAGGGAGGCTGTAATTTTAAAATTAACACAGTCAGGAAAGATAGTTGGTTTTTCCCTTTGAGGTGAGCCAGGCTGAGAGAAAATGACTGGACCCAGTGAGCTTCATTTTTTAACTGGGGTCTCCTTGGTCACAGTCTGATATTCTAACCTCTGCTCCTCCACACTGGCTCTTGGGTGGAGCATAAGAAATCCTGAGAAATTTAAAGAACGTTTTTAAGACTAGGAGGAACCTCAGTAGGCAGAGATGGGGGCAGGCCTGTAACCTAGCAGACTGGGGCAGAACAAGCAGCGTTACGGTTGCACCATTCCAAAAGCTTGACAGAGGCATTCCTCACTGAACAAGCGCTATTCTGCCTGTTCCTCTTACTCACAGACTCACTGAAGCCCTATCAACAATAAGACCTGCCTTCACACCACTTCCCAACCCAGCAGCTGCTGGGTTTCTCCAGATAGTAAAGCATCATTTTCACATTCCTCTCTGGCATACAGCAGGGCCAAAAGCTGCACAACAGAATGACTGGATCGCAGCCCTTTAGGAAGCCCAGCATTCCGAGTTATACGGTCAGGCTCCAAGAGTCTGAAATAAGGCTTTAATTTTAATGTAATGAGATGGGTTCGGGATCCTAATTAGAAACAAAATTGATGATTAAAATATATTTAGCTTTAACAACTGTGCCATAAGAGATGCATTTATTACGAAGCTGTTGAACCTCAGTAGCTGTGTTCTCAATCAATTAGCAGCTATTTCATGTTCAATAACTGTAGCCAACTCAGTTTAATTAAACATAAAGTTCAGGCTATGTAGGACACTATGTAATGTGCTCCCTCCCACTAACACCCATGTCTTTCTTTATCATAAAAACTTCTGCACGCTCCTGATTTATTTATTTATTTTTGGAATGTTGTTTAACTTGCAGGGTTTGCTTGGGAAGAATGGTCCCTAAAGAATTGCCATTGGTAGTCAATTCGATCAAATGGAAAGATTTCTCCTCTGCACCTCCATGTCTGTCGCCGATAAAATTGTGGGTGGGATGATATGCTTAATTAACCCTGTAATTCTTAACATGTGGGCTAATTAGCATATAAATTAGGATTTCATTTGGATTATGCGCCTGATGCAGTAGTCTCTTCTGTGCAATTCAGTCCTCTGGCAGCAAGATAGTGAAACCTGCTCACATGGGTGGATTACATTAATATGCAAGTACCGAAAGTGATTCTTTCTATGTTGCAACCCATCATTCCTTCCACGGCGTCTACTGATGTGGAAACCTACCTTCCGGAAAATCTATGCCGTTGAGCTTGTAACAACCAGGAACCTTTGCAATTACTGAAGTGATTTAGAGAAGCTCCTCACTTTATTTCAATGTTCAATACTCTAAAAAATCCAGCAAGATTCAAGCCTCCTCTCTCTTCTTGCATTAGTGCCTTCTAGCACTTAAACCATTTTTTTCCCACCTCAACTCTTCCAATGTTCTTAAGAGAAAGAGGTACTTTAAAAGATCACATAAGCAGGAACATAACACTCCAGTGAAAAGTACACTATATGGAAATATCTAGTAAAAATGCACTGAGCTAAAGAGAGTAGGCTAATGTACACTCTGTCAAAATATTTTTCCTGCTATATGAAGTTTTTGAACCACAAACATTTTTTTCTGTTTTGAAATGTGTTCCTTCCTAGGGATTTGCCCGGATTGAGAGACTGAAGGGCTGATCCTATGAACCGATACAACAGAAAAGGTGGGAGCCATGTGGCAGCATGGCCATTACAGGGCCCAGAAACTGACATAAATTGGAGAGGAGAGGGACTGTATAAGCTGCCTTGGTTTCTTTGCGAGAGGAAAAAAATGTAATAATGAATACATATTTTTTGAAAAAGCAAGTAGGTTCAAGACTAGTTCTACAACATTCAAATAGCCTTGCAGCCGTTACAAAATTTGGTACATTCCCACAATTGCTATTACCTGGTATGTTTGTGCAAAATGGTTAGAATGGGATTGAATCCAACAGGCCGTATAGCTGTCACATTCAAACAGGGTTCAACTGCTCATGTCAGTCCTGTACAGCTGCAGCTACATACATCGAACAGAATGGGATGCCTATGTACTAAGGGATGCTCTACATCAGTGGTTCCCAAAGTGGGCGGTACTGCCCCCTTCAGGGGGGTGGGATTGCATAGGGGGCATTAAGAGGCAAGGGGGCGGCAGGGGGGCGCTAAGAGGCAAAGGAGTGGCAGGGGGCGCTCAAGGTGGTCTCTTCTGAGAAGAGCCTCTCCAGAAGGTCTTAAAACCCAGGGACATTTTTATGGGAGAAGGTAATTTGGTCCCAAGACATATAGGGGAAGAATCCACACATGTATTAATACCGTTTAAGAAGAGTCCTTTTAACAGGGAATTGAAATGTTTCAAAAGCACCAAAATGCTAATGAAGAGACATACCCTGCTTGGTGTGCCCTGCCATGCTGGCTGCAAAACAGAGGCGTTGGCTCTCTTTTCCCTCCCTCCCTCGGCAAGCCTGTGGCGGGTGCTTCCCATTTGAAGGGGCCACGTGCAGCATGGCCTCTTTTTCATTCTCAGCTCAGCTCTTCCGCCTGGCCACCGCCGCTCAGCCTGGGCGCCCAGACCAGCAGGATTCAGAGGAGCGTTAAGAATTTAAAGAATAGTGAGGTACTCTATCCTAGTTACTAAATGTGATATCTAATATTCTTGCTAAATGACTATCAGACTTTGAAAAGATGATATCACTGGATCAAGTTCATCAATTAAGTTACATTGAATAAACTAAAAAAATGTAATTGGATTTTGAATAAATATTCAATTAATTGTTACAGGTTTGAATTTTATTGTTATTATCTTCCTTAGTGGGTCATTGAAAACTGCTATTCTGAATAATGATTTTTATAGTGTAGGGTAGGGGGCACTGGGCATGAGTTTGTGGAACCAAGAGGGTGGTTATCTGAAAAAAGTTTGGGAACCACTGCTCTACATAAAGCAAAAATCCTGCAGCCTTGCCCGGATTTTGTCTTCTGGAGTCTTCACAGGTTTACGATAGGCACAAAACACATGTTCTCCCACCCACTCCATTTTTGACGGTTCCTTCCCAGATATTTCATTTAGACTGCCAGCATATGGCGCTGTTATATTTTACAATTTAGATTTATTATTGCATTTTTAATGACTTATAAAAAGGCGGATTCCCATTTGAAAATGATGGGAGAGATATCGGACGTGAATGTCTTTGCGAAAAAGACCTGCAAACTTCCATGACTGAACAATCATGAGTGCATGATAAATGCCTCATGTAGAGACAGCCTAACTTTCTTGCAGTGTCTGAAAACTCTCTGATCCACATGGCACACTCCCATCTCCAACTGCTTTTACAAAACCAGGAGCAGTAAGTCTCAAGCACAATTGTAGCTGGCTCCTCCTGCCCCTCCAATCAGAGGTGGTAGGGAGCACCATTGTAATAAAGGTAACCTGCCCCCTCTAGCAGGGCTTCCCTCATGCTAAGGGGGGATTTCTGTACAATGAGCTCTGCCCACAGTTGGTGAAAAACTCAGAGATATAGCAGGGCTATGGCTCATCCTTTTATCTCTTAATTCCCTTGATTTAAATGAGTCTTCTCTGGATTAAATCTTTAGGAATAGGTAAAGGCTATTCCTGTCTCCCCATTTCAACACTATAGTCCAGGAACAGGCAGTCTTGCAAGATGTACTTTGTTTTTCCACTCAAACCCAAGGTCCACTGGCCAGAGCCATGTACAAAATAGTGACCCCAGAAGGCAGACATAGAATTACAGGTGCCCGTGAGCACATACTTGGCCTAGGAATTTGTTTTCAGTACCAGAACTGGACCGAGCACACATACATCCTATCACCAACAAATGTATTCCTGTTTTCCCCCAAGCATTCTTGACTTCAGCACCCTAATTTAGGAGGGAAATAAGTTTGGTTGTTGCTAAACCACTGGGAGTCAGAAACCTTTGCTGATCTACTGCAAATCATATGGATATCTATCTACCAGGAGATCCTGATCTATTTTCTTCCCAGCCCTGCTGTAGTATATCATACCCAGATGGAATGCCCCGACCTTCAGATTCCTTAGGAATCCATTTCCTGAATACTTTGACAGCCCTAGCACACCTCCTCAGGCCAATAAAGAAACATGGAATAGAAGTGTTCTCAGCACTGCCAGCTAGAACATCGCTTTCTCCCCATTCTAAATATTTACATGGTTTGGGGCCAGGCTATCTGTGGGATCACCTTCTCCTGTACAATCTGCCCTGCACACTCAGGTCCTCTGAGAAGAATCTACTTCAGTCTGCCAAAATCAGGCTGACAAGTATTACTCAGAGGACCTTCTCTTCTGCTGCTCCCAGACTGTGGAATGGCCTGCCGGAGGAGACTCGTCAACTTAACAGTCTTTTAGCATTTAAGAAAGCTTTAAAGACTGATCTATTCCAGCAGGCCTATCCAGTGGAATTTTAGGATGTTTTTAGGATGTTTTAATAATGTATACTTTGTTTTTAATTCAGTTTTATGTATTTTATACTTATTGTTTTTCCCCGCCTCGATCCAAATGGAGAGGCGGGTAAGAAATTATTGTTGTTGTTGTTTTTGTTGCTGTCCTAGTCCCTTAATTCAAATAGCAGTAATATCACTCCTCCTCCACCTTGGGGAAGGACCATGGCTCAGTAGAAGAGCACATGGTTTGCATGCAGAAGGTCCTATGTTCAACCCCCCCCCCCCGAAAGACCCCTGCATGAAACCTTGGAGAGCATCTATCAGTCAGTGTCAACAATACTGGGCTAGATGGACCAATGGTCTGACTCAATATAAGGCAGCTTCCTGCATCCCTATGCACCCCATCCCCAAGTAGGGACATTAAGATGTAGTGGCAGTCAAAGCTACAGTGGCCCCCAAATATACATGCCCTCCAAGCTTCCTCCCCACAAAACAAATCACAAAACTTCCAAAACTCTGCAGTCACAAACACAGCCTTGGCCTAACAGTCCCCAATCCACTTGCCACGGAAGAGCAAAGACAAATTTTACCACCACCTTTGCAATCCAGGCATGTGCCAGGTTACCTTGGCAGCATCTCCATTTTCCAATGTTCCCTGATGAGACACCTGTCCATCCCTGCACTGATCTCTTTCCACCCAGCAGAAGTTGCTCCCAACATAGCTGCCACACAAGCTGTCCTCCTCCTCCTCTTGCTACAGGTCATTGCATTGGTTGTTTGCAATATGCAATGGCCCTGAGATGAATGTCAGGAATCAGTGGAGGCTGGTGGTTCTGAAGTCAGTGGGGTGATGAATCCACTCCAGGTTTCAGTCAGAACCAGAAGGAACTGTGAAGCACCTTCAGTTCTGACTGAAACCCGGAGTGGATTCATCACCCCACTTATATCAGAACCACCAGCCTCCACTGAATATAAATTCTAACCCCATTTCTGCATTAGGGAATGGAAAATCTGCAGACATCCTTCTCCCCACCCACCCACAACCTCCCTTCTATCAAAACCAAGAATTATGTATTTCACGTATAATTGGCCCCAGGCGTGCATATGAAAGTAAGGGAAGAAAAGTAAGGGAAGAAAAGTACAGTTCTTCTCACTTACAATGTGTCCTGCTCAGCATACTACTCTTACTTATCTACAGGTGCATTCCTATATTAGAGTACATTAAATAATTTCACAGGGAAAATTACCATGGAAAATTGTGAAACTCTTCTGCACTTAGGGGAATAAATCTTTGAATAATTATTCAGGAGAAGTACTTCTGGCAATCTGCCATTATCTGTAAAATGGTGAAAATAACTTCTTTTTAAATGTTTTATTTTTCAAAGTATCATAAACACACGTGCACACACAGGTACATAGGTAAACTTTGCACATCACTTTGAAATAATTAGGTAGTAAGCTTGAACAATACCAGTCATTCTCTTCCCCTCCTTATTGTTTTACTAGGATTTTATTAGATTGTAAGCCTATGCGGCAGAGTCTTGCTATTTACTGTTTTACTCTGTACAGCACCATGTACATTGATGGTGCTATATAAATAAATAATAATAATAATAATAATAATAATAATAATAATAATATTGCAGTCCACATTTATGAAATACTGCATAGTCTTTATCTTCTGTGTTCTAATGCTATGAAATATTATTCCCACTCAATTGATGATAAATTTAGGTAGTCATTGTAATATACTTCCATGTAGCATGCAACATATTCTTACTCACCCAATAAGTACATGCCTGAACTAGGAACTAAACTCAGTTTTCCTGGATTCTAGACCACCATGCCTTGAATTGACCACTTGTTTGTAAGTCAAATATTGGTCCACAGTCTTTCTAAACCTGCACATCTGAATTTCTGTTTAATTGTATGTCTTGGGCAACAACCAAATCCTGTCTATTTCACTCATGTTCTGTTCTTATTTGGGGGGTCATCCCAAGAAACTGATTGGAAGTAGTGTCAGGACAAACAAACTGTATGTGTCACATTGAGCACTGTTTGGTGGGGAAACAAGATATACTTTTAGCAAATGAAATAAATACATAATAATTAATATATGGAATTCACTGTCACAGAATGTGGAGATGACCAGTGGTTTAGATGACTTTTGGAGGGGATTAGAAAAATTCATGGAGCCTAGGTCTACCCATGGCAATTTGTCATAATGCCTAAGTAGAACCTCCATGTTCAGATGCCATATGGCACAGGAGGAGCAGCAGGAGAGGTCTATTACCTTCATGCCCTCCTTGTGGACTTCCTGGGGTGGGGGGTTGGTTGGCCACTGTGAGAAACCAAATTGTGCACTAGATGGGTCTTTGGTCTCATTCAGTAGGGTTCTTATGTTTTATATTGTGACACACTGTAAACAAGATGCTTCAAATTAATATATGTTACATATACAGGTTGGAGCAAGGTGAGTTGAAGCAAGATTCTCCTACCTTAAAGCAGGACAGTGTTGTGTTAGTTTTTCAGTTTCTCTCACTCCTGTCATACTAGCCAACACATTTTCATTTACCCAATTAATAAATTAATAAATATACTTAGGCAACATGTTACAATGGTTTCATTAGGAAGTTGTTGCAGTATTTTCTTAATTTTGTATCACCTTATTTCTCACCTTAACTCAAGATGGTAGGTAACAGCAATTGTTCTTAACTTTAAAAGATAAAATAGATGTATCTCTGTCCCTGCAAGACTCACCATCAAAGTAAGCAACAGTGACAACAATGGAACTTACTTCTGTGTAAATATGCAAAGGATTGGGCTGCTAGTCAAACAGTACACTGATCAGAAGATGGAGAAGGAAAAAACTGTTTGTGCTCTCTTCCCAGAAAGGGTACCCCAAATGTCTTTTCCTCCCTCCTTCTCTCCACAGCACCTGTTGATGCAGGTTCCATGGCCTTCATTCCATTAAAGTGTTTCAAGTTTCTCCATTCCAAAGAGAACCTGTGCATCAAAGCTTGGCCTAACTTCACAGTTTGCCATCTGGTGGGCCCACCTCCATACTGTAGTTGGACAAGTATGAGATATGGTGCACCTAACAACTGAGAGAATCCAAAGCAGCTGAAACTGTTCAAGAGAAGATCAGAAAACCGAAGGGGAACTGTCAGTCACCAATGGAGCTTGCACTCTGCCAGGAAAGAGGGAGGGAAGAGCTCTGCTCTCTAAGGGCAATTATGTAAATGTCAGTGAGTTACAGAACATTTATTTGGAGGCCCTGGTGCAAAAATGACAGGCAAGAAAAATCTGTGTGGAGAGGGACTGAAGGGCCGCAAATCTTGGGAGTGGGAAATGTGACCAATATGTCAGTTTTGAAAGGTTAGCTCTAGGAGACATTGTGCCACTCGGTTATTAGGCCAGCAAAAAATTCTGAGGTACGATAGAAGGATGCATGAGTGGATGCCGAAAGACAGCATGCGGGAAATGAATGAACAGTTCTGTGTTGTAGAAAAGATATAATGGGCTGCAATCCAAAGAGCCCTTTCAGACCTGCTCCAATGGCTCACAAACACATACCAGTTGTTGTTTTTCTACAGCAGCACTTCCTGGAAATGAGCTCTCACCTGTCCTTGGTCAGATATGTTAGGCATTTCCCATTGCTATCATTCAGGCCATCATGCCTGATGCTTCATTGTCCACAACTCCTTGGACTGCTAGGGAGAACATAAGAACATAAGAAGAGACAGAGTAATCTTTCCATGACAAGAAAGTCATTATTACATCTCCAGAGCACTATCAACTGATTTCATATAAAGCACACAATCCAGAACGTAACCTGCCACACATGCTGGGCTTTGGGACACTGAGACAGACCATAAGAACATAAAAAGTGCCGTGCTGGATCAGACCGATGGTCCACCTAGTCCAGCACTCTGTTCACACAGTGACCAACTAGCTGTCGACCAGGGACCAACAAAGCAAGACATGGTGCAACAGCTCTCTTCCTGCCCATGTTCCCCAGCAACTGGTGCACACAGGCTTACTGCCATGGTTGTCACGGTGGACCAGAAATCCTACCTTGCAGCCAACAAAGAGGAAGTCTCAAACATTTCAACCAAGAGGCAGTGGAGTTGTCTATACAGGCCAAAAGTGGACTTTTATGGGTCACTTCAACACTGTCCCACTCCCACTATGCTAATGGTCCCCTGGCAAAGCTAACTGGGCATATCAGAGCCAAGATAAGCTCCCCCACCTCTCTCATCCAGGCCTTGGCAAAGAAAGCCAAGCAGACAACCAACCTACCATGGCAAAGCAAGAGGTATGGCTTCAATGGGCAGCCAACCACTTCCTAGACTGTCTGGGCTCAGAGAGGGACCAAAAGGTGTAAAAGAAAAAGAAAACCACTCCTCTGGATTGGGAGCACTAGTCTTGCATTCCACATCATAGACAATAAACATTTTTAAAAATAACAATCCACATTAATTTTCTTGTTTCTGCCTAGTTTGGAAAATTAATCATTAAAACTCATTTGCTTTGCACTTTCCCTCACAGTTCCAAGTTGAAAGAGATAATAACAAAAAGCAGCAAACACAGAAGCAGAGGGTTCCATGGCTTTAAACTGCAAGCTGTGTGCAGTATGCATTTAAAATGCCTATGTATTTAAAGGTTGCAATTGCATTATTGATTTGTTTTTGACAACAGAATTGTTTTAACCTTTTAATCTGTTGCCGTGTGTGTGATGCCATTAGAAAATGTTAAGGAAAACTTTCTCAGCAAGCTTACTGTCCTGGGAAGAAGGCCTGCAGACTAATTCAGCCTTTCTCCTACCTGATGACCTCTAGATGTGTTGGACTACAACTCCAATCATCCCCAGCCAGCATGGCCAATAGGGATGAAACTTGTACAATGAAACTTGTACTCCAACACTTCTAGAGGGCACCAGGTTGGGAAAGGCTAAACTAATCCATCAACACAGTCTTCTTTTAGAGTAGTGTCCACATTTTAAAAAGTCCTTCAGCTGCTTGATCCACTTCTCATTAAACATAGCACTTCCGAAAGTTTAAAGACTGATATTACATTCTGGAGGGATAAACACTCACCTCCTATAATGCAGTGGATTGAAGACATTACAATGCTTTCAGCATTTGAATGGGTGCTGTGCAGACATCACCTGCGAATGGATACTTATTTGGATATTTGGTCTGCTTTTGTTGAAATTTATGTATAGTTTTTAGAAAGCTGTATTTTCATTCATGCATTGAAATCGATCTATGTAGCCACATTTTTCTTTTTGTTCTTTTGTTGCAATTTTACAATAAAAAATACATCATAATTTAAAAAACCCAGAACCCACTTGTATAAATGTTTCTGATATCCACGCCATATAACTTAATACCATTTCTGTTCTTCTTGTGTCCTGCTCATAGGTTATCCTGAGTTCTGAGGCCACTTAAACTATCCCTCCTTTGGAGTCCAAGTCACCCATTCTCCCAAAAGTTACCATTACAGTTTTTAATGCTCTAGAAGTCATGAAAGAACAATACCATTCCGATCAGCCATTTATTTAATTATTAAACAATGGAGTACAACAACTATTTTGGAATTTGCCTCACCTTCTCATCAGCATTTTAACCCAAAACAACTGATCAATTAAAGAACACAGTGACAAAGCTGAATAGCCTGTCTACTCAGGGGCTTGTATACATGCTCTGTATATTCACTGTGCAGTTGCTCCCTGTTGTTTATATGACGCAACTGCCAACTCGCAGCCACATTGTGCTGCACATTTTTTTATGTGCTGTTTTACCATGAGTTTTTATGTTGCTCTGATGTCACCACAACTGTCTGTGCATGTGTCAATAGTGGCTTCAGTTTGCATAAGAGAGTGGGTGTCATTAGGGGGCAGTTCCCAGTGCAGACTGGCGTGAGAATACAGGACACTGGGTGGGCTCCAGGTGAGTATTTAGTAATGGCCACCATGGTGACATTAAGGTCTCATTCTGGAACTAAAGTAAGGACAGTCATTATGTATAACATAAATTCAATGGACTGTAGCAGCGCAGATGCACAGCTATAGAGTTTCAAAGCTACAACATTGCAGAGAGTTGTCAGGAAAAAAAGATTTGGGTGGTTTTCAATATTTGCCACCCATTATCGCCATTTGACAATAGTGTTGCAAATTTTCCTGGCTGGAGAGTCCGCAGCCACTCCTGCCATGTAACTCTATCGATGCCGCTTTGCAGCAGTGATGCTGCAGGGTTTTTGGAGAATCAGCAGGTGAAGTGGTCCCATTTAGACACTCGCTAGGAGAATAGGTGACAGAGAGGTGAATGTACAAGCAGGTTGGCAGCCCACCCTCATGCATGTTGACTTGGAAGGAGCTCTCACTGAAATCAATAGGATTTCTACATAAGTGTTCAAAAGCATTGCAGACTTAGCATAACCACCACCACCACCACAAAAAGTAGATGGCAAATGTTAAAACCATATGAATTGGGGTGCTTTTTCTGTCTTGCTCCACTTTCCAAGCTGAGCACCAGTAAAAGATCAAACTCTTTGTGTTGTGCCCATGGAGCCTTTGTGCTCAAATCATTCATATGGAGGAAACCTATGAATTATTTCACTGGTAAAGTCTGTGGTTTCTCAGCACAGTTTAGCATCAGGAACGTATTCCCATTTCCCATCAGTGAGGAAACACAGGCATTATTTGCATTAATGTTGCGGTTTGATGAATGAAGGGATTTTCATGCACAGAGTTCCGTGACTAAAAGACGCCTCTTCGTTCCATTCTTAGTAAGTTACTATGACATGTGTCTAGTTACAGACCCACATACCTCCAGACTTGCAGATTAAATTAAGCTCAATGTCTTGGCATCTCACAACAAATATTTTCTTTCATAGCATTAGCGTGCTATGGAAACAAGTAAAAGGAAGTATAGCAGGGGCCTTAA
This sequence comes from Elgaria multicarinata webbii, assembly GCF_023053635.1. Taxonomy (NCBI): domain Eukaryota; kingdom Metazoa; phylum Chordata; class Lepidosauria; order Squamata; family Anguidae; genus Elgaria; species Elgaria multicarinata. The sequence continues at coordinate 53,909,549 of NC_086178.1, read as the reverse complement.
AAAGGCCAAACCAAGAAGGCGGCTGATAGCAACTGAAGATTGGTTTGTTTATCATATTTCCAGAAATTCAGAATTTCCTAATGCATTTATTTATTAGAAACACACGAAGTTTCAATGACATCATTTCAATTCAAAAGCAATTTGGAAAAAGCATTGTCTAGGAATGCAGGCGCAATTTGCCCTTTGCAACTCAAATGAGATCACTCAGCAGACCAAAATTTAACATTGTAACTTTTTAATTTGCTTTTCAAACCCCTAGCAAAAATTAAGCTGTAAGAAATTTGACATTATTCTGATGGCTAAGGGAGAAAATTGCATATGTTTTCACGTGCCCTTCCTGCTGTTTGATTTTATTTTTTTATCTAAGGTTGTTTAATGTGACTATGTTACTGCGATAGACGGTGTGGAAAATAATGGTTTTTAATATGAATGATAGCCCTTCAAAATACATCTATTAAGTAGAGTGATCTGGTGAATACACTTTACCATGCTCCTGGGAATAACTACGTCTTAAAGATATGCATTTGTTTTATCACAGAGAAATGTGTGGCATGGATGGCCCACTCTTGCTTCAGCCTTCTGTTTCTTAAATATGTTCCCGTGAAGAGGACCAGGAGAAAGAATTTGAGCTCTAAACGTGGTCTTTGAACCTGAACCACAATCACAGACGTCAGGCATGTATCTCTAAGAGCTGGAAAATGACACCTTTTGGACCTACATATTGAAAATCGGCATGACTTCATAATGCAAAACACAAGAAATTTACAGCATGATGGTTTATTCAAGCAACCCTACAGGGGCAACTATTCTGATTTTAATTCCATTAAGAGGGGAAAGGGTAGTAAAGGGCTTAAAAAATATAATCATTTGCTTCCCTCCTTACCCACCCCTGGCTCATTCCTTCCCCTCAAAAACAGCCAGTACTGTCAAACAGAGGTGGCTGGAACTGCAGCTTTTGAAAGAGCCCATTTGAAATGATTTAGCGTAGTAAATCATTCCTGGTTTTTCTGCCCATATTATTTTTTGCAGCTGCAATAAGATATGCCATAAAGCTTTTATTCTTTTATTTTGTATAAATAATTCCTTCAGACAATCCCAAAGAATTTCCTTCCTTTTTCCTTCTTTTCTTGTAAATCAGTGATCCATACATATTTTGTAATTTTATAGATGGATTACAGGAGGTCTTTCCAGAAACATACAATGAATGCATAAAGTTGCCTCTGGACTTCTGGACATTAATTCTTTACACCTGATCTTGTCTCATTTCAAACACCATTGTCCCATGAGGTTCTAACGGGCTTCCTGGTGACTCCCTATACTGGCAGTGTCTCTTTTTGAATATTTCAACATCACTTCTTCAGGGCAGTGGCACATCAGCATCAGGTGCACCCAAGCTTGAGCACAGAGGAGAACATGGATGGGGAGGATCATCACCCCCTACTCTGAGAACTTCCAGTCAGAGGATGTTGCTTTACCAGACTCCTCAGATTCAGAAGACTAATTGAAAGGGCAGCTGACACACAGTAGGAACCACCTGCTGCAGATCAAGGTCCTCAGAGGGGGCAAGCCAAGAGCAGGACTAGTCCAGTCAGCCTTCAGAAGGCCCATGCATCTTGTTGAAGCAATAGCTTCCTTTCCATGGGTGAGAATACACCAGCCATCTTTCTCAAAGTGTACTGTCCAAGGTCCTGACTGTTCTTGCCTTGCCTAAGCCAAATCCTGCTACACCTACCTCACCAGATATGACTCTGCCTTACCTTGACGTGATCTTACTAAATATGACTCTTCCTTACATGCCATTATAATACCCTGCCAGGAAGCACCACTGTTGTGGTCCACTTCTCCTGTGAGCTCAGAAGCAGAGGAAGCCGCACAGGAAAGGAACAGGAAGGTTAGACACCCTCACCTGCCAGCACTGGGACCACCTCCATGCAGCATGTCATGTATGGGTCTCAGCAAGGCTGTGAGGTCTTGCCATTTATTTATACCTAGTTTGGAACATCAGAATCTGTGCAAACTTATCTTTGTCAGAGTTCTCAGGGGAGTAGCTTCACTCACTCCCTGTCTTGGCCCTGAGACTGTAAGACTTCTCTGGGAAATGGATGAAGTTATTAGAAAGATTATTATTATTATTATTATTATTATTATTATTATTATTTATTTATATAGCACCATCAATGTACATGGTGCTGTACAGAGTAAAACAGTAAATAGCAAGACCCTGCCGCATAGGCTTACAATCTAATAAAATCATAGTAAAACAATAAGGAGGGGAAGAGAATGCAAACAGGTACAGGGAAGGGTAAGCAGGCACAGGGTAGGGAAAGACTAACAGTAGAAAGTAACAGTAGAAGTCTGCACAACATCAAGTTTTAAAAGCTTTAGGAAAAAGAAAAGTTTTTAGCTGAGCTTTAAAAGCTGCGGTTGAACTTGTAGTTCTCAAATGTTCTGGAAGAGCGTTCCAGGCGTAAGGGGCAGCAGACGAAAATGGACGAAGCCGAGCAAGGGAAGTAGAGGCCCTTGGGCAGGCGAGAAACATGGCATCAGAGGAGCAAAGAGCACGAGCGGGGCAATAGTGTGAGATGAGAGAGGAGAGATAGGAAGGAGCTAGACCGTGAAAAGCTTTGAAGGTTAACAGGAGAAGTTTATATTGGATTCTGAAGTGAATTGGAAGCCAATGAAGAGATTTCAGAAGCGGAGTAACATGGTCGGAGCGGCGAGCTAAGAAGATGATCTTTGCGGCAGAGTGGTGAACAGAAACCAACGGACTGATGTGAGAAGAAGGAAGGCCAGAGAGAAGAAGGTTGCAGTAGTCCAACCGTGAAATAACCAGTGCATGAACAAGCGTCTTGGCAGAAGAGACAGACAAAAATGATCGAATCCTGGCAATATTATACAGGAAAAATCGACAAGATTTAGCTACTGCCTCAATATGAGGAATAAAGGAGAGCGAGGAGTCGAAAATAAAGCCAAGGCTACGAGCTTCCTTGACCGGAGTAAGCGTAACATCATTGACAGTAAGAGAGAATGAGAGATGAGGAGAAGGTTTAGGAGGAAAAACAAGCAATTCAGTCTTTGCCATGTTAAGCTTCAAGCGACGATGAAGCAGCCAAGCTGAGATATCTGAAAGACATGCCGAGATACGATCGTGAACATCAGGAGAAAGTTCCGGAGATGACAGATATAGTTGTGTATCATCGGCGTACAGATGATATTGGAGGCCATGAGATTGAATAAGCTTGCCCAAGGGCAACATGTATAAGGAAAACAACAACGGGCCAAGCACCGAGCCTTGCGGAACCCCTACAGAAAGATGTGGGGGGCTTGTTGAAGGAGTCACTCAGATTGTAGCATCATCTTGGTGGACTGAGCAGTGCTGCCTTGTTTGGACACGGGTATGACTTACAGGCCAGAGCCCCTGTCCATCAAGTGGTTTGAACAGGCCCACACCTCCCTTTATAAGCTGGAGCAAAGGCAAGGAGCCTTTACGAGAATCATCTTTCAACTCATGGCCTGAAATCCCTCCCTGTTTGGATCTATCAATGTTTGGGGCTTTGAAAACACTCTGTTATTGTAGTGAGTAGCATTTTGTCTCTGTGTTATCTTGGAGCCTAAGCTTTCTGACCATCAATCAGCTTTAAGTATTTCTGAAGTGTGTAACCATTAAGCTTTTCACCATGAGATTTCCCTCAATAAAAGAAGTCTCACTGACACTGACACTGGATAACCCGTGCCAGTTTGCCAGAACATGTGAATGCCAAGGGACCAGGAAATACAACAAAGCAGGACCAAGCCAACTACTCTCCTGCCCAGATTCCCCAGGGGAAAAGGGAGGGGGTCAGGGGGTGTTATGAATGCTAGTCATGGTGCTCCAGGAGACTCCAATCAGCATTGTGCAACCAGCCTCTCTTCCATTGATTTTTTTTCCTATTGGGAAAGAGGGTCTTGTGTGATGCTGGTCAGGGGCACTTGGAATGTCTTCAACCAGCATTACAAAACTAGATGTTCTCCCACCAGTGGTAGAGATTGTGCTTGGGGCACCTCCAACTAACATCATGCAACTGGGTGCTTTCCCACTGGCCTTTTGTACGGAAAGACTGGCGGGAGTGGTGGCAGTGGGGAGGTGGTAGTGATTGGGGGCTTTAGCCAGAAAGAAGAGCTCTGGCCTAAGCCCTCCTATCTGGATGAAGCCCTCCAAACAGACTACCATTTTTTTACCCCTCTCTGCACCACCAATTGCACTTCTGGAAAGTAGCCCAGCATGAACACTAATGTAAGTAGCTTATGTGCTGTCTGTCTTGACAGAAGCTGAAACAAGGTAGTCCTGAGATCCTCCTCAGCCTCAGGTCCTACCCAGCCGCATCACTCCTGCTTCTTGTGATACCTCACAGTTCTTTTGCTCAAATTCTGAAGCATCAAAATGACAACAGGCGTTGATGCAGACAAAACAGGCTGCTGAGCACAGAGATCTCATTCCCAGCCTTCTTAAATGCTCAGTATCTAGAGAAAAATATGATACCCATGGGGATTCAGCCATTAGTTTGCAAAGAAAAGCTTGGAAATGCGGATGGCCAAAATGAATTTGTTTGTTTGTTTTAAAGCCAAGCCAACCTTTCTTAATCATTGAAATCCATAGTGTTTTCTCCCTTGATCCTGATTTATGATTTTGAACCACTGAAGTTGCCAACAGAACTTGAAAGAAATCAGGGGAAAGCCAGGCATGCTTTGAGTTTCGGATGGGCAGAATGCCACAGACTTCCTCCTCCTCTAGGCCCAGGTTTCTGGCTCTTCTGTTAGAAATAATAGATCCTAACATGCCATATAACTTCAGGAAAGTATGGCACAATAATGAATCTGACCTGCCAAATGAGGGACACATCTCACTCTCCACTGCTGTCAGAACGGAATCTATAGTTCAGCATCCCATGGGATCTGCTAGACTGGCTACTTTTTTTCTAGAATGGAATTATTTCTTAAGTGGAAACAGCAACACTAGTTCTTCTCAGCTGCCTGCAACCAACAAACTTCCAGCTCAGAGCATGAATAATGCCAAGGGAACATTCTAGTTACCTCTGCTCACCTTAGATTCTGAACCAGATGTGTCTTCTATTGGGTCGTTCTCAGGGTTGCTTTCCCACGACCCTTCAGAAACCCAAGTCAAAAATTACCCTGGCTGTTATCCACTATATACAGAGCAAGAGACTGTCCATAAGATCATAGTGATGACAGCACACAGAGGATAAGAAGGTACTAAACTATCCCCATTTTATAGGAACATAAAATAGAGTCTAGAAACTATAACGACAACCCTTGAAGGCTCCCATTGTCCGTGGTGCTATTCTGAAGCGAGAAGTTTCACAGTCGATAGAACTAATAGCCACTTAGGCTCTTTGCATACCACTTCTTCAGTTTAAGCACATCAATAATTTCTGTCCATTTGTATGTTCTGCCTTCCCAGTTAAACAAGGATCTCTCACATTCATGTGGATTTGTCTACCTAGTCAGCATTACTCAGATATCAGAGAAACGCATACCAACCCTGCTTACTCCATTTGTTCCCTCAAGAAACTTCCATTGACTTAGATTCAGCTTTGGGGAAATGTTTCCCCCCTACCATTAATAGTGAAGCACTAGTAGAACTATCAACAGGAGGTGCAGTACCACCATGGAGTCTTCTGCCTGACTAACAGGAGGGCAGAGGAAAAAATGATCTTTTGGGAAGATAAAAGGAGCAGGAAAGGAAAAGATTGTTAGAAAAGAGAGGAAAGAAGCAAAAGCTGGAGAAGGGAAAATATAGTGAACAAAGCAGTATACAGACTCTTTTGAAAGGGACAATTTAGCTGATCACCAGATAACTGGGGACAGGTAACTGGAGCCTGTTGTAAAGCACTGATCAAAACAATAGCTGCTGGATGTAGGAGCTTTTCTGGTAGAACCCAAGAATTTCTTTTGGAGAAGATTCAGACTGTATCCAACAATATGACTGTTGGAAGATTTGTAAATAGTTTGATAGGTTATAGAACAGTTATGATGGGCTACAGAACAGTTATAGATATAAATTCCAGAGGTATAGCTGTTGTTAATCTTTTGAAGCAAAAACAAACATGAATGGATTTTTTGTGTTGGAAATGTTTAAACGCCTTTTGTTAGGGGAGGGGGGACATTGTGTTTGGAAAAAAATAGCAGTATCCGTTGCTACATATATGCACAACAGTTGGATGTAGAGTGGGGAAAAACCTGTAAATGAGGGAGTGGGGGAAGGTCCCGAATTTTAAGGTGTACCAAAAGGTCTCTGACATTTCTATGCAGAGCCAAAAAGTATACAAGATCAAAAAGTGAGCTCTTCACAACAGCATTTACTATGATGATACTATTTTTCTAGCTACTGTACGCTAAGCTAATTTAACAACACAAGTGATAAAGAAACCTGGACTCCCAATTATATTGTTCTTAGTTTTATTTGGTTTTGTTTTTTGGTTTTTTTAGTAAATCAGTTAACCTCTACTCACATCCTTAACAAATCTATACCTGCATGGCTTACAGATGCATTTGTTGAGCTCATGTGATTTATACCAGTAACATTAAAACTGTGTGGCCAGTGATGGTGTCATGCATGGATGTGTGCTGAGTCCCCATGCAGCATCAGGGCCTCTTGCAGGGGAGGGAAGGAAGATCTGGACCATTTTTAGAGATGGTATTAAATTTTAGAATAGGCAGGTGTGTGTCAGAAAATAACTCCAACAGTTCAGAAAGCCTTGAGCACATTACAAGCTGAGCTCAAACCCTCCTCCACCCTTTAGGCTTGGCTCATAATGGATTTGCTCAGTGCTAGCTTTCACCACCATCAGCCAGTTCTCCTTCCTCCCACTCCCACCCCTTTCCCAAAACAGTGGGGATGCATTGGGAAATACATTTCCCATGATCCTTGGTAGCAACACCTGTTCCATGCAATTGTCCTTGTCTTCCTCTTCTGCTGTTACCCACAATCTTCACAAAGGTAGCTTTTGTGAAATTGGAGGTTTGGCAGGAAGTTCCATCAATTCATGATGTGTCAACATTTTGACCCTGAAAACTCTCTGGAAAACCCTGGACTCTCTCCACAAAACCTTGGGAAGACCAGGCCAATTCCAAAATGAGATGGAGCAGAGAAGATGCTTACCCATCATTAGCCTTTTTCAGCAAATCAGTTTGGCAAGGCAAACATTTCAGGACAGAAAAGCAAAGCTGAAATCAATTTGCAAACAGCAGTCCAAGCTAGTGATGGGCAAATGCCCCCAGGCTCAGTACAGACTGGGATAAGAAATGACAAGTGACATGGGAGAATGCCCAGAAAAAGCCCTTCCCCTGTCCCAGAGCTCTAATTTCATTTGTAATGGATAACACACACCTCCATGAGATCCCAATTACTCAACTTCTGGTCCCCAAGTGTCCTGAGGCACTAAAGCTAGGAAAACACTAGAGGAAGAGGCAGGGCCATTTGGAAAACCCTGAAGAAAGAGGTTGAGACCCCAGATGAGTCAGATTTGGATTCCAGGCTTGAGGTTCAACACCCCAGCATTAAAATGACTGGGGCTGTCACAGTATAAGTCCTTGGTAGATTTCATCCATCATCCAGCATGTGCTGCCTTATTGCAGGCTGCAAATTCATTCTATTGTTGTGTATCAGTATTAAAGTCAATGACTGGGTTCCCACAACATGCTAACCCACTCAGTGGTTGAGTGTGGTTTGTTGTTGAACCATGGGTTGTTTTTGAACTGTGGGTTAGCATGTTTTTTGAACCCAGGACATTTTCCACAGGTTGGCTTGTTAACCATGCAGTGTGGCTTATTTTTCTCAAACAATTTTGAGAACCCATGGTTCATTGTTGGGTTGTTCATGGTGGTTAATAATCCACACTGCATGGTTAACAAGCCACCCTGTGGGAAATGTCCTGGGTTCAGAGAACATGCTAATCCACACTTCAACAACCTACCTATGGTTCAACAACAATCCACACTCAACCACTGAATGTGGGTTAGCATGTTGTGTCAACAGCCCCAATGAAGTTCTGACACTTTTTTTTTTCATTTTTGAACACACACAAAAGAGGCAAACAAATCTATTGTGGCTTTAAGATTTGATGGACTAGAGGCCACTTCATTGGCAGACTGATTCACCAAGGTAGTTACACAGTGCAGCTGTAGCCTCTGATGTAATTTTTACAAAGTCAGGAATTAGAATGTAACTTAGTTTTGTTTGGATTTATTTTGGAATCAGACTGTGAAATGCCAAGAATTAAGACATTTTAAGATTCTCTGATCTGTGCAGACCTTTCAGGATAAAAGCGAGTGCTGCAGTCCCCATTAAAAGAAAAGAAAAGCCAGGAATGGTTTCTTTCCAGCAAGAGTGTGTAAGAGAGCTATGAAATGTTCACCACTAAAATGCCTATAAAATCAGCCTATGTGTACAGTGTTGGCTTGCCTGACCTTTTATTGCTGAGGCAGTAGCTATTTTAAGAAGAGCTGCTGACGCTGTGGGCACTGCACTAGATCAGGTTGGAAGGTCACAGTGACCTGTAGTGACCTACACTGCAAGAGTGCAATCGTGACAGATGGCACTAAAAATTGCTGCGCTATCAGAACAATTAAAAAGATGGCTTTCAATCTGAGCCCTACTATACTGATCCATACCTTTGAGCAACAACGAGTGTTCGACACAGAGAAAACCCAATAGGATACTTTATATGGATAAAACTATTTCAGGCCTCTCACAGCTGTACTTCTTTGTAAGTCTGGCATGAACAATGGACTCCGATGGTCACACCTTTTGCCTGTTATGAATGGCAACTTCTCATTCTGAAGCAGGACCATGTCCTATGAGAACCAAGAACCTCCTGCAGTTCCATGCTAGAGTACATTTTGGCTGCCCTACTCTAGCACATGTGACTAAACTCTCCTGACCTGAAGCAAGTATAAATTCTCCCAAAGCATACATGGAACAATTATTTTCTGGTGCTGGACACAACTACAAAAACATGCCTGATTAGTGGAAAAATTTTGAGGGACAAGATATGGTTTCTTTTCTTTTCTTTTTTTTGCTTTGAAGAAAGGGAAAGTAGCCCTTGTTCTTTCTCCAATCTAAATCAACCCTCCCACAAAGCAGCTATTAGCTCTATGGGGAGGAAAAGAAAGGTACCGACACCATAACTGTCTCCCCACCCCCCTGTGGTTGATAACAACTGAGAGAGAGCCAGTTAGAACAGGGGAAGACAAGAGCAGTAGGGGTTAAACATCCTGTCTCAGAGCAGTACTTTCCCATTTTTCTGTCAATTTTGCATGGATTCATTCATAAGTCCCAATTACTTTTATGTAGTATTTAAGTAGTATTTTTAATCTATTTTCTCACAAAACATCAATTTCTAAGGGTAAAATCATCAACTTGACAGTCTAGTAGCATTCAAGAAAGCTATCAAGACTGATCTCTTGACAGCTTACTTGAATGCTACCATCCCAGGGCAGGGTTAGTATGTTTTTAGAATGTTTTTAGGAAGTTTTAACAATGTATATTATGTCCTTAATTCAGCTTTATGTATTTAATATTTACTGTTGTTCCCCACCTCGATCAAATGGAGAGGCGGGTAAGAATTATTATTATTATTATTATTATTATTATTATTATTATTATTATTATGCAAGTTTAGATAAAAAAAGTGTTTAGAAAAGTCTTACAACTCCTGGCATTCCTGGCTGGGGAATACAGGCAGTTGTAGGACATTTTTCTATCTGAACAAGCATAGGATTGTGCCCTCGATGATTGTAAGTCCCCAAACTCAAAGGTTTACAATCATCTTATGCAGGGCAAGAGGAACGGCAGAGGCAATGTTCGCTTCCCTGTCCTCCCAACCTGGGCTTTTTTCTAGGGCTGTGATCCGCTTCTCTTCGGTTCAGAAAAGTAATAGCGAAGCGGAGTGCTTCACCTCTGTTACAGGCAGAGGAGAAGCGGATCGGGTGGCTAGCGAAGCATGGTGAAGAGAAGCGACCGAAAGCAAATAATTTCCTTTTATGCGGAGCGTTCCGCCCACCATTTTAGATATTTTCCCCATAGGATTGCATTGCGGAAAAGATTAGCGTATAACTTTTTGTTTCTCAAGCTACCTCCTTGAAACTGAATGTGCTTAGAGAGTCGTGGGTGGGGGTCATTTGTGCCTATTTCCAGCAGTATTTGTGCTGCGGTTTGCTTGCTATAATTTTTTAAAAAACAGTGTAAAAAAAGCAGGAGGGGTACCTTTTTTTGAAACACTGACAGGCAGATACAATTCCCAGTCGTGATCACCTGATGAAGCATCCTCCAATCCCAAAATTGGAGGGGGGATAAGCAAAATGGGATACTTAGTAACTTGGGATACTGGGAAACTTTTCTTTCTTAGTCTCTGAACAGACTTTTCCCAGTGTTTTTTGAAACAGTAGCCCCACCAAATGCACAAACACAACCTTAAATCATATACTAAGCAAATAAATAACAGATAGGAAACACAGCACTGCTACCCACCCTAACCTTGGTGAACAAATGAATAGATGTGGTGCAAGGGGATGAGGTCCCCTAGGGCATGTGGACGTGCCCAGTGCACTCCTGTCCTTGGTGGGTCATCAGAACCCTCCAAAGGTTAACCAGTGGAAGCTACATGCCTCTCATGAGTTGAAGTGTAAGGTAGCTTCTGAAAGACTGGTACCTAGACAGGGCCAGTCAAATTGGCACAGTTCCCCCTCCCCCTGGGCATGTCCACTTTCCTCTTACTGGTAAAAGACAGACATAGCCTTTAAAAAAAAACTTGTTGTTGTTGTGATTCAGCAACACTGCTGCAGTGCTTTTAATTCCACCCCTGCTGAGTTTATTTATTTATTTATTAAATTTATATACCACCCCATAGCCAAAGCTCTCCTGGCTTTCCCTCTTCAGTGAAGTCAGGCAGGCTTTCATTGTGGTTCAACTTCTTATTGTTGTTGATTATTATTATTATTCATATTACTAGTACTGCTTTTATTAACTTTATTATTATTGTTGTTTACTAATGGCGGTGTGATCACAGTGCAGTCAATCAACTCTGAAGCAAGGATCACAAAGCTTTACTCTTATCCTCCTAGTCCCCTAGTTATGGGATGCAAAAGAAAAGGCATCTCTCTATGCTGTTCCCACCTCACAGGGACGGTTTGCATTACTGGCTTTGAAACAATCCTTGGCTCACTTCGTTGTGCCGCCAGAAATGTCTGCTGCATGCCTGCCTTTCCGCCTCCACCTGGGTGCTGTTGTGATGGGGTATCTGCTGGGACTTACTTCCCCATAGATCTATGGCATAGTCATACATCTCTGCCTGCCTCTCTGCCCTCCTGGTGCCTGGGAGATGTACTAGATGATGGGCTTTGTGGTTCAACCCCACAAGCCTCTGGCATGCTTGTTCCCAGTGCTAAAGGGGCATGCTGCCTGTCCTCCTCTGTGCCCGCCTCGCAGGGATGGTTTGTGCGTGTCTTGCTTTGACTCAGGGTATCCTTCCGTATGATAAAAGGCAGCTGCATTGCGCGCTCACCTGGTTTAAGATTTCTTGGTGTGTGTGTGCATTTTTGGAAGTGTTTCACCTGAGATGAAGATCCTTATTTAGAAAAAATCTTGATTCTCCCAAATCATCTGTGCTATTGATTGTTATGGGCAGGTATGGTTTCCTTATGGGCATACTGTCTTTTTTTGTGGGGGATTTTTCATATATTCCCCAAAAATCAGGGGATGCTCGGATTTCCTTCTAACTGGGCATGAATGTGGATACATGGATAAGCTCTCATGGTGCTAATTTTGAGGTTTCTAACATGAAAACTGATGGAGTTCTAGCATGGGACTTGAATTGGGGTGAGTTAAAAGGGGAAAAAATCACCAAAAATCAGGGGATGATGGGATTTGCTTGAAGCTTGCCATGAATGTGGATCTGGATGGCATCTGTGAGAGTGCCCACTTTCAAGTTTGTATCAGTAAAAATGTTAGAGTAAATCCCATTTCTGAAAATGGGGTGTAGGATTTTCAAAAATTCCCCCAAAATCAGGGGATGCTTGGATTTGCTTCCAACTGGGCAGGGATGTGGATACATGGATAAGCTCTCATGGTGCTGATTTTGAGGTTTCTATGTGAATTTCAATGCAAGTCTATGGGGGGGAAACACAGAGCTCCAATTCGGATCCGGAGCTCCACAGCGAAGCGGAGTGGAACGTAGGTGGATCACTGTGGAGAGGAGTGGACCCAATCCGGAAGTTGTGGATCTGGATGAGAAGTGGATCAGGGGGTCTATGCACAGCCCTACTTTTTTCTCCATCTAGCTGGGCCACTTCGGAGAGAGAGGAAAGGAGGCTGGAAAGGCCTGAGGATAGCTTGTATCCTGGCCTCCCCTCCCCACCCACTGGAATGCCCCCTTCTCCCCTTTTCTGAGATCGGGTTCCCAACCTCAGAGAGCAGCAGGGGGGTCCCTTTCCATGCCAGCTGCAAGGGGGAGGGGGATTGGAGCACCAATTCCCAGCTCTGAGATCAGAGCGCTGCCTCTGCCATTGAATCAGGGAATCCAAAATATTCTATGGTACCACAGATGCTGTTGAGGGATCATAGGATTGTTCCCAAAATGTATTTTATCTAAATATAAATATTTCTCAACGTATTTCATCCTAAAATATGCATTTTAAAAAATTCAGAGAGGAGTGGAATCTGAAGGACCGTTGTTTTGATATGCCCATTGGTCTGGAAGGTGTGGATCAGGTCAATTCACATCAGAATTAGCAAATTGAATTCCTCAAAGGCCTTTTACTGCCTCATCTAGTTGTAGCCAAAGACACTTCCAGTCGCATACACAAAAATAAGATAAGCAGAACATACATTTGCCTTATCACATCTTTTTATCCACTTAATCTATGGATATATTTGTTCCATAGTTATTTGTATGGGTGCTACAACAGAATTAATTATGGATAGTTCTACTTTTTAAAAGTGGCTTTTTACAACTTTATTCCTTCATGTCTGACCCTGTATTTTACCAGCACTGTTAAAAATGCCAGAGTGAACTTTGAAGTTGCCTAGTTAATAATAGAAAAAAGGATTACTCTCCTCATCTTTCTACTGTCTTGTGAGAAACACAGAAAATATATTGGAAGTTAGTATTGTGCTCAGTTTGAAATCCCCAGGAGATGCCAGGCTTTAATTTCTTAACTTGCTCCATTCGCTTTTATTACCAGTTGTTGAATAATACAGTTTTTAGTACTTCATCAGGGTGCATGTCTTTTTCAAAATTTGGAAAGTACAGGTCAAACATGGAATGAAATATCAGCTATCAGGAAAAGGTTATTAAAATACCATTTTCCTAGTAATTTGCTCTACTGCTGTGATGATTGCAACCATACCAGTGAGATCTTCCCCAGAAGATGAGAGATTATAACCTAGGACAAGGTTTTCAACAAGCTTGACAAGGTCCTTCTATTAGCCAATCATATTCAAATAAGGACATATGATTTTCCCCATCCCATGTTCTGTGCTGCTAAAGTTGGCAGCATCTCACCACTTCTAGCTACCATGCAGCAGTGTTGTTCCACGACCAGGCAATACGCGGGTGGCCAAGGGCTGGGTGCCACCTCTTAAATGGTACCCAAACTGTGCATCAGAATGAAAGTGTGACGCAGTCCATCAACAGGTTGCTCCTTGTCTCCACCCACCCACATACACACACACGACCGCAGTGCTGAAAACGAACCTTTACATGGCCAAATGTAGAATGCAGTCCTAAGCATACTAACCAAGGAGCAACCCCACAGATATCAGTGGGTTTCATGTCTGAGTAAACATGCTTAGGATTGCACTGTCAAGTGTCTATCTACAGCCAGTCTAACCTTCTGAAAATGTGTGGTGGCAATCCTACTCACACCCTACAATTATGTATATATTATTTCCTTGTAAACTGTTAGTAATAGTGCCATCTGAAAAATGCATTTACTGTATTTAATGTTCTACAGAATTCATTGCACTAAGGGTATATGACACTCTGAAGGAGGAAACAAACCCCAGAAAGAATTAAACTAAGATTATGATAAAAAAGCTGATTTTTTTTTATTGCAGCCACAAGCAGAGACTGGAAATCAAAGTCCCATTTTCATACTGAGCCAAGTCGATTGTGCAATCAGATCAGTATTGCTCCTGCCCCATATTCTGTCTGTAACCTTGAGCCTACAAAGATACATCTGCAGGCCCAAAATGGTTAAGCGAGCCATTATTTTCAGGTAAAAAGAGGGAAACCAGACAAGCTAGAATAAAGAGGACACCTTAAGAGATTATAGCCATAAGTATCCAATGGAATATGATACCTTGCAAACAACTGAAACCATTGTCCAAGGCAAAGTATCACAATATTTCGCATGAATATATATAGAGAATACTAGATTAGTTGGGAGGGACTTGCCCAGTAATACCAAATGCTAAATTTGTAAAACAGAATGTGTCATTATCACTGTATAAATTTTGTATAATGTGTATGGGTAGAAAGAATAATTATTTCTGCACTTTCTACAGTCCCATTTCCCATTGGAACTGCCTTCCTACCAAGTCTGTTCACATGTCTGTTTATATTATCAACTCTGATTTGCAGTGGCTCTGCAAGGTCTCTGGGAGAGGCCTTCCGCATTACCTGATCCTTTAAAGTGGAGATGCCAGGAGATTGGACCTGGGACCTTCTATACGAAAACAATGTACTCTACCTTTGAGCTAAGGTCCCTCCCAAGACCTCAGCATCAACCAGGATTTGAGCTAGGAGTCTTGTGGTCCGCACATTGGTGACCTTTATGCTGAGACATTCAAAGGTGTGTAGTGCAAGATGTAGAGGCAGTATTGTTCTCTAAAGCCCCAAAACTGGTGCTCTACTAGTTCTCTCCAACCTTCTGGAATCATGTATCCAGGCAAGATCAGCCCAGGGTGGGAAGCACTTAACTGTGTGATTCTGTAGCCCCTTTAAATATCCAGGCTTCCCTCTTTCTCTTCCCACTTCCACTTAGGCAGAATTCCCCAATTTGCCTGTTCATATCTGGTTCACTGGAATTTTGTTGAAATTTCTCAAAATGCCTGAAGGCACAATCCTATGCATGTTTAGATAGAAAAGTAGGAGCTTTTTTCTGTCTAGAGATGCAAAGGATTGCACCCATAGAGGAGGAATAATTTGAGATCTCAGTCAGGAATCAAAATATTGTAGTCTGCTGCTTACCTTCTTGAGAAACCCTTCTTTCAAGCTTTGAATTATAGGTTCTCAAATGGAAAAACATAACAGGAATAAAAATGAATTCAGCATCTACCTCAAAAGAGTTCACCAAAGAAACCATGAATACATACTCAAATATTTAAATTGCAAAAACTACAGCATTTTTGTTCGTTGTGCATAGTTTACACAAAGATGTATCAAATTGATATATTGAAACTACGTAAAAGTCTTGTTTGATTGCATTTACACCAAATGCACTTTTTGCAAAGGAACTGAAAATGTTCAAAAACACTTCTAAGTGTAACTAAGGTCTTGGATCCAAATCAGGAAAACTTCGCTACAGTATTCAAATTGACTATAATTAAATGTTCATGTATTTCACTTCCAGGAAACTGTTCTTAGCATGCTTAGACAATTGGGATGATGGGAATCCTGGAACAGCTAGCTAAAAACATTCAAAACCACAAGTCAGCCTCTCACAACTCATAAAGTAGGCTTAGAAATAATAACTTTGAAAGACGAGCGGGATACTCTATGTACTCCCCTTTCAATTTCTAGACTATCACAATCATATGGTGAAGCTTTAGTTCACAAGCATGAAGCTACAGTTAGTTGGAGGTTCTTTTGTTGTTGTTTTTTACAAAAATGAAAGCTTCTTTACACTTCATCAGGCATCTGTGAGCCTCTAAATTGCATCCCTGGAGCTGAACGTAGCCAAACGAACTGTTTTCCAACAATTCCCAGTCTTGACCTCACACAGAAGGGAATTATCACTCAGAAGCAGTCTGAAAAGACTGGCAGTCTGGATTGTAAAGTACTGCTGGAGCTGCAGAAGTGTAAACAGAGGTTTGCTTGCCTTGCTCTGGCTAAATTGCTATCCCAAGCACGGTAATTGGGGCAAAGAGAACCATGTATCTCTGTCCTATTTGTTGTCTCTGAAATGACCTAAAAGCCACGTACACTTTTAAAATCATGAGTTGGTGCTCTGGTGGCAATTTTGGACCACTCCCAGCCATTCCCGCCTTGATAAGCCTCTTACTGTCACAATTGGAAGAGGCATGTGAAACTGCCCATGGTTGAAATGCAGTATCAGAAAGAGGGCCAGGTTGGTCCATGGCAATGGATCTATTACACCTGCAGAGTGGGCAATGTCTCAAGGCTAGGGGGCATTTGTTCCTACCACCCATTTGCTCAGTAGCCAGTTCAATGAAAGGGGCGGTGTAGATTTAGGGAATATTGTATTCGATAGTATTAACTGAGCATGTTAAAACTTTCCAAGGATTCACAGGGCAGGGCCGGCCAGAACTCACGTCAGTATACAAGGGCTGAATGAAGTCTCTCATTGGCTGCATCTTGTTAGTGGGCTGCCAGTTGCGAATTCCTGCTCTAAAAGATTGCATCAGTGCAGCATCTCATAGAATCAGACCATAAAATACACACAGTGCAGAAGATAGAAATACAAATATACAATAATGATGAATCAAGGTTTTTTTTAAGAAGAAACAACAAGACTAATCACACACCCAACAACTTAACCGTTTCAAAAAGGAAACACTATGCAAAAAATATCAATGGCAGATTTAGGAACACAGTACTGAGTAAGATCATTGGTCCATCTACCTCAGTATTGTCTATACAACCCTCATCACCTCTAGCCGTTGTGGCCATTGGTTAGTTTGCTGTGGGTAATGGAAATTGTAGTCCAACACATCTAGAGGGTGCCAGTTTGGAGGCTAGTAGTCTACACTGACTGGCAGCAGCTCTCTAGCACAGCCTTGCCCAACCTGGTGCAAACCATGCCGGCTGGGAATTATGGGAGTTGCAGTACCAACACATATGGAGGGCACCAGGTTGAGCAAGATTGACAGATGCCTTTCCCAAGAAGTTGGGCTGAGTTAATCTCTCAGTGAGAATTGCTATAAATAAGAGTTTTAATGTTGAGTCAGGAGCATCATCAGATCAGTGTTTTATTGCGTGCTCGATACTGGGCACTCACGGGTTTTTGTGGGTCCCTCTCGCGACGTGATCTGCCTCCCACAGGCCTCCTGCCCCTTCTAGCCTTTGTGGCCCCTGGTAAGTCTGTATTATTTTTAAAGATGAAAGTTGCCGCTATCTCCTGCTGTGTGCAGAAGAAGTGGCACAATAAGGATGCCCCCTGCCACATGCACATTTTTACTTCCTCTTTCTTCTCCCTATAAGAGGAAGTATCAAGCAACAAAAGCGGGGTTTAAGAAGCA
Source organism: Elgaria multicarinata webbii (assembly GCF_023053635.1). Lineage (NCBI taxonomy): Eukaryota > Metazoa > Chordata > Lepidosauria > Squamata > Anguidae > Elgaria > Elgaria multicarinata. The sequence goes on along the minus strand of NC_086178.1, from coordinate 53,892,070 downwards.
ACAGTAGGCAAGCATGATTCACACACCTTATTCAAATGTGGTGGTTCCTATTGCAATTCTCTAAGGACAAATTACAATTGACACAAATTCCCTGCAATGCAGCTAAATGAATGGGACCACCCTTCAAGGTCAAGTATTGATTGCCCCATCTGTGATTTCACAATGCTCTATAGGCTCAAGGAAACATCTTTGTGATCAAAGAAGCATCCTTGTTGACTACAAAAGCATCTTTGTTGACCACAGATTATATGAATGCCTAAACAGTTCAAAGGGTGAGCAGAATCTCTTGCAGCATCCAAAAGTATAGCACCATGATCTGGGTAAAGACCTGTCAGGAATCATTCCAATAAATCCTTGTGCTTAAATGACAGATTGGTAGAGGCTGTAGCTTTGGCTTGGCTGGAGGCTTCCTCCTCAAAAGGGAGATACACAAACCTTTAACCTCCATAATGTTTCCTGCCCTTAGCTCTTTATCCCACCATGCTCTGTTTCCAAGAAATGTTCTTTATAATATCAATCTTAGTTAATTGACTGAATGTCACTGAGATCACTAAGAAAACTCTTGCCATTTTCCCCTGCTTCTTCAACAGTATATATACTGTTGAAGAAGCAGCGCTCTATGGCCTACTAAATGGTATTGGAACTGAGGACATTAGATTGCTTGCAGGGAAGAACTGTCATGCAGAGTGTAGAAGAAAAGCTAAGACTTCTCAAGAGTTTTGGGTGACCCATCCCGATTTCCTTCCCTGAGCATCCAGCTGCAACATGGATGCATTGTTACCCTCTTCACACAGCCTATCATCACCACCATGCGCAATCCAAGGGCTTTAATGAAATGTGCAATGTGAAGTGCTCCCTCTTCTCCATAATTGCAATGCAGGTTTAGTCTGCAGACCTGCTGTCTCAGAGCAGGTGGAAGAGAGAGGCAAGAGATTACAACTATATTAGACCCAGGTGCACTGTCTATCTCTTTAGGGCACTATGACTAAGCCACCCAACAAGTCTGGGCAGTGACTGTCTAGGGGATTATTTCTCATGTTCAAATGATTAAAATTGTTCAGCTTTGGGCTTTAGATTCAATGATTCAAAACACCACCTGAGGCACTACAGGCTAATTGCCCTGAAATGCACTCTCTCATATCAGTTGCTATGGTCAGGCTGTCTATTCAAGGTTCCACTCTGCTTCCACAAGAAGTCAGCAGATTCTCAATAGCTTCAGGGGGATCTGGATCAGACTGCCTAGGTGTACAGTTTGCATCTAAATATGCCTTGAACAGTATCATCCTTCACTGGTTGGTATAAGAACTTTTAAAATACCTAAGTACCCTTGGATTTTGCCACCAGAGGGCCTTCCTTCACCATGAAAATGCATGGCAGCAATAGAAGAGCATCCTGGTAAGAAGATGGTGTGCAGAACATATAGGTGGTGCTACACAAGCTAAAGTATAAGCTTTAGCACATCTCATGGATGCTACCAAAAATCCAAATGAGCGCTGATTGATAACTGCTTTGAAGGAAACGGTCCTGTGATGCAGCTAAACAGAAAATAAATTTGATGGATGGGATATCACTGTGCACTTAGCAGGCAATGACTAATGGCTCTTTCCATTTGTTGGGTCCCAGCAGGCAGGAGGGTGGGGGACAAAAGGGAAGTTTCTCGTGTAGATGATGGTCTAATTAATTACGGGGTTGTCATGGGATTGGAATGATGGGAATGGCTGACCTATACAGCAATTATGAGTAGTACAAGTAGTTTGTACCTCAGTTTGAAATATTTTTCCAGCCCTTTAGTAAAGAATTAGTTGCTCTACTTGTGAAATAGTACCAGATCCACACCAAGCAGGATATAGCACTATGAAAGTGGTATGAAAGCGGAATATAGAGGCAGGATCTACAATACTGCTTTATAGCAATATTGAAGTGCACTGACAACTGTTGGGGCCCATTGACACATGCCGTATACCGCTTTCATATCCTTTCATAGTGTTATATCTTGTTTGGTGTAGATGTGTCATGAGCCCCAACAGTTGTCAGTGCACTTCAATACCACTATAAAGCAGCCATGTAGATCCTGCCTCAGAGTTGGGGCTTAAGTAAGAAAAGAGCGCCTATCTCAAAAATAAGATCATGACTACCTGGTTGTTAATTTCCTGTACTTTAAAGTGAAACTTACCATATTGTTTGTTAGTTTTGCAACAGTTTCCAAGCATCACTCATTTTCGAAATAAACCACTCTGCTGTGAACAAACTATCTATCTGGCTCTTGAAAGTAAAACCTTATAAAAGAGACAGACCCGTTAAAGTCTTTGGTCCCAGTGAAGTATTTGTGCTACTAGTAGAGAAAAATGCTCAAGCATTTGGCCTATCCTCTTGTCTTGCTTCTATTATGTGTTCCCTAAGATGTGTTATTATCTGTTCTTGGCAATGTGATCAATAGCTTACGTGATTAGTTTGAGATTTGTTTTTTGTTTTGTTTTTTGTATTGGATATAATTCTCTACCATCTCTCTTTGTCCAACTCACAGCTCTTTCAAAGCCTTCCAAATTTCCTCTCATTCTTACCAAATGACAAAGGAAATGCTATTCAGCTGCTCTCAAAACATTTAACGTTTTTAATTTAGTAGACTCTGAAGCACTGTCGTTGTGCATAAGCAAGCTGGAAAAGAAACTCCTGAAGTCCATCAACTGCTTTGCTATTATTCTTTTCTTTTCTCTTTTTTCCTCTCTCTTTGGAACTAAATATAAGCTAACACTTTAACTGGCAACGGAAAAGCATAAGTACACCCAATCAGTAAAACACACACAAAATACATCTTTTTGTACATGATCCTCTTGTTTTTGTCTTGAGACTTATACTCCAAACACTAGTCATATAAACAAGTGGCACTTTTTTCTCCACACAGTCATATCCTCAGGCACACAACAGTGCATCTGTCATCAGCATCCAGCGTGGTGGTGCTCAGAAGAGAAGTGAAATGTCTGTAGCAGCCACTGCTAACTAAACTAACCCAGAATGCTTATGGGACCCAACATAGTACACATTAAGAACATAAGAAGAGCCACACTGGATCAGACCAAGGGTCCATCATTGTGTTCACAAAGTAGCTAGCCAGCTGACCATAGGAAACCATAACAAGGACAACAGCACCCTCCCGCCCAGGTGCACTTCACCCAGAGATGCTTGGGCATAATAGACATAGTAGCAGCGGCCGCAGCCTCTTTATAAGTTTACCAAGCTTAGCAGAGAAGCGCAGAGCGAAGTGACTGTAGCAGCTGCTGCTATCTTCATTTGCTGGGATGGGGGCCGCTAGAGTGCCGTGGGTGAGGGAGAGGCAGAGGGCAGCTTGCCCAGAGGTCCCTCAAACTTTCCACCAGTTTTGAATAAGAGTATGTAAAGACGTTAGTGTGCAACTGGACTCCTTAGACCAGGAGTAGACAACGTGGTACCTCTGGGCATCAATGCATCCCTGGACATCTGCCAAGTTGCCCTTCCCCTCCCACTTGCCAAGAGCAACTACAGCTGGGATTGCTGTGAAATAGATTTCTGTTGGTGCTGAAAACTGTGGGTCCAAAGGAGTTAATATGTTGGGGGTTAGATCCCACCTCTGCCTTGTTTTATTTATTTATTTATTTATTTATTTATTTACAGTATTTGTATACCACTCCCCATTCAAAATTTGAATGGAGAGCGGTATATGTCTTTTGGCCAGGTTGGGCAAGTAACCCGCCCAACCTTCATCACACCTCCCATGGCAGCCATTTTGTGGTGGTGCCCATGATAGTTTCTCAACTTGCCAAATGTGCTGATGGCTCAACAACTTTGCCTACCCATGTCTTAGACCCATAAAAGTCTCAGAGCCATGAGCTGCACTTTCTCCTCTACCAGGTTTCTTACATTGTACAAACACCATATAAATAAGATTCCCTTCTTAGTCACAGTGAATATCTCAAATCTGTAGACTGCCGGCAATCACAAGAGGAGATATAATTTTTTCAGAACCATTAAAGACATGGAGCGGATCTACACATAAGTGGATAAACCACTTATAAACGTTTTTAATGGCGTTTTCTATCTTATTCCACCACATGACACTTGGCTTTTATCGTTTTAGTGCTTACCCTTCCTGTCGTATTATTTTGTGATGTTATTCTTATAAGTCGTAGTATGATCTGTTATGTGCCTGATTGTATCATTCCTAAGTGTTCTTTCTTTTTCTATTTTTTTTTAAGCCAATCAGCTTCCTAGGGGCATGTTCCTTTTCTTTGGAGGGGGGGGGCAAAGTGGCAGCTGGTTTTCCAGTCTTGCCTCATGTTCCTCTTTGCAGCCACAACCTCCCTTCCATGTATGGGCATTGTTCTATATGTGTTTACTCAGAAGTAAGACTCTCTCTGTTCAATGGGCTTTACTCAGAGGTAAGCCAGCATGTGATGTTAGCAGTTGAAATCAATGGGATTTACTTTTGAGTAAGGGAACCAGCACACCTGTAGTTCATGAACTTGAAGATGCAAGCAAGCAGGGAGGGAGACTCCAGGCAGGATTAGTGGATTTACTTTACTCAAAAGTAAATCCCATTGATTTCAACTGCTAACATGACATGCTGCCCCTTGGTCTGTGCTTAGGAAAAGGGTGCAGAAAGAGGGGAAATCTTTCCAGCCCCCCTTCTCTCCATTTCAGGTCATGTTAGCAGTTGAAATCAATAGGATTTACTTTTGAGTAAAGTAAGTCCCCTAACCCTGCCTTGAGGCTCCCTCCCTCCCTCCCTCCCTCCCTCCATCCATCCATCCATCCATGGCTCCAGCTTAGGAAAAGCTCCCAGGTGTGGAAAGAGGGGAATCTTTTCTCCACTACCCTTTCTCTTGGAGGAGGGACTGGAAGAAAAGAGGAAGTGGGAGGAACAATAAGCAGGCGGGGGACATGAGAAAACAATGATAAAAAATACATTGTGTGGCCCAGATCAGTGGATATCTACGGACAACACAACGGTAAGAAACGTATTAATAAATACATGTGCCCGGGGACGTATAAAATCATAATAAAATAATACATTTAATGATTCAAAAAACAACGTTTCATATATCTCTGTAGATCCGCTCTTGGTAAAAAAAATTAAAAGTACTAAATATTTTCTCCCTACATGGAAAAAAAGAAAAGTTAAGAGAAAATTGAAATATATGCAACATGTATTTTCTTTTTGTGTTGTATACTTTGCTACTTTAAGAAAATGAAATGTATTGTGTATAACTTAGCAAATAAAATTGTATTTGAAGTATTTGTGAAATTTGTAATATAAATGCAACTCTATACACTCTTACCAGGGACTAAGTCCCATTGAACTCAGTGGGACTTATTTCTGCTTAGACATGCGTAGGACTGTAATGTTAATTTTATTCAAACAATAACTATTAGTATTCCTAATGTTAGAAATGAAGCTGCAAGCTGCTGTACTTCATTTTTACTAATAGGTAAAAAGTGAATGGGAATAAAGTGACAGTTGAAAATAGGAAACTTCAGGAGGAATAGGAAGTGACTAATTATGGGGCATTTAAGGGGGAATTAATCACTAATGCTATGCCTCACTGAACAGAAAACAACTGGAAGAAGCCACATGATTTAATTCATTGTATAGGAAACCTGAAGGCACTCAATCTACACAAGACAGTCTGGCACTGCAACTGCATTTTAAGTGAGGGGGGAGGTCTGTAATAAGACAAGGAGAAAAGACAGAAAACCCTGGAAAGTGTTGGCAATGACATTGTCTAGAATCTGGGGTGGCTGCGGGGAAGTGGTGAAAGAAGGATTACAATTTCAGACAAAATGGCTACTGTGAAAGCAACCTATCTCTGTATTTCTGGACAGTCATCCAAGGGTCATTGTCCACATGGATTTATGTATCCCTATCATTTCAAACTTCCCCAAAATGATGCAGGATTATCAACGGTCCCTGCATTTGGGGCATTCACTAACACCTTTACATCTTTACTAGAGATTTCATTCTCTTGGGCTGTTTATGCTTTTTAGATATTTCAGTATCTCCTTACAAAGAGTTAATTCTTCCTCTAATTCATTATCTATTTCAACATATTTTCTTAGCAAATTAGCCATAGCTGCACAGGCTGGCAGCAAAGGGAGGAAAGGCTGGCAAGGAGCAGCTGCTCAACTACAACATCAGCATCTTCCCAGGGAGATGCCTGCTGAGCGAATCGGTGCTCCAGTGGGCTGGATGGGGGGGGCAATGGGGCAGAGTGAGATGCCAACAGAGTGAGATCTCTCTCTGTTCTCACTCCAGTCCAACCTGAAAAGCAGGCCTCCCATGTAGCTGCAGCATTGCAGTTGCAGACTTCTCCATCCACCCACTCTATGTAGCAGTGGCAGAAGTAGTTGCCAGTTAATGGGGCTGGGAAGGAATTTTACCTGTATACCAACTGGCAAAGAAGATGCAGGACTTTTTTCCTTTTCCTTTCAAGATTAATTCCATAGGCTGATTTGGACCGTCAATAAATTATTTGTGGGTGCTTTATTTTACAACATTTATTTATTTATTATGTGTTTATTATTATTTTATTTGTCACAATTATAACATTTGATAGGCATTAGGCTGGATCCATTGATGTGGGGGAGCAGGACTGGGCTCCCCACTCCCCAATCGTGGGGATTTCCATAAAGGATCTCAGGGTTGACACCAAGACCACCCCAGAATGGGGGCTGCGAGCTGGACACATCCAGAGTGGTAGAAAGGGGTTCACATTAGCAGTCCATGAAGGCCCAGAAGAGGGAACTGGACAGCAGGTGGACTGGCCAATAACAGGAGCCATGTCCTATGCCACCACCAAGCCCATTCAAGTGAAAATCAATATGGTTTGGGCCAATTTATTATCCTAGAAGGGATCTACACTAGTCAAGTTAGAACGTGTCTTCCCGTTTTTAAGTGTGGATTTGGTAGTATTTCGCCACATGCCATTCAGTTTGAGACGTTTTATTGTTGTCTGTTCTCCGTTTTTTATTTTGAACTTCTCTGAAATAAGTCGTTCGATTTGGTATGATGTGGCCAATTTCATCGTATTAAATGGGTTTCCTGTAATTCTTAATTAGCCAATCGCATTCCGGGGGGCATGTTTATGTAATTTCCGTGCCCAAAGTTGGAGCCGTGTTTTTTTTCAAGCCTCTTTTTTGCAGACATTTTTTAGTTTCAGTTTTGAGAGGCTGCTTCCTGGTTTGTTTGCCAGTGGAGAGAAGTGGGAGGGGAAATTGGCAAACGGGGGTGGGGGAGAACAAATGGATTTGTTTTCTTAGTGTGGCCAAAAGGAATGCATTCCCACGGAAAGAGAAAAGTAAGTAAATGTTTTAAAAACTGCTACCTTTTAAATCGTTCAAAAACAAAACGTTCAATGACTGTAAAAACAATGTTTCATGTACTAGTGTAGATCCCCTCCTAGTTAAGTTGGGCTGTCTAATTTGTCCTCTTCCCTTTGCTGCCCAGACCCAACTAAGCACTCAAACATCAGCTTGTGATATCCCATTCTTTATCACTCTCTTCGTTTTGTTGCTTGTTCTTGTCCACTTTACCCTGTCCTCTTAACCTGGTTTTCATACTGGCCAGACTGCCAGTATTCTGTTTCACTATTCTCTGAACCACTGGGGTCAAGGATTGGAGAAAGGAAACTGCTGCAGGCCATAGAGTCAGGACACCAGAGCCAGAATCCTCTTGGTACAGAAAATCAGGGGCTTCCAGAGGGCCAATCTTGTGCAACTGGATTGGCTCCCAAATCTGTGGCACTTCCTAAGGTTAGGAAATTTGTTCCTACGTAAACTGCCCAGAGAGCTTTGGCTATGGGGCGGTATACAAATGTAATTAATTAATTAATTAATAATAATAATAATAATAATAATAATAATAATAATAATTGGAGACTTCCAAGTTAGTTCCCATACTTTCCAAGAATGTTTGTCTGCTGGTCTGCAGGCCTACCTGCCTATGAGGTGTTCCTGGTTCTTGCAAGCACTCCGACATGAGCGGCTGACACCTGAGCAGGACATAGTTGTGCTCTGTATGAACTGTAGTTTCTCATGGCAAAAAAAATTAGAAAAGGAAATTAATAACCAACTGTACCCAAACTGAAAGCTCAAGACAATTTTATTCCATGGCTTTGTTTCAGCAAATGCATTAAGCCACCTCTAAGCAGATAGAACACAGGCTACCAAGTTTATTTAGTTAGTTAGATTAATTCCATTTTAATATTTCCATTAACTACTTAATTCATTTTAAACTTGGCACTGCACTGTAATAAGTCCTTTCAAATATTGACAGATAGGAAAGTAAATGCCACTCAGTCTTGTAAATCTGTTTTTCAGCCAACTTCCTGGAGTTAGAGGGACCACTATCATAATTTATTTATATATTAATAGAAGTCCTGATTTTATGGTGAACCACTTAGAAAATAATAAGATCTCCACTAAATCATTGCCTTTGTTTGTTAACATCTTGAACATTCTTAGATAAGGAACTTAATGGTCCATGAGTTGGAAAAAAAGAAATAAAAACTCCCTTGCTTCAGGCTCCCAACATGCTTCAGACTCCAAAGGGCAAAGGAAATGAATGGGAATATTTTTGGTTTAAATTACCAAGGCCTTCACACAGATCTAAAGATCTGCCTGATTACTAGATGTACTTACTCAGAGACAGACTGTAGTTAAGGACTTGATTGCCTGCATCTTGAATTTAAGGGTGGCCCATCTGAAGTATTAAAGGAGAGACCTAAATCAGACCATAAGTTAAAATAGATTTCCCTGCCCTTCCAAGTTGCTTCATCTCAAAGTTACTCCTATCACTCCATAAAGAACCAGTTCAGAAAGTCATCCAAAGGACCATGCTTTTTGCAGGAATCTACCTGCTAAATGACTACTTCTTAAAGAAGTACTGCAAAGTTAAGTGGGATGGATGATGGTTCCAACATGGAAGAGCCTTCCATGTATGTAGGGAAAATTGTAACATTCAAAGTGGCATTGACCAACATACAAGATTGGGCAGTCTTAGGAATTTTTATCCCTTGATTATACCAGTGGAATAATACTATCCTATTTTACACAGTGATTGCTAATGACGCATGGATTGTAAAAACATAAATTTAAATCCTATATAAATTACAGCTATCCCATCTAGAACTCCAGAAGTTCTCTGGCTTCCAGATGGGGAGTTCTATCACTTGAGACTGAAAGTAGTCCTTGCCACCATACTTCAAAACTAACGTCACACTTTTTTTTAGCAGCACAAACTATAAAACCAAGGTCTTCTTGTTGGGTTGTGATATGGATGCACTATTATCAAGCATAGACGAGACAGAGATTTTAACCTGTCGATCACATCCACCATGGGATAGCAAGAACACTCCCAGATATGCAACATAACAGGTAATAACAGGGATATATCGCACTCCTGCAGAGTACTGGCGAGGAGAGATAAATTTAAAGAGGGAGCAGCACCACACTCCCTAAGCCCCTTAGCTATGGTGTTGTGTATGGTGTAATTTATCAACACACTGCTCTTCTGTATGAATCTACAGAGTCAGTTGCATTCTACTATATTACCCCAAATGCTCTTCTAAGGCCTGGGGCCTTAAAGTATTCACTTTGCATAATCCTATACTATTCCCTGACTTTTCAATATTACTCAAGGATATGAAGTAGGTATTTTAAAATGTGCACACATTGTTTAACTCATTGTCTTCTGCCAGTAGCATGCCATAAATTCCTAAAATGACTGTACCATTGTATTATGTATCTGCAGTAGAGAGAGATCTAGCTGTAAGCTAAAAATATTATTTGGCTAAAAACAGAAAAGAAAAACAGCTATTATTTGTGATGAGAAAGATTGCCCCAAGAAGAAGCATGCTACAATGTGTTTGAGCACGTTTTCCTGAAAAGCTGGAAATGTACAGTGCCTGAACAAATGAAATTTTATACCAGTTTCTGCAGAAGGCCTGCACAAACCTGACACAAACCTGCTGTTATGCAATGGATCTGGTTAAGTAAAGCCACCTGCAGAAGATGAAAATCATGGGACTTTGCTCTCACAACCACTATCTTCATGGGGGATTTCCTGTGGCTTGGATTCGTTGTGAGGTCATTTGTGGCACATCATGTCATGGCCAGCATGCTCCCAACCAGCCTCTTCCACCTGGAAAAGTCACAGTAACAGAAAATAACTTTATTCCATTCTTTTTAGTTAAAGTGGGTCCCAGGTGCTTGCTCTGCAATGTGGCCCTGTGCCTCCACATTAAATCCTGGGTGTGCCTGTGACTGACTGTGACATGGGCTGGCTGTCCCTTCCCCCAATCACTCCTTTTCCTAGCATTCCCATTGAGAGATGTTTATGTGCTTCCTTATTGCTGCGTTAATTTAGATCTCTGTTGTTATGTCAGCTCCGAAGCTGTACAAGTCCAGAGTTGTGAACACGGAGCTGCGTTAATTTGATTTTCTGATGCTGTGTTAGCCCCGAAGCTGCATATCGCCAGAGTTGGGAGCTGTGTTAATTCAGTTCTTGGAGTGCTAACTCTGAAACTGGGGCCTTTTGTGATACATTTTGGATTGGGGCTTATTTGTGATAGTTGGGTGCTGCCAGTGTTGTAGATTACTTACTTCCCATTCCCATACATAAACCTGGAGTAGCAGGGGGAATCTGGAGAGAGGTGGGTAACAAGCCTCTCTCATTGATGATGTTGGTTCTACTCTGCCTCCCCCCACCCCACATGTGGAAGTATGTTTTTTCAGCACTAAAAATAGGGGTTTTAGGGATGGATGGCTGCGCTGTGTAACACAGAGCTGATTTCAACAATGTGTTTTCCTCCCATGCTTTTGAAGATGGGGCCCAATCAGGTGCACATGCCCCACACATTTGATTTGGCTTTCTATTTAAATGTGTCATTTTATTTTGAAATGTTTAAAAAATAAGGCCCAAAAGAAGAAGAACACTGTTTAACAAGATCACATGATCACTAACTTAAGAGAAAAAATGGAAAAGGAAACTAAGAAACTTACTAACCATTAAGAGTGTTTGGCTGTATAAGTTATATAGCCAATTTATAGTCAGAAAAAAGCATATACATCTGTTTTTGATTGGAACGTGATCAGAAACTTGGCCTCCATATAGGAGATGAACAAAAGCCATGGCCCCATAACAACTTTTTAAACATTGGAATTCCTTGCTTACTGCACTTGCTGGGTAAGTTTTTACATAATCACAATCTCCTTTTAAAAAAAAGACACTGCTGCTCGGAAGATTGCTTGGGAGACTTCCAATTACGTGCTATACATGATTTTGCTGCTGTATACAATTGCTTAAGAAGGTCTTCCATAACACTGGGCTGAATACTCTGGCCCAGACTTTTCCAGCAATTTTGAGCGGTGGGGATAGATCAAAAAATTTCCCAAAGGTTGGATTAATATTTGTGGAGGGGAATTTGAAAGACGTTTGGTTGTGGATGGGCTTACTGCTAAAGAGGAAGTGGCTGAGAGTTTCTCCTTTTGGCTGCCCTTAGCAGTCCAGTGGTGTTTCTTTGTAATTTGGGGCAGAGTGCACCAGCGGGAACATGTGTTCTGTCCCAAATTACAACCCTGCCACTTGAAATGACAGCAAAATTTCTTCTTCTTCTTCTTCTTCTTCTTCTTCTTCTTCTTCTTCTTCTTCTTCTTCTTCTTCTTCTTCTTCTTCCTCTGCCATGTTTTCTTTAGTAGTATGTCCTCATCACCAACCTAAAGTTGTTGCTTTTTAATTTACCTATCCTATAAAGCTGCTGATATAGCTTCATCCCACGTACCTGTTTCCCTTGAATAATCACCTACAGCGCTAAACTGGCGTTGTTGTTGTTGCTAAATCACACCCCGGGCGGCAGCGCTCCTAAGGTCCTTTGCAAAGGGTGTAAGGGGGGAAATGTAAAAAATCAACGGATGACCCAATCCGATTCAAATTTGGTATGCTTAAAGCTCTCCTTAATATCTATTACTGTGCCAATTTTGATATCTTTATCTTTAAAGCTTATGCAGATGTAAGCATTTGTTTCTCTTTTTTAACATATCAAATCCTGCTCCTGTGCCCACAGTGGCCGCTCAGAAAACAACAAATGATTCTCTCCAAAAGTAGTAGCAAAATACCTCAATTCTTTTCCCTTTATAGCACAATTAAAGCAGGATGCATGGGAGTACTTCACAGTCAAAGCAGATTATAAACTGGAAAATTTCAGAGTACTTCACAATAAAAGCAGATTATAAACTGGAAAATTTTGGAGTCCTTTGCAAGCAATTCGCAGCAAAGAATTTGCACGCACAGTATAACGCTGGTGTGATAAAGCTCATAGTCTCACAGGCACACTTTCGTAGGGGATTACAAAAGTGGAGGTGGGGGGATATTCGGTCCAGCTTTAATCTTTATGCAGGAAATCAGGATCATTAGGTTTGAATTGATATGGGGTTTGACATGCCACTGTGTACATATCCTGGCAAGAAGAAACAGTTGAAAACACTCTTCAGAATACACCAAATACTCTTGTGCATATTGATTGCATCAGGAAAGCTGGGTATTTGGGGAGCTGTAATTACTATGATGCCCAACTGTCTGGAAGACCCCACACATGTTATGGTAACCTGGTGACTTGGATGAAGCCTAGACAAACGTGTTAGGACACCCAGATTATGAGCCTGTGCTGTGGTCTTCAGGCCATGTATGAAACTCTCTTTACCATCCTTCCATCCTTGCCACCTCTGAAATGTAAGTGGAAGGACACCAGGCAGGTAGGACTCCATTTGCAGCCTGAAGACTTTGGGCTTCCAGGCTATGGTAGGTGGCGATGATGTCATTGGTGCAAAGCAGTGTCGGAGGCCATTAAGGGGCAGAGTCTGGATCCATTTGGTATCAGACCCAAGACTGTCTGCTGTCAAATCTAAGATATAGTATTTCATTATGTGAAGCTCTTTTATTATTTATCTTTTACTCCACCTTTCTATCAACAGCTTACTCACAACAGCTTACAGAAACAATTAAAATGGATTAAAGCAATAGAAACATATTTAGAACATATACCATTTGATGATTATTGTTTATCGTTTTTACTAAGTCATTTAACAAATTGTAAGTGCTACAGCAATGGGGGGAAAGAATACTTGTAGCACTGCTCTTTCCCAATCAGGTAGACTGCACTCTGGAATCAAAATAACTTTTTGTGTGGACCTCAATAGTTTCATGTAGCGGTGAAGTTTGTTGTAGTCTTAGATGTTTCCTCCGTCGATAAGGTCCAGGAGACCCGCCTGCCATAAGTGCACACTTTACTTGCACGGCCTGTCATCAAGTTTTCCATTAGAAGCATATCTAGATTGGAGCTATAGCAACTGATACAATTTTCTAAAGGGACATTTGAATCTACCTGGTAAGAATACAATGGAGTCATGTACAGCAGGAAGGAAAGGCATTAAAGTGCAGTCTTGTTGCTGTAGCTGCAATTTCCTAGATTTGTTATCTACATATTGGGTCTCTAAATTATCTCCACAGTTCTTACCGACACCCTCTGCAGAATTAATGAGGCTCTGTTTAACCTGCAAATCTTGAAGCTAGCGGAAAAGGGAAGGAGAGAAAAGGAGGGGGAATTATATTTTCACAGCCAAAATAGGAGTTCATAAATTTTCCTCAAACTGCTTCATGTTTATAATTTACATATCAGGCACATTGGCTCAAGTTGCTATAGAAATGTGAATTAGACTGTAGAATAGGTCAATAAAACCAGGTGGCTGAAGTGTTTGATAATTTCATAATTGTCTAGATTTTTTTTTTATGATCAGGCATGTATCATTCCATAATAATAGCCCTCTTTGGGGATGTTAAGATGAAATGCGCCCAGGAAATGCAGTCATGGTATGATAAAGAATACCCTGCAGGATTTGGCTGAATGGTGTTTCTTTTTCTCTCATTTAGATAGCTATGTTAATTTATTTTATTATTATTTTTTAAAAAAGATCTTGTTTTCCTCAGGAATGGTGGAGGCTAAAAACCGGAAAGTGTAAAAAAGAGAAAATAAAAGAAATAGAAAGAGGTATCTCTTTTTCTTTTATAAATAGAGTTGTGTTAGAGAGCACAAAAATATTTAGAGTGTCATAAACCAAGACATTTGCATTTAAACTAAAGCAGCCCTTACCACTAATGGATACAATCCAGCCAAAGTTAAGCACTCCTATGCCCCATTGACTGTAGCAGTAGCAATTGCGTTTTCAGTGCCTGAGGTCTCGTTTTCATGGAGCTGGAAAACCTGTGTCTTCTCTAAACTATACGGCTTGGGACGGGAGCGGGGGCTCAGATGACTGAATTGTCTTCTGTACAAATACATTCCCTGCACAAAGCAAACTAGCATGCCACGGAGAAGGCTAAGCTGGAACCCTTCTCTCTAACATCTAGTTTTCTATATGTATGGATGTCTTTTAGTGCGTTCAGTCATGTGAACCTCCATCTGCAGTCTGAAATGGTACAGCCCAGACACAGGTGGCACGATGGATTGCACGACTTCAGGCTGCAGGTGGGAGTGACATTTTCAAATTGTTAGGGTTTTTTGTCTCTCTCTTTTTTTTTTACATGATGGAGCATTCAGAAATGATATTCCTCACTTGCAATCTGAAGTAATAGCAGGACATTCTACCACATCAGCATTCCACCACCTCACAGCTCCATTCTGCTGCATAAATAAATTTACTGCATGTAAAAACCACTATTTGGGCACACCCAAGTAATCTCTTCAGCTATAGGGATTGCAGGGCAGATACACAGGGGCATCTTGGCAGAAGAGTCTGTGCGATCAGACTAAATCCACTGCAAATATTCAAGGGCAGATGTTCTTCCTTTTCTAGCAGAATAATTCAGGAATGGATCTAAAGAGAGCAGCCCTCATTCTTTACAATTGGTACTTGAAGTAAAAGAACCAGTCGCACATAATTGCTGTGCGAAGCTCCCAGAATCTTTGCCTCCGGATCATACACCCAGATCCAGGAAAGGCATAAATCTAAGTAAAGAGCTCTCTGCGGTGTACTGTCATTAAGGCACTCGATTGTTAAGTGGACAATTACCCAGAAAACACATCTCCAAAAGAATTATCTGGCACTGCTAATAAAGAAGGCCTTTAGCAAAAAAGCCAAGTTTTGAAAGGGCTAAACATTGTCATTTTTTGCTTTACCACATAAATATCTTTCTTTCCCTAGAATAATTGAGCTTCTGTGGCAATGATTTATGAGAAATACTTGAGGACATTCTGCTGAGATCTATCTTTGTCATGAAAAAACTCCTTTGCTAGATTTACTAACATGTACAATTAAATCTTCTGAACTGTCTGCCTGGAAAAGTCTCCATATTAGATAACACTTTTTGGGGTGTTCATATTTACACACATGACACATAGTTACACACCAGGTAGGGTGACCATATGAAAAGGAGGACAGGGCTCCTGTATCCTTAACAGTTGTATAGAAAAGGGAATTTCAGCAGGTATCATTGGTATGCATACAGCACTTGGTGAAATTCCCTCTTCATCACGACAGTAAAAGCTGCAGGAGCCCTGTCCTCTTGAACGGATACAAAAAGAGGGAATTTCACTAGGTGCTGCATGCATACAAATTCGGCCCGGGTTAGGCCTCATCTAGAGTATTGCGTCCAGTTCTGGGCTCCACAATTCAAGAAGGATGCAGACAAGCTGGAGCGTGTTCAGAGGAGGGCAACCAGGATGATCAGGGATCTGGAAACAAAGCCCTATGAAGAGAGACTGAAAGAACTGGGCATGTTTAGCCTGGAGAAGAGAAGATTGAGGGGAGACATGATAGCACTCTTCAAATACTTAAAAGGTTGTCACTCAGAGGAGAGCCAGGATCTCTTCTCGATTCTCCCAGAGTGCAGGACGCGGAATAACGGGCTCAAGTTAAAGGAAGCTAGATTCCAGCTGGACATCAGGAAAAAACTTCCTGACTGTTAGAGCAGTACGACAATGGAATCAGTTGCCTCGTGAGGTTGTGACCTCTCCCACACTAGAGGCCTTCAAGAGGCAGCTGGACAGCCATCTGTCAGGGATGCTTTAGGGTGGATTCCTGCATTGAGCAGGGGGTTGGACTCGATGGCCTTGTAGGCCCCTTCCAACTCTGCTATTCTATGATTCTATGATTCTATGAAATCACACTGGGTGAAATTCCCTTTTCTATGCGACTGTTCAAGATACAGGATCCCTTTCCTCCTTTTCATATGGTCACCATTACACTAGGTTACCTACCTAGGAATTTAAAGGTGAGAATTTTTTTTACAGATATGATGACGGGGCTTAATGAAACCCAGCGACCAAAGCCTGGAGCTCCTTTCTATTGCTTCTGTCTATTTTAGGCTTGCTGTCAGTGACATTTGGATTTTGAATTGCCCCTGTAGCTGGCAGCCAGGGCAGTCTCTTCAAATAAAAGTCAGATTTGATAGGTAACAGAGAGTACTGTGGGAAGTCAATGATGCTTCACCTTATGAAGATTAAATATTTCAATACACTGTAATACAAAATTGATGAGGACATTATTGAAAGTGCTGCCTACCAAAGGTATTACCAAATGACTCCTTTTTCTTGGACTAGGTGTACAGGTTCACCATTTCTCATCATTGCAGTCCAGAGTTGCAGATAGGGTCTCCTTTTAGTCCACATGGCTGACAGTACCCATTCTAAGCTTCCTATATCATTGGGTATCTTATATTATTTTCCTTTCTGCACTCCCCACTGAGTGCTGAGGTGCCCAATTGATAGCACAAGAAGCTACTATGATCTAAATTTAGCCAAATTATCTGTTTTGCCCTGTTTTTAACCATAACCTTTTGTTTATGTCCAACTACATTACCTTCATATGTCATAAACATCAGCCACCACAGAGCCCCATTTCTCCTGGTCCCAGGTAGAGATGCCCCCCAAATGAACTGGTGTCCTTGAAGCATTCCTATTCGAGCACTTGAAAGCCCTCAAGGGGAGTTTCAAACGTTTGAAAGAATGCTTGAAGGACCCCAGTTCTTTCTGTCACCTGCTCCCCCATCCCAACAAGGGGAATCCTACCCAAAGTGAGTACTTTGCTCCTTAGGAGATGGGAAAAGGAAAGCTGTGAGTTGAGTCAATAGAATCCTACTTCTCATTAGCTGTGCAATCACTTCTTTCAACATGAAAATAATAACCACCCCTAATGCTTCATTATAATGCCTCACCAGGTGCTGTGTGTGAAGGGGAGGTGATTAAATTGAGACAATGAATGATGGTAGTTCCAGCTCTAGGTTTTTAGGGCACCAATGGGCCTTCCCTTCAGTGAATATACCTTCTCATCACCATGGTCACTTGCCGCTATTGCTAATCATCCTCTTTCTCATGATTGCTACCACTAGCTTCCCTCACAGGCAAAGACCCAGTGAGCACATAGGTAGTAACATCTATTGCTGCCCTACCATGCTTGTCTGGGGCAGAGCGAGAGCAAGTGAACAAGAAGGTTGCAATGAAGAAGTAGGGGAGCATCTCCACAGGGCTCTTATCAGTGGGTCCCTTCTGGAGTATGGGCCCTCAGCACCTGCCCCACCATACCTACCCTTGATGCTGGCCCTGGACAGCAGTCCCCATGGCACTGCATTTTCAACATGTTACAAAGGCCAGATCTACGCCAAGCAGGATATAGCACTATGAAAGTGGTATGAAAGCAGTATATAAGAGGCAGGAGCCACACTACTGCTCTATAGCAGTATTGAAGTGCACTGACAACTGTTGGGGACCATGACACATACCATATACTGTTTTCATACCACTTTCATAGTGCTATATCCTACTTGGTGTAGATCTAGCCATGATCTTATGCAACCAACCAAACCAAACCATATTACTTCATTGCACACCCATAGAAACCTCATATTGTGTCCAAACAGTGAAACTGGGTTGCATGAGTCAGTGTAATTACACAACCACCGATACTCATAATATGTACTAATCAATATATTCGGAAGTGGCCATGTATTTGCATCCTTATTCTGTACTGAACATGGCTATAAGGGTCCTGAGACCTCGTCAGGGAGCCGTATTCTCAGCTAGGATAAACTTGTGTAGACCTTGAAAAGAGATTTATGTAACAGGGTTGTTACATAAATGATAGTAAAGTGGAGGAAAAGTTGATTAAATTATTGATCAGCAACCACAGCCTGAAGAAAAGACCCAATGGGAAAAATAAACCGTTGATCTTACCCATGCCAGATGGACATAAGAAACCGTTTGCCCATATTGGACAGTCTAGGCAAGCCTATAAATAGAACGTCTAAAACTGCTATTGAGCTAAAACATCTCTGAAGTAAGTCTCTTCTCTTCAATGGAATAAGATAAAATATTCTGTTTGATGCATTTCCCTTACAAATTCTAATGGTCATCTCTAAATCTGCTTATCTAAATCCAATTAGTAGCCACAGAGAAAAGAAATCTATTTTGCAGTCCTGCAGTGCTAGAAAACAGATTCAAGACTAAGCCCACTGCATATGCTATGCATAACAATAAATGCTTTCTTTCACGTGGTGATTTCTCCCTCTTAAGGGCCTTTCTGTACAATCATTTTATTATGCAATAGTCATGCAATTGTTTCTCATTTGTTGCACTCAGTCCACACATCTTAGGGCAAGATTTAAATTCTCTTGTGAAAACATTGCATTTTCCCATCATTCAAATTGGAATTTCTTGAAAATGTGTTTTCCGCCCCCTGCCTGTCATCATATCCATTGCTACTGTGATTGTGGCATTGAATATATGCATATATTCACCAGCACCTCATCTAATATTTTGTGACATAATTTGATATGAGAAACATAGCTCTTCCCCTGTTCCCACCATGCCAGTGATTTCTTGTTGTTATTGTTCTTCTAAGTTTTCAGTTTTTGGAGGCTGTGTGCTTCACCACTGTGCAACTCTTGCACAGGAATTCCATCTAGCAATATTCAAGCATAGCTATCCTTTCCCACAACAAGAATACCCTACTAATTTTGTGAAGGTTTTATTTTGTTTAGGCTTTCTAATTTAGGGTGACCATATGAAAAGGAGGACAGGACTCCTGTATCTTTAACAGTTGTATTGAAAAGGAAATTTTAGCAGGTGTCATTTGTATATATGGGGAACCTGGTGAAATTTCCTCTTCATCACAACAGTTAAAGCTGCAGGTGCCCTGCCCTCTTTTAAATCTGGTCACTCTAGTATAGCTCCTGCAGCTTTAACTGTTGTGATGAAGAGGGAATTTCACCAGATTCCCCATATATACCAATGACACCTGCTGAAATTCCCTTTTCTATGCAACTGTTAAAGATACAGGAGCCCTGTCCTCCTTTTCATATGGTCAGCCTATTTTAATTAGGGTGGCCACTTATGAATTGCCAAGAAAGAGTGAACTCTATCACTTCATTTCCTAACTGCTTTAAAAAACCTAAGAACAAATTAACCCATAGCCTGCACTTTTATTTGGTCTGATTCCATGCCATAGCTAATGCCTTGCCCCCGTGAGAGGAATTCTCCTCAGCAGAAGAGCTGGTGCTCCCAGAAACCCAGGGTACCAAAATCAGTCACTGTCACCAGACTAGAAGAAGCCTGAGCCCTCAAGATAAATGACTGCAGGTCCCTCCACATCAGGGGAAGGGGACTCTGCCTCTGAGACAGGCTGAGCAACCACATGGCCCCCAGGAGCATCGTAGCCTTAAGTCACAGGCCAGTAGGGCTCCAGCAAGAAGGAGTGTTCACTTGCAAAGAAGGGCTCCTCAGGAGAAAGTGACTCCTTGTGAGTAGAACTCTGACCAGAGAGATCTACTGTATTGCGGCTGAGCAATTGGTGGGGCTCAGCATGTTCTGGAACAACATTATTCTATCAGCTGCAGTGCCTTGTTTTCTGGACCTTGCCTTGTGATTGATTCTTGTGCTCCTTCTTGATTCTGCATCTGGGCTGATTTCTTGCTATTTTGACCACTTTTTCATTTAAAGAGTGAGGTGAAAATGTTTTAATTCAGGGGTGCAGAACATTTTTAAGGTGGAAGCCAAATTGCCCCTTCCCCAGTCCCACAGATTACACCACTGAGCATCGCTCTTCCCAGTGTGGACCAAATCTCTGGCTTTACATGGTGCCCCCATGCACTCTGCATGGAGCTAATCTTCCAACCAAGCGCTCACCTCTTTGGAGGAGCCCAAGAAGCTCCAAAGACTGGATGATGGAGCCCAGTGGGCCAGATTAGGCCTGAGGGTGAGGATTCTGCATGCCTGCTTTAAAAAAATAAAATTAATTTGACAACAGAGTTTGGTAGAACTCCACCTTTCTGCAGGCCAGGTGAAAAGTATTGGCCGTACAGGAGAAGTGACAAATCCTTCCTCAATCTCACAGTCTGGATCAGATAGCACATACTTCCACTATGTGGAAAGTAGCCACGTTGGGCTACTTCAGTTACCTTGCAGCATTGCTATTAAATGAGTAATAAGCAGAGCTGAGAAATCTCAGCCTAGCTAGAAAAAAAAACCCCAGCTATTGCTTTCCCAATCCTTTAGGGGAAAAGAAGTGAAAATGCAGATTTGTGTCATTCCACAGTATTTATAGAATAGCCAGCCATCCTGAGCCAAACTGCTATTTTTTGCTGATGAGATCCTTGCCTGCCAGATGCAACGCTCACATCCTACTGTATTAAAATGATTGGTGTGAAACTGTATTTCACAAGGGAAGAAGCTATTTGCTTGTCACATATCCGGCCCTTCACAAGAGACTCTTTCATCTCTAGAGGTTCCCCAGTATGTATTTAACTGTCACCAGGAATTCTGGTAGCAAATAATTTTGGCAAGGAATGGCTGCAGCAAGCTCCGCAATATGTCATTGTCAAAGTACCTTCCAGTCTCTGAAATACCATGAGTCCCATCTGTCTTTGTAATAAAATAGATTATCTCCATGACACACAAGCCAGTCTCTGCCCCCATGCTTTGCTATTCAGTTGTAAAGGTTGTGTGATGACACTATATAGCCTAGCCTGATGAAGAAGGTACTCTCTTTGGAAATATGCTAATGTGATTAAGATTCGGATTCAAGAAAAGTGGGGTGAATTCCAATCTCACCCCTTAAATGTCTTGTATGACCTTAAGCAAGGTCATTCCTTGTCTTGATTCCTGCTTGCAGACACATAGACTTAAGGTTGTGTGTTGTATTCAAACCCAGTGAGTTAAATGCAGTTTTTATTGCAGCAGCTTCTACTGCCAAAGAGTCTTCTTGCCAAGAAGCAATGGTTCTTTTTAGAATTCAGACTACAATGAATATACTAATGGGTGAAGGCTAAATATTTTATTAAATAGAAGCAAATTAACTGAGTGATTAAAGCAGAAGAAAGCAAAACGTGATCATTGCAACAATCTACTTCAAAGCAAGATCATAAATTTATGTCCCTACAGTTGTTGGGGGATCCCAGAATCAAAATATAACAACTAATGTGATTCCCATACCAGCCTCTCCTTCCTTTCTGGATCAGCCTGTGTCAAAATCCCCCCCCCCATCCCCATCCCCAGGGATTGTTTTAGGGTTTCATATATACTATTATGCTCATGGTTGTCCCACCTCTATTCTGGAGCTAATTCAGTTACTTCAAGAACGTTTTGCACTAACCCACCATAGATAACTCCATCTCAGCTACTCTGGCTAACGCTGAGATCTCACTAGAGCCTTATCTTTTCACCGCTCAAGCTGTACGGTCTCAGATAACTGGCCTTGGGAACGAAAGAGAAGAAGAAACATAGCTAACCACTAGAAACAATAGGCCCAACTGCAAGTCTAGACATGAGAAAGAGCCATTTATTGTGCACCACCAACTCGTCAAAACAACAGTAGTCTTCTGCATTTCCACTGCACAAAGAGGAAACAGTTGCATAGAAAAGGAAATTTCAGCAGGTGTCATTTGCATGCATGTAGCATCTGGTGAAATTCCCTCTTCTTCACAACAGTTAGAGCTGCAGGAGCCCTGCCCTCTTTTGTATCTGGTCAAGAGGGCAGGGCTCCTGCAGTTTTAACTGTTGTGATGAAGAGGGTATTTCACCAGGTGCTGCATGCATCCAAATGACACTTGCTGAAATTCTCTTTTCTATACAATTGTTAAAGATAAAGGAGCCCTGTCCTCCTTTCCATATGGTCACACTATAATTTGAACTCTAATTAATGACTTGGATCTTGATTTATATAGGTGCAACTAAGCTGGCAGAAGTCAATTTCCCACCCTCTCCTCCCCATAGCAGGCTCTCTAGCCTTCTAAATATGCTACACAGACAGTCTGGGGATTCTGCTGAATGGGGTAAGGTGTGATGCATGTGGGGAGGGAGGATCCCCCAAAATCAGGTGGCACCACCTTCTGTGAGTAGAGCCCTTCCATCCACAGATCCTGGATCTAACTCAATATTCTTCCTCTGGCACCAGCTTAAATTCATCTCTTTTCGCTTCCTGGGCAAATATATATAAGTGCTTTACTAAGTGGGCAGTTCTTCCTTCCCCAGCCAATTGTGCAAAGTTTGATGGGCCATCTGGGTTTATAGGAGCTGTGAAGAATAGCACAAAGAGCACCAGCTAAAATTACTTCTAAAGGGAGAGATAGTATTAGAGCTGTGATAAAATTTCATTCCTCCCATAATTTAACAAGAAATTAGCAGGGTAGGGTTTGGAGCAGCTCTCATCCAAAATTATTTGAGCAATGTTGGTATTGGTAGAGCACAGGCTTTGCAAGTAGAATTGACATTCTGCTTGCAAATCATCTGATACTTGACATCTCTAGTTAAAAGGCTCTCGGGAAGAAGGGTGGAAAAAGATCTCTGCCTACATCCCTAGAGAATCTCTACTAGTCAGACAAGATAGTACAGAGTGAGGATTACAACTGGTGCATAAATTTTTATTAGAGTTCATAATATAATAAGTAGATCATATTTGTCCATTTGTGTGTGTGTGTGTGTAAATAGGACTGTGTATCTAAGCCCAGGCTGGAGGACCTGAGGACCTCCTAGAATTATAATATGGTTGTGTTTTATTTTATTTTTAATGTTTATTGGCTACCCTGCATCAACTCAATTCCAGGGCAGTGAATATTAAATATAAATAATTATTTATATCATAAACCCTCTAAAATATACAATAAAACCACCATTTAACAATAAAATAAGATTAGCCAAACACGCACACAAGGCTAAAGCATTTCTCAGATTAAAATGTCTGGGGAAATGACAATGTCCTAACATGGCACAAAAAAAATTGTAACCTAGGCTCATGTTTAGGAAGGGCATTCCATAACTAGGGTGCCGCCACCAACACAACAACAGAGCCCATTGAGGTCCTGCTGTGAAAAGCTAGACTGTACATAATTTGCCAGGTTAAAAAGTGGCAACACCTTACAGGGCTAAATGGACCTTTGAACTGATTTCTCATGAGGAAAACTATAACAGATTTCTAGCTTTGAACTCTACCAGCTTACCTGTCTGTTTTTACTACCCCTAAGGGCAATGAAAGCTTCCCTTAATCCATGTTGTCTTTTTCCTTTCTGATCTATGCTTGAGCCATACAGCAAAGGTGGTGGTGGTGGTTTTAACTTAATAGCAAACAGGAAAAAGGGAACACAGCATTTGGGCCTTGTGTTATTACCATTAAAATGTTTTTAAGGACATATTTATTTATTTATTTATTATTGCATTTATATACCGCCACATAGCTGAAGCTCTCTGGGCGGTTTATAAAAGTTAAAAACAGTTAAAATACTTAGGCATTCAGAACACTAAGGAAATCAAACAACTGTGTATACGCAATTTTGATCCTTTATGGAATGCGCTAAGAAAAGATATGACACTGTGGAAGAAACGTAAATTATCTTCGCTAGGGAGGAATGCAGCCCTGAAAATGACTTTGTTGCCTAAACTGTCTTTTCTATTTCATACCTTGCCAGTAGAGATTCCTGGAAATGAGTTCAAACGTTGGCAACAAGCTCTATCCACGTCCAGTGGAGGCGGCAAACGCAAGCGTGTCAATCAAGCAACACTATTCTGACCAACTAAACTAGGGGGCTTTGGTGTCCCAAATCTTAGGCTGTACCATGATGCTTTTCAATTGAGGCAACTACTCAAAATAATTAGAAACGTGACAGCAATCCCGTGGGTGTCAATTGAAAGCGCCCCCTGCATCCCTACGATCAGGGCGATCCCATTCCTTCCAACACTGAAAAAACATATACAAACAATTAAAAACCCATTTTTGAAAGCAAATTTAAAGGTATTGGCAAAGTGGGCAAAATGGTTTGCACTATCCCCTTCCCCCCTAACCCCGATTTTAGACCACCTCCAATTCAGAGATCAATTTAAGTATAGACAATTTGCAGGTTGGGAAGAAAAAGGTTTTTTTCCATATTCGTGATCTCTTTATTCAAGGAAAAATCATATCAATGCAACAATTAGAGGCAAAACTGAGCCCACTCCCTTGTACCTGGCTCCAAAAAAATGCAAATTCTCTATATCAATTCCATAGCATTCCACGCTAGCTTACTATATTTGAGAAAACGTGCCTGACTTATTCTAGAAAAGTTAAAGGGGGAGCTTCTGATATATATCACAAGATGTTGAATCGTCAATTCCCAGATAAGGGAGGGTTAAAAATGATTTGAGAACATGATCTGAATACCAGTTTCACTGAAGGTGAATGGAAAAGCTTATGGCAATCAGCACCCTATAAAATAATATTGGCAAAAGTTAAAGAGCTCACTCTGAAAATCACTCACAGGTGGTATATCACTCCTGTTAGACTTCACCATATTAGTGGTAATATATCCCCGCTCTGTTGGCGTGGTTGCTCAGTTCCTGGCATTTATATCCATCTTTGGTGGGAATGTCAACAGGTCAAAACTTTTTGGTCAAGGGTTTTCCAAACCATTACAGACATTCATGTTGAAGTAGAAAGTAATCCAGCACTGGCTCTACTTTCTATTTTTAGGAATGCCAATAGAAACATTATTCCCAAAGTCCTGGTCACCCACTTGCTGGTTGCAGCCAGGTGGGAAATTGCCCAATTCTGGAAAAGCAACAGACCTTTTGACCATCAACGCTGGTTTGATAAGTTTTGGAAACTAGCTTTAAATGATAAGTTGACTCAACATAGCAGGTTAGCAAGAGGAGAAATAATATCAGACACATTTTTGGAAAACTGCTTGGACTTTTTCTCATTTATTAATATGAATCCTGGCGAACCTAGACCCCCAATGACTCAGGAATCCTTTTGGTCAGAGGTTCTAACTTAACCTGCATCTTTTTCTGTACCAGAAAGTATAGATTTGTTTAAGATTTCTATATTTACTAAGTGCTTATTGAAGGTATGAACCATGCTTTTTTATAGTGGTGCTGTGGGAACATTTGTATTGTTGAGTGTTTTCTTTTACTCTGTGTGTTTATTGTATTTGTCCTTACTTGAAAATCAATAAAAATAGTATTTTTTTTAAAAAAAAAAAAAGAGTTAAAAACAGTAACATAAACTATAAGTCCTGATGAGAATCTTACCCAACATGCATGGCTGGATGAAATTTAGAAAGACTACAAATGTGCTGGAAAACCTACGTGGGGGGGGGGAGGGTGTTTGTAAGTTCCCTCAAGTACTGAATTACTGCCTTGTCAGAAAAAAATGACGACAGGCTGAAAATATGCGCACTTATTCTTAATTAGCATTACAAAAACTGCCGATATGATAAAAAAAGCAGCAGAGGCTGTTAAAGCGGGGCTGGCAGGTGTGACGCTGAGGCAGCTCTTATTGTGAGTGTGGCAAGGCAGCAGGTGTGAGGCAGATCTGCCTTTGAAAGGATGTTGAATGAAGATTCATAGCACATTCGACAAACTGAAACAATTAAAGGTGATGATGTTCACAAAGGCCCGCAACCCCCTCACTCATAAAGCTCTCAGTTTTAAGCTGTGGCTCTTTGACCACCTCACATTTTTAGAAAACTCCCCAAAGCTGCAACTGCACCTCACTTTCCTCCTCTTCCAATTGCCCAATGACACACAAACCAGGAAGAGAGGTTGTGAGAGGCTGTAAGCACTTTTAATACCTTAAAAACTGTGGAACAGGCTTAGCCAAACATTGTCACCATCTCAGCAGGCATCTAACCGTCCTCCAGTGAAGATATGGTTTGGTGAAGCAATGGTGACATAGATACAGAAGCTGGGAGAGCTATGAATAATCACAGTGAAGATGCCTGGGGGTCCGATTTTCTCTGGGAATTTCATGCAGGGCAGTGAATTTTCTTCATGATAGGAGAATGATTGCTGATTGCCTCCCCTTAGCTTCCCCTTGTATATTTACAAATATATAACTAAATCATTTTTAAAAACAAAACAAAAACATCATGAGGTTTTCCACACCAGGCATTTGTTGTGTGCTTGTCATTTCCTACTCATGGTTGTTAACGGGTTCTTTAGATGATGTCATGACCCTCCGGTTTTACTTCTGTTTGTAAAGAACACTTTTCGGAAAGTCTTATAGAGCAGAGAAAATGGGGTATTTTATCTGATGATAAAGAAAGCGCTGTTTCCTCCCATGTATTTGTGCTATTCCATTATGCCACAGTCCCACCAAGAGGGTATGTAGTGGAATAGCAGCAAAGGAAACACTCCTTGTGTAGTGTGCTCAAATCTCAATTCTGCAATGAAACCAAAAGTAGATGCAGCAGATTAAGAGCCTCATGTAGAAAAGCCCCATAAGTATCAGTGCTCGCTCTTCTTCTTCTTCTTCTTCTTCTTCTTCTTCTTCTTCTTCTTCTTCTTCTTCTTCTTTTCTCTCTCTCTTTTTTTTCTCTCTCTTTCCCTCCCCCTCCCCATCTCCATGGAAGAAAACGAAACCCTGGTACATGCTGCCCAGGAATTTATTACAACTAAGGGAAATGGGGAGAGCCAGCGTGGCTAAAGTGCTGGACTGGGAGTCGGGAGATCTGGGTTCTAGTCCCCACTCAGCCATGTTACCCTCACAAGGTTGTTGTTGTGAGGGTAACATGGCGGGGAGGAGGAGGATTATGTACGCTGCCTTGGGTTCCTTGGAGGAAAAAAGGCAGGATATAAATGCAATAATAAATAAATAAATGAATAAATGGGGGGAGGGGACACACCTAATAATATTTTAAAATCACACACTACTATGATTAAGAAACAGAACACAGTGCAGTACTATGTGATTAACGGCTAGTTTGGTTACCAATGGCTCCCATTGAATTTTTGGAACAAAGAATTGCTCAGTGCTGCTTGAAGAAGGGGAAATAGGGGGAAGGGACAGACTGGCATTCGCCATCACGCCCCCACCCATAGTTGGGTTGGTCACAGATGAAATACATCAAACAGGGTGCTAAGTCTCTATCTCCAAGAGGAAAGATGGGGACTGTGGGCGGGGTGGGGGGTGAGGAAATTTGAAAGAAGATTTATAAATCCTTAATTTTTTCCCACTGCCCCCAAATTCTATCTAGCCTTTGCAGCATTCCATAAACCATAATCATCCACAAAACATATTAAGGGTGCAGTCCTATGCATGTTTCGGCTGAATAAGAAATGCTAGTAGTTATAGGAGTTTTCTCTGTCTAAACGTGCATAGGATTGTACCTTTAATTTTACATAAATTGCCTTACAGTCTTTATTCTGTTCATCTTCAAAATGACTCTTGGCGAAGTGCCTCAGGGTGCATTCTTATACTCACTTACCTGGAAGTAAGCCCAACAGGACTTATCTTTGAATAGACACACAGAGGATTGCACTATTCACTACTGTTCCCACTTTTCCAATAGGAAACTGGTGAAGGCGGGTAACTCCAATGTCAGTGCGGTGGTGAATCCGCTCTGCATTTCAGTCAGAACTGTAAAAGCACCTTGGATAGCTCGTTTAGAGTTCTGACTGAAACCCTGAGCAGATTCACCACCCCATTGAAGGGAACCAATGCTGAAAGGTAGTAATGTGCCTGAAGGTATGGCTGAGATGGCATTTGAACCCAGGCTTCTGCCTCCAATACACTGTTTCGGTGGAAAACAACAAAATTGGAAATACACTGTTTTTTCTGACTTCAGGCAGTGATCTTTAAGCCACAACCACCCTTTTAATTAAACGCTTATCGGTTAATTAGTTTGACCTCAGTGTCTGCTGTTCATTAAGAGAGGTCATCTCTGTACCCAATCTGAAGCCAAGTCTAAGCTTATGTATGGCATGCTGCCTGGATTCATACCTGGGGATTTATATCTTTTACTCTACAATGTCAATTCTGTTTTGTGGACATCCAACTAATGGGAAGATTTGCCCACAATCCCCTTATTAGCATTCTTTTATTCATTACAAAAAAACAAGAATGGGAATTTTTAATGGCAGGTCAAAAACATTAAAAACATCACTTTAAAATCCCCCAGAAAGTGTTGTGTTTGATAACCCCATTTGTAGCTGTCTAAACAGATAGCTAATTATCAGATTGTTAAATTAGGCGCTTTCTCCAAGTTTTGCATTTTCTTTTTCCATCCTATTTGCATCACTTCTATTTAGGCCCTTTATGTCTGGTGTCACCAGGGGCAGGAAACAGGTTTAATTCCAACCATAAGGGTGCCTGCTCTGAGTTCACACCTTTACTTTCTCCCATATAAGTGACGGGGAGGGGGGCATTCATTGCTTGTGGGGGAGTTAAGACCTGTAATTGGAGCAAATTCATTCCTAGGGGGAAAAGTTAAGACCTGTACTTGGAGCAAATTTGGTTTAAGGGCAAAACCCTGATACCGGGTCCCCTCTCTTGGCACCCATCCTAATGACAAGCATTTTGTTAGTGTATTTATAAGCCTGGGTGCGTTGGGCAAAATTAATGGGTTATTTATTTATTTATGGCAAAATTAATGGGTTATTTATTTATTTAATATCTCTAAGCTACCTTTCTGGACCAAGTGCACCCATGGATGTAAAGAAAATAAAAGTGTAAAAACACAATTATATAATGCAAACTGCATCCAGAACTCGTTGCATGTCTCTACCCAGATCAGATACATAAACAGATTATTATTATTATTATTATTATTATTATTATTATTATTATTTCTTTAAGCCACCTTTCTGGACCAAGTGCACCCATGGTGGTAAAGAAAATAAAAGCATAAAAATATATTGCAAACTGTACCCAGAACTCACTGCACCCATCTACCAAGATCAGATGCATAAACAGACTACATCATCATCATCAATAATAATAATAAATACACTGCCCTTTAGATTGTCTAGCCTTACATGAAGGCATGAATCTATGTAAGCAATGACATTATAACATATCGGGTTGAACTATAAGATGTGATGAAAGCAGTTGTATATTATGTTGCACAAGTAAGACACATAATGCATAGATCATAAATTAAGAAACAACTGAGAGTGATCCAACACAGAGTGCTTAAGGCCATAGAAATTGATGGACTTCTAATATCTGTGCTAGACTGTAGTCCGAGGTCTTCATGGCACTTCTGAAGTATAGTGTTTCATTTCATCTGCATCTTCCTTCGAGGTCCTGGCTCTTATGCCCAATTCTCACTTCAATCAAAAGCCTGGAAGGGGACAGAATTAACTGTTACGGGATAATTCCTCTGTCCTGTGGGGAACATGGGTATAAAGCAAGACAGCAGCACGCAGAATGACATTAAGCTGCCACCAGCAGACCTTGGATGTGATTAAAGGTCAAATGTTGGAAAGGAACTGCAGTGCAGGATTCTGAGTAAAGAAGCTGTACACACAGTCCTTATTGCATGGAGGAGTAAACAAAGTGAAGTTTGCCTTATCTCCCCCAGCCCAGAGTTAAAGAGCTAATGCAGCAGGGGATTTATTTGTGTGCAATCAGGAATGGAATAACCTACAGTATCAAAAATTGGAAAGGCATGGAACAGATCAATAAAGATTCAAATAGTGGCAAAGCTGAGGGTCTGATATTTTTGCACAGCTATGCATCATAAAGTTAATCTTATCTGAACTTTGCTAAGCCTAAAACTTTCCAAGCTGCAATTATTCCTTGCACAGTCTTAGTTTTTTCAGACCGTTATGAATCCTTCATGTATAAGAAGAATAAACTCCCCTGCCTTTTAAGTAACAGGCAGTGCGATGTGCCTCTTTTTACAAGTTAGGCTGCAATCCTATACACACTTGCCTGGGAGTAAGGCCCATTGAACTTAATAAGTCTTATGTCTGAGTAGACATGCTTAGGATCTTTTTCTTAGGGAGCAATCCTATGGGCCCCAGACAGAGTCTGGGAGGCCATAAATTAGTTCGGATTCCGGGATCTGAGGTTGGAGCCAGCGCTTTGACCTCGGAGCCAGGAATCCAAGCTACCTGACCCCGCCTGCTCCCCCCTGCGAGTTGCCTCCCCCCTTTCTGAGTTGACCTCAGAAAGGGGGTGCCATGGTGGATGGGGAGGGGATTGGGGAGGCCTCCTTCCCTCCCGCTCCAACTAGACAGGCAAATAAGCAATCCTTAGTGTAACCGTATATATGTCTACTCAGAAGTAAGTGATATTGGGTTCTATGGGAATTACTCCCAGGAAAGTGGGTATAGGATTGCGCTGTTAGTCTGTCATTCAAGTGTTAAAAGAGTGTGCATTTGTAACGCAAGTTACAAGCTGCATGTGGAGTCTAATTATACGTTAGCAGCAGGATGATATGTTGTTAGTTCAGAAAATGGGTATCTGAATCTAATTTAGTAATTCTTTGCATCGTCTTTATAATATTGATGTTTTTATGTGTTAAGTATTTCCAGTAAATAATGAATAAAAGAAGATTGTGCAGTCATATTGACTGGTAACTATGTATATCTACTACTACTGGGTACCCTAGAAAGGTAGGATGCTTCCTTATAATGAGTCAGACCACTGATTCATCTTGCCCAGTATTTTCGACACTGACTGGCAGCAACTCTCCAGAGTTTCATGGAGGGATCTTTGCCTGCCCTGTCTGGAGATGCCAGGGATTGAAGCTGGGATCTTCTACATGAGAAGCGTGTGATTTGCCTCTGCGCTGGTTTAGATCAGCTGTAGTGCAACAAAACAAAACAGCAATGTCTGTTTTGTTAAGTATCCTGTACTGGCAGTAGAAGCTGGTGACTCTGATTTCTGTGGGGCTGTGAATCCATTCTATCCCACTGGAGCTATCCAGTGGGCTGGACCTACTTTGGGGGTGGGGTTCAGCACCTTGGATAGCTCCCTTCACGATCTAGCTGGTTCTGATTTAAACCCAGAATAGTTTCACAGCCCATCTGAAATCGGAGCCACCAGCTTCCGCTGTACACATGCTTACATGCAGACAGTTCCAGATATTTTATTTTATTTTATTCTGGAAATTATAAACTGCCTTTCATCCACAAAGGATCCCAGGGTAGTGTACATAAAATTATGTAAAAGGTAAAAACAGCAAAAAAAAACTAAAAAAAACACATGGTAAGAAGCATTAAAACTATTTTACCAGCAAAAATAACAATAAATCAATAAAAAACACTTTTTAAAACATTTCACCTAATGCATGTACTTTTGCATTCCTTGGCAAATGCAAACATTTTAACCTGGTACTAAAAAGAAAACAAAGTTCACATCAATTGTCAATGCTAATAAAGGTATTGCCTAACTATGGGTTTTAGTGTGTTTTTTCTTAAAGAAATTTTAATCCATCTACCACATATTCTGTGCCACAAAGAGAAAAAAATAGTAGTACTCTGAGTAGGGATGGAGGAGAAATGTGTTCAGAATTTACCTAATTTCACTTTTGAACCAATGTGCAAACCAAAAAATCACTCATCCTTTGAAATTCATATTTTTTCCAAATGCTGGAGTTCTCCAATAAAAAATATGTACAAAAATGTGTATATAAGAACATAAGAAATGCCCTGATGCTGGATCAGACCACGGGTCCATCTAGTCCAGCACTCTGATCACACAGTGGCCAACCAGCCATCATCCAGGGACCAACAAGCAGGACATGGTGTAACAGCACCCTCCCACCCATCTTCCCAAGCAACTGGTGCACACAGGCTTACTGCTTTGAATACTGGAGATAGCACACAACCATCAGGGCTAGTAGCTATTGAAAGCCTTTGCCTCCAGGAATTTATCCAACCCCCTTTTAAAGCCATTCAAATTGGGGGCCATCACTACATCTTGTGGTAGTGAGTTCCATAATTTAACTATGTGCTGTGTGAAGAAGTACTTCCTTTTATTTGTTCTGGATCTCCCACCAATCAGATTCCTGGTTTGACCCCTGGTTCTAGTATTTTGAGAGAGGGAGAAAAATGTCTCCCTGTCCACATTCTCTATACCATGCATAATTTTGTACACCTCTATCACGTCTCCCCTTAGCCTCCTTTTTTCCAAGCTAAACAATCCCAGTTGATGTAACCTGCCCTCATTGGGGAGATGCTCCAGCCCCTTATCATTTTAGTTGCCCTTTTCTGCCCTTTTTCCAGCTCTATAATAATATCTTTTTTTAGGTGTAGTAACCAGAACTGTACACAGTATTCTAAGTGTGGTCACACCATCAATTTGTGTAAGAGCAGTATGATACTGGCCGTTTTATTCTCAATTCCTTTTCTTATAATAACTAACATGGAGTTTGCCTTCTTTACAGTGGCCGCACACTGGGTGGACATTTTCATCGAGCTGTCCACCACAATCCCAAGATTTCTTTCTTGTTCGGTCACCACCAGCTCAGATCCCGTTGAGTTATACTGGAAGTTGGGTTTTTTTGCCCCAATGTGCATCACTTTACACTTACTTACATTGAACCGCAACTGCCATTTGGATGCCCTCTCTTCCAGCTTGGAGAGATCCCTTTCGAGCTCTTCACAATCCCTTTGTGTTTAAACAACCTTAAATAATTTGGTGTTGTTGGCAAATATTAGAGGAAAGTGCACACAAAGATATATATACATGAAAATAACATTAAAAATGCATATTAAAATTGCTTGCAAAAATGTGTGTGTTAGGCAAAATGATGTACAAAAGTGTATGCATTTGGTGAAATACACAAACAATGCATATGAATTTTCATGCAAATTTAGTTTTAAAACATTCTCAAAGTTCAGGATGAATGAAACATAAATTTGTACATATTCTCAAACCAAACTTAACATTGGAAAAATAAGAAACAGAGCAATCAAAACTAGCAAATTCATTCATTCCTAAATATGTGGAGAGTTTTGTTCACTGCTGATTTAACTTGTCTCTTCCTGCTTCTGATAGCCACAAGCAACTGGACTGAACGTGTGTGTGTGTTGTAGGAAATGGGTGAGTCTTGACTTGGTATAAGTAAGGAGACAGAGAGCTTGCTTACATCTAGAGCACAATCTTCACTATTTTTCAATAGTGGTGCTCCAGGCACCACCACCGATGCCACGTGAGCACCTTTCATGGACTTTTGAGAGCCTCCCCCACTTATTTCTAGCTTTTCCCAATTTCATCCATACATGCATGTTTTGTAAGGTTTTCATCAGGACTTCTAATTTATGTCCTTAAAAACATTTTAATGGTAATAGCACAAGGCCTAAATGTTGTGCTCCCTTTTTCCTGTTTGTTATTAATTTAAAAACAACAATATAGCTCAAGGCATAGATCAGAAAGACAAAAGAGAATATGGATTAAAAGGTTTCCTTGGCCACTAGGGAAAATAAAACAGTTAGGTAAGTGGGTAGAATTCAAAGCTAGAAATTTCTATCCAATTGTAATGTTCTTCTTTACATCATGCTAAAAAAAAAGTTATAGGTTTCCTTAAGAGAAATCAGATCAATGGTCCATCTAGCCCATAAAATGTTGTCACTTTTTAACCTGGCAAATTATGTACAGTCTAGCCTTTCACCACATCAGTGAGGTAAAACGAACAGGACTTCAAGGGGCCTGTGTGTGTGTGTGTGTGTGTGTGTGTGTGTGTGTGTGTGTGTGTGTGTGTTGGCATCCTAGTTATGGAATGCCATGCACTAGACTTGGCTAGAGGCCTTTTCAGGCCTCACCTTCTCATTCCCCTCCATGCCATGCAAGCAAGGCCACGGAGCAAACTGATCTAGAGTAAAGAGGGATCTTAGAAGAGCTGAGAACTCATACTTCCCAAGTGCTCTTTGAGATTAATATGTGACTAATTTCTCATTTCAATGATAAATGTAGATAGATTTCTCTCTTCTCAAAGCTCAGTAGCTTTTGACCTTGAACATTGTCTTAATATATTTGGTGGAATCTTCAAGAAATCTTTTTTTTCCATTGAAAATCAGACTGGCTACTGTGATGATAGTTTCAGACACAAGTGTTACATTTTGCCCTATTAAGGTCCCTGTCAAGAATATTACATGGGATATTTACTGGCATCACACCGTCCCGATCATAACATCGACAACTTCACTTGGCTTGCCAGGAAAGGGATCCACATATTCTGGAATGATTTCCTTTATCTTTGAAACATTAATGAAGATTCTGTGAGGAGTAATAGTGCAGTCTGCAGGGAATGTCTTTGCCAGCTGGAGGAGAAATGTATATGCTTGATCAGGGTCTGGAGTTCTAGAGGAGCCTTTCCTGTTCACATTGTTATCATTCACTTTTTACATTAGCTGACAAAATCCAAGTTATGCCTGTTTCAAATGTTTGAACTGCACAGGTGTTCTTTGAGAACTGCACATTTTGTTTTAGAACTGCACATTTTGTATCTCTTTGCCCAATTTTAAAAATGTCTTGTTAAAATGGCCATGCTGCCACACCCAGCATAGCCTGGGTGTGAGGAGGCATTTGTGGGCAAGGGAGAGAGCAGACGTGCCCAGCCAAGATTGGCTGGGGCTGGTATGGTGCCACATGAGGGGAGGGGTATAGAGCCCATAAATAAGGGGCTCTTCCTCCCTTCCCCCTCTTTGCTGCGCGGCTTCCGCCCTCCCTCCCTGTAGGCAGTGTGGGCTTGCTGGTTGCCGTTTGGAACCGAGTAGGAATTTTTTACTCCTGTTCTGAATTGTGCAGGAGTTTTTTCGCCTACTCCACACTGTGAGACAGTTTGGGTGCATTGATAGGTTAATCAGTTGCTAATTTGGTCACATTTTGCTATTTGGCACTAGGTACGGGCATCCGGAGTGGGAGTGGGAATGGTGAGCATTCACTTGGCACTGTTCACAGTGACTGGTAAGTCCAAGGCTCCCAGCTTTGAGCCCCACGGCCTACCTGGGAGATGCAACTTACCTTTGGGACCGACCCTACTCACCAACTCAGAGCTGGACGGCCTGAGATAGGGCGTGACAAAAAAAGGTCCCCCGACCCCAAAAGGGGCAGGCCCGGGGAAAGGCGAAAGACGCAGCGCCTACCCTTGGGCCACAACTGGCTCGCCCAACTTCAGGGGCCTGGCAACAGGCCATGCTGGATGCCCGTTAGGATTCACCCCCTCTTGCAGATCATTTAATAAAATGTGGCCCTGTTTAAATCCAGCTGTTGTTGTCTCAACTCCTTATTTATCGACCTTCGCTCCACAATGATACACTGGCCAATTCTACCTGTTCTGCAGGGCTGTTGATGCTCTGACCGTTCCACCAGTCCCCATTGGAGAAAGCAAGCCCTGGCCTGCTCCACATTCACAAGAGAGCTAGGGATCAACCTGCATCCCTGCAATTATGTGACAGGCATTGTTAACTGCAGACTCAACTAAAAAAATGGAGCAGATCATCTGTGGCTCCCTTATCAAAGCTGTCTGAGTGAGCAGAACAATGAAGCATTTCTCCAAGCAAAGAAATAACTGGGCTTAGAAATGCACTAAGATAATGTAATAGGGGCCGAGGGCTGGTATTCCTGGAACGTATTCAAATTGGAACACAAATCAGTTGAAGACCTCTCTAGAGTGCTGATTGTGTTCTTGGAGTGATTGCTCTCTGCCAGGCAGGGCTAAGCCAGCAAAGACAGGTCTGCATGCTGTGCAAGTTTGACTCTGGTATGACTCCTGCCCTACGATGGATATGAGGAAAAGCCACAGCCCCTCCATTCCAGAAAGCCCTACCTTATGATGAGCTTCCCACAAAACAAAAACGAAACATTGCTGTTCACTTTATGAACCTCCTCATGAGTCAGAGCATTTGCAGAGCATTTAAAAAGATTTGGTGATCCTCACTGCTGCTTTTAAAACTGGGTTGGCATCAGCTGTTTTTCATATTGATTAGCATGGCTCTTACTTTCTTATTTAAATAAATAAATATACAGATATTCCTACAGCAACATCAATCTACTTTACAAGGTAACATAAACCAAAAGAAGGAACTTTAGGTGCCATCCTATTCATGTTTAGACAGAGAAAAGGCCTGCAACTCCCAGTCCTACTGCTGCTCTTCTTACATTGAATTTCTGGTGGTTGTTGTTTTTTGTTTTAAAAAAATATAATATCGAATTGAAACTGTATTGAACCTTCTCCAGTTTTCATTTTGAGGTATAAACTAGGGATTTCACTGGGGAAACACAATTTAGTCAAAGAGCTTTATCACACCAGTGTTATACTGCGCAATCACTGCGAATTGCATGCAAAGGACTCAGAAGTTTTCCACCTTATGATCTGCTTTGCTTGTGAAGTACTCCCATGCATCCTGCCTTAATTGCGCAATAAAGCAGAAAGATTTAGCCCCTACTTTTTGAGCGTATCTTCCGAGCCGCCGCTGGGGCACAGGAGCAGGATTTTAAAGAAATGCTTACATCTGCGTAAGCTTTAAAGATAAAGACACCAAAATTGGCACAGTAATAGATATTAGGGAGCGCTTTAAGCATACCAAATTTGAATTGAATTGGGTCATCTGTTGATTTTTTAATGATTTTTTACATTTCCCCCCTTAAACTCACTTCCTGATATGCAAAGGATTGCTGCCCGGTAGCAAAAACAACAACAATCGCGAAAGCGTAGCGCTATGGGGATAATCCGAGGGACACAGGTAGGTGGGATGAAGCTATAAGTCAGCTAGATGGGTTGAGAGGCCCGTTTAGGTGACAACATTTTGAAAGCAGAACAGGAGGTTCTTTTCACCTCCAGCATTCCACCCGCCCTGCTTTGGGTGGCCAGAGTGTTCCACTCTTGGAGTCATCCATCCAAAGTGCAGCAATCCTGATGAACTTACTGGTGATCAGTGGAGGCTGGTAGCTCTGATATTAGTGGGGAGGAGAATCCATCGGGTTTCAGTAAGAACTTTAAAGGAGCTCTCCAATGTGATCCACTCCAGGTTTCATCCAGAACCAGTCAGTTGTGACTTAGAATAGCTCCTTTAGAGTTCTGACTGGTTCTGAAAGTATAAAGCATATCACTTTATATTTTTTTACACTAAACCGCATTTGCCATTTTGATGCCAATTCTCCCAGTTTGGAGAGATCCTTCACAATAAGAAGAGCTTACATAGCATTTACTGTAGGGTGACCATATGGAAAGGAGGACACGGCTCCTGTATCTTTAACAGTTGTATTGAAAAGGGAATTTCAGCAAGTGTCATTTGTATGCATGCATCACCTGGTGAAATTCCCTCTTCATCACAACAGTTAAAGCTGCAGGAGCTATACTGCAGCTATACTATAACCAGATTTAAAAGAGGGCAGGGCACCTGCAGCTTTAACTGTTGTGATGAAGATGAAATTTCACCAGGTGCGACATGCATACAAATGACACCTGCTGAAATTCCCTTTTCTATGCAACTGTTAAAGATACAGGAGCCCTGCCCTCCTTTTCATATGGTCACCCTAATATACTGCTTACAACTATTTCTCCTTTTTAAAAAAAATTAAAACCTTTTTTATTTTACCACATGTATGTATCTGCTGTTGCCAAATTATGTATCAACAGCTATTGACAGTGAGCAGTTTTCCTGGAGTTGCTTAAAGCTCTTCCCTTTCTGCAATTCTGTCCTACTGCAGAACCCTAAGATTTTCATTTTTACTAAAAACAAATTTCTTGCCATTGTGAAGATGTGTGTGAATCTCTGCTTGCGGCCCTCCAGATATTTTGCCTACACCTCCCATCAGCCTTAGCCAGCATAGCCAGCGGTAAGGTTTGATGGGATCTGGAAGGCCACAAGTTTCCCACCTCTCATCTACAAACTCTGTTTACTTTTGCCGTGGGCTGAGTTGCCTTCCCACCATCCACATTTTGAAGGTTTGGGATGGGCCCCCAGTGATAGTCAAACCCTGAAGTTGATGCTCCATATGAACACTTCATCCTGAATTAAATGTTGTCAAAGTCACAATTCTGACCTGGAAAAGTAAATGTCTCCACAGGTGAGCTGTTCTCAGTAACATCTGTCAAAGCTAAGGTGTGCGCGGCTTGCATCGTTTTGTCTACTTTACTCTTTCAGTTTCAAATTGAACTGAATTTCAATGCTGAGGTGGGGAGATCATTGTAACCCAGGGCACCTGCAAAATTACTAGGGCTCCAGGGTCCCTGCCAATCATTCTCCTTGCCTGTGCTGACAGTAGCTACTGCATTGGAACGGTGGCTGCTCATGCCTTTCTTTGGACTGAAACAACATGTGAATTCCAACACAGATGAAGCCTGGGGCAGCCGTTTCTATTTTCCTTCCTGGCAAAGAAGTAATCTCCCAGAAGCCTCCCAGGCCAGCAAACATCATCTTAGGACAAAGAGTAAAAAGTGCCCTTGGAGCATTTCACTGCAACCGGGGATAGTGCTGTTCATGGGGACGTGAGGTGTACCCTCTTGTAATAAAGGCACAGTGGTTATTCTAATTTGTTTCTTCTTTCTCTCCCCAGGAAGACAAAAGGCCTTGTGCCATTTCAGCACTGCAATTAAATTTCATACTTTTACTGAGACTTGCAATGCCCCCTGTGTATTATTTAAAGCAGATTTTGCAAGAAAAACAATAGAGATAGCATGTGTTGAAAATAAAGATGTTATTCCCTTCACATCTGGAACTGTCCATTCTTCCAAACTCATACAATTAAATGTTACTCCAACAAATAATCTGCATCTAATGCAGAGAGCTCCGGCTATTGGGCGGTATAGAAATGTAATAAATAAATAAATAAATAAATAAGCAAATAACCAAACAAAGCAGTCCAGTTTACTAGGGCTGCACAGTTGTGGTTCCTTTGGGGCTTCTGACAGTTCTTCATCAGATGATCTACTTCAAGCCAGCAAGGTTTGTGGGGTGTTGTTGTGGTCATCCCTTCTCCCCCCCCCCCCCCACAATTCACACAGATGTTTTTAAAAGCAGGCAGAGAGGATTATGTCTAAGAAGGGGCACTATGCTACCTTTGCAGGCTGGCAATGCATTTATAGTTCAGAGACCTTCAGCTCAGCAGAGAGCCAGTAAGTAGTCGTGGTAATGGACTTGCAAATGTAGATGAAACTCGTGTTGATTTATGGGTTAAACAGATGAAAGGGAAGGGAAGAGAATGTTGGCAAGAGCCCCAGGAAACAGAGTGCAAGATGCAAAACGGATGCAATCAAGAGGCACATTTTCCATTTTGTCTACTTGCAGAATCTCTCCAAATGTGCTCAGTCACTCTGCGTTACAGAGAATAATTAAAGTTGATTTTTACCCACGTAGCTCAGCCGCTTGATTTTGAACCAATTACCACCACCTTCACCAGAATTGCTTCACTCCCTTCTTGCTATAGAAAGTATCTACTTGATAGTATTTAATGCTGGTTTCCAGACACAGCTTAGCTTTCATTGATAAAGGGGTGATTCAAGGGCTTGCTTGATTAAAAATGCCATCTAAGACATCTGGCATGGGGAGAAGTGAACACCTATCCCTGTCTGTTTCAGCTAGCTTGCCATTGTATGGGATTGGGCACAGCATCCCAGCCTTTCTCTCAGTGCTAATCAACAAAGTCCTTCAGATCTCTCAAACCTCCCCCCCCCCAATCCTGTTCACAGCTTATCATTGCTGGAAACAGTTATCGTTTGCGTCTATGCTTTCAGAAAATGTTTTGGGCTCTGTTTCAAAACTCCGTTGAAAGATAATACAATTATTCTGATTCACATGTTGCACTGCTGAGAAGAAGACGACAAGTTCGCTGCCAGATGGAAGACTTAGGACAAACTGCATTTATTCCAGGGGGCAATCTACACAGCTGATTTAATGTAGGGTGGGAGCAGTTTGGAGTCGTTTGCAACACATGATGTTGTGGCCAGTCCGCAGCAACCCCACAGATTCCCTTGGGGGAAAGCGTGTTTTTGCAGAGTGCTTTTAGTTCTTTTTTGCCCTTAATACAGCTCCCATGCAGTTCAGCTGCTGTGTGCTTCATTCCTCCAGATGAAATCCGGCATGATGGGCACACCCAAAGGTGTGTCTTTCACCTGGCTGTAACCTCCCCTCCCCTCCCTCTTTCCCCCCCATTGTACTTTTTGAGCAAAGGAAAGAGGGGGGTGGGGACCAAGCCTATTATATGTGGTTGATGACATTCATTTTCACCAGCATGACTCCACACAGCCCACCCCAAAGTAAGTCAGATTAGAGTGCAGTGTGATCTGTGAAAGCCGTTGGTTTAGGAGGGGTATAGTTCTTTTTTCAGCTTAATGTACCACTGACAGACCAAAGCTGATTTCAGGAAGAAGTGGTGAAAGTCTGAAAGTGATTCTCAATGTGTTTCCATGAAGATGTCCCCCAGGACAGCTCAGAGGGAACAATCAAATTACAGACATTTTGCTTTTTGGTGTGGGAAGGTTTTGGACTACACGAACCAGTGTGTCCTACTGGCTCCCCTTCTTACTCTGAAGATATTATAGTCTCCTTTGTTCAGGACCATGAGAACATAAGAAGAACTTTGCCAGATCACCCTGACCTGAAAGCCTGTGACCCTGACAGTAAGAAACCCTGGGCAGGCTGAGCCTACAAAGCCCCACA
Organism: Elgaria multicarinata webbii; assembly: GCF_023053635.1. NCBI lineage: Eukaryota > Metazoa > Chordata > Lepidosauria > Squamata > Anguidae > Elgaria > Elgaria multicarinata. The sequence continues at coordinate 53,851,193 of NC_086178.1, read as the reverse complement.
ACAGAGCCTATGCGCTAAATTCCATTGATGAGTGACGCTAGCTTTTCTTTTAATCTCTATAAGTAAGAAATTCAAACTCATTTTTCTTCCAAACAACAGTGATTTCCCACACACAATTAAAATTCCACTGTCCAAGCAGCAACATAGAAAGCCCACTTCTTTGTGCAATGATATGCAGTTAGGGCTTCTTGCTTCCTCTGTTGTGTGGACTGGTGGGAGTGCACTGTGGGCTGAAGCATTCTGGACAGACCAATGGCAGGTATCAGATGTGCTGGAACTTTAGCCAAATCCTCCACCTGCCCTCCTTCCTTCTTAACAAGTGCCTGGAATGTCCTGTCTCTTATTGCCTCTCTATTGGTGCATAAAAGCTTGTTTTATACATGCTCCATCCTTCTGCACTCCCTGACAGAGAGATAATAGATTTGCTACCATGACATGTTGGGTTAATGAGAAGCTTTCCAAAACACTCGAAGAAGAAAATTTCTTCCCTTGTAAGTTGGCAACCCCACTCAGAGTTCACCTTCACCTGAAATAAATGGTGTCACTGCCTAAATGGTTCAGATGCTACATGAGAGAGAGGGAAGCCAGAAGCGAAGGAGAAACTACTCCTTCAGGCACACATGGCGCCTTTAGCGGCTTCAGCTATGAAAGAAGCTGCCCACAGAAAAAGATGGATAATTAGAAATGCACACAAGCTGCTTCCTATTTCCATAAGGTCCAAACTTGGGGAACTTGGGGTTGTTTGTTGGTCAAACAACACCAAGTTAGCCCATGGCTCGCATCCCTGCAATTCGTGGGCTAATTAAGCAACCAAAATGTCCGAACAGTCACTATGCTGCTTCATTGGCTGCTTCATCGTCGTTTGAAACTTAATATGGCAAAGACTGAATTGCTTGTTTTTCCTCCTAAACCTTCTCCTCATCTCTCATTCTCTCTTACTGTCAATGATGTTACGCTTACTCCGGTCAATGAAGCTCGTAGTCTTGGCTTTATATTTGATTCCTCGCTCTCCTTTATTCCTCATATTGAGGCAGTAGCCAAATCCTGTCACTTTTTCCTGTATAATATTGCCAGGATTCGATCATTTCTGTCTGTCTCTTCTGCCAAGACTCTTGTTCATGCACTGGTTTTTTCTCGGTTGGACTACTGCAACCTTCTTCTCTCTGGCCTTCCTTCTTCTCACATCAGTCCGTTGGTTTCTGTCCACCACGCTGCCGCTAAGATCATCTTCTTGGCTCGCCGCTCTGACCATGTTACTCCGCTTCTGAAATCTCTTCATTGGCTTCCAATTCACTTCAGAATCCAATATAAACTTCTCCTGTTGACCTTCAAAGCTTTCCACGGTCTAGCTCCGCCCTATCTCTCCTCTCTCATCTCACACTATTGCCCTGCTCGTGCTCTTCGCTCCTCTGATGCCATATTTCTCGCCTGCCCAAGGGTCTCTACTTCCCTTGCTCGGCTTCGTCCATTCTCTTCTGCTGCCCCTTACGCCTGGAATGCTCTCCCAGAACATTTGAGATCTACAACTTCAATCACAGCTTTTAAAGCTCAGCTAAAAACTTTTTTTTCCTAAAGCTTTTAAAACTTGATGTTGCTCAGACTTTAGACTGTTAGTTATACTGTTATAATGTTAGTTTTACCCTACCCTGTGCCTGTTTACCCTACACAGTGCCTGTTTCCATTCTCTTCCCCTCCTTATTGCTTTACTATGATTTTATTAGAATGTAAGCCTATGGGCCAGGGCCTTGCTATTTACTGTTTTACTTTGTACAGCACCATGTGCATTGATGGTGCTATATAAATAAATTATAATAATAATAATATGTGAGACCCTGGCATCATGAAATCTTTGGCCATTCAAGAGAGCCAGTGAGTGGGACGTACTTTGCTGATTGACCCTTTTGACTTGCTATAGGCTGAGGCAACCTTTATCTGCTGTTATCTGAGAAGGACCTGGAAATGAAGAAAAACTGGAGGAACTAGGAACACTGTATGTGTAGGCCTAGTGCCCTCCTGGTGTTTTGGATGTCAACCGCCCAGAGAGCTTTGGCTATTGGGTGGTATAGAAATGCAATCAATTAATAAATTAAACTCCCATGCCCCAGCCAGCATGGCCAATTGTTAGGAATACTGGGAGTTGTAGTCCAAAACACCTGAAAGGCACTGCGTTAGAGAAGACTGGCATAGGCCCAAGATTTGGGAGAAGGAACCAAGTAGCTGATGGCTTTCAAATGTTAATGCAAAACAGCAAAAACCTAAACTCAACTTGTCTATCAGTTGTTTTGTTTATTGAATAATGTTAAACTTAACATTTATTAAACTTAAGCATTAAATACCAAGCTTGTGTGAGAGGCTTTCCATGCATTTGCTAGAACATTGGAAGGTGCAAGAAGGTTTACTTCTTAGTGAGCATTCGTAAAGAACACCACCTGCATTTTTTTATTCCTTATAAAGTTGCTAGAGAGTTGTTTTAAAAAACTAAAAAAAAACTAATGAGCAGATCTGGTTGGAAAAGCCCTTTGTTTAATATAGCAAAGACTTCAAGCAAAGTTACACACCTATGAGAGTTGGACACATTGTGCTCACTTAAATGATACCAAGGCTGCTGACACCCCTAAGCACAGCCCTAGCCATGGTGCACCCTTACAGCTTCCGGGGGTGGGGGCTGTCCTCTCCTTTCTCCTAAGAGGGGACTGCCCCATAGTGGGTGGCGGCAGCCATCTGTCAGTCTATACTCCCTTGGCTTCAGACTGTAATAACCGCAAAGGTATGTGCTGGTTAGGGAAGTCTGCTACCTACTGACTAAAGCTGGCACTGCAGGTTTCAAACAGTTAAACACAATTAAATTAATTAACGCATTTTAAAAATTGCACCTAGGGTCCATTAGTATGCATACTAAGTTTCAGATGTTGTTTGTTTGTTTGTTTAAGGTAGCTAGGTTTCATGGTATTGGAGTTCTGGTGCTGACAGACAGACAAATCAACATCATCATTATTATTATTATTATTATTATTATTATTATTATTATTATTGTTTTCTAGAAGATGATTGATAGATGAAAGCACATAACCCAAGGAAGTGGACTGGATATACCTTGGGGATGGGCAGGCAACGCTATGGCCCTATACATCATTTTTATTGATCTCCAAAACCAAAGTAAAAGTTTACAGATCTAGCACATTATAGGGATGGGAGGATGGGGAAAGCGTACAGTATACTAGAAGCAAGAACCTTCCCTCTCTGCCGTATGGGAGCTACCCTGTTTTGCTAGTCAAAAGCCCCCCCCCCGCCCTGCCAAAACTAGGGAACTCATTGTTTGCCGTGACCTGGCTATCCGAGTCCACATTGGCTTTTTCTTGGGCAAAAGTCAGCCTGGAATGTGTCTCCCTAAGCACATTTACCTGTAGGTAAGTCTCATTAAGGACTAACCAAAATGGGATTGAGCTTTTACACTCATGCTGGGCATTCTGTTGATGTACTTTCCATCCTTGTTCTCTGTCTATCTCTCCTCTCTCATCTCACACTATTGCCCCGCTCGTGCTCTCCGCTCCTCTGATGCCATGCTTCTCGCCTGCCCAAGGGCCTCTACTTCCCTTACTCGGCTTCGTCCTTTTTCTTCTGCTGCCCCTTATGCCTGGAAAGCTCTTCCAGAACACTTGAGAACTACAAACTCAATCACAGCTTTTAAAACTCAGCTAAAAACTTTTCTTTTCCCTATAGCTTTTAAATATTGAGTTTGTTCTGACCCTATACTGTCAGCTTCACCCTACCCGTTTACACTTCCCTGTGCCTGTTTGCATTCTCTTTCCCTCCTTATTGTTTACTACAACTTTATTAGATTGTAAGCCTATGCGGCAGGGTCTTGCTATTTACTGTGTAATCTGTACAGCACCATGTACGTTGATGGTGCTATATAAATAATAATAATAATAATAATAATAATAATAATAATAATAATAATAATGAGTGGAAATAAGACATAGAACAAAACAGTGCAATCCGCATGTGACTACACCTGTTTCTCCATGATGACAGTTCCATTTATATTCTATCAGGAAAAAGCAGCTTACACTCTTATTAGGAAATCATTTCAGACAGCAATATATATATTAATAAACCCTGAATACAATCTTGCTACTGTGTTTAGAAATCTATATTACTCTTGTGCTCTTCTCCTCTCAGAGTTTCAGCATGCCTTGCCCTTTTGTTTTGTGTCCAAAGTCAGGATGAAGAGATGGGGAAAATATAATACAGGGAAAAGGCCAACCTTGGAGACTATATTATGAAAGCAGAGGCTTGTTTGGCTAAGTACGGTTAATATTTCTCATTTCTGAAGATATCAGCGCATACCAAGTAACTAGTTTTCAAGGTCATATGTGTCTGGAAAGCAATACTTTTAGAATTAAAAGATTGAAGAGGAAAGGTCATGTTGGAAGAAGGGTGGGAAGGACTAGTGCACAAAAGAAGTTATATGAGTTTTAAGTTATCAAAATACAAAAGCTAAGGCAAAAAGGGGGGTTGTGCAATTCATCGATATAAATGAAATAAATCCTCCCTTTTGAGCAATTTTCATGGGAAAAGAGAGTAAAATTTCTCAGATGTTGGGGATGTAGCCATGACACACATTGATGTACCACTGGGTACTTCTGCCAATATTTGGCATTTAATCAGGAGCGCTCCAGAATGAGCACTTCACAATTCTGTTGAACATGTCATTTTGTAACATGTATAAGGAATGCAGAAAGAAGCTAATTTTTCCATTATTAACAGCCTTTTTTGGAAGTAACTCCACAACTTTGGTACTAATCTGTTTAAGGGATGTGTCCTCCTGTATCACTGAAAGGGTTTCTAAGTTTTTTATGACCTCAATGCAAATTAGGGGGGAATGTTGCTATCCTCCTGACAGAAGGAATTCTACAAAACTGTATTTTGCTCTCTTGTCACTTTTTAACTATCTTTTGCGTGCCTTATATTGACTTTGCTGTTCTGTGACAGTAATAAATGAAATGATGATGACTTCGCAGTTCTTGTCGCAATGGTGCAGCTTTGGCACCATTTTGGTTTGAAAACAGTGCTTCTGTGTCTATTATTTGTTACTCTTGTTGTTATAGATCAGGAAACTATTATTTGCTACTGTTTTATTATAGAACTTGTTATATCAGATGTTTTGGCCTGCAGTTCCCATCAGTCCTAACCAGCAAAGTCAATGGTGCAAAATCATGGGAGATGTAGGCTAAAATATCTGGAGGGCCGTAAGTTGTTCACCCCATTATAGATACTGAAAAATCATAGTAAACTTCTCATCAACACTGACACATAGCCAAATCTTACTGGCTGTGTGACATAATTGTATGTTGCTACTATGAAAAGGGAGCTGTTTTCAAACAAACAAAAGTACCCAAGGTACAACTGATCAGGGCTGAGAACATGAGTAAACTAGTCTAAAACAGGTCAGTTTTGGGGTGTCCCTTGGGAATTATTTCACACACACTTGCAGAAAATACAACAAACTGCTTTTTCATGCTTATAATGTTTACCTCTAAATATTCATTCCCGTACTATAAATGTAGCTGAATAAAAATCTCCCCTTCCAAAATTTGCAACTGCTCTGCAGGAATTTGGGGTACCATGTTAGAAGGCTGAGGGCTGCTTATGTGTTGCAGTAGTAGCAACAGCAGCAGCAATTTCTTTATTCTTTTCTTTAAGTTTTTATGCCACATGCAGTGACTGCAGAGCCCATCAGAACACAGCTTGATGTTGGGTTAGTATGCTGGCTTGATTCAACCCTGGTAACCATAGTTCTCAGATGAAATGGGAAAGTATGGTTAGTTAGAGGCTTTCTGGTTTGTTTGTTTGTTTGTTTGTTTGTTTGCATGCACCATGAAGGGAGCAGCAAAGGGGCTGCATGGACCAGCAAAAGGTTTGTTCATATCTCAGTTTAAGCCAAGATACAACTCTCTGAATGCAGCCACCATACGACAACAATAACAAAAAACAAACAAACACATTGTTCTGGATTCTGAATATGGCTAAACCATGCTCCCTGGGAATGATGGGACTCGAACATCCGGTTAGACCAGGTTGGGGAAGTCTAAGGTATACTGGTTAAAGTATCTTCTTACATGCCACAGTGTTGTAGCATGGAAAATAGGTAATAAATAGGTAGCATTTTTTTTAAAAAAATGAATACAAGACTTGTTTAATGTCAAGGAACTAATTGAAATGGCAGTTTCTAAGGCACTCCCTCATCTATCCAAACTGGACACCGCAGATTAGATAGTGACAATGACAGTTTGTTAGAATACAGGATATTACAAAGTGATGATTATCAACAGCTAAAATAATGAATTTCCACAGAACATCAGTATAATAAAAACTTCAGAAGTTAGTAAAATAAATATCAGGCAATTATTATTCCCAAATGGTAAATTGTGATGGAACAAGTGGGTTACACAGGATCATTGTGAGTAGTTCATTCCACAATCCATTTTTCCTTAACTGGGTAACTTCATGCTGGGAGTTGTAGGACCTTTTATGTCTAAACATGCATAGGATTGTGCCCTTAATGGTTATACAGAAGAATGTGGTTACCATGTCACGGCACTGTAACACTGACCATTTGCACCTTCCAAAATTCCCTCTTCCAAACAAGTATTAAAGGTATAGGATTCTTGTTAGTGGTCATACCTTCTCATGAGCTAGTTAATTCTTTCTCTTATTTCTTGATTTTATGGGAATTAAGACATAAACAGGAGAGATTCTATGTCAGTGAGACACAAAGTGAGAAATGGACCTGGGATTATCATACTTTGTGCAAGATGTAATTTCCCACTTACTTCTCGATGGCTGATGTTGGTTAAAAAAAAAATCGTTGAGAATAAAACTGCCAAGGTCATACTACCCATATACTAACCTATGGTGTGGCCTCAGAATACTGTGTACAGTTCTGGTCACCGCACCCTGAAAAGATATTGTAGAGCTGGAAAAAGTGGAGAAAGGGGCAACTAAAATGGTCAAGGGAGCATCTGGTGGAGCAAGATGCTCCACTTGGATCAAGTGGAGCATCTCCCCTATGAGGGAAGGTTACAACAGCTGCAATCGTTAACTTGGAACAAAGGAAGCTAAGGGGAGACATGATAGAGATGTACAAAATTATGCATGGTAGAAGTGGGTGGGGCTAGGGAGAGGGTATGGGGCACATGTGGGTTTTTTTCTAACTAGCTGTACCCGGCGTAACATAAGCAGTTGTAGTATATCTTAAAGTTTATTAATTAAATATCATCGCGGGGGCGCGGGCTGCTTGGAGGCCGCCAGTACAGCGCCATCTGGCAAACCTGGGGGGCAGGGAGGTCGGGGGGAGGGGGAGCAGGTGTCCACCTCTCCCCAGGGTTCCTGTCAGCCTTGGGCCACCCGCCCAGCTCGCATGAGATTAGGCCAGGGCCAGGGCTCGCAGCAGGCAAGCGGCCTCCGACCCGGCCACCAAGGGCCCCGGCCCTGTCTCACTCATGCTCCAGACCGTGGTGCTGCCCCCTTTGTGGGGGGAGCGAAAAGGCAGAAAGGGGGGTTGTATTACCTTGGAAAGCCCGGAGAAGTCAGGCGAGGGGCTTAGCAACCTGTATCAGCTGATGTTACATGTTGTTACTGTTGTTTAGCAACCTGTATCATCTGAAGCCTGTACGGAAACATACCTAAGCATTTTATAGATAGATAGATAGATAGATAGATAGATAGATAGATAGAGATAGATGAGTCACGAAGGATATGCGTGAGCACAAATGTGCAGCAACACATGGGGTGATATGAACTTTGTCAAATATGTGCCCCTGCACGGAAACAAAACAAAAAAACAAGCATACTCGGAAGTAAAACACGCCGATACCCATGCACACGCCCCTCACAACTGATTTGCTGAGCCCGGCACATGCGGCAAACAGCAACAACCTTGCCAAGGGGGAGCACACTTGGAATGTAAGCGGGAGAACTGGGAAAACCACAATAAAACCAGCCACGGAAATTCCAGTATAACTGAGAGGTGGAGCCGAGATTTCTGCGGGAGCAGGTGAACATCATGTGACCCATTAGTGTTGACTGCGATACAGTCAAACAATAAATGGCTGGTGTAGACTCCCTACGTGTGAACAGCCTGCTAGACTAGATGACCCCTGATCTGATCCAGCATGGTTCTTATGTTCTGATGAGTTATCATGTAACTGATGGCACATAGTTAATCTTCTGTTAAGACAACAATCTTGGGCAGATTTTCGTTATTTAATCATGTGAACCAGCTTTGACTTTGATCAATTGTACAGGAACATCTGATAGCAAGATAAGCATATTGATATCTGGTGTACCATTAGATTATTCTTCCGGAACGTTGTTTCCTGCCTTCTGCTTTTTGAAAGTTAGCTTACTTTGCCAAAAGTCTCCATTTAAAGTCGCACATAGCTATAATCCCCCACTCTCTTGTGGGAAAGAGAGAGACATCTATACCAAGAGACAAGATGGTTGCCTCTCCTTAGCAACATGTCTGGAAATGACTGCCTTAGAAGAAGCCAATCTTTTTTTCAATCTTCTTGCCTTGCTTCAGTCTAAAGCACCGGCTTGGGCGCCTAGTGGCAAAAAGGCAGGATGTAGATATTCCAATCATATATGAAATGCAGCGAAACAAAAGTTCAGGAAGGGGCTATCAGGAAAGCAAATGCCTTCCTCAGACCCATGTGGATTCCCATGAATCTTATATTGACCTTTTCCTAGATTGGAAACGTTTCCTGTTTCAAGAAGTGGCTGCTCACCCATTTCCCATTCCATTGTCTCACTTTCAAAACCAAGAATTGGCTTTTTTCCCCTGGTTTTTTTCCCCTTCCTTCCTTTTCTTTTTTGCCCCTGCACTGTACATTTCATTTCTGCTCCTCGCCAGCCATGTTTCTCTTGCCAGACGTATGCAAAGGGCAACGTATATGCTTTTCATCTGAATTACTTCCATTTCCATCAAAGGAAAGAAGCTCTTGTAAATACAGCACTAAGGATCTCATCATCTGCAGAATGGACACTTGTCATTCTCTTACACACAAGCCTTGCAGAGCTGCAGAATCAGAAGTGGATGTTCAGCAGACACTGCTCAGCTCTTCTCTCTGAGCTGCAAAAGCTGATGCGGCCTCCAAGCTCTTGACACAAGATTTATCCAGTGTTACTTTTTGGCACGGTACACAAATGGCATGTCTACACCAGCCCTATATCCTGGGATTGTCCCGGGATCATTCCTGTGCATCCAGATGCCACACAGGGGATCCCGGGAGCAGGCAGGGATGATCCCTCCATTTTCCTGGGATAACCCTTAGGTATAGAAAGGGCCAAAATCTTCTCCCTGGTTTCTTTTCTTTGACTGTTGAACTTCAGACTAGGTAGCTGATCAGGCCAGCAGCAGAGTGAGCTGGGCTGCCAGAGCCCCATCTGGCCCTCCCCATAAAAGCAAAGATGATTGTAGGCCAAATACATTGAATCCTACCCGTCCCTGCTCCCAGTGGTTCCATTGAATTAGGGGGACTTGGCGCCTTCCAGGCAAAGTACAAAAGGAGGATTCCAGCCGTTCCAAACAGTGGAGTACTAGAAGAACCTTTATCAGGGACCTGAGGCCTTCCATATTTTAGAAAACATCTCCTATCATCCATGGTCATTGTCCTTGCTGGCTGGGGCTGATGGGAGTTGGAATCCAACAGCAGCTAGAGTCACAGGTTTCCCCTGACCATGTGATGCCACTGTTTTCTAGGGATGGTGGATCTGTCAATCTCAGACTCTTCAAAATAGTTGTTCCATCCTGTTTCCACAATTTAAAAAAAAATCCATACATAAATTTCTACTTTTTTGTGTGCATTTTTCCTAATGCATGCATTTTTATGTGCACATTTCCCCAATACTTCATATTGCTGAAATACAATTTTGTATTTCCTCAAATATGCATGTTTTATGCACACTTTATGGAGTGGAGGCTTGGACTCTTAAGAAAAACTGTTTGAACAAAATTGAATCCATGGTACCATGGACTGACCCATATCAGCCTGCCTGCACTTTAAGATCAGAAAGAGAGGCCCTTCTCATCTGCCCACCAGTGAAAGAAATTAGGTAGGTCTCCACACAGGAGAGGGCCTTCTCAACAGTGGCCCCACACCTGTGGAACAAACTCTCACTAGTGGTCGGCCATGCACCATCCTTACAGGCTTTTAAGAAGGCCTTAAAAACATTTTGTTTTACTATGGCCTTCTCATAAATGAATACTGTTTTGCTGCTACTGCCCTTGTTTTTATTGTTAATTTTTACTGTTAGTTTTTATTGTTTTTAACTGATATTTTACTGTCTATGCTTTTATAGCTTTTAATGTTTATACTGTTTTATGTATTGTTGTAAGCCGCCTTGGGAGGGGTTCTGCCCTGAAAGGTGGCTAAGAAATTATTATTATTATTATTATTATTATTATTATTATTATTATTATTATTATTATTTAAAAAAAACAAATGAAGACATACTACATAAACTAAACAAACCAACAGAATAACTACTATAAAAAGAAGAAAATTGCAATACCTTGGTCATGTTATTCAAGGAGAAAAATACACCACACTCCAACTTATACAAGGGAAAATTGAAGGGAAAAGATCAGTGGGAAGATAACAAACATCATGGCTAAAGAACTTGAGGGAATGGTATAGCTGTACTTCTGTACAATTATTTACAGCAGCGGCATCAAAAATAAAAATAGCTGCAATGATAGATAACCTCCAACAGGAGAAGGCACCCTAAGAAGAAGATGTACACTGTCCCCTTATATGCACATTTTGTATTTTTTCTGAGACAAGCTGCATCACAAAAATGATCTCTATTATTTACCCACCAGAACTATTCATTAATACAGAGATGTAGCCGATGTAGCTCTGTTTCAGCAGCACTGGTGCACATGGCCCCTATACACACACACACACACACACACACACACACACACCCTTGTTCACAGGATACTCCTGTGATCACTGCAGAGTCAAGGTTCCTGGTGGTTGGTTGTATTACGTTATTGATTTTGTATTCCTGGCTGTACCCCACTTTCCAGGCAAAATTGGCTCTCAAAGCAGCTGACAACAATTATAATCCATAGCAAAGGTAGTGTATAAAAATAGTATTAAGGATACACAGGAAAGTGATGTATGGCAGGGAGAGAAGGAGGGGATGTTTGCAGCACACAAATCTCACTTCAATGGGTTAGCAGGTTTGTTGCGTTTTGTGCCAAAAGCCTAGGCCTGAGGCAGAGCACCAATGTGGGGCCAGTTTGCTGGAAGATAAGATCACATCCCCACAAGCAAGTCAAATGAAGTTAAATGCTTGCCTATCACAGATGCATTTCCCTTTGCCTTTTGCCCTTGTGAGTCCTCCCTCAAACGGCTTTGAGAACATCCTAAAGAAAGCTACCTTTCTTTAGGATGTTCTCAACATTATTTTGATTTAATAAAAAAAATTAGTTAGGACTATTTGGCTCCTGCAATCCTCTAAGTGTTTTGTTTTAGTCTTTTGTTTTGTTTTTGTTCTCCCTATTTTACATTCCTTAATTCTCAAGATCCAATTTTATGCTTTGTAAAAGGATGTTTTGATAAGATGCTGACATAATCACAACTGTAGAACTCAGTGTGGAAAATCCCATAATTTTGTAACGTCAACTGATTTGTAAATATATAAGAATTATTATTGACAGTGCTGCCCCCATGCTCTCCAAACCAGCATTGCACAGAATTTGGAATTCCAAGATTCCAAGCATCGCAGGTTGATCTTTTGGTTCTCAGGCATGAAGCTCTATTTTATGAAATGCGGGTAGGTGTTTCATCAGGTGAACCTACTAATAAAGATATGTAGGATTCCGTTCTGCAGTGTCCTTTAGGGAAACTCCATATTTAAGTTCCCAAGATTAAAACAACAATGCCTTTCCAACTATGTATTCAAATAGTTTGATGTTTTCAAATGCCAAGTAGGTGTTGTGCCTTTTGTTTCTACCCGTTGAGAATCAGACCTCTGATCAGGGATTGCACAATGTTAGAATAAAATTATTCTTTTGATGAAATACTATCACAAATACAATAAATAGAAATCTCTGTAGTTCTGTGTAAATGAATACAAGCCATTGTGAGCAATAGCTCTTAATTAATGTAATAAAATGAATCTGATCCTGAACCATAAATATTTATAGTACTAACATACTATTAGTTCTTCCTGTATGATTTGTTTAGGAAACTGTATAACTGATTCTTCTTGCAGTTATAAGGCACGTACAAAACTGAAACATTATTTCTTTACAGAGTCACTGTCTCTCTACATTTATATTTACTACCTAATTGCTCTTTAAAACTTATATTTAAGGTAAAATAGACTCCATTCACAACAGTGAGGATTTCGACCTCTTTATGGATAGAAGCTCTAAACCCGTGGTTCCCAAAGTGGGCGGTATTGCCCCCTTGGGGGCGGTGGGATTGCATAGGGGGCGTTAAGAGGCAAAGGGACGGCAGGGGTGGGCGCTGGCAGGGGGCGCTAACAGGCAAAGGGGCAGCAGGGGGGCGCTCGAGGTGGTCTCTCCAGAAGGTCCTAAAACCCAGGGAATGAGCAGGAAAGAGCGGCAAATTCAGCTGCTCTCCCCGCACCGCTCCTGCTCAGGAAGGAATTTCTCACTCACGCAGCCGCTCCCTCCTCCTATCTCAAGCCCACAGCGGCCCCACCAGAAGTAGGGGGTGGGGGGAGCGCCCACAGGAGGCAGCAGAGCAGGAAACAGCTGCGAATTCAGCTGCTCTGCCCTCTCTTCTCCTGCCTAGGAGGGCCCAGGGCTTCTTTCCTGCTGGAGCCACCGCTGCCTGCTCGCTCGCTTGGCCAGAGCTGCTCCCTCCTACAAGCTGCCCCGGCAGACCTCTTGCAATAGTTGCTGCACAAGGTAGGAGCAGCAGCCATGTGGCGGAGAGGAAGGAGCAGTGGAGGACGGCAGGCGGCAGAACAGCTGCCAAGAACAGCAGTCAGCCAGCAGGCTGGGTGGGGAGCAGGACTGCTTGTGCTGCTGCAAGGTAGCACCAGGCTCCCTTCCCCTGTCAGAAGTTGCAGATTGGGGCCATCTCCCCTCTGAGCTGCTGCCCTCCTGTCGTAATCAGCCCAGCAGTTATTGTGAGGCTTGGGGGGGGGGGGGTTGGAGAGAGAGGGGGGGCTTGGGGGAAGGGGGGTTGGAAAGAGAGAGATATGCTGTGTGTCTCTGTGTGTGCTCCCACCCCCCAACAAATCTGGACTACAACAAGATTGGGAGAGAAAAGAAAAGGGGGAGAGAGAGAGAATTGCAATTCCCCAGGTCCTTCCTGGCTAAAGAAGATTCAGCAGCACCTTTTTCCAGAATGCTTGCCGAAACAATTCCTATCTGCCCTTGCTTATTTCAGGGTGTCCAATCCCCTTTTTTCAAGCGTTCTTTTGGTAAACATGGTATGTGTGTATCTTGTGTCACCATAAAAATAGAGCTGCAACACAATCCTAAGTATGTCTACTCAGAAGTAAGCCCCACTGAGATCAATAGAACTTACTCTGAGGTAAATGTGCATAGGATTCAGCCTGAAAACAAAGAGAGGGTGAAGAAAAGACAGGAGAAAATGAATTGTATTAATAGAATAGCAAGGTAACTGTGGGATATTTAACCATATTTAAAGACAATAAGTACAGTAAAATTAGTGCCCCTCTACTTCAGTACCAGCCAGATTTTCCATAGGAAAACTCTGTACCAGGTGACAGATAATTATTTTAAAATTTTAATTAAAATACATTATCCTTTCCTATAACAAAATGGTGCTTACTCCTAAGTAAGTATGTTCCACTGAAGAAGGAAATCCTATTTGATTCCTGTATTCATGCTAGTGTGACATGATAAGTTAAAGGCACAATTTTATGCATATTTAGACAGAAAAAAGTCCTTCAACGCCTAGAATCCCCTCTAAATGGGAAGCACCTGCCCCAGGCTTGCTGAGGGAGGGAGGGAAAAGCGAGCGAACGCCTCTGTTTGCAGCCAGCATGGCAGGGCACACCAATTGGATTTTGAATAAAGTATTCAATTAATTGTTACTGTTTTGAATTTTATTGTTATTATCTTCCTTGGTGGGTCGTTGAAAACCACTATTCTGAATAATGATTTTTATAGGGTAGGGTAGGGGGCACTGGGCATGAGTTTGTGGAACCAAGGGGGCGGTGACCTGAAAAAGTTTGGGAACCACTGCTCTAAACTTTGTAGAGCTTCATGTAAAATATCTGATCACCAGACTTTGCAATAATCATCCTGCAGTGAGTATTTAGAAACCTGGGAAATGAATTCATTTCCCTCCAACTGTCCACATAAAGCCTCCAGCTATAACACTAGTGAAATATTGTGCCTACTCATAAGCAGTTGACTATAAAGCTTTTAGAATATTTAAGTTCCCTACAATTTTGCAGCACTTGGAAGATAATTGGTAATTTATTTATTTGTGCTTCATTAGATGGATTTGACCAGGGTTGAGGAACATGGGGCCCTCCAGATGTTATTGGACTCTAAATCCCATCAGCCCCACAGCATAACCAATGGTCAAGGACTATGGGAGTTGTAGTCCAACTCCAGGATGAGACTAATAGTTCCTAGGGCTAACTGTGTACAGCATCTTGCCTCACATAGAAGCCAAGTTCAGCTCAACAACTGTTTCCATACCATCATCCCACAGGCTCCAGACATATATGGACCTTCCATTACTGTTATGGATTAGAATTACTCTACCACACTACTTAGTGCTTAGGTGCATTCTCTGCTGTGACACTATTAAGCCATTGCAAACAACTTCCTCACATACTCTACAATGAGACATAACTGGAGAGTATATAAGCAGCTGCTAGATAAATAATAATTGCCTACATCTCTAAAAACTTGCAAATAGCCTATTGGAGCCAAAGCTAAGAAGAAGGACAACACAGGTTGGCAGGGCAAAGGCTAACCATATGAGAATGCCTATCCTTCCAGGCAATAGAGGGAAAGGGAGCTGCCCATAGCAACTGATTACATAATGTCCCTACTGGATAGTTGCACAGACCATCCAATGGTACAGCTGGTCTGCAAAATGTTTGAGTAGGGCCTACTAATGCAATGTGTTTGCTTGGAATACATCTGATGATAGTAATTGTGGTCCCCTCTCCCCTTTATTCCTTCTGCTTCATTGTTCCCAATATGCCTATCTATCAGAAAGAAATACATTCATAAAATTCCTGTGGCTATGTAAGAGGAATTGAGCCAAAGGCATTTTGCTGCCTGAGGCAAAATTACAAGATGGTGTCCCTGCATTCCAGGTACACAAGACTCCCATTTCGACATGGGCTATGGGACAGTGTCCTACACTGCACCTGAAGACAGTAGGCTAGCTTAGGGGTTACACGGAAAGGCCATGTTGCATGCAGCTTTGTCTTCTAGCACTTTCCTGCCACTCACTCATGGCTGTACCTGGTGCCTGCTCACTGCCCACTCAAACGAATATAGCAACAATGACAGTGCCACCATGCATCAAGTGAGAAGAGCAATGCATGTGCACATGCGATGGCTGCTGAAATATGTGGTTGTGATGTGTCAGGAGAGGGCGACCAGGGAGATAGACAGCACAGTAGCCCAGGCCAGCAGTAGCCAAAAATTACCAACTTAGGAGGTCAGGAACAGGCTTGGTCTTAAGGGAAATTGCTGGGGCAAGGGGAATTTGCCACTTGAGGCAACAACCTTACTTTGGCCCTTAGGAGATTATCGAACCAGTGTTTGTGCATTGTTGGCTAGGCACTTACTTGCATACAACGTTTGTCCAGAATGCATGGTAGCACTACCTGGACTAGCACATCTGTGAGTGAAGGAAGTTCCTTCCCTTTTCCAAAGGTGCTTTGTCCTCTCTGAAAAGACAGAAGTGAGAGGAAGGGATGAATTTGCTGAATAATAAATTAAAAATGAAGAAAAATTTAACTTCTACCACCATCTTGCCAACACTCTAACTATTCTTGTCAGTGGCAGAACTCTCTAGTAGAATTCATATAAAACTGTGGAGGGAACAATTTAGGAGTTCTGGGGATGGGGGAGAGAAAAGGAATGCTTCCCCCCATTCTCCCTCCCCAACTTCTTCTTCCCAGAAGCAGAAACCGCTCCCAACTTAACTTACAAATCACTCACACCCAAACACCCACACACAAGTCTGCCACCATCACGTTCTACTTGAGCTTTTGGATACAGGGAATTCCTACTTTAAAGAACAAACAACCTGCCTTTTTCCAAATCAGGGCAGCAAAACATACTTTGCTTGTGAATGTAAAGAACCTGATCAAAGTACATTCCAGTACTGCCACCCCTCCTTATTATTATTATTATTATTATTATTATTATTATTCCAACAATTGTATAGAGTTCCATTTAAAAGTCATCCTAAGTTAGAATAAGAGCACTAATGTGTCACAGTTTTCTTCAATATTCATTGGTCAAAACTAGTCACAACTTCAAACAATCAAATAATTCCATTAAAAGTAATGCAACTATTGACTTTTGGGGCTTAGCAATAGTCTATAGTAAAGTGCTTTATTCTTGCAATAAACCAATGGATATAAATGTATTGCTCTGGAAGGATAGAATGAAGTCTAATTGCACTTTTTCTGGCATTCTAATATAGGACACCTGAGTAAATGCAATGCCTTAAGAATAACAGATTACATTAATGATCAACCGAGATTAGGAGTCTGGCACAGGTTATGCTGGTAGAATTGAAAAGCCAGATAACCCACAATTATTCTCATCAGAGACTGTTAGGTGATAAAGCAAGATCTGCCATTCAGCCCCTGGGGAAGCCCATTGTGAATTTTAAAGGGAATGTATTTCACTTGTGGAGCACCACAGGTACACAATTTTCTCTTGTTCATGGATGGAGAATATATGCATAACCTTTGTGAACCTGCCTATGCAAATACCTGCTATGCAAATACCCACTAAGGCCCTCTTTGGGCAACATATAATCTTTATTATCTCCAGAAAAGAGTGAAAGGAGTTGTCTAGAACACGTGCAATCATGTCCTACTGTTGTATTTCTTCCAACATTTGACATCTTCAAATTCTCAGTGGGCTGGTAGATGTTCACCCTGTTACTAGAACAAAGAGTTGCAACTTTCATTCGTTAAAAAAATGCAGTATTGTTAATCCCAGTATTTTACTTCTCCAATGTAATGTTATGCACATACGTTTTGTGATGCTCCACACTTGTCGGAGTTGCTACGCTTGGTAGGTTGCACCTGTGATCCATCTAGCTCAGTATTTGCCTGTAGAAATGGTCAGATGCCACGAGCAAGTTCTCAAACGAAGTGTGCCCTCACCCATTGCTAATCCCTGGCATCTGGTAGTCATAGGCATAGTGTCACTGAACAGGGATGCTTTCAGAGTGGGTTGCGTCTTAGAATTGCACAGATGAGCCTTAAGGTTGAATCTGCTGGGGATGCAGAAGCCAAATGCAGTCCTTTTTAAAACAAAACAAAACATGGAAATACTCACCCCACTCCTACCCCCAATACAGAAAATATCAACTGCACAGAAGAATTCCCTTTTTCAGGGATAACAAGTTCCTTTTCATAAATTGCATTGATGCATTTTATCCCTCAGTCACAAACAATATATTATCCACCAACTATATAAACTAGAAGGATTTATAAACTATAAACTATTAGAGCAGCTCCACATTTACAACTAGTCTGGTCATCAATATGATGTAGGTAAACAAACATTTATCATATTCTCATCATACTTCACATTTGCTGCTAACTCATTCTACGGTAAATAACCCTTACTCAGGATTAACACTCAGCGGGTTATTCCACTAGTTATATATTTTTACAACCAGAGGCAAACATCAATACCACAAACTGCTTTGTGGCTCTTTATAGTCTCACATATATTTCAGCCACTTACATAAAATAGTGCATAAATGCCAGCACTTCCCAAATCAAGGTATAAATTCCCAAACTTAAATTGACCTCCAACTGTCCACTGTGGTCTTTCCATAATGACAATATAATTATTCTAAAATAAGGCCCACAAAATTGGGGAGAATTTTCAAAGAGTAAAATAAATTATAACCGAAGCCAATAAACAGCACGACCCTGTGTGGTTCTTTGGGGTGCTATAAAGACTATAATTTGTCTAGTTTGGGAAGAGCTGAGCTGCGTAACTCACCTTACCTCTGTGATTAATACAGCTATCTTATTCTACCCTGCTTAATTTAAAAATAAAGCCTTGCTCTATCATCTTCCTTCCAACCTTTATACATAGAAAATAGTTCTTATAAAGAGATAGCTTAGCTTCGGTGTTTGCCCCTCTCCTATTCTGGATTCTCATACTGTATTTTCGTTCATAAGAAGGGGGTGAGTTACCGGTTTGTTTCATCGTGGCTACCTATAAATTCAATCCATGGCAATTTCACCCACGTGGAATGATGGTCATGCATAGCTTTCTGCAAAGTGGTGCAAGGCAAATTTTTACTGGATATATTAGCTTGCTAAAGCATGTGTTGAAAAATCCACCTCTTTACATCATAGGATGCTATGGACAGAACTTTAGCACAGAAGAAGAGCCCAACTAGATCACATCAAAAAATCCACCCATTCCAGCCTTCTGTTCACGCAGTGGCCATCCAGAATGGCCCTTCAGCATTGTTGCTACCCAGTAATTGCTGTTGGGTGGCATGCTGACCTTGGAAGTACCACATAGCCATCTTGACTAGTAGCCATTAGAAGCCTTATCCTCCATAAAATTGTCTAGTCCCCTTTTAAAATTACATGGGACAGTGATCATTACCACGTTGGGCTCCATCACACCAGTGATTTAATGCACTCTCACCGTGCCTGGTGTGCAGTTTTCAAGCACAATACTCACACGATGCCATGCCTGTCCTGCAGACACCCTGACTCTTCCCCAGCCTTTTCCGTCTTTTCTTAGAACAGGGAAAGTCTGGATGATTTTTCCCAAGTGCATTTAATGCACCCTGAAGCCTCCATGTAGTGCTGTCCTCTTGCCTTTTCCTGTGCTGGGGGCATGTGCTGTAAAGGGAGAGCTTGCTGATGAAAGGGGAGCGCAGGGAGGTTCTCTTCCTCCTCACCTGTCAAAGGAAGGGGCTGAGCCGGTCTAACATACTTCTGCTGCTCCAACCCAACCCCCCTCCCTGCCCACAGCTCCCTCATTTTTAAAGTTAAAGAGATGAAACTTGGGACCCTGAGAGCTCTTATGTAGGGCTTTAGGGATGCCAAGTTTGAATCAGATCAGTCCATCCCTTGATTTTTTTGATGTTTTAAAATGGAAATTAACCAAAATGCTTTCATCTGCGTAATTATTAAAGATAAAGAGTTGACACTTGGCAGAGTGACAGGTCTTTAGGCATGCCAGGTTTGAATCAGATGGTTCATCCCTTGATTTTTAAAGGTTTTTTTTTTAAAAAAAAATCCCCTTAAGCCATTGTCTGATAGTCCACCAATTTGCATTTGCAAATTCCACCTCTTTGCATCTGTGGAGGATCAGTTTCCCTTTACTTAGATAATGGGCAGCTGCAAGTAGCCAGCAACAAGTGTACAAAACAAAAAAACACTCATCTGATGATGCTTTTAGAGAGTGTCAGGTATAAGTCGTATGAGGTAGATTTATTAGGAATAGTCAATGTCTATTTTAGAATGTCAGTATCTCTGCAAGCTTATCTCTGCCAGAGTTTCTCACAGGAGTAGCTCTCTCACTTCCTGTCGTGGCCTTGAAGCTGTAAAATTTTCCCCCTGGGAACCTGGGTATGGTGAAAAGGTGGGGGCCACTTATTGAAGGAGTAACTGAGATGGTAGCATCACCTTAGTGGGTTGTGCAGTCCCACCCTGTTGGTACATGGGCATGTTTTACAGGTCATAGGTCCTGTCTGTCAAGTGGCTTTGAACAAGCCTTTATATAATGGTGCAAAAGCTGAAGAGCTTTTGCTAGATTTCATCTCTGGACCTAAGACCTGAAATCCCTCCTGCCTGGAACCATCTCCGATTTAGACTTTGAAAGTCATGGACCCGCTACTGTTTGGACTCTGGATTTCTAAGGACTGTGCCATAAAAAAATACTGTGAGACTTTTCATAGACTTGAACTTGCATTTGCTGTGGATTGTGTGTGTGTGGCCTGACTCAGGTGGCAGAGAGCTCCCCCGGAGCTAACATTACATGCAGGGGAGTTATTGTGCCTGAGATTGTGTTTCCCTGGTCAGTTCAACATATAGCAGGCTGTGTGGGACTGTTGGATTTCTTCCCTGCCTGACTCAAGTGGCAGAGAGCTCCCCTGGAGCTAATGTTACATGCAGGGGAGTTCCTGTGCCTGAGGTATTTCCCTTCCCTGTGATCTTGCCTACCAGGTCAGCTCAGTGTACAGCAGGCTGGGATTGACTGGTGCGTGATCTCTTTCTCTCTGCCAGACTCAGGTGGCAGGGAGTTGCCAATGCTAAGCAGAGAGCATGGGGCTCCTGTCCCTGGGATTTTACCCTACTGTGATCTTGTTTAAGCTTTCACCATTTTCTCTGAGTTACTCATGTGTGGCTGCACTTGGACTAGCTCCCTTCGGATGGTTTGGTAAACCTTTCAAGAATTCCCTTTGTGATTGCCTGAAGCATGGAGCCTAAAGCATTCTGACCATCATCCAGATTTAAGTGTGTTTGGAGTGTGTAACCTTTATTTATTTATTTATTTATTACATTTTTATACCGCCCAATAGCCAGAGCTCTCTGGGCGGTTCACAAGCCTGTTACCAAGTCCATTAAGCCTATTACCGTGAGATTTCCTCAATAACAAGAAGTCTCATTGATGTCAGTGTCTTGTGTCAGTTTGCCAGCACGTGTGAATGTCAGAGGGAATGGGCATGCCTATGACAGAGAGCAATCCTATGCCCACCGGACAGGTTTGGAAAATGGAGCCTGAAAACATGGAAAGGGGAGCGTTCCCTGTGGCAAGGGGAGAGGAGACCAAGGGGCAGCCAAATGACATTTCCTATGGCCACCCCAGCCTCCCTTTCTCCCCCTCTGAGGTGCCGCTGCTAGACAGGTAAAATTGCTCATCTAGCAGAAATACAGGGTAGCTGGAGCACAGAGCCACCACTTTTCTCCCGCTCTACATTGGATACTCAGCCAACTATCCACATAGGGTTGCACCTATGCTTCAGGATAAAGCCATGATGAAAGGTAACGCTGGAATCATTTACCTCTGTTGAGTGATGGCAATTGGCATGTGGCATCAGGTTTCCCCATGTGGATCTTCCCTGCTGGATGCAAAACTTTTGTGGGAGGGGCAGGCCCTTGGCCAGCCTACGTGTTTGGTGGGGACACACACCATAAAAGTAGAGGTCTGTTCCCACGTTTTGCAGGCCTTTTAAAAACAAAACTGTAAATAGTTTTTTAATTATGTTTGTAAAAACAAAAATTGGGGTGGGGAGAAAGGTTAGGGGGGAACATACCTCCCCCAGCCCACACCCTGGGGAGGAGAGCCCTCATTCATTCACCTAGGATTCCACACCATTTGCAAGGTCTGACAGCAGTGATTTGTTGGAGAGCAGAACAGAACTTGAGGGAAAATTGGGAACTTGCAGGAACCCACAAATCAGAGTTTCCTCCAGTGTCTGATAACAGCCATCATGATGAGTCTTAAAAGGTCACAAAAAGCTATTGAAATTGCTTTGAGGCAGGACTACAAACTTTCCTGTCTCAGCCAACATGTGATCCAGCCGACAGTGTGCAACAAACGCAGAGCAGTGAGGTTCTTCTTGGCTATGTATGCTCCTTTCAGGAGTTGGTTTAGCATCAGTTTTATTGTCACGTATTTACAACTAATGTCAAAATTATAGCAGTTTTACTGCTCACTTTCTGGCTTTTCCTTGACCTCTGTTACTCTTAAGAGCAGCCCTTCCTGGAAGCAAGATTAGCCCATTTAGATGTGTATGTTCTGCACTCTACCCACCCACCCCAGCATCTCCTTCCACAGCCAGCAATTGTGAAAACCACGATTGGTGGCAAGATCTTCTGAGCTGCAAACCCTACTCATAACACTTGTTTCCTTTTATCTTTCTTTTTTAAAAGTTGTAAGCATGTTGGTTGCCAAGTGTGCTGCCTTTTAAATGTAATTGCCTTTAAGCTCCATAAAAGCATGTGGCAAATCCATTTCCATATAAGCAATATTGGTGTTGCTGGATTCATTCTCACAGCCATGTCAGGCTTTCTCAGGTTTTCCTTAACTGTGGGCCTCTGTTGGTGCTTCTGCTATGTATTCTCCACCACTTCCCATCTTCGTAATCCTGTCTTTGTGACATCAGAATAGCAATCATTTGTGACATCACAATAAAGGGATTACTGAGACTAATGTGAAGGGGGCAGTTCCAGTTGAAAAGGGAGAGTGCGGGGGGGGGGGGGGACACACCCACCCACACACCCACCAGTTTTTCATGAGAGTTCTCTATTTATTTATTGCATTTCTATATTGCCCACTAGTCGAAGTTCTCTGGGCGGTTCACAAAAGTTAAAACCATCAGACACAAATCAAAGTATAAAACAAACAACAGTATAAAAGCACAATAAAAATACTATATAAAAGCACAACCAGGGAAAAACTGAGCAGCAATAGAGAGATTTATACAGATTTAAAATGCCAATTTAAAACAATGTTAAAAGACTAAGATGAAAAACTGTTAAAATACTAGGAGAATAAGGTCTTCACCTGGTGTCGAACCTAGGTGGCAGGCGAACCTCTCTAGGGAGCTCATTCCACAGCCAGGGTGCCACAGCAGAGAAAGCAGCAAGGCTCCTCCTGGTAGCCTTGCTGCTTGCACCTTCCTATAAGGTAACCATATTGGAAGGAGGACAGGGCTCCTGTATCTTTAACAGCTGAATAGAAAAGGGAATTTTAGCAGGTGTCATTTGTATGCATGTAACACATGGTGAAATTCCCTCATCATCACAACAGTTCAAGCTGCAGGAGCCCTGCCCTCTTTTGTATCTGGTCACTCTAATTGTGATTAAGAGGGAATTTCATCAGGTGCTGCAAACTTACAAATGACCCTTGTTGAAATTCCCTTTTCTATACAGCTGATAAAGATACAGGAGCCTGTCCTCCTTTCCATACGGTCACCATACCTTAGTGGAAGTAGACATTACAAAAACAGTGACAATATTCTTTCTTAAATCAAAGTATTCATGTATTTCCTTTAAGTGGGAATTACAGGTGTGGAGTGAGTGTATCAGTGAGACATTTCAAATCTCATCAAGCGGTTGTCACTTTGTGGCTCTGGGAACCCAATCCAATACATATCTAGGCACACACTTTCTCCCAAATGTAGGTATAGGATTGGGGCCTCGTAATTTGGCTCCTCTGCAGATAAGGGACCCTGAGGAGGGCAAAAAGAAAGAAAGAAAAAAAAGGCAGTCTCTTCAGGTCATCTATAAAAAAAGACTGTTTTCTTGTAGAACTTTCTAGATTGACTGATGAAACTCATACAACACACACTCATTTATATTTTAACTGGCCGGCAAACATGTTAAAACATGCTTGTGGTGGTACCCTCAAAGGTCCCCAAAAGAAAAGTGTTGCTATTATTTTTGTTTGTAAAAAACTATATTGAATCCTCACCGTTTAGCTCACTATGTCAAGACTGCATTTTAATTTAAAAATAGAAAAAGGCGCCTCTGATGAGGACAATATTTCACCACTAGTGGCTCTCCAATATAAAGCAGCAAGGCTGTTCCCCCACAATCTTTACCCATCACTGCTTTTCACGCAAGAGAAAAGCAGAACCTGTTGAATTTCTGCCAACTATGCAAATATTCAAAAAATCCGGGGGAGGGGGGGTACAACCCAAGAAGACTAAACGGCGTCAGTCGTGAGAATAATGAACGTAAGTGCCCCTGAACTTGAGCAGACCCGCTCCTTGCGCTTCCCCATTGGTAGGCTTTGGATAAGTGAAAGAGGAAGTGAAACAGTCCAGAAAGCAGCTGCAAGCGCGCACACCCACCGCAAAATCTTCTGCGGGCGGGCGCTTGCAACTCGGGAGCCTCCAGAAGCGCTGGCTTTGCGGCGTGCCTGTATGTGCTGCCGCTGCTCTCGCTCTCCCTTCTCCAGTGTGCGCCTGGAGCTGCGAGCTGAGGGAGAGGAGGAGGTGGCGGCGGCGCTGTGCATGCTGGGCTCGGATCATGGTGGGGCTCGGCAATAGGAAGCCAGGCAGGAAGGACTTGAAGTAGCGTGCGGCGGCGGCGAGCCCCGCACAAGAGCCCAGAGGGCTGCCGTGGTTGCTCTTGCTGTGTGTGGTGCGCGCCCGGGCTTGGAGCCGGGGCCAACGAGGAGGCAAAGTCCCGTCGGCGGAGGCGGGACGCGGCTGGAAGGGGAGGCGGAACTGGGGGAAGGGGGTCATTTGGAACCGCTCTCTGCGCCCCCCCCCCCCGACCGCGTCCCCAGTGGCTGGTTCTCGCCTCCCCCCTTTGCGGATCTGACTGAGGAAGGAGAAGGAGGAGAGGGGCAGGGGATTCCCCCCGCCGCCGCCGCCCCCCGCGCGCGCTCTTTGCCAAAGGCAGCCTCGGTTCTTTTTGTTGTTGGTTTGTTTGGAAGCGGCTGAGCAGCCAAAGGGGAGCAGAAGAGCTGGGCGCCGTCAGCAGAAGCAGTCGCCGCTGCCGCCGCCGCCTCCCCCTCGCTGGGAGATGGTGACATATGAAGCGCGCTGGAAGGACCATGGTTGAGAGGAACAGCAAGTTCCTGCTGATCGTGGCGGGCTCGGTGTGCTTCATGCTCATCCTGTACCAGTATGTGGGGCCGGGGCTGAGCCTGGGCTCGCCCAGCGTGCGCTCGTACCAGGACGAGCTCGACCTCTTCCCCACGCCGGACCCGCACTACGTGAAGAAGTACTACTTCCCCGTGCGCGAGCTGGAGCGCCAGCTGGCCTTCGACATGAAGGGCGACGACGTGATCGTCTTCCTGCACATCCAGAAGACGGGCGGCACCACCTTCGGCCGCCACCTGGTGCAGAACGTGCGCCTCGAGGTGCCCTGCGACTGCCGGCCGGGCCAGAAGAAGTGCACCTGCTACCGGCCCAACCGCAGGGAGACCTGGCTCTTCTCGCGCTTCTCCACCGGCTGGAGCTGCGGGCTGCACGCCGATTGGACCGAGCTCACCAACTGCGTGCCCGGCGTGCTGGACAAGCGAGAGACCGCCGCCGCCAAACCGCCCAGGTGAGGCCACCGAGGAGGAGGAAGAAAATGTCTCTTTCTCTCTTCTATCCACACCCCACTAGCTTGCAGCTAATCGTTATTTATATACAGGTGTCTCTTACTCCCTCCCCCAATTTTGTCATCACAACAACCCTGTGAGGTAGGTTAGCATAAGCTAGAAAGGTGGGACCCAGGGTCACCATGTGAGCTTCACGTCTGGGTCTGCTTTCTGAATCTACCTGGCAGTTGCGGTGCCTGGATCGCCTGGCTGATTCTCCTTGCCAGTCGTTGCCTCAGGTCTTGGAGCTTGGCCTTTCCCACCGCCTGCTTCTGCCATTTACTCTGGTCAGTTTGAGGATAAGGCTGAGGGAACAGTTCACCCGTGGCTTGGCGCTCCTGCATTTCCCTCACCCAAGAGTTTGCCTCGCTACTCGACCTGCATTTACTGCACTGCTGCTGCTCAACCCACTTTGGGCAGCAGGTTGCAAATATAGTTGCAAGCACGACTGCTTTGCTACCTGCCAGGCTCCTTTGCACAGTCGGTATCCTCAACATACCAACTTAGTCTTGCCAAGGTGTTCTTGGAATAGATCCCTTCATTCTCCCCTTGCCCTGTATGCGCCTTTAATAGCTGTTCAGTCTGTAACAGGAGCTCTGACAATCCACAGCAACCTTTCTTATACCCCAATGTACCTTACAATATCCATCTCCCCTTGTGCCACAGTCCCATACTGTTACTGTCCTTCCCTGTTCTCTACTCTCCAGAGCCTGCCTTCCCCAAAGACTTTAATTGACCAATGAACTTGGTCCCATAACCCATTTTAAATATCAGGGCTCTAATACTCACTGGCTAGATCCCCTTTCCCCTCCCTCCCTACATTTGCAGCCTAGCGTTAAAGAAGAGGACTTCTGAGTAAGTGCAGAGTGCCATTCCCTCCTCCCCACTACAGCCAATCCCCACACATATGGAAACAGAGGGGCAAACATTCTGGGTCAGATTGCGCATGTAGTTTTCAAGCAGTTTTGAAGCTCTGCTTCTCTTCTCTCAGCTTTCACACTCTGGGAGGTTGCTCCTGGGATTCCCACATCACCCACATGCTGAATATGGGCTTTGCATCCTGTCAACCACAGACCTTTTTCTTGCTCTGCTGCCTGCACCTCACAGTCCTGACTCTTATAGTTGCTCTTATTTTTCTGCGCTATAGACCATGTAGCGCAGAAAAAGGCACAATGCTACCTATATTACACCTTAGCATTGTATTTCTGGGCATTGTGCTCCCTATGCTAGGTACCTTTGAGAGTGCCTATACTTTTTGCCTCACTTTCATGCTATTTGAGCATTGTCTTTGTTGACTGGATCCTACTCAACATACCTTACTGGTGCCAGTTTTCCTCTTCTGTAATCTTCTCTCCCATCCAAATTACCTACAGCGTACATTATTTAAGGAATACACTGTATTCTTGCCTGCATGTCCTTGTCCTATGTTGTAGCCATGCCTTTAAATGTAGCTACTTTTCTCTTAGACTGTCTTGTTTTTCATCATTCCTCTTCCAATTACCCTACTGACATACCTGCTTGGATAGCCCGTGCATCCTGTCTTCCTTTTGAGGTGGCATAAATCTTCCTTGTTGCAAAGCATCTTTCGTTCCTGATCTGGTTGCATACCCCTTTGCCTAAATGTGCATTTGCATCGAGCCCTTCCACATTGTAACCACCAAAACATCTCTTTCTGTGTTTGCTTGTGAATTCCATTCCGTTTATCTGGATTGTTGTGGTTCTGAAAGACAGGCAGCTAAGCCTCAATCTTTTGGAAGCAAGGGAAGTTATCACCAGGCATGCTTCCCACTGCATTCTTCTTCTACCTCTTACTTCTTTTTCTTATATCTTAACTTTAAAATAAAAGTGTTCCCTGTTCCTGTTATTTCTTTTTATATCACTTGGTCTTTTCTGTAGGTTAGGTTACTTCTGATCTTCAGGACTGGTTTTATTTCTTCTCACCATCAGAAATGCTTCTGATACCTTTCTTCCTAATTTTAATATTTTGGAATATGTTCTACATAGTGGCTGTAAATCATTGGTTATTTCTACCCTTCGGAGTCTTTTGTTCCAAAGTTTAGCTCCCATAGTGCCACAGGATTTTATGTTCACATTTATTAATGCCATGTGCTGTACATGTATATTGTTAATATCCTTTATAATCCTTCCAGTCAGCCTTGGGAAGCAGAACAGGAGGATATTTTGCTTATTTCTGCTGCTATGCCCATTTCTTTCTCTCCCCCCCCTCCCCTTTGCCTTAGTTCAGTTAGACTTCTTCAGCATGTGGTGTTGCATGCAGTTATTAATTATATTTATTGATTCTGCTGTTGTTGCTGGTTTTTCAACCCATCTTAGTGAATATCGGTGCTAATCACTCTAAAGCTGTCCTATGCTTTGTTGTTGATGGAGGCTGACTCAGGAGTTTCAAATTAGGGAACATATCCAAAGTCTATTTAGATTTCTTTTCTACAAAGACAAACATGTGTGAACACTTGCAAACAATGTCTCTGTGTTTACTGTATTTACTTGCATGAGCCATTATAATGTAGGAAAATATCTCACATCTATGCTGATGAGCTTGGGGCTTCTGCATTAAAGAGGGAAACAATCTGAACTTTGACCCCCAGCTAGCAAATCATTAACCTTGCATTTATGGACAGGTCTGTGGCATGTCTTCTCTCTTGAAATAAAACTTACATGTTGATCTTGAAATGGTTTTCTTTTTATTAGACCAAGGAAAAGTTAGGCTTGAGAAAGTAAGGATTTTTTATGTGTTTGCTGGGTTAGCAATGACCACTAAATTACTTGCATTGGCTAAGTTATCCCAGAGAATTGAGAAATGATTTTAAAGGCTGTATTTATGATGAACTTTATAATTTAAGGGATTAAATATCTTGGCTTTACAATGACCAGTGGTTTGGGAATTCTATTTCTCTGGGGTCTGATGCTACTGGCAGCTATCATTATTTTACAATCTGATCCCATTGAGTTCAATGGTAAGTGTGTATAGGATTGCAGATGTATTGGGGGAAAATGGCATAGAGAATAACATCCCAATATGAATGTTCTAATGTTCAGCTTTGGCTTGTCCTTTTTATCTGTTTGCCTGATGCTTAAGTTGAAGGAAGTCTTGATGTTTAGCCATGAAGGATCTGTGGTGCTGTGGAGGTTTAGCAATCTGCTATTCATAACCTTGCCTTTTTAATATGCAATGTTCTGGCCACTCATTAACTCTGTACTGGGGGATGTTTTGATAATGATAAACAAGAGCTGCTGGCTGACTCTCTAATATTGTCCTATCACATAGGCCTATTGTACTGCAGTCCATTTCAGCATGTCCACAGAAAGATAACATTTCTCCTGCTTGTAATGAAATCTGGCTTCATAAACAAGAGCTGTTTATGTAAAACCACTGGTGGAGCGAATTTCCTTTGTTGGGATAGAAAAGGGATTCATTCTTGCATTATTTCCACTACAGTGGTGACTGTATCACTTCATTTCCCCCCTCTGAATAATGTATCTGGGGTAATGGAACAGCCTATGCTTTTCATGTCTGGCACACATTACAGAGCCTGCTGAGAGAAGGAAAATTCGTTGGGTGATACCTTTTGTTGAACCAGTCTGTTATTGGAAGTATGTGCAAGATTTTGAGATTCACAGAGCTCGCTTCCTGTTGAAATTGGGGTTGCAGTTTACATTTTTATTTGAAAGAGCAGCCAATAGAAACGTCACTGCAAATGCATTTCACTTGAAGAATCTTAGCCTGCAATCTTTAAGAATGCATATCGGAAATAAGTTCCATTCAGTGGCACTTACTTCAGAGTACACATGCATAGGAGCAGGCTACTGGTCACTTAAAAGTGCCATACTCTGTACATGTCTGCTCAGATACAAGTCCTGTGAAGTTCAATGGGGCTTCTATAAGTGTGTGTAGGATTGTAGCCTGAAACTCTTTTTTCTCAAGTGCAACTACCAGGCGTACCATTTTGAATTGATGTAGCAGTTTCTTCCATTCAGTAATTTGCTATTCACTAATGTGCTCTTTCAAGTTATTGCATCAGAGCTCTAAGTGTAGGAAAGCCATATGTTTGTTCAGGGAGGGGGATTGCTTGAATTTCTCTAATGCACATTGTCAGTGTCTTACAGGCATTCTTGAAGGTCGTTCAGCACTGCTCATAAATACATACAAATCATGAGCTAAAAGATTGTTAACCTTGTAAGCGGTGCCATTTTAGCACTGCTAAGTGCATTCTTGCACTACATTCCGTAGCCTGTGTATAGTACATGCATTCAGGATGCATTGGTCATTGTTGTTTTCCTGCTCCAAGTTGTACTCTACAACATCAAGGCCATTTTCATAAGGAGCTCTTAAATTGCTTCTTGTCTTTCCCAAAGGCTCTGTGATGACATCACATTGACCCCAATGCTGGATGTTCAAACACATTTTTGTAGTTTGGGAGAAGGTGGATGAAGAGCAGAAATATTGTTATTAGACAAACACACAGTATTACAGTATCTTATGGATTACAATTAAAAGCCCACACCTCTTCTTTGACCCCCAGTTCCATAAATGGATAGCAGGGTTGAGTTTGCAGGGAGGGACAAATATTGATGAACCGCCCAGAGAGCTTCGGCTATTGGGCGGTATAGAAATGCAATAAATAAATAAATTTTATGCACATTTGGTATATGATCTTTTCCCCCTATACTTTATGAACAATATATTAACCACGGCTCACATGTGGATAGATCTGCCTCACAGAGAGCCATACAGGATTTTATTTCATGACATGAAAAAGAGGACAAGACATGTGCAAGTCCCAAAGAGCTGATAGATGGGTGGCTGTGATTATTGTTTATTATTCAAGAAGGCAAAAAATTAACATCACAGTCATGTGCATGTCTACTCAGAAGTAAGTCTCTGTTCAAGGGGACTTACTCCCAGGTAAGTGTGTGTAGAATTGAAGCTTAATACAGTTACCCTCTTCTGTACAGTTACATATAAGAGTAGACCAACCTCCTATGTTTGTTGAGGGCCAAACCAGGCATTGTGCAGAAAATCCATGATCATGTTCTCTCTTTGTATTGCTAATTAGTATTCCCACATGGCTGCTCTGAAGGTTGAGGGACATGGTGACATACCCTATGGAAATCCCTTCTCCCCAAGCAGCTTTTAGCTCCAAACAGGGAGGGGATTGATGAAGAGCATCCTTTTTAATATTTTTGCTTGACAGACATTGGTGAGTTCAGACAACATGGTATCAACAGTGGTTTTAGAACTCCACGGTGGAGTTTTTACACCACTGTTGAGAAATGTGTTGTCTGGAGGGGAAAACTCCACACCACGGTGGAGGTTTTTGGAAAACACTCCACGCGGAATATCCACACTGTGCAGAGGAGAGTTCCTGCACAACTGTTGTGTTGCGTGTTATGTTGAGGGCTCCGTGGAGTTTTCTGTTGTGTGGAGTTGACTTTTCCCACTGGCTACAGAGTGGCCTGGCAAGAGTGGCAAAAAACCAAGTATCGTTCTAGGAAGTCTGTCGGGATTATTTCGGTTTTTTGCAGCAATGGCTGATGGGATACCATCAGGAGGACCAGGGGGGGGGGAGGAGACAGGGTGGAGGAATTGTCAATCAACTGTCACAATGGATTTTACTTAACTCCATGGTAGCTGACAGTCACACAATGGTGGAGTTAGAATATGTTGTGTGGGGAGTAACTCCTAAAAACTCAACCATGGAGTGGAGTTTTCACACTGTGTTGACTAAGGTGTTGTCTGAATTGAGCCATTGACTAGGCAAGCAACTTCTTAAAACTCCTTAATGCAAGCACTTGGTTAGTGTGGAAGAGCTGCCACATTCTGCTGCTGAGAAGAGAACTGCCTTGCCTCTCTCTTTCTGTGCCTTTCCTCCCACACCCTCCATTTCTTTGCCTCTGCCCACGTCCCCCAATGTACTTTTTTAAAAAACATGAGCTTCCTTCGTAGGCTTACTTAATCTTGTTTTTGTGTGCACATTTGTGTGAGTCTATCACAGAAGTCTACCTGCTGAGCTTTTCATTTGGATTTCTCACTGCTTGCAAAACTGTTGGGAACACCCCTCCTGTGATCACAGTCTCAAAATTAAAATAATAAAAAATACTCTGCTATCAAGTGACTTGGCTGGTTGTTTGTTACAATGAGTGAATTACCAACAAGGATCTGGACAGAAATAGACCTGTCTGTCTCTCGAGGCTTAAATATTGTTAAATAGATCAATGGGATGACTTACTTCTCAACCATCTCTGGCAAGCTATTTTGACCCCTTGAAGTTTTAAATGAAATGGCAGGCCCTTAGCACTGTGGTTGCTTTTGTTTGCATGTTGTGCTATGGACTTTCACAGCTTGGTATCGCTTCTTTCTCCCTTGCTGCAAAATCTGGGTTATCCATTGTGTGCACATTTGGAAGCTCTGGTGACATCATGCCAAGAGCCAGGCTGACTTGAGATGTTTTACATACACTAACTTGACATTGTGTATAAATGCTCAGGGTCCATTCTGTGCTCCTCAGTGGCAGAGCAGAGAGTTGGGTGCAGGAGGCCCTGAGTAACCTTGCTCACCTACCTTGCTCACATGCTCTGTTGCTTGGTGGCCATCAATATGTGGTGATGGCCACCAATTTGGATGTCTTTAAAAGGGGGTTGTATACATTCCTGGAGGAGAAGGCTATCAATGGCTTCTAGTCCTGATGGCTACTGCCTCTCCAGTAGCAGAGGCAGTAAGCCTATGCACGCCATTTGCTGGGCAACATGGGTGGGAAGGTGCTGTTGCACCGTGTCCTGCTTGTGGGTCCCTGGTTGACAGCTGGTTGGCCACTGTGTGAACAGAGCTGGACTAGATGGACCCTTGGTCTGATCTACCAGGGCTCTTATTATGTTCTTATCACACAAGAAAGCATTTGGAGGAACATCCCAATAGCCCTGTGACCATATAAAGTTGCCTTATACTGAGTCGCACCATCTACCTCAGTATTTTGTACTGACTGGCAGTGGCCCTGCGGAAACTCAAGACGGGTCTTTCCGAGCCCTACTTGGAAATACCACGGATTGAACCTGGAACCATCTGCATGCAACTCATGTGCTTTGTTCTGAGCTATGGGCCTTCCCCTATGCCCAGAAAAAGCTCCTGCAAGTGGGGTTGAAAAGTGTTTTAGAAGTGTAGCATAGCTGGACACTTCTACTGCCATTTGCCTTATACACTGTACCCCTGCTAACATCATAATAGCTGTACTGGGGGCTAATTGTGTTTTTGGGGTGGGGGGTGGGATGGTTATTCTCGCAAATTAAGTCTCTTATTCTAATGTAAACAAGGAGTAATACTCCTGTAGTGTTATTGTCAAACAAAGGGTAGAAGAAATTTGCTTTTCTGATGCAGATCACTGAAGTCAATTGCATCTATATTGTGGGCAATTGACCATCTATGCAACCATGTTCATGTTGTAGCCAGAGCCCGCAATGGCACCAGTTCTGGACATAGCACACATTTCTAAATGTTCGGCCTCTGCTAAGCATAGTGGGAACTTTCTTTCAAAATGAAGGTCAGGGTTTTGTAACTAAGGCTGCAATACTACCTACACTTACCTGGGAGTAAGCCCCACTAAACACAGCGGGGCTTACTCTTGACTAGGCACATGTAGGATTGCACTGTAAGTTGCTTGGTTCACTAAAGCCAACAGAAACCCCTTCGATTTACCCCCTTCTCTTTGTCTACTTGTATTATTTATTTATTTATTTATTTTATTTATTACATTTCTTATTTATTACATTTCTATACCGCCCAATAGCCGGAGCTCTCTGGGGGGGTTCACAAATTAATCGGATTTTAATGTATTAATGTATTAATCGGATTTTGAAAATGTACCTTGCAAAACTGCCCCGTAAATGAAATACTTGGGTGGGTTTGTGACACAGCCTCTGGGCTAACACAGGAAACTCAAATAAATATACTCTCTTAGGTTGCCATCAGTGCACATCAAGCTACGAGTAACACAGTGGGACTTACTTCTGAATAAACATGCACAGGATTTCCCTGTTAAGAGTTCTCTCTCTCATACTCTGTAAGAGCCATTAAGAGCACTTCCCGTAAAAGAAAGGTAATATAGTAGAACACTTTGTAGGGATGGAATAATCAGGGACTTCATAATCTCCCAAGTAGTAAAACATTTCACCATGTGATATGGGCTGATCCAAACGTTTTAGCCCCCACAGAGGAGCTCAGATGCCACATGGGGACCGTAACTTTTCGTTGGACAGGGAGTTTCCCTAACAGTGCCAACAGTTTCAGTAATGTGCAGTGCCAGTCTTGAGACTCTACATAGTTTGGTATATCTACATGGGCAGGCTATTTTCCAAACATTATGCCCACCATTTGGCATGCTGCCATGCAAAAATGCTTCTTTCAGTGCTCCTTTCAGATGAGAGCTTTAATGTTTAGTATATGTTGTGTTTAGATGAGCTTTCCCCAATCTGGTGCCCTCCACATGTGTTGGATTGCAACTCCCATCATTCCCAGCCTCTCCAAAGAGCTCAGGGTAGCAAGTGGTCATGCTGGCTGGGAATCATGGGTGTTGCAGTCTAGCTTACCTGGAGAGCGCTAGGTTGGGGAAGGCTGGACCAGAAAGATCTGGGCTCAGGGTTTTTTTTTTACTCCACCATGAAGCTCCCTAGGTTACCCTGGACCAGTTATACTTCTCTCTGCCTCACAGAGGTGGACCTTGGATGCTGCCCTGAGCTTCTGTGAGGAAGAATGGGATAAGATAATGTAAGAAGTAAACCCCTAAGCTTGCTTAGCATAAACGTCTGTTTTTCTACTTACAGGAGAGAGGAAGAAGCTCAGGTTTTCTGTTGCTAGAGAAGGCAGTGGCTCTATTCTTTGAATATATGGTGGTCTTGTTTTGATAGTGAACTTACTCCTGAGTAGGCCTGTATTTTTAATTATTACATTTATACCTTAACAGAGTCCCTGGCCAATGGTAGCCCAGTGAGCTTTTTGACTGAGCATAAATTTGAATGTGGTTCTTATTAAACAGACAACCTAACCTTGTGATGGGGAATCTATGAACCTCCAGATGTTTTTGGACTCCCCAAGTCCTCTC
Source organism: Elgaria multicarinata webbii (assembly GCF_023053635.1). Classification (NCBI taxonomy): domain Eukaryota; kingdom Metazoa; phylum Chordata; class Lepidosauria; order Squamata; family Anguidae; genus Elgaria; species Elgaria multicarinata. The sequence goes on along the minus strand of NC_086178.1, from coordinate 53,816,759 downwards.
AGCATAGCCAATGGTCAAAAATGATGGGATCTGTACTCTGACTACATCTGGTGGGTCACAGAATTCCCACCCCCGTTCTAACCGTTTTATTACACTACTTCTCATCTTTCTCTTTTCAGCATTGCATGTGACCTGTGTCTGCACTACACTTCCTACTCTCTTGATAACCTGATCCTAGTCCACGTATTGATAGCTTTGGGGAGGTGTATTCTTGTGTGTATGAAGAGCCAGTGGTACATATGTTTATGGTAGACCTTAGCGGTGCACAGGTCAAATGAGACATGACTACTAGTGCTTTATAGTCATGTATTTTGTAGACAAAGCACAAACCAAAACTGTTTTGCATTGGAAAACCCCTTGTTCCTTTAAACAAAATAGCTAGTCCTCCAGTGTGGGGAAGGGCTGAAGCCAAATTTCCCCTACCCACCCTTCTCTAATCTGCCCCTGTTTGGTCATTTCCTGGCTTTTGTGCAGTCCCCCCCCCCCAATTCTAAAAGGTTGAAATGCCTCTCCTGAGGCTTAGTTATTTGCAATAAGAGCCTTAAGTTACAATATGCTGGCTTTTGTGTGTGTGTGTGGGGGGGTATTTTTGGCCCCATGGTCTTTGCCTTCAGCCCAACTCATGTCTGGAATACAACACACACGCACACACGCTCCTGTGAAATTGAATTCAGCCTTCAAGTTCCCCAACTCTGCCCTAGTTATTACCGAGCAGTTTTGGTGAATTGCTGTTTTCTCAGACTTGCAAGTTTGAGGGTAGAAGAACAGTTTCAAAAATTGTATTAGATCTGAAAAAAGAATCTTTCTTACACACACGGATGCTATTGGCTCTGAGTCTTGTTTCTCCAGAAGCTGCTCTTTTCCAGTGGCAATTCGGGATGGGTGTTCTTGTTGTTGTCTCTGATGGAGAAAAACCAGCTGTCTTTGTTTTCAGTTCTCACAGTGGTTTTAACTGTGGAGGCAACTTCATATGGTTATATTCTGGTTGGCAAGGGAGGGAATGTTTCAACTGGACACTTCCAAAATAAAATGAAGAGAGCAACTGTAGCATGGCAGAAGATTGGAAGGAATGATGCTTGCTACTATAAGTTCCTTTTGTTCTGGAGCTGGGGTTGCTTATCAGTAAACTGGATAGAACCTAGCAGAAAACAAAACAAAACCCAAACCATTTTCCTGTCCCATTGATTTTCAGTAGGAATAATTTTAAGCATGTGCTTAATTCTCCCATTGAAATCAATGGGGTACTTAAAGTACTTAACTTTGGCTGGAGAAGGCCTGCTTTGTTTTCCATTGTTCCTGTGGGAATTGGAATAACGGATTTGTCAGTCCAATATCTGGTTATTTTAACTCTAAAGCAACACCTTTATATTTGCCTCGCTTGTTTTCCCACAGCATATAGGAGTGCATCTTTCCTGGTCTTCACGCTTTCCAGATGTGTTGGACCAATGCCATGCTGGCTGGGAATGATGGGAGTTGCAGTCTAACACATCTGGAGGTCACCAGGTTGAGGAAGGCTACAGTAAGGATTAGATTTATTTCCCTAAAAATAATCTTTTTGGCTGGACAGTGTTGCTATGGCATTTTTTAAGTGATGCTAAGAATGTATAGGCTGGGTTCAGACTATACAATAGCCCATACTCAAGGGTTGAGCCATCAGTTGTTGAACCATGGGTTATTGTGCAGTTTGAACCCAGCCGTGCTAACAAACAGTAGTTTGTTAACCATGAAAAACCCATGAAGAGATCCGTTGTGTGGTTGTTGGGTTGTGACCTGTGGGTTGTTTGTAGTTAACAAACCATAGTTTGTTAGTGCAGCTAGTTCAGACAATGCAATAACCTAAGGTTCAATGACAACCCACACTCCACACATACTGAAGCCTTTAGTATGGGTTACCATGTTGTGTGAACCCAGTCACATTCTAGTCTGGAATATGTGAATGTTGTCCATGGTATACAAATGGGGTAGGGAACCTGAACAATAGGGCCCATATTTGACTCTCAGCCAAATTTCATGCACCTGCCCCTCAACATCCTCCAGCTCTCCAGGCTCTGAGTGCCTATTCTTACTCTCGAGACTGTATCTCTTGAGAACAGCGGTTTCTTGTCCATTTCGTGTGCACAAGAGATCACTCAAGAATGGGTGGGGGTGAGTCAAAGAGGGAAAGAGCTAGGCAAGATCCTGTAAACTCTGCCCATGTTTGGCTGCCACCATTGGCTACATGGGTCAAAAGCCTTCAAGGAAAAGAAGTTTCCCATCCCTGGTGCATGAAAAAAGAAGAACTTAGTGGTTAGAGTGCATGTAGATTCTAGGCAGGATCGCTTTTTTAAAAAATAGATCCTGATTAAGCATCTCTTGTGAAACCAGCCTTGTTCTGCCTATATTACAAATACTCATGTTTGTGGGCAGAGCAGACATAGTTAGTGGGTTTTGTGAATTTTTACTAGTGGAGGACGCCTTAAAGAATACACAATTCCTTAAAGTAAAATCGTTTGTAAAGGTCACCGCCTGCTGAAAGCAAAGAGCACTTTGAAAGAAACACTACAAGGGTAATATATTTTTGCTTTTGAAACAAAATTTCCCACTTGTAAGAGTCCGGATTACTTACACTGAGCTGGTGTAGCATAGTGGCTAAGAGACTGAGCTCCCAGTTTGAATCTCACCACTGCTGTGAACTCATTAGGTGGCCTTTAACAAGCCACTGTGTCTCGGCCTCAATCCCCCCATCTGCAATATGGGGGACAATAATACTGACTTACCTTACAGGGTTGTTGTAGGGATTAGAACTAAATGCATGTGAAGTATTTTGAATGCTTGAAAGCACTATACAAATGCTGTTGTTGTTGTATTTATTAGCTCATGAGCATATAAGTATAGTTAGGAATGTCATTGTGTACTTGGAGCATACTTTAAAAATGTGCCACTTTTGCCTTTGAACACCTGCTTCCTTATATCATAATCTAAGAAATGTTCAAATCCTTCTTCCCTGGAGGGTTTCTGATTAGGTCTAACTGCATGAGATGTTCCTTGTCCCTTGAAATGGGACTTGGGGCTCTTGTCTTGATCTTAATTGAAAGGTGATTTGCTTTTCAACCGTGCATCTCAAAGCATTCAGTAGAGGTGCTGCTGGGTAAGCATTACCTTTGGGACTCTTGAGCAGTGCCAGTCACCTTAAGGGAATTTTGATCAGAGCAGTATACAGGAAGGTCTAGAAACCTGGATGGAAGAGACAAGCAGCTTTTCAATGCCTTCCTTTCAAGGGCAGAGGATTCTCAAAAACTGGCGGAGGTGGGGAAGCCGATGAGAGATTTTATCTCTAACCACATGGATCTAAATAGTTACTTTGTCATACATTTTCTTTTAATCACAGCCATTACATTTCTTCCTGAATTGTTGTTGACTTTACACAGGTGATATCTAAAATACATCTAAATTTACTCTGCTGTGCTCTGTTTTACATTGGGTTAGTGCTAAATGCATCTTAACAGCTGAGAGGCCCTTTCAGAGAAACAATTCTTGGCAATTGCCTGTCATCTTTAAGAAGAAAACGGTGATTTGTAATTAGTGATTTTTATGCTAGTGCCACATCTTGTTACATAACTCTGGCTTCTGAACCAGTGATTCTTTGTTTATGCTTTGCCACAGATTACATTGCTGGCATTTTCTTCTTCAGTGCAGTTTGTTATTTACAAAAACTTTTTTCTTCTTCAGTTTTTTTTAACAGGACAAATATAATAAGTATTTTTTTAAAAATGTTAACATTATCAAATAGACTTTTTGAATATACCTTTTGTTTTGCCTATTTCTGGAGCCCACTTGTATGTGTTCTGACAGAAGATGGCGGTAATGTGAATTTCATAGCATTTGGTAAAACAGTCTACAAATAAATACGCAGTGTGCTCAGAGAGGGAACGGAGTCCTGTACTTTTAGACTATTCTCAGGAGCAAAATAAATTTTAGTGCTTTACTTAGCACCAGAAATAGTTGGATTCCCCCTGCCCCCCTTGGCTACCCTGTCACCCCCCCTGAAAAAAAACCCACCCTTTGATCACCCCCTGAAAATTAAACTCCACAATGGCAGCTCAAACTCCCCCTGAAAACTGAAAGGCACTTTTGTCTTAAGCTCTTACGTAAGATGGGTTATCATGGGTATTTTTGAGAATATGCTTCCAAGGGTTCATTGATATAGCCTCATAAATGGAAAGTTACTCATGCACATGGACCCCTCTGTGACATTTGCCTGCACCTTAAGGTATGTCTCTGTTTCCTCCTCCAGGGGCTGTTGCTCCCCACCATCTTTCATCAGCAATCTCCCTTTTCCAACCAAATCTTGTAAATATAGAACTGAATTGTGTGCATTTAAAATAAGTGTGCGGCCCTTCCCCCCCTCTCCTTTCAGTAATGATTGCTGTTAGGATATCAATGACGGCATTGTATAGAGGTGGGTGCAGGAGGAGGGGGGGAGATCAATGTTGCATTGCTGAGACAAATTGCAGGAGATTGCTGTCTCATCAGTTCCTGACTACTTTTGCTTTTCCAAACTGAGATGCTGGTTGGTCTAGGAGCAGAAGCATTAAAGTGTAATCATAATCGGTCAACAATTCCTTCTGTTAGCATACTTTAAATCGGAAAAGACAGGATTAATCTTGTGCTCCCCCCCTTCCTCTCCATTTCCCTGCCTTTTAAAGCTCCCCTTAAATAGGTTTCTCCAAAGCAAAGTGGCAGATACAAGTTGTGTTGCTGTATAAGAAGCTAGAATGAATAGCTCTACCCTGTCTAATGCTGTAGCTGTCTGCTGAAATGAATCAGTGTCTCAAAGAAAACATGTTCTGTGCCCCCGTGCCAAAAGCAAATGCATGCCCACTTCTAGAAACCTCTGGCATTTAGGGGGGCAGCTTGTGAAAGCCCTATCTTTCCAACTAAACCAATTACTCGGTCAGTGTTCGCACATTATTCCCAGTGCCTCAGACTGACACTGACAGTGACTTGAATGTTGGTTTTGTAGCCAGCCAGCCGGGGGCTTCTGAGTTCAAGGTCTGAATGGCCATCATAAGCACAGTGAGGTACATTCTCTGCAGTACGAGTTGTGCATTTACCAACCTGGCTTTGTTTTTTTCCATTGCGGTGATGCATAGATGACGAATAATATTTGGCAGGCCTGCAACCTGCACGGCTCCCACGAAAGCCTGCACCTGAAATTAGACAAAAGCAGCGTGTTGGCACAGATCAAGGGAGAAAGCGGGCTAAGCAATATCAGGATGTGCATTTTTTGTCTCTCATGGAAGCGGCCATTTAGGCCATCGAGTCTCCAACCCCTCCTCAGTGCAGGAATCCAGATAAAAGCATCCCTGACAGATGGCTGTCCAGTCTCTGCTTGAATACCCCCAGTGACAGAGAGCCCACCACCTGTGCCCGAGGCAGTTGGTTCCATTGCCTGACTGCACTGACAATTAGGAAGGCTTTTTTAATTGATGTTCAACCAAAATCTGCCCTCCTGTAACCCGTTATTTCATGTCTTAAAGTCTTGGATGATAGAGAACATGTTGTGGCTCTCTTTTGTGCGGCAAACCTTTAGATACTGGAAAAGTGCTATCCTATCCTCCCTCAGTCTTCTCTTCTCAAGGCTAAACATATCCAGTTACTTCCATCTTTGCTCATAAGACTTTTTTTTAAAAAAAACTCCTGATCATCTTCATTACCCTTCTCTGAACTTGTTCCGGTCTATCTGAATCCTCCTTAAAGTCTGGTGTATAGAACTGGTCACAGTCTTTGAGGTGAAGTCTGACCAGCCCAGAGTACAGTGGAAATATTATTTTCCATGATTTAGAAATTATATTCCTGTTGATGCAAACTAAAATTGCATTTGCCATTTTTTGCAGCCACACCACACTGCTGACTCACATTCAGCTTGTGATCGACTACAACTCCAAGACCCTTTTCATACAAGCCAGGTATCCTCCACCTTATACGTGTGCATTTGATTTCTCTTTCCTAAATGAAGAACTTTGCACTTGGCTTTGTTAAATTTTATTCCGTTATTTTTTACCCTGTTTTCAGTGTGGTGTAGTGGCTAAAGTCTTGGACTGGGAGTTGGGAGATCCGGGTTCTAGTCCCCACTCAGCCATGGAAACCCACTGGGTGACTTTGGGCCAGTCACAGACTCTCAGCCCAACCTACCTCACAGGGTTGTTGTTGTGAGGATAAAATGGAGAGGAGGAGGATTATGTATGCCGCCTTGGGTTTGTTGGAGAAAAAAAGACGGGGTATAAATGCAATAATAAATAAATAAATAAAATTTTGAAGTTTTCTTCTGTCTTCTAGACAGAATTCTAAGTTTCTGAATTCTACGCCCCCAATTTTGTGTTATCTTCAAATCTGATGACCATTCCCCACCACCTCTTCCTCCAAGACATTAATAAAAATGTTGAAGACCACAGGGCCCATAACTGAGCCTTCTGACAGCACACTTATGCTTCCTTATAATATCTGCAATTTGCTGTTGGAAAGCACCATCCACATCTTCTCCTTGGTTGGGTGGTCAGTAGTGGACTCCAACCACAGTATGTTTTTTATTCTTTCCTCGATTTATTTTAACTGAGATGCTTTCAGTTCAGCCACCATGATCATCCTCTTGAATTTCTGTGCAGGTGTGTACATTTCTAACATATGGTGTAACTCCTTCCTAGGGCTTCTGTTCTTTTTGAGAAAGTTATATACTTCAATTGGTATATTCTACTCATGGGAGTCATCCCGCCAAGTCTCAGTTATACCTATTAAATCATATTTACCTTCTTGAGTCAAGAGTTCAATCTCATCCTGTTTATTTCCCATACTCTGAGCATTACTGTAAAGACATCGAAAGCCATGAACTTTATAGCTCCTATGACCTCCTTGCATTCTTAAGAGGTTTAACAGGCCCCATTACAGCTGCTCTCCTAGTTCCTGCTACAGTCCATGAGCCCTTATTTGTAGTCCTTTCCTCTGAGCTTTTGTTTCCGTCCACCACAGGAGGACGGAGCCCCCGTCCCCGCACCCGGATCAAACTCACCATTCTTTGGGCAAACACATTCTTCCCAATCTTTATGAGGTGCAGTTCATCTCCTGCCAGCAGTCCTTCATTCAGAAATCATACCATGGTCCCAGAAACCAAATTTCTCCCAGCAATGCCATCTTCTTAGCCCATTTGTTCATCTGCAAAATTTTCTAGTCCTCTTCCGTGGACTGGAAGTATGTATGAGAAGACCACTTGAGCCCGAAAGTCCTTGAGCTTCCTTCAGCTTCATAGTTTGACATGATGTGATCATAGCCTGTGCTTCTCACGTGGATAAGCAGGAGGGGATAACTATCAGCAGATTTAATGAATTTTGGAAGCCATTCCGTCACGTCTCCAATCTGTGCTCCTGGGAGACAAATACTTCTCGAGTCAATGGATCTAGTACACAGACAACCCCTTCTATTCCTTGCAGTAGGGAGTCACCAGCCATGACCACCCTTTAATTCCTGTTGCTGGAGGGAGCAATTCCATTCCATCTGTTTCACAGGACTTCAGCATCTTGCTTCCTTTCTTGCGAGATCTGCTGTAGATCTTCCTCCGAAGGCTCACAGCCCTTCCGCAAGAGCCTCAATGTGGTTCATTACTTCTCTACCAAAGAAGAGAATTGTCCAGTGCAACCTCATGGATCAATATCAAGTCCATCAAACTAAACCATGGGAAGGCAACATTGGTCTGTATCTGGCCTATCAAGGCTTTCTCTGTGGCTCATATAACACAGTTGTTTGTTTCATCTCAGTGTTGAGAGCCATTGTGGCATAGTGCTTAGGGTATTAGACTGGGACTCAGAAGACACGGGTTGTAGTCTTTACTCAGCCATGAATGTCACTGGGTGACTTTGGGTCAGCCACTGACTTTCTGTCTAACTTATTCCATGGGGTTGTTGTGAGGATAAAATGCAGAGGAGGAGGATTGTGGAAGGTTAGGAGCCTTGGGCTACTTGGAGGTAAGATGCGATATCAGTCAAACAAATAAAGAAGTAATAATAATTATTTATTTATTTATTACCCGCCTCTCCCTCTGGATCGAGGCGGGGAACAACATAAAATACAAAATATTATAAAATACATAAAACTGATTAAAATATATAAAAACTAATACATTATTAAAATAACAGCCAGATAAAACTTGTATCCCACTTTTTCTTCTAAAAGGAAATTCAAAGCTGCTAACAACATACCGAACCACATACAGCAATATCAAAAACAAACAATATGAAAAAAAATCTAATAATAATTTGCTACAATAAGGTATCAATCAGATTTGAATTCAGTACCTAAGGGAGAAAAACACCCAACTCCTCAATTAATAAACAGAATACGAAATTCATAAACTATAAGGCTTGGACTCCTTTCTTCCTGTAAAGGGTGGGGAGGAGGCCATTTCTGTCAACTGCCCCTCCATTTGCAGCCCTTCGCACTACATCCCACCCTATTTTCAAGGGTTGCTCACCCCCCAGGAGCAGATGTTTGGGCTACAGAGGAAAGGGGGAGGAGAAGAGCCTGTGCTGTGAAGTGGTATTATGTTCATGGAAAGAAAGTTAGGATCCAAGCCTGTATCAAATGCCTACGTTACAAACATTTCAATAAATAAGAAGGGAATAATAAAACACAACAAATAACATCAGTAAAAAAATGTACCCACCTATACCCACGCTCTACTGGGGCTGTTGTCCTATTCACATTTTCCTGAAAATGTCCTGTTAAAACACACTGGGCCCTTATATCCAAGTAAACATGCCTAGATTTGCACTGAAAGCGTCTACATAGTTTCCCCTTCGTCGCCAGACTTCAGGAAGGAGCAAGATTGGATGTGGGCCATACTCTGGAACTAGGCATTCAGCAGAACTGTAGATGTCTTGGAACCTCCCTCTCTACTGGCTAAAGGGACTTTCCAGAATCCTGTGAAAGAGCCCCGGCCAGCTGTCAGCTGCATGTTCCTCAGTCAGATTTCTACAGTGCCACATTCTGACTCTGTGAAATGGTTTGTGCTGTTGAAGCCAGCAGCTGTTTTGTTCCTGAGCACAGTTTTTTTTGGGGGGAGGGGGTTGTAAAAGTGCAAAAGGCGTGACAACTTTCTCCCATGATTCTCCTTGGAAATGTGTCACTGCCAGACCTGCTTTGCTGCTTTCTCAAAGTGGCTTACAAATGTGTGTGGGTGTGTATATATTTCAGAAATAAATCAAATTGCCAGGAGTGCTGATAAGGTGCTGCCCCTCTTTCTGCCCATCACTTGGGTTCTGTACCCCTTCTTGTGGGATTAATAATTGCCTCACACCACCATTTATATCCCTATGAGTTTTGGATGGGCATCTGGTTGTTTGATCTGAGAGGTTGCCTTGATTTGGAACTGCCCCACAAATGGTTAGTAGCGACTGAAAGCTTTTAACGTGGCCTGTATTTTTGCACTGAACTCCAGAGGCACGTTTCCCCCACTCTTCTTGCCACTCCCCCACCCCCAAATGCAACTCAGCCCCACCAAGTTATTTGTATTGCTGTGGCTGGCCTTCAAACACAACTCATTTTGTTTCAATTTTTCCTCCCTTCTGCTTCTCCTCGCCAGCCCGATGCCGAAGAAAATTAGGAATGAACTTGCCCGTGCTTTCCCACAAGAGCTTGGAGGTGCGATTTAAAAGCGCTGCACAGAAGAGAATGAACTTTTTATAGAGTTCAAAGGAAATCTTAACAACCAGGCCTTTGTTTCAATTTGCATTCTGAACTAGGGTATAAAGTACTGTACTTCCTGGCTCTGTAGTTTTGGTGTTAGCTATTAGTCACATTTAAGTGGATTATAAATGGAAAGAGGAAAAATAAAGGCTAATAATAAGCAGCGTTGATTGCAGTAACCAGATCCGGCACTGATGTGTTGGCATCTATGACATAAGAAAGTTTTGTGTCGTTCTTTACAGAACTCCACAAGAACCAAGTGCTGAGCTATTATGGAGATTTGGAAACAGTGCCTAAGCAATATTTGGTGTTTAGATTTCTTTGCTCATGTGCGTCACTTCCCAAAGAAAGTCTAGTGGAGGTCTATGCAGCAGGTCCCGAAGTCAGCACATAATCCGTGCCATAACAACCCAGTCCTGCTTGGTAGACTACATGTTAAAGAACGTAAAGGCTCCAAATGTCTTGGTTAAAGACAAAGAATGTGACTGTTTGGTCTCCTCAGCATGCAAGCATCTGCTTGGGGCAATAGCATCTCTGGCCAATCATCTCCCTTTCTGAAGCTTTGGTGTGGGAAGCATGAGGAGGTGTTTGTGCCATTTTAGAGTTTCTATGAGCCACACATGTGTCAGATCAGGCAAAGGAGTTCTTCTTAACTGTTCCCTCCCCCCCCCAACCCTCCCCCTACTCTTTTGGACTTGGTGGGAAGGAGGAACATTGATGAAGTTTGTGTTAAATTTCTGAAGAGGGGTGGAAAATAAATTCATCCTGTCTGAATGTATTTAAAAAACTGGTGGGGAGTATGAATGAACTGATGCTGCTGTAGATTAAATTACTTTTGTTTGTGTGTGTGTGTGTGTGTGTGTGTGTGTGTGTGTGTGTGTGTGTGTATGTCATGACTGCCTTAATAGTCTGAAGGAAAAGGAACACTTCTTTCTGGAGTCTCTCCCCAGTGAAACCTCAGTGTGACTATTCAGTGCTTAGGAGTGGAAGGGTGAGGAGCTGCCTCTCAAATCTCCACCCTGGGGTCTCCACACTTGTTTGAGATAGATAGCACAGGTACCTAACTCCTCTCCTCCAGCATTGTGTGTGTGTGAGAGAGATTTCCTTGCCTTCTCTTCCCTAGGGAGATCTGTATTACTTTTCTAGAACCTTTGGTTTTAGAGAGGAAAAGAGCAGAACGGGAGGGTATTTTATTTTTACATTTTGCAAAATCTTTGCAAGCTAGGCAGATTTTGTGATGCATGAGAGCAGTTGCCTCTTGATAAGCCTGGGGCATATGTGCAATTGCGTTTTGCCAGTTTTGTGATTTGTAAAAGCACCCATGGGATCAGTATTAGCATGTCTTGAACAGAAATGGGCCACTTCCTCAAAAGGCACAGATTGCCTCAAAAACCAGCGGTGCATGGATCCATTGGCTTGGTTCAGGCTGATTTTCAATTACATTTCTCTCTGCCTTTGAAAGAGAGCATCTTTTCCCTACACAGAGGTTCATTGATCTTTTAAAATGCAGATATGGTCACCGAAAATGGATACTAATGAAGAGATTTTGGTTGGGGAACTTCTATTTCCCTAGAAAGAGAGAGAAGCTGAGTGCTCTGTCAGGATTTTGACTGTACGTTGCTTGTTATCATTGTTAAGAACTGGGTTGGTAACCAGAGCAGGTACCAATTTTATTTGGCATTTAGAACACCACCAATCAACTTTTCCCCTTAGCAGAGTAGTTACTTTTACCCTTGTACCTCCTCCAGTTGTTCACACTAATAAAATCTAGAACTGCAGACTTAGTCTTATAAATACAGTCTGACAGGCAGAGTAGATGGAATTTGTTTGCTTGGCACCCAGCCATAAAAGCTGTGACCCTATTGCAGGATTCATAGCACTCACCATATATATGCACGCTGGTTTTAGTTTCAGCATCTATGCAAAAAAAACCAAGGATACTTACAGCTTGCAATGCATACTCATAGAAGAGGAAAACATAAGAGACCTTTAATTCTCATCTTAGTTGTTCAGCCACAGATGGAGAATTCATTGCAGTGGAATTTGTTGTGTTTGAGCCTTCTGTTCCAGGAGATGTCTAGGTTATTTTAACCTGGATTGTACCTTGGCTGGGAAATATTGATGAAGTATATCACATTTTTGTTTTAAAATTGGCTTTTAGCCTTCTCTCTTCTTGTCACAATTAGTTACCCCAGTCCAAATCCCTTTTGCAGGAAACCATGTAACGCTTGACGTGACTACTTTAGAGCATGCTAGGGCCTGTAATATCTAACTCAATTTGTTATGATTAAATGCATTCATTTATTTTGAAATGTATACCCTGCCTTCCCCCCAAAAAAGAACAGTGTGAAATATCACACAATGAGAAAATAACACAAAATTCATTGAACCACATTAACATAAGGAGCTAAACATTCCAGCAAGTAGCAAAAACAAGCAGGTCCATAAAACCAAACCCAAAATGAAGATAACTGTTTGTTGGGAAGTTCAAGCCATAATTTGTGGTCTGAACTATGCTTGGGGCATATCATGTTTGGTGTGATATCTTAATTGAATGGGTACACTGGCTCATTTGGATAGTGGATTGCATAGTTTGCTTTCTAATGGGCTACCCAAACTATTTGAATCTATATTATTACTTTTTGCAATTATATTGCAAAAAGACTGACTGTGGCTCAGTTCAGACAACACAGTTCTCAATGGTGGTTTTAGAACTCCATGGTGGAGCTTTTACACCACCGTTGAGAAATGTGTTATTGAAAACTCCACACCACGGTGGAAGTTTTTTTTAAAAAAAATCCACGCTGTGCAGAGGAGAGTTCCTGCACAACTGTTGTGTTGTGTGGAGGGCTCCGTGGAGTTTTCCATTGAGTTGACTTTTCCCACTGGCTACAGAGTTCTCTGGCAGGAGTGGTGAAAGGAACGGGTGTCTCTCTAGAAGAGTCACTGGAATTGTTTTTTTCCCAGCAATGGCTGATGGAATACCATCGGGAGAATTGGGGTAGGAGAGAGCATGGAGAAACTGTCAATCAAATGTTGCAATAGATTTTACTCAACTCCACGGTAGCCCACAGTCTCACACCATGGTGGAGTTAGAACAAGTTGTGTGGGGAATACCTCCTAAAAACTGAACCATTGAGTGGAGTTTTCACACTGCATTGACTAACGTGTTGTCTGAACTGAGCCTATGTATGCAAAGGGGAAGCAGGAAGTACTTTCCATGGAAGGGCAGAGGGGAGATGTGAAAATTCTATAGAAAAGTGCAGAAACGGGAAACTCAAAGCACCCTATTCCCCCCCATCATATCAGAAGCAATCCTGCAATTCGTTTAGAGAGGGCTCTTACACATTTTACAACACAAGCTTCAGTTTATTTGCTTGTTTTTTGTTTGCTTTTGGTGTTTCTATACCACCTTTCTGAAGCCAACAACAGTGGTTTACCAAAAATTCTGAATATAAAATCAAACGAATAAAAACAGTAGAACACTAAAACCAACAATAACACCCAGAAAAGCAAGTTGGGCGGTTGTGAGCTCAGTATCTGCTGAATTTCAGAGTGCATCTTATTCCCCATTGCTCAATGCATGAAAAAACATAAGGGTGAGATTCTGAGAGCATTTCCACCTTTTCTTCTTCCTCATCCACAAGGTGGAAATTTGAGGTCAAGTTTTCCTGTCCTCAGGTTAGTCCTCAGGGCCACATTCTTGCCCGTTTTGCATGACAATACAATGGAAGTATCTCATTGAGAACTTACCTGGCTGGGCATATTAAGTCTTTTGCCTTAGTCTGCGTGTGAGGGTGGGGTGGGGAACCACCCCCAAAAGTGCCTTTTGAAATCCATGTGTTCTTTGGCAAACTAAGTTTCTGACTGCGCTGGAAGGGAGAAAAGGCCCACATGACCTCCAGGTTCCTGTTCTTGTCCTGGTTGTATCTGAAATGTAAGCTACAGACAGCCAAGGCTTTTACTGTGAACTAAACTGGATGAAGCTGTTCAACTCCAAGTAGAAACCTCAAAATACTTAAGTGTATACCTTGATACAATTCCATGTTTACAGAAAACTACCAATCTTGTTACAGCTTCAGTTCAGTCTGTCCTGAACTTGGAACTATGAGGTGCCCATTTGGGTAGTGCGTCTATGTAAGCTCACTGGTGTTTGGAATGCATGTTTAGCATCTCCTGAGTAGACTGCCTTTATTTGTGGGCCAACTTTTCATTAGTCTCTGCTTGAGCAAATTAATTGGGGTAACTCTACTGAACCACGCACAGTGAAAATCCATTATGCTCCAAAATATGCCAGAAGTGGAATTCAAATGACATTGATTAAGGCTGGATATAGAGACTAATAAAGAGAACTTTGGCTATTGGACAGTATAGAAACAAAAAATTAAAAATAATGTGAATTTTCATTTTGCTTGGTAACCTTATGGTATTTGATTTGTCTCCTTTCCTCTTGCTCTGTTTGTGCTTCTGCTGAATCATTGTAGTTCTGCAGAACCATTGTAGATAAGTAGAGAATTGGGTTGTTCTTTCCCTTTTATCACCTGGCTCTGCTCTTGTTTTCATTTTGTGCCCCTTCAGATTCCATGGCATCCAGCCTCCTATATTAATCCCTTTCTGTCTGTCTTCTTTGAAAGGCAGGGAAGTGGGGAGCCCAGTGGGGGAAGGGGAACTTGCCAGCCTTGTGCCAAATGGAGATGCACAGCTGCCATCTACTTATTTTACTGTCTTTGGAATCTGTGCCCAACAAGTATTTTATGGTACTCAATTATCAGTGCAAGTGTGCTGTAAATGTGCAGGAAATACCTTTTTTATTTCTTCATCATAAAAAGAAAAATAGGTGCACTGTCTCTTTCATATAGAATATATAAATTAAAAAGTTTGTATTTTAGTGAGAGTTTGCTGGCTCTTCATTTTACCACTGTTGTTTTCCTGCCGGTTCACCCTGCCTTATAAACTCAACAAGTTTAGAAAGGGCAAGAGGGTGTGATGGAAAAGGATGGCAAAGTTTTGGCTAATAGGAGCAGGCAGCATTTGAGCCTGGAGACACATCTTATTCTAAAAGTAAATCTGTTTGCTCATTGTCACTGGAGCAAAATTTCCATAATCACCCCTTGGCTAATAATCTGAAAGGTTAATATTTGCTTTCACTATCCAGAAGCGCTGATCTCTGCAAAGTATGCAAGGGGCTAAAAACATTTGTCCTCTTTTATCTTGCTGATGAACACCTGAGGGCTGTCAAAGTGGGTTTCCCAATTGACTTCCTAGCACCTGATTGAAAGTTTATTTGGGATGGAATGGAATTGAATGAAGTGAGATTCATTTGCCTGTAGCAAAATGATCTCCTGCTCAAACAAGCTGTATATCTTGCATTATTCAGACCAAAGAGAGAGAGAGACAGGCGCGCGCACACACACACCTGAAGATACTTTCCTACTTCTGGCAAATCTTTAAGGATCCATTAGCAGCAGGCTCTAAAAATTACTACATAATGGGAGGAGACTGAAGGTTGTTTCCATAGACTTAACAGCCTGGTTTCAGGTTGTTTTCTCTAGATTTATATTGTACCTATGCTCAGAGCTTAGAGAAAATAGCAGTGCTGTTTGCCAAACCTAAATATAAACTAAAATATAAATATCCATTGAAATACACATTTAATTCCCTTATTTTTAGAAGCTTTATTCTCCTTTTCTCTCTGAAAGGCAGCTAGCAAAATCCATAAAATACCAAAGTACTGTACATTTTTATGATAGATAAAAATTGCTCTATATTGGCTCATCACAAGACATCACAAGCCAGCCAAGAGCATTTTGGAGTGCTTCTGGAAAGTTACCATGTTCAGAATTTGGCGAGGGAAGGAATTCCATAATTGTGAAGCAGCTATTAAGAGTACCTGGCTGTATATCTTCATCATCTGGTCATGCTGCAGAGGTTCAGATGCAGGGCTTGGTTGATCTTGGAAATTGCGGTAAACTGTAATAGAGGAGGCAATCTTCTAGCTATATAGGGTCCAAGCTATTTAGAACTTTATAGCTCAAGAATAGCATTGTACCTGGGAGATTAAAGGGAGGCAGGGCAGGCTCTGCAGTGCTGATGCGATGTTATTTCCATCGTGCCCCAATTAAGAAGCAAGGTGTGCTGTGCTTTATACCAGCTATTAATTGCTTCTGATCATTTTATCAAAGGCAGCCATAAGGAGTGGGTGAGAGGGAAGTATTCTGATTGGATGTTGAAGGCATGAATGCCTATTGAAAGGCCTGAATCTTGGGGTGGGGGGCAGTTCAGCCTTCTTACCAGAATGAGTTTGTGAAAAATGCTTTTGACAGCTGCACTGCTTAAGGTTTCATATAACAGACAAAAGGGAGCTGGGGCTGAAGCTGAGGCCCAGTTACTTTGATGCTGAGGTGAGATCTTTTCCAGTTAAATTCATACTTCATTCTCTTACACAAGATATCAAAGAATAGAGTCAATCAGTAGATTACAATATTCACTGAAATTCTCTAGGTGTAATCATCCAAAGTCGCAAATACTGTCAAAGCTGATATGATAGAAAGTAACATGCAAAAAACAAAAGAGCAAGAAAATAGCATCATCCAGATCAACATTAAGATGGGTTTACCAGTCATTACCAATTCAACAGACTTGACCTTCAATAAGTAATTGGAGACAGAGCAAGTAACTGGCTCGGATTTCAATATTAAGGGTCTTAAACAAAGATCCTTATTTCAATTCTTTTGTAATGTGAAAATAGCAATAACTTCTTCTGTGTTGTCTGTATTGTCTGTAAACATACATTGCCTGCAAACAAAGGTGTCTTGATTGCAATGACAGTGAAAAGGCAGACAAGGATATTGCATGAAATATTGCTGCAACCTTTATTAAATATCACAGCATAATGTTAACTGGGATGACCAAATTTCAGGATTTTTTTTTTATTTACTTGAGCTCCAAACTGGGGTATGTATTGCATAGCTGTCCGTACCGCATTTGCCCTCTGGGTTCCATGCTCAGGCTTGAGCTTAAGACCTGCAGCAGAGAGCTTCGGCTATTGTGCAGTATAAAAATGTAATAAATAAATAAACCCTGGGCATTGTGAGATGGTTTAGACTGCGCACAAGTGCTACCCAGATCAGTTATGGGCCTTGTTTCTCTCCACAACCATGGTTGCAACAAATAACTAAAAGTAAGCAAGGTGGTTGTGATTAAATGTAATAAAACTTAATTTTAGCTAAACTAAGGACTGTAAAGCTTACCCCAGGGAATGTAAAAAACGTGCCTATTCTCAGCCAATATGGAAGTCATGAAAAAGTTCCTTCCCGATCCCTATAGAAGGAGACCAGCTGGAGTAGACTTGAAACTAGGGAAAGTGGGGTGGCTTAAATGGCCTACATCCACCAAAAGAGTCTGGGCAGCTACACATATAGTGTCACCGCAAATCCTGACCTGTAAATCTTGTGAGAGAGCCAATATCTCTGCCTTTGCAAGATTTCCCCATATCTGGTTCCATGATGGCCAGGAATTCCCAGCCATCACAAGACCAAGCTCCCAGAATGGCTGTCAGCCAGCTCCGCCTCTCAAGAAACTGCCGCAATCTTCTCTTCAGCAATGGCAGTCACCATAGGCTTGGTGGGGGCCCTTTTGCTCAGAACCTCTGAGGATGGCGAATATTACATGAACAACCTAGGTGTTCCCTAGAAGTACTGTCTCTGTAACAGCGAATGATATTGCACTGCCTCAAACTTAGATTGGACAGTCAAATTCATTCAGATTTTCATGGCTGTTTGGCTAGATCTCACAATGCCTATGTTGTTTCTTTATTAAGTCACAATCCCTGCAAATATTGGTGAGAATAAGTAGCAAAAAATGCCACATATCATATATAGGGTAAGTGACAGATTTAGTCAGGAGGCTCTGATAACTGTTGCCTTCTTTCAGTTTATCACCCATGTCCTGCTCGAATACAGTGTCCAACTATGTTAGTAGCATTCTGATGAATCTATTCCCACCATTTTAAAGGAAGTGAACACAGCTGCCTTACACCAGGTTTGTCTATTTGTCTGTCTAGCCTGGATTCCCCCACTCTGGGTTTCAGGCTAATATCTTTCCCATCACTTGCTACTTGATCCTTCTAACTGGTGATGGCAGGGATTGAACCTGGGGCCTCTCTGCATGCAAAGCATTTGTTCTAGCACTGAGCAATGGTCCTTCCCAGTAAAGGAGAAGGATCTTGCTGTTATCTGGATTTCCAGGTTGTAGTTAAGTTTGATTTGGTGTGGGAAAATATATCTGCTCAGTTTTGCTCTTCTTGTTTTCTAATTTTCTTTTTATGGTGCTTTGGGCTCCTGTCTGTCAGCCCCTAAACTGCAGAATAAATGGGTAATTTTAAAGCTATTTCACAGTCGCTCTCTTCCAAGGTTGTGAGTAGCTGTAGTGAAATTGATCAGATTCTTGTTAATTTCACTTTGTTGTTTGTTTTTGGGAAATCTGTTTGAGCTGCAGTTTTTGTCCTGGTGGCCAGGGTAATCGCAGACATTTGAGCAGGAATCAATTTCAGGAAATTTCATGACATGGGTTAAAAGGCTTAAAGGCAGTACAAGTGATTGTAACATCAAGTGCAATGGTGGTAGATGTGGTAGATAATAGCGGAGCATACTGGGTGAACAAACGACATCGCACAGCAACCGCCGTTAGCCATATCTCGGACTTGGCCAAGGAAAATTTGCTTTTGACACTTTAAGCTGCTGCTTATTTTTGAATATCTGTGAGATATATTTTTATCGTGCCGCTTCATGCACTCAAGGAAGCATACAATAAAATAAAATAACGTTCAGGTTTTAAAATACATCTGTTTAAAGTGATAACACCATGAGGAAACACTCAGCAGCGCAAACAGAAAAGTACTACAACAGAATCTTAAAGCTGTGAGCAGTTCAGAGACCACATCTCTTAACGGACTGAAGCCCAATAATTACATTTTTGAATTTAATTGTGCTACATTTGCATAGGATTTGTGCAAATGTAGCACCTTTGTATGGTTTAATTTTCTCTGTACACATCTTTTTAAAAACCTGTTGCAAATTCTTGTGCATGATTTTGAGCATGGTCCAGTAAGTCGTTCCCCTGCATAATCCCCACTGCAACGAATTATTGAGGGGTAGCCTTGTTACTCTGACCCAGCAAAAACAACAAAGAATCCAGTAGCATCTTAAGTCTGAGACATTTATTGTGGCATAAGCTTTCCTATGCCATAGCCCTAGTAGGTTAGGTATGCCACAGCACATTTCTTAGTCCTTTAAGGTGCTTACAGGACTCTTTATTGGGGGTTTTAAAAGGAACATTTAGCAAGAGAACTACTATAATCAAGAATATTTGCTGCTGGATTGTCTTCCAGAGTAGAACTGGGCAGCAGGCTAGGCTTTTAGCCTTTGTGTAAGATTAAAATTGCATAAAGCATGGGTGGCACACATCTTTGCATTCTTCAGCATCACCACTTCCAGTTTTGGGTGGGTGTAGTTTTCTAGATTGGCTTAAAAGATTTATTAATAACAGTTGCAAAAAATCTCAACTGGTTATTTTAGGAATGATGTGTAGGAAACATTTTGGATGTGTCTCAATTTGTTCTTCCTTAAAATAAAGACAGTTGAGGATGTGTGTTTTGCCTGTGGGGGAAGAAAAGATATTCAAACCCAAAGGAAGCAAGAGAATGGGGAGATGTGACTTGATAACATGGGCATTTTTTTGCATCCTTTGCAACAGATGTTCCCAGACCTTGAGTACTATGTAAGCGACTAATGTGTCTTCAGCTATTTTTCTTAGCAACTGTAACCAGGAAAGTCTGAACAATTAAAGAGCGATTCCAAGAACTTTAAATCACAACATTTAAGGCAATTCATATAAGTGCAGTCAAAATACCATTAACTGTTAGAATTGGGAAGATGAGAGCCAGAAGAGAGAGCGCCATGGACCAGATCCATTTGGTTTTGGACTGCTTAATTGCTTCAGATAGATTCCAAGGGCAAACTCCAAGATAACATTCCTGAAATGAAATCATAAGTGATGCATGTTTGTTCTGATTAGAGTAATGCCAAATACTTGATTCTGTATTGACAAATATTGTTGCAGAGTTTTCAGGACAAATCTCTGAAAACAATTTTCTAACTTTATTGATGAAAAACCCATGTGTGCATCAATAATAATAAGAAGAAGAAGAAGAAGAAGAAGAAGAAGAAGAAGAAGATTCAAACTATGCAAAGGGCATGTGCAGATTTTAGAAGTTCCTTTAAAAAAAAAACACCTTTGGAAAGCTTTTTTTCTTCATTAAACAGCTCTAAACCCAGTATATTTGCAGCTTAGCTTGACAGATCTTCAGGGACACTTTTTGGTAATTCTTTTTTCTCTCAACAGTACTTCTATGTTTGTTTGGGACACACACACACACGAAATTCCACATCTGAAAACTTCCTTCCACTTGTACTCCGGATTCAATCCAATATAGATATCTAAAGCGTAAATGACAAATGTGTGTGTCATATAGGGACACTTGCCACACCCCACACTACTGGGAGAGTGTTTGTGGAGGAGACTATTCCTAGAGAAAGAATAAGGCCTATGCTATTTACCGTTGGAAGCAAAATACAGATATAAAGTATTAATCATATAAAATGGATCTCACCTGATTTTGTATGTACTGAAAACAAACTTCTGTGTCTTCTTTTGTTTCTGGAGGGTGGGGTTAAAAAGATATTTCTCATAACTAGCATTGCCTCTGAATGTATATTCAGTACTTATCAGTAGGGGTGTGCACAGACCCCCCGCTCCACCCCGCGGGCCGATCCGAAAATTTCGGATCGGCCCGCTCCGCTCCACTCCGCCCATACTCCGCTCCTCTTCGCCGCGGAGCTCCGGCTCCGAATCGGAGCTCCGCAGTGGAGGAGAGTGGTGCCAGGTAAGGCCGGGAGAGGAGGGGGGGTGTTACCGGGCCCTGCCACCGTCGCCGCCCGTGCAGCGACGGCGGCAGAGCCTGGTAAGGGACCAAGGGGGAGGGGGGCCTTACCTGCCTCCATCCGCAGTCCGTCGGCTTCTTCAATTGAGCCCGCGGTTCAACCAGGAAGTCTGGGCTGCCTAGACTTCCTGGTTGAACCGCGGGCTCAATTGAAGAAGCCGATGGACCGCGGACGGAGGCAGGTAAGGGAGAGGAGGGGGGGTTTACCGGGCCCTGCTGCTGTCGCCGCATGGGCGACAGCGGCAGGGCCTGGTAAACCCCACTTACCTTTCTGACGGAGCTCCGGATCAAGGCGAAGGATCCGCCTTCACCTCGATCCTCTTCGCCACGCTCCGCCGGCCCCCCAATCCTCTTCACCTCCGCCTTAAGGGGAGGCGAAGCACCCCACTCCGCTTCTAATTCGCCAGTCCGATTAGAAGCGGAGCACATCCCTACTTATCAGGACCGAAACTTTACTGCTAAGAATTTAAATACATTCATATTTTGGATGTTTTCCCTCAAGGCACAGTAGCAGTATAATACAGGTCAAGAGAGGTAAAATTAGGACCAACTTGTGTTTTCAACATTGCAGGAAATGTGCCTTATCTTCTGAATCCATGTTGTTATTCATGGTGGTGGTGGTGCCAACAACACAGAGAGAGGAAAAGGATTTTTATTTTTATGTTTTGCACTCTTGACTACTTCCCCAAGCACGCCAAAAACTTTTCAGAATTTTGATTATATTCCTAGCTGGCTCCATCATAGTCATCTCAATTAAGAGCATTTTGACACAAGCCTCTTGTATAGGCAGTTTTTGTTTGGAAAAACTTGCAAAAAAATAAATAAAAATCCATGTTCATAAAGATTTATTTGCTTTACTAACTTAATATCTGTCTTTCAGAATCTGTTCCATTTACAAATGTGATAACTAAAGGGTCCACAAATATTAACTTGGCTTACTAGGCAGCCACTACTTATACTCACCGCTGACCACTTCCCCTCACGTCCTCCAAGTCCTCTGGTTTTCTGCGGGGTTTGGAGGAGATTCGGGATTTCTCACATTTGCGCTGGGGTATAGAGAAAATGATAAGCGGTGAGAGAGATTCCTGCCAGCACCTCCGGTACAAATGTCACAGGGTTACTGTGTCACTTTCCCAGATGTCTCTGCTCGCAGAGGTGGGGTTTTCTCTCGAGCACCCAGCATTTTGGAGAAGGTAGGGAAACAGCAATTTTCTCACCCATATCTTATCCAAACTGCTGTGTAAATGAGACAAGACCCCTCTCTTCTCCCAGTCTCTCTTGACACATGCAGAAGGCTGTAGAAAGGGGCACGGGCTTCTCTGTTTGGCTGCTGGGCTATTAAAGCCTTACTCAAACCTCAGGGCCAAACTATGCTTTGCATTATTTATGCTTTTAAAAAAACATGGTTAAATTATCCAATACAGTGGGGTTCAGGGACAGTTTTTTTGTTTTTGTAAACGAACATCTTACCACTGCCTCTTTTAGGAAAGACAGAACCACATGACAGACCATTTGGGTGGTAAGAGTTTGAGGGATGTCTTTTGCTGTAGATTTTGCCCAGGGCCAGTCTCTGTTGTTAGGTGGAGTGAGTGGGTATCATGAAAGAGCAAGAAATTGTTAATTTATTGTAACTAAATTGTGGGATTTTCTGCCACACATGCTAAATAATTTGGCTGGCTTTTGATTTGGGGAGGGGAGATTGCTTCCCTGCCTGAGGCAATTAAATGTCTTGAGATAGCCCCATTCATCTACCTCTCCATCAGTGGAGGCTAGTGGCTCTGATGTCAGTGGGACAGTGAATCTGCTCCAGATTTCAGTCAGAACTAGAGTTGTGACTGGTTCTGACTGACTCCTGGAGCAGTTTCACCTCCCCACTGACATCAGTGCCACCTGCCTCTACTGCTCTCTCTCTCTTCCTCTGCTATCACTGGGTGAAATACTGGCTGTAACAAAGTAAACAGCTGCACAAGGTTTATGCTCTGTGAAGAAGTTGGCCAGCTGAATTATCCAGATTTATCCTATCTTGGGACCTTGTCTTGCAGAAATCTGCAAAGCTCTGCAGAATAAATAGAGGGAAATTCCAATAGATGGTGCTCAAGAATGTGTACCATTGTTTATTGGCTCTGTGTGACTAATAAAAGTTGTTGCGTCTGCACAGGCATATTCATTCATGTACAGAATACTATGAATGCAGGTACTTCTGTCCGTCATCAAATAACTGAGCTGGGCTATCATGTTCTGGGAGAAATGTTTTGCTGATGGGAGCCTGGCCAGCAAATGAGAGCATGCCCAGAAGTGTGTCTGAGAGGTCCATTCCATTTGTCGGTTCAAGAAGCAGGCAGTTGCAAATGGTCAGAAAACCAATAACCAGGGAGGCAATCAATACAACAGAGCCATGAGCACAGACAAGGAAAGCAGGAACTAGAAATGAGAATATCATGGTAAGGCAGGTGAAATAGGAAACAAGGGAGTCCTGATAAGCACACACACACACACACTCCAACACCAAGACTGCAGTAAGAACTGGGGGCTGACCCAAACCTGCAAGTTTTCAGCTTGTGTGGTTGGTTGGAGAGTGAGGCTGTCAGCCAATCAGGCTTTGGGAAGGAATGGTTGCTTACTTAAACTTATAGCCAGCTCTCAAGGCAGTTAGCAGTAGCTGGAAACTAAGCTGCAAGTATCCACGTAAATCCAGTATAACAACTAAAACAACAAAGGCCACCAAGTTAAAGCCACAGTGCATATGAAAAAAAAAGTCTTAAGCTGCTGGTGATTTCAACATCTACGCAAGTCCCTTGTGGACATCATGGCTGTCAAGATTGCAATGTAAATTGGGCCTCACATATGTGGCAAGTCCCGTGCTGCATCTCTTTTCTTGGTCCAGACAACATGGGGGAGCAATCAGTAATTCCATTGTCATAGATCACTGCCTGGATAAAATTGGAGATATATCCAGGTGGATAAAACTGAAGCGAGAACCAGTTCTCTCTTCCTCCACCTGGGCTCCTCCAGATGTTTTGGACTGTAAATCCCATCATCCCTGACCAATGGCCATGCTGGCTGGAGTTGTAGTCCAAAAAACATCTGGAGGAACCTGGTTTGGGGAAGAATGTTCTAAGCTGAAGGCTAATAGATGCAGATAAGATCCAGAGGCCTTCAGGGACTATTTATCTGACTCTGCCTGGTATTCTGTCAAAGCCCCTAGTGGAGTCTTGGAACACTCTTGGACAATTGACACAATGGCTCTTAGGCTTTCTCTCCCTGCTGTCACAGCCCAGACATCTCCCTGCTTTACTGGGAGTTAAGGGCAATGAAGCAACAGGGATGAGGGTTAGAGTACAAGTGGATTCATTGTGAATATGACTGAACCTGGCTTAGAGATCATTTGAGAGCATATTCTTTGGCAGTGATGGTAGCAGAGAAGTCTCCCCCCCCCGCCCCCCCCCCCACCTTTCTTCATGACCATTGTTTTCAGGCAAAGGCTTCCATCTATAGAGCTTTGAGACTTTAGAATCCTCAGCAGCACAGTTTGTAGAGTACTTTGAATAAATGTCACTAGGATCCATTCTATCTTGGATTCTATTTTGGGGGCAAGGTACATAGCAGAAGCATCCAGAGCCTCTCTGTACCTGATTTTATTGGATGAATTTTGATTGTTAACACTTCAGGATGTGTTGACTTGAGGCACTACCCATCTCACTACTTCTTTTTTCTCAGCTCGACTTTGTTTAGTCCTGCCTTGTGTACTGTTGAAAAAGACAGGAATTCCCTCTTGTTCATTATTAAAATATCTTTTTCTGAAGGACTGATGTCTGATATTCCTTAAAGAGGCAGTGGTAAGACAGCTGTTGGGAAAGTCTTCTCCTGAAACCAGGTATCGTCAACTTGGAGACCAGTTTTTAATTGACCATCTTAGCCAAGGTGATGAAGAACGTTATAGTGTATGAGATCCAGGTGTTCTTGAACAAAAGAGATCTGGATTAGATCCATTTCAGCCAAGTTTCTGGGTAGGATTAGGGCTGGACACTTCCTAAAATATTAGCATTTGAGAAATGCGCAGATACACTCTATTGCTATATTTAGGTGATCAGTAAAACTCTTCTCTTCTGCCAGGCTTTGTAGGATTTTATAGCTTTGATCTGATTTTGCCTTTTATCTCAGAATTGCTTCTATTAGACATTATTGTTATTCTTAATTTGCACTACTTTTAAGATGGTTAGTTTAATTTTATTGACTTTTTTCACTCTCTTAAGGACTGTTCTTGGTGAAAAGGTGTGCACATATATTTAAATATAATAAATACATTCCCAGATTTGAGTTTTAGTGAACCTTCAGGGAGTGTTCTGCAATAATGGGGGGAAGCCAGTGAGAATACATCTGTGTGTCTCAGCTGTTATACATGGGTGGTACTATTAAGAGGTTGCTCTTGATTGACTGGTGTAATTGTGAGGGGAGGCAATCAATTAGGTATTCTAAGTCAAAGCTATTTAGGGCTTTTATAGGTAAAATGCAAAGGCAGCCCATTAAGAGTACATTATATTTATCTAACCTTGAGCTTGTAAAGACATGGATGACCATTGCTACTCTTCACTCTTGAATCAAAAAGAAAAGGGTTGTGTCTTTCTCACCACTTGGTGAAAACACTCCTTGTAATTGAACATTAGAACATAACATAAAAAGAGCCATACTGGATCAGACCAAGGGTCTATCTAGTCCATCTTTCTGTTCACACCAGCTGCCCACAGGGGACCCACAAGCAGGACTTGAGTGCAACAGTACCCTCCTGCCCATGTTGCCCAGCAACTGAGGAGAATGCCAAGAGTACTCCATGAGCACAAATCCAAATGCCCAAGGAAAATGCACTCATTGAGAAACATTTTGCCCAACAGCTTTGCTTCAGTATTTCCTGGATTCTGCTTTGGTTGGCTTGTCAATATCCAGTCACACCTTGAAGTGCAAGACCAGTATGAAATGGAGAAATAAGGTCAAGGGTTTTGATACTATATACATATTTAAGACAACAGACTTCATTTTGCTCTGCAATCTCACCTTCACGAATTGAGGAATGGGAACAAGATGGAACCCTGAGAAACCATGGAGGAGGCCTCTTGGGATGGTGAGCAATTGTCAGTTGCCTTCTTCCCAAAACGTTTTAACCGTGGGGGTGCCTCTGAGCATCAGTCTTACGAATGCTCATCTGATTCCATAGTTGTCACAATATGTGTGTCTGCATGCACGCATGCACACAGAATTATTACTGAGAAAGAGAGAGCTAGTATGGTGTAGTGGTTAGAGTGTTGGAATGCGACTTGGGAGATCCAGCTTCTAGTATCCAATGTGCCGTGAAGCTCACTGGGTGACTTTGGGCTGGTCACTGACTCTCACCCTAACTTACTTCACAATGGAGAGGAGTACCATGTATGCCATCTTGGGCTGCTTAGAGGAAAGGTAGGATATAAACATATAGTGTGTGTACGTGTTTCTGTTGGGTGAACATGTACACACACAAACACGTACACACACTACAGTGTGTGTACGTGTTTGTACATGTTCGCCCAACAGAATCAAAAGTGCTCTATGGCTTCCTTCACCTCTTGTGATGGCCTTTTGTTGAAAGTGTCTATATACAGACTTAAAGACTCTAGCTTTAGCAACTAAGGCGCCAGTAGCTAACTACTGAATGCAATCCAGAATGCTTTGGTGCTTTCAACACAGCCTGCTTCCTCTGTTGAAGGGAATGAGGGGAAATAATCAACCTTAAGCAGAAACAAAAACAACCATTATTGCTTTAATCATAGCAACAGAGAGGTCATAAATCTGGGAGGCAGGTAAACAGTTGTAGGAAACACATGTGGGTGGGAAAAGGTTAGATTTTACTTTAATGATATTTTAGTTGCTCAGTGACCCTTGTCAAGCTAAACTTTCACTAAGTGAGGAGAGTACAAGTAGAAAAGGTTGTGCGAGAAGCAGATAACCACTGCATAAAGCTATTTGAGACCACAAAAATCTTCCATCCTTCTGCTTCTCACATGTTTTCTCTCCCTAGATTAAGCCTCCTAAAATCTCAGTCATTTGTGATGGAAAGCTTGAAGTTCATGTGTATGGCTGTGAGGAGGTCCTTCCTTTCCTCAGTGACTTCGAGAAAGCTTCTATGTTTGGATCCAGATATGGCCAGAAAAAGCCTCATTGTTGAATTTCGAAGATTTTGGTGTTGGTGTGGTGTTGGTTGGTTGGTTGGGTATTTTGAGCATAGCCTCCACATCCCAAAGACAGCCTGGTAGTTAAGAACTAAATGGGCTGAGCCACAAATTATGTTTGTAGTTTAAAAGGCTCCTCCCAAAGGGCTCTCTTTTCCTTCTTGTTAGAAAAGCAGGGCGTACGGCCTGAAATTTAGACCAGTGGGCTGGAGTTGGGGCCTCCTGAGTTGCTAGACTCCCTCTCTGACTCTCTGATCTCAACATCAGAAAGGCTTTTGTTTTTCAGAAGGTGTCATCATTATTTCTGCTTGGTGCCCTTCCAGGGGATGGATGCATATGCGCACACTCAGAGACTTGGGACTGCTTTTCTGCTTCTTTTAGAGATGCTGAACCTGCCTTGGTTTCCACTAGTATTGCTGTTGGAAGCATGGGGTTGGGTGGGGTTGCCTTTGCTGACCTTATTGATTTCATTCTGGGTATCAGGCAAACACCTCCCCAGTAGGATTCGGGGGGCAGGGGGGTGGGGAGAATTGGTTATCCTTGGCTGTCAAATGCTTGTGATCAGGACTTTCCTCAAGTATGATACTCCAGTCCCTGGTCATGCTGGCTGGGAATTATAGGAATTGTTGTCCAATACATCTGAGGGCACAAGGTTGGGTAAGACTGGTATAAAGTTCCCTCAATAGGGCTCCTTTTGGATTTATCCTGAAAACCTGCAAAAGGGAACTATTATCCCTTTAGAGAGTTTTAAAAAGTGGAAGGAAATTGGCATTAGTTAGGTTATTGGGAAGCAGCAGCATTGTGAAGTTTTTCAGAAATCCTTTTACATATCTGGAAAAAAGTCTCAATGCTGTTACCATCATCATCAAATCTGCCTTCCAGACTGTCCATCACTTTCAAAGCTCTCTTCTCCAGTTTTGTTCTGTACTTCACTTCAGTTCTTTAAGTAATCAGTAATTCACCATGCCCCGTATTTATTCGTTTAAAGTTGGGTTGCTTGAGGAGTCCAGTCTTTTCGAATTCCGATCTGTACATTAGTCCAAGATGTGCTGTGGGTCAGGCTACTTCATCTCAGGACTTAGTTATCCACCAGCTGTTGTGCATCCCAAATGTTCTGATGCAGTTCTTAGCTAAAAACAAAATGTTTTTAGAAATGTAAATACTATTTAAATGGTGGCTTTCATGCAGATTTCAAAAGTAAAAAATACAGATCAATGCAGAAATGGGATGAAACAGACTTGGGTGCGAAGTCATGTGAAAGTGACACAAACCAGAGAAATATACTGATATGTTCATACCTAGTTTAAAGTTCTCTTCCATCCCAACATACTGCAGTGTAGTTATTGGTTAATGCAGGCTTGTTTATATGGAACCCGACTGAGAATTTCCTTTGACTTAATACACCTAAAGATAAATAGCAGTTGAATTTCACCTTTTCTTTTGCTCTGTTCCCAACCATTTACAATGAGCTTTTCTACCTAAGGCATTTATTATGCACCCGTCATTCCCCTACTCATTGTTGTTTGTGGGTTGTTTAGATGTCACCCTCCAGTTTCGCTTCTGTTTGTAAATAGCACTTTTGGTGAGTTTTTTAGAGCAGGGGAAATGGAGTATTATTTCTGATGGCAAAAGAAAATGCTGTTTCCACTTGTGCATTTGTGCTATTCAACTAAACCACAGTGCCACCTTGCAGTTATGTAGCAGAAAACAAGGGAAGGAAATGTGTCTCATTCAGTGCTCAACTCTGCAATGAAGCCAAAAGTAGATACAGCAGATTAATATCCTTGTGTAGAAAAGCCCAACATGTCACCACTTTCCCCTGCCACCTCTTTTTGGTTTGCTGTTAAGTGAGCCTATGTATATTTCTGGAAATTTTGAGCAGATATTGAAGTGATCTGAATGAGCCCTGTGAATTAATATGGATGTGTCTGTTTACAAGGGTTGTAATCTCTGTGTAGAGGTTATACCACTTAACCATGGAGATAACTGTCATAAACAGACATACATTCAAAAGTCATGCAGGTGTATTTTTCCGAGACCAGACATGCCTCAAAGCTATTGCAGATTTTGCAAGACTGTAATTTTGAAAGAATGCATGTTCTTTTCACACATGACCCTGTGCCCACATGTGTGCTTTTCCACCCTACAAAGACTTTGTATGATTTATTTCAGAAAGAAATTGTCTGGACTTTGGGTTTGATCCAAACATTCTTTAATTTGGGGCATTGGACAATGCCTTTCTGGGCTTCATTGGAACATTTTTATTTATTTATTTATTGTTTCTGGGCATTGGACAAGGCCCTCTGTGAGTAATATAATAAGAAAGGGCATGAGCCAATTTCGTGGCCTTCCAGCCTTGGCTTCTAGCAAAGGGTTTGAAATTTGGATTGCGTCCTAGTGTCTTAATCCAGAAGCTGGCGTATCTGATGTTTTGGTTAGCTGAAAACTGCTTGTCCTTTCTGAATTTGGAGTTTAAATGCAGTGTGAATGGTACATAAAGCTACTGCATAGGTGGACATGTTACCTTTAGGAAACTGGACAAACCAAATCTCAAATAAAATCTTTTGTTGCTCTGACCTTTATCAGAGAAAGTCTCTGCGCTCTTTGGCCCAAATAACAAAACCTAACCTTTTAAAGAAATCTGTTGGTGGCCCTCAGATGGCTTGGTTAATCCTCCTGTTTTGACTATTTGCTCCTCCACACTAATAGGTAGGCCAAGGAGGGGGTGGTCTTTGAGTGTTAGAGTTTTTTGGATCTCTTGAGCTCCTGTAGTTTGCATGCTGCGGTAGTTCATAGGGAGTTCATTTCCAGAGACATTATAGCAATGAAAGACCGTTGAGTTTGAAAGGATTGTTTGATCCTGACATGTTTTCTGCTCCTCCAGCGCCACTCATACCTTCTTGATTTTTACACAGCATTTTGCAAGGAGCCAGTAACGGCTCCAGATTTTGAGGGGCTTTGCCGAGAACCTTTCAGTGGGCCCTCCCTCCTTACCACTGTCTCCACTGCCTGTTTGCTTCCCCCATTCTCTCTAGCCACAGTATACAGTACCATCCAAGAGGAGAGAGTAAAGGAAGTGGAGGCTGCTGGGAGAGGAAGATGAACAGGCAGTAGTGGCAGTGAGGAGGAGCAGCTCCATCGGGGGGGGGAGACTGGGGGCCAGCCGTGAGCCCCCTCTTGGGGTCTGGTCCTTGGCAGGAGTCTAGCGTCAACTCCTGTCACTGGCCCTGCAAGGAGCAGAAGGGCCTCCCAAAAACAACAGGGCAGAGATGTATCCAAGCACTTTGCTTCCACAGAGCTAGCTACAGTGATGGGGAAATGACTCCTTGTTTGTTTTCTCCACAAAGGGAGGCAGGTGGTCAAATGAGTTTGGGTTTGCACAAGCGTGGTATTCTATTAGACAGGTACAGCATTTGTTCAGCTTGATGGCAACTTGTATGGGCTTGAAAAAAAGAGAGAGCATCATTTCACTCTATTACACAGGAACAAAGTTTGTTCTATTTGGTTGCCGCCCAGGGAGCATGTTATCCCAAGTGAAGAGTAAACAGTAGGAATTCAGTTATAAGGACATGGCTCTAAGAGTCAGTAAGAGGGAGAAGGCGCTAGAAATGTGAGGCTCTGAGTTCAAATTCCTGCTCAGCCTGTAAATGCAGGGTGGCTTACAGAAAATCATTTCTTTCAGCTTCTCTTTCACTTCTACATTTCACTGCATCACAGGGGAGGGTCGTGGGAATGGATATGTTAAATAACAGCAAGCCCCTTTGAACATAAAGATGTGCTCTAGAAATGATAAGAGTATTCACATTTAAATTACTCTGATTGGCAAATGGCATAAGGTACTCATTTGTCTAACCCTTTCCTCTCTGCCGTATATCTCCCCATTGTCTGTTGCCAACATTTAGATTGTCAGCTGTTCATGGAAGGGGTCTCTTTATTTAGTAGTAGCTGTTGGGAGGGTGCTCTGGAAAGTACTGTGTGCCTTGATGGTACTATATAAAATAAATAATGGTCTCAAATGAGCAAGGCTGACTGGCAACTGAAAGTAAATGACTGAACCCTGGTGTGTGTCTGCCAGGGGAGGCTGATGGCTCCGATGTCAGTGGGGCAGTGAATCTGTTCCGGTTTTAAGTCAGAAGGAGCTATCCAAGGTGCTCTGTTCCGTGGCTAGCTCCTTTAGCATTTTAGTGTCTGAGCCAACAGCCTCCCTTGGTGTCAACATTCCATAGAGACCGGTCTTGCTGCCCATGATTCTCCATTACAAAGCAATTATTTTTATGCAGCAGCCATGTTCGTCAGCCAATCATACTGCCACACTCTATGGACAGATGCTGTGTGGCCACCACCTCTACCTTCACAACTAGTCCGTTTCACTTCTTTTTGAAATGGTAAATTGATGTTCTTGATGCCCATAATTTCTGTTCGTGATTTATTCATAATGCCTCTTCTAATTCTCGTTAGTTAATAGGTGGGATCTTGGGTGTGAAGTCAGGTGCTGCTGAGATTTAGCCAGAAGAGAGTTGCTGTTCGTGGCCTGACTTTTGGATATCGGCACCTAGTAATGCCAATAATAGTTTTGATTAGTACCTTGCTGTGTATACATGATTATTTCCAGAGGGTGGTGATGTGCCGCTTGGTTTTGCTTTTTATTTAAAGCTGTTTGATTTGCCGTCTTAATTTTGAGGTCTCTTCCTTGTTGCTGGCAAGTGACCTGATAATATGCTAGTCTCTGTCTCTTTTAAACGATTGAGGCTCTCAGCTAGAAAAAGGAAATTCTTTCACATTAGTCCATTTGAACAGCAAGGCAATTTTCCACATGGTGGCTTTATGGAAATGTGCTGCAGCTCCCTCCAACCATGACCAGGACATTATAGGAAATGTATTTTCATGGAAGATTTGCTTCAATTGCCAAGTGCAGGGTGTGGTGGCGGTGGCGATGGAGAGAATGGTGTTTGTTCTGTTAATGGACAACTGTGCGCCATGATGTGAATCCCTTCTGTTAAATTAAATTGCCTGCGTTTCCCACCATGACCAGCTTGTCGTCAGTGATGCATTGTTCCTTGCCCTGAAAGCTCTGTCGTGATGTGGCAAGACATCTTCTGGCGAGAGGCTGAGACACGCATGGGGGGGTGCGCAGAATCGTATCCCACACTAACAAATGCTCACAAATTCTCTTGATCCAAATAACAGCCATTGGCTGAATTCACACATAATGCTAAAACCCCTCCCTTCTCCGGTGCAGCCGCAAGGAGCAGATCAGATGCTTCCGCTTGTCTTTTACATTAACCACAGTTTAGTGTTATGTTGTGCCACTGGAAATGTTCTTCCAGTCCCCATTATTCCTAGCATCTAACAGCAACGAGCATTTATTTCAGTTGGAAAAGCTGCCACTTCTTGATGTCGAACTGAGTATATGAGGAAACCTTTTCTGGAGTGTATGAGTTTATCTTGCATTTGAAAGTGTACCGTGTATTGTTTGCACAGTTTACCATTGGATGGATTCAGCTAAAGGTGTATGTCTTGCCTCTGTGCAAGCATGAACAGGCCTATGTTTTAGTGTGCCACCCTTTACAGGACAATGGCTGTTTGCTGTTCCTGTGGAATGGATAAAGAGCTGCCTGAGTCAGGCTAATAGTCAAGCAGAACTAAGCTGGTCTACCTGGTTAGGTTGGCTGCTCACGGAACAAAAGTATTAGGGTATTAATGTATGTTAATTAGGTTGCAGATAGCTAGGCTTTACCTACAGAAATGGTTGAGGATTGCTCTTCAGGACAAGAGGGCAAATGAAAAAAAATATGCAGGAAGTGACCAGAAAATAAGGTGTTTCCCAACCTTATGAGCAGAAAGCAGGCAAGCAAGCAAAAATAATTGTTAAAACACATGCTACCTTAGAAAATTATTTGAGGCGGTGGCAGAGGCTACACGGGCGATATTCTAAGATATGCCTCTGTGTATGCTTCAGTTTGTGTGTGTGTGTGTGCTTCCACATTTTTGCAAATTTGGTTTGGACAAAAGTCTGTATTTGGTCTCTCTCTTATCAGAACCGGTTCCTTATGCTTTTAAAATAGTAGATTCTGTGAGTTACCTGCCATTTTAAAGGCCCACAATGCCCCAGTGCTATGTTGGTGGCATTTGGGGCCGGCGCTGGCCCTGATAGTAGAGGTTTGGTCTGGCCTCTTCCCCTGATGAGGTCCCCAAGCTTAGATCCAAACATATGTAGTTGAGCTCTGACTTGATCATTAACATCTCTCTTTCCCCTTCCCAAAAATTGAGCCAAGCTATCAGCAGCCAGTGCATTCTGCTCTGAAGAATTCAGCTGGAAGAACTGTGACAGACCTAGTTTGTACTAGGACTAAATGTCTCCTTGGATTGAATCCACTGGGCTTAATCATAACAGATCTAAGTCCCATTGAATCAATGGGGCTTAAGTGCTTAATTGTGCATTCAAGCCCCATTGATTTCAATGGGATTTAAATGCTCTTAACTTTCTCTGGATTGCACCAAAGAGAATTTGCACATCTCATCCAGAATGCATAATTTTATTGCAATTTAAAACAATAGTGTTTCTCCTGGTGAAAAAAAGAATTGACTAGTTCTTAATGTCACTGGGGTGATTTTGGTAATTAGCTGACAGGGGCACTGGTGTTAATCAGCTAATTATTACTAATTTAATTGGCTTTCAGCATACTAGTGGCTGCACCTGTTAAGGAATAGAGCAAACTCTTTCAGAAAAAATGTCTCATCATTAGTCCAGTTCATTCCACCACCCCAATGCCCATCCCATGCTATAATCGGACTAGATCAGAAAAGATGTCCGTCTGTTTGCATACTGTTCAGAAAAGCTGAAATGAGCAATTAAAACCACACACATGAGGACAGATGGCTGCATCACTTTTGATTAAGTATGTGAACAGGGCTAATAGATATGATGTGTGTGATGCGGTGTATGTTTTGTTCCTCAGATGCATCTTATATGCTTCACAATGATGCCTTCCTTGCTTGCTTCTGAACGGGTGCTTTCAATGTACAGACAACTATTGTACAACCCTGGAAAACAGGTGTACAGATGTCCAAGTTTGGAACTCTTGACAACTTTTTCTTGTCACTTGCAAAGTGCTAAGGAGGGGACCC
Source organism: Elgaria multicarinata webbii (assembly GCF_023053635.1). Classification (NCBI taxonomy): domain Eukaryota; kingdom Metazoa; phylum Chordata; class Lepidosauria; order Squamata; family Anguidae; genus Elgaria; species Elgaria multicarinata. The sequence continues at coordinate 53,782,721 of NC_086178.1, read as the reverse complement.
AAAGATGAAATCTGATCCTAAACTTCAATTATCCATATTCTGTTAACCTTCAGACTACTGAAATGCACTGTGGATGGACATGCTTTTGAACAGTGTTAGAAAACTGCAGTTTTCTCAGAATGCAGCAGCTAGACTGCTAGTTAGGACTGGCTGTTATGATGATATTATGCACTGGTTCCCAGTCAGTTTCTATCCCAAATTCAAAGTGCTGGTTTCGACCTTTTATGATGTAGGACTTGGTACTTGAAGAACCACCTGTCTTCCTATGTGCCTTCCCTACACTAAGATCTTTAATGGAAGACTTTATACAGCTCAGGTGAGGCAGGAGGCTGCCAAGGAGAGGGTCTTCTTAGTAGTGACACTGTGATTCTGGAATGGTCTTCCCAGAAAGTTCCGCCTGGTTCTTACAGGGTTATCCTTTCAGCACCACGTGAAGACGTTTTCTTACTTTCTCATCCCCTTTAAGTATTGTATGGTATGGCATGGTATTTATTAACATTGATACCCAGCGTTTCCTCCTGGGAGCTTAAAGTGGCTAACATTAAAAAAAAAACCAAAAAAACAGACATTTAACAGTTAAAACATCCATACAATTGAAAACAAAAATCAGTAAAACACAAAACAGCAGTCAAAATATTATACCTGACAGAATGGGCCTGCTCAGACGACACTTCAGGCTCTGTGGTTAGCAAAACGGTGGTTCTTTTGGGTTAGCATTAACCACAAGCCATGCTGTTGTACATAACACTTTAAGCCACGGTTAGAGCTGCTAGACGTCCGACTGTGGTTAGTGAGTGAGCAGGGTTTAGCAAAACGCATTGCAAAAGACACCTTAAACTCTGCTGCTTAACCAAAAGCCTCAACCAGCAGGATTTAAGGTGTCTTCTGAACAGGCCAATTAAAACAGCAGGTGAAAAATTACAAATTAAATGCCTTCCATAAACAGAATGTCTTCACCAGCTTCCAGAATATAATTAGTGAGGAAGTGAGATCAGTCTTTCTCCAAAAGGAGTTCCAGAGCCACCAAAAACATCGTCTCCCCAGTCCAAGCTTAAGAAGATTATTTCAATGAGCCAGTAGGCTCATCTAGGAGAAGGCAGTCCTGATGGTTTTAAGATCACCCTACCTTTTTAGTTTTTGCATTTATTATGATTTGTAATATTTATCATTTTTGTACTTTATAAATATTTGTGGTACCCTTCACTAAAAATTCCTAATTGGCCCAATAGCCAATGTTTTTCCAGTTTGCAAGCCAATTACACCTTGGGAATCTTCATTGAAGGGTAGCACAAATATTTATAATGAAAAATTATAAATAATAATAATACATTTATTTCTTACCCGCCTCTCCCTCTGGATCAAGGTGGGGAACAACGTTAGATACAAATGCCATAAAATACATAAAACTGATTAAAATATATAAAATTGATACAATATTAAAATAACAGTAATATATCTTAAAATTCATCTGGGTATGCCTGCTGGAAGAGATCAGACTTTATAGACTTCTTGAATTCGAAAAGACTATTAAGTTGATGAGTCTCTCCTGGCAGGCCATTCCACAGTCTGGGAGCGGCAGAAGAGAAGGTCCTCTGGGTAACAGTTGTCAGCTTAGTTTTGGCTGACTGTAGTAATTACTTCCCAGAGGACCTGAGTGTGCAGGGCGGATTGTACGGGGGAAGGCAATCCCGCAGGTAACCTGGACCCAAACCATGTAGGGCTTTAAAGGTAATAACCAACACTTTATACTTCGCCCGGAAACTAATTGGCAGCCAGTGAAGTGATTTTAGAGTTGGTGTAATATGGATACCCCTAGGTGTACCACTGACCAACCTGGCTGCCCTATTTTGAACTAGTTGAAGTTTCCGGACTAAGCACAAAGATGCGCTATATAGAGCGCATTGCGGAAGTCGCGCTTCGAAGTTACCAGCGCATTTACTTACTCTTGATTCCCGTTACATTTACCTATGGGTAATGACACTTAGGATCACAGCCTTAAACTGATGATACAGTGTGCAATCCTGTTACATCTCCCTTGTTTATTGTCTGATGGGCAAGTGCAAACTGCTCTGTCTATCACAGTTTTATTTTGTTGAGTGAAACTTTCTGTGCAAGGGGAAGGCCTCTGTGCCATCGAACCTGATGAAAGTGGTGCATTCTTTTGTACAATGACAAATAAGGTGCTTAGGGTAAAGTGGCCCTAATCATGTGGTCAGTGACAGGCCCTGATTTAATCCTTTAGGGGTAAGTGTGAAACATGCTCCTTGTATTACAGAAAGAGACAGAAGCTCTAGCAGTCGCTCTCTTCAAATGATGGATTGACTCAGTACAGAGATAAATCGGTGCCCTCCTGAGGATGAGCGAAGAAATGTGGTGGGAAGTGGAAAGACCTGAAAGTCTCTCTTAACCCACATTCTGAAGGAAATGGAATCAATCTTTCAAAGCTTTGCTGCCTAATACATTGCATAATATAAACACCGCAAAGATTTTGACCACAGAGCTTAGTCAATTCAGAGTCAGGGGTGAGGGTTCTTTACCACACCACAATTTTTGTTCAGGAGAATGCTCTCACAGTTCACTCTTGCAATTAAAATCATAATGTGAACAGGTTTTATGCTGGTGTTACAAGCTTTAATCCACTTAATCAGTGCAATTAAAGCTTTAAAATGCAGATTTAAAACTCTATCCATAATTAAAAGATGGGGAGCAAAGGCCACTGGTACACAGGCTTCTCCCTTCTTCCTTCCCCACTCTCTGGTGTGTATTCCGTTTCCCATCCTCCCCACCCTCTGTAGACACATAGGCAACCCCCTTTCCCATGTTGCTTTTTAACCGTATCTAGGGGTAGCCACTTATGAATTGCAAATCCATCACCCCACAAAAGAAGAAATCAATTTGCATATAATTTGCATATGCTAATTTTTGTATATGTGTGTGTGTGTGTGTGTGTGTGTATATATATATATATATATATATATATATATGCGCAAATTTAGACATTATTATTCTCATTGAAAAACAATACATCTCACCATAGTGTGGAAAACTGTGGCCAGGTGACCAGGTTGTCTATGCAGTCTGCTGTTCAGGGGGTTACGTTTGATAAGCAATGGTTCTTTACCTTTCAACTGGAATTGGACAGGGCAGGCCTTCAAATAGAAGGCATCTTCCAGTACAGGGTGGTCCTCTGGCAGCCCTTCAAGGAGAGGACTGTCCCCATCCTGACTGTAGCTTTGAATTACTTGAGCACTGAAGCCAACCAAAAATTGATAATAACTGGGATTCCCATCTTAACCATGGGCTGAGGCAGGTTTGCAAATCCTGGTTAACAGGGAACAATGGTTGGTGTTAACAATGGTTAGCATCAGTGCAGATTTATTTTCCTGCCACTATCCCAACAAGAACACACCTTTTGGAAGCTGCTGTTTGCATTTCACAGGAAGCCTCCATTGGCAGTTAAATTTCTCCTCCCCATCCGACATGGTCCAGAGGCTTCCCAGCAACTGTAATATATGTTACAAAAAAAAGTCACATCTGGCACAGCCTGGCATTTAGTTGTTGCAGTCATTGGTGCTGATTCATGATACCCACTTTCCTGCCTTTCTTGGATATTTCTTTCTTTGCTATCTGTCTCCTTGGCTTGTTATGCCAGCTAACTCCAAGCCTCATCCTCTGCCTATTTCCTTTATTACCCTTATTGACCATTTGAGGCTTTTCTTGATACCTCTGTTCTCCAGTGTAACCGGGTGTGCCTATGAATGCATTCCTGCATGCGGTTATGGTGAGAAAAGGGCCTCTGCACCACTGTACATTGTCATGGGTCCTTGTTTGTATTCTGTGTTCACAAATTTAATTGGCTGCCTGTTAGCTGCTGAGCCATATGCAAGGTTATGTTATTATCCTATTAAGCCCTAAAAAACTTGGGACCAGCATACCTAACAGACTGCCTTCTCTTATATACATCCAGACAACAGTTATGATCTTCAGAGGAGGTCTTGCTGGCCATTCCGAAACGAACAGAATATTGCCATGAAGAACCTTAGTGGTGGGCCTTCTCTGTACTGGCACCCAACCTCTGGAAAACCCTCCCTCATGCGGTTTGGGAGGCGGAAAATGTAACATCATTTAATTGTGCTCTGCCTGGAGAGCCTCGGCTATTGAGCAGTATAAAAATGTCATAAATAAATAAAACAAATAAATAAATTGGAGATGGACTTGCCTTCTAACCATGAGTGGCAGTTTTTGTTTAATTAGAAGTATGCTCACTCTTAAAAAATAAATTGCCCCCTTCAAAATCCTCAAGAAGGCACCCTTGCTGAGGTTTTGCAATATGTAAATTTAATCAGTTAATTAATGAATTAATCCATTTAAAGCAATCTTTCGTTGATTGACAGTGCTATTTTATGTTCATGAATCCAGAATGGATCTGCCACTCTGCTCACAAATTGTTACCGTACCTGTACCTGACTTGCAAGTATACATAGATTTTGTCCTGTGAATAAAACAAATATGCAAACAGTCCTCAGTTGGATGCTAAATGTTGACGGTATGCTTTCCACTTAATACATTCCCCAGTCTGTTCTACCAATAACCTTGATAAAATGGCTTTGGAAGAATTGAGGTTTAAAGGTGGGATATAAATATGAAGGAAGAATAAATAAGTACATAAATAATAGAAAACTGCTTTCAACAGTATTTCAGGCATGTTTTCTGGATATTGTGCCATGAAGGACTGCAAAAACCAGGGGGTTTATCCAGAACAGAGATATATATGGTATATATGAGTATATACATGAGAGCCTTTTTTGGCTGAATGGCGGCATAAAAATACTTAAATAAATAAATATGGTATGTAGTTGGAGAGTCTGGCTTAGATTTTTTGGAAGCCTGCTGGGCACTGTGCTTGGGGTACAAATTCTAGTGTTCCAGGGCTAGATGTACCCTAAAGAGGCTTAAAAAGCAGCTTCCACCTATGGAAAGTGAATGCAGATGATCAATTGCATATCATTACTGTTGCAGAACAGAATGTTCAATTCCTGATTTGGTAATAAAGGCAAGTGAAAGGATAAATGCATTTGCTTTACTACCAAGAAAAATGGGATCATGGAGTAAATTGGTGCAAATTAACACTGCAATTTTCAGAAAGATGATGCATTTTTACCAGATTATTATTATTATTATTATTATTATTATTATTATTATTATTATTATTATTTGTATAGCGCCATCAAGTTTTCATGGTGCTGTACAGAACAAAATAAAACAAAATACAAAACACCCTGCCATATGGCTTAGATTCTAGGCTATGAACCTAGAATTAGTTTGGCTTCCTTGGGGATTTTCCAAGAGATCGGTGTTGCCAAAGTGAAAGCTTGCACATCTGGGACATGTTTTCAGTTGCTGATTTGAACCGCCTCCCTGTTGCATGGTTAAGACTTGGGTAAGGGCCCAGTTCTCTGTGTGTGTGAGAGAGGGGGTGGGGGGAGAGATGTGTGTAAACAGAGCTACTACACATCATAGGATAGAAAACTGGGTCTCAGAAGCTGATCCTAGGACTTGGGCAGGGTTATAGGAATAACCCACAATGGAGGGCAGTCTCTATTGAAATTGAAGTATTAAACTAAGCTTTATAAATGCTAACATAGTCCTGAGTAAGCTGCCTTCATTTTGATTGGAGCAGGGGTGGAATCACTCGCTGCTCATTCTTTGTTGCAAACTGAGGGGTCCCCCTTTAAAGAAGGATTTTTTTAATCTCATTGTTTTGTAGCTATTCTCATTGAACATAGTTCACCAAGGTCCCCCATAGTGTTTCCCCCTCCCCCCACTTAATCATTACTACTTGTAATTTGCAAAGCACTTTCCATTGTGGACATCCAGCTTTATAACAAGTTTGTGATGAAAGCTGCAGTGATTTAAATTTCTCAGAGAGAGAACTGAGGCTGAGAGAGTGAGTGCAACTTCCCTACCTCCAGCTGAACTTGCACAGTAAGCGCATGGCAAAGTTGAAGTCTTGAATCTTGGCCCTTCTCAGTATGCATGCTCAATGCTCACACATACGTTTACTCATCATGCTGTGACTGTGACATCAAGTTGATAACTTGCATGTGTGAAACACTTGGTCATTGAGATCAAACAACATAGAGCTTTCATATCAGCTCAAGCACACTGTTTTTCAGTAGAGTCAGTTTGCACATGCATCTGAGAGTCCCAAGAGGCAAGCCATTGAGTGCCGAGAAATGTACATCTTGTATCTAAATTGACTCTAAAACCGTTTGTCCATATGACTGTAATGGTTCTCAGTTGGATTTGAAAGTGTTTGAAGTCAATCCAGCACTTGCTGGATGGACAAAATCTTCTGTATGTTCTATAAAATTTCCTCTTCTGTTTTGAGGCAAGAAGGTGGTAATGGTTCCTCTCAAGTTCCACCATTTTCAATGGGAACAATGTTGTCAGCTTCTAAATTAGACATACTAGCTGGATTGGGATGGATAAGTGGAAAAGCATCATAGAAGAACCTGAGGGAACAATGATCTGATTGGCTTGGGTGGGTGGGTGTGGGTGTGGGTGTGGAAAAGATGTGGTGTGAGAGCAGGGTGGAAAAACACTTTTAAAAATACATTAGAATGGCACCAACAAATAACTAGAAAAATACTAAAACACTCCAAAGTTCTTCCACTAAGAGAAACTGAGGTACTTGCTGAAAGTATTGGAAGTGGCTGTGCGTTGGTCTAACTTAGCCAGGAAGAACCCCCAAAGTGTGAGATGGGCCTTCTTGAGGAGGCAAAGGCTGTTGCTTTGAAAAGTGTGGGCTCCCTCACTCCTCAGCCATTTTGTGTCTGTAGCTGAGCTAGATGCCAAAGTTCTGGCTAGACTCTTCAGAAAGGTTTCAGTAGATCCTTCTCTGCCACCACCAGGTAAGTGGAATGAGGGGGAAGCATTTGGACTCTGTTGCACTCCCAGTGACATCACCGGGAAGTGCAGCAGGGTTCAAATTTTGGAAATGGGCTTTGAAAAAAACTCGCTATTTTCTGGCTGTAACAAGTGGGGAGGAATAGCTTGATTTGCCAAGCCCACTTCCAAACCAAGCTGAGGTTCACCGTTTTACTTCACGAAATTGTTGTTCTTCTGACAGGGAGCTTAACCTATCGGGAAAGGCCCACATAATCATCCTCACCCACATGGCTGTTTCATTCACATTCAGCCCACCCACCCAAGAAGTATTGCATCACAGAAATGTGGCTCCCTTACAGCTGAGTGGGAAGGGCACCTCCATTTTACTGGGAACAAGGTCCACCTGAGTAATACTCTGTGCACTTCTGTGTTTTATCGTTAATCCTGTTTGTTTGTTTTTAAATAGTCCCGTTAACTTAATTGAAATGTGGAGTTATCCCAGTTAAAGAAAAACATGTAAAGCCAGACTGTGTGAACTGTGTGAAAGAGTTGGCAGCATTGGGTTATTGGATCCCAGTTAGTTAGTTGCCTGATAAAACATACTTTGAAAAAAAGTTATACCAGTTTTCAGTAACACGAAATATATGTCACATTGGTGAGGGGGAGGAAGAAGGGTTACAGACTTCCACTTTTTTTAATGCCTCTTCTAAATAATAAATGAAAAACGGGAGGGGGAAGTTTAAGATCTTTATAAGTATATCCTTTTAAAAATATTGATTCTTTTCCCTTTCCTTGAGGGCCAGCTGGAACAGAGAAAGAAAAATGATTCACTCCAGTGCAACTGACTCATTGTGTTTCTGTCTAATGTTTGGCCTCGCAAATTCCAACTGTTCTTATTATAGGTGGACCATTTTCCAAGAGGGCTTAGAGGCTCAGGCGACATGAGGGCCTGGAAGGAATCACTCTTGTGCGTGGCTGGTATCTGCAGAGGAGCTGCTGCCATGGGGTGGAGGAACCAGGCTGGGAAGTCTTTGCAATCCCAGTCAAGGTTGGACTGCCAGACATAAAGAGGCAGCCAACAGAGTAGACAACCACTCTGTTCCTGAAGCCTGTATTCTGGCAGGGTTGCAGTGTCTCCTGGTGCCTCTGGGACTGCAGTGGTGGTGGTGAATCCATGATGGAAGCCCCACTGAATAATTATGCCTATAATTTCTGCAGTTTTTTGACTACATGGACTAAGCCACCATTATTTCAGAAATACAGTGAGATTTCTTGGTGCATCTTCTAGTTTGATTGCATGCTGATATTTGTGTATCAAGTGGTAACAAAAAGACGAGTAGCTTGACGTCACACAGTTATTCACATATAATGCTTCTCCTTCCCTAAAGACATTGTGACTTCTCTTCAGAAGGTGGCCCCAGGCTGGTACAAGCTACAACACTGTAGCTCACACAGATTCGTTGAGCAAAGAGATGTATTTAGCAGAGGTTGTAAATGGACTTCTACTTGCTCAGATGTGCTGCACAGTTGCTTTCCCTCCAAACTACTGCTGAGCAAATATATTCAGCCCAGAGATATTTTTAATTTTGTGGGTGGAGCAAAGATTAGATTAATCTTCACGGGGGAAATAAATGTCAAGATTTTTCATTAGACATTAAATATGAGGTGTCAAGTTCCCCCACCCACCCACCCAAACAACAATATACCCCTTTGCTCACCATCTGTGTTCTGGGCACGGAATGCCCTTGGGAATGATGCTACATCATGATGTAGCTCAAGGGTAGGCAACCTTTTGGGACCATGAGCACATTTAGAAAGTTGAGAAACTGTCCTGGGGACAACCATAAAAGGGCTGCCATGGGTGGGCATGGCTAGTCAGAAAGGATGAATAACCAGGGGCTTTCTTGAGAAATTAAGAGGGAAGCAGCTAGAAGCTCCCACTTCACTAATAAAAATTGGGAGGAGGAGTGTGTTTTGATGAGCACCAAGGAAGGTATATGGGGTACTTTAGCTCCCACAATGCAGCTTCATTCCCAGGAGCATCCATGTGAAAAAGAGATAGCGTTCCCCATTGGTTTTCTGAATGTGGTCAGAGCAGCCAAATAGCCACCTGAAGGGGAAGGTTTTTTTCATTACGCTTTTTTTTCTTTTAAAGCCCTCAGTCACCTCTTATTTAAGCTAAGGCAAAAATTCTTGGAATTCACCTTGTTCCCCCAAATTTGGTGGTGGGATATTTGTCTTGGCTCTATTCTAAAACTCACTCTGGGCATGAGATCAAGGAATCGGGTTTCCCAGGATACTGACCACCCTGGCTATGGCAAATGGTGAAGAAAATCCTCTTCACTCTTCCATCAGAAGAGTAAATGAAAAGAGAAATGGGAGGAAAAGTGATCTTGTTACTTCCAGGATATTAAAGAAACTACAGCTACAGCCGGGCACCTGCTTTTGCAATAAAAGCGTGACTTAGATTAGTGTTTTTTAAGACACTGATAATTGTTTCTAATCCCAACTGCCTGGACTGGGGGAGGATTATCAGATGATGGAACAGATTTACAATGCCCAGAGCTTCATGACAGCAGCAGCTACTGCTGCTTAAGTGCTTTTCCATGTAATAATTCAAAGTGGGACCCACCTGCAGCATAGCACTTTGACTTCTCAGAAAACAAGATTCCCAGGACAGTAGTACTTCAAGAAAAGACATGTAGCTTGCGTGACAGACATTGAAAAGAAATGCACTGTAATGCACTAACTACATGAATTAACTGTACAGAACAAGATCCACAAGCATATATATATATAGAGAGAGAGAGAGAGAGAGAGAGAGAGAGAGAGGTGACCATAGTTAAGAAATCTGCTGAAATTCAGAATGCTAGGGGTAGTAGTTTTTGTGGAAGTGGAGTGTTCGAACTGGTGTGTGTGTCTGATTCATTTATATAGGTCATAGAAGTGTCCCCAGGCAAGAAGCCTGCAACATTTCAGAAAGATAGGTGTAGGGGCTAGGGAATTATGATGATTGGAAACTGTTTTTAAAATTTGTTTTCTGGTCGGTTGGCACAAAAGTCATAGGACGTACAATAGGACAGGGGTGGATGATGGATATGGAGCATACAGTGGCAGGGACAGAAGGACCTGAACATCCAGCATTTTCCAAGTAAGTATCCAACACCACACCCTCTGAGGTCCCACAGACTTCCATCAAACCTCTTTTAACATTCCTGCTCCTTGGAGAGAGAACAGCAAAATGAACTGAACACTGGATAAGTTCTGTGATATAGAACATCCCTCCCCCAAAGTAGTGGGATTGGAGACCCCTGGTAAAACCCTTTACAAATCTACACTCCCTCCCACTTCTTCCCATCCTGGTGTTTTCTTTATATGGTGAGCTGGGGGAGAAATTTATCCATTTTGGAAGGCACACTGTCTGTATTTTTCTGAATCTTCAAGAGTGGTCAGATTTGGATCCAGTCCACTTTGGAGGAGCCCTGCTTCTGTTCGGACATCTCCTGGATCTGTCTGAATCAGCCCAATTCGATTTGGAATTTGGCCATATCCAAACTAGAGCCCGAGGCCTAGTGTCATTTTTTAACAGTATGGCATGGGTAATATTAAAATGGCCCGAACCATGTGGATGAAAGCATGTTTCCCCCCCCCCCTGGAATTGTGTGTGGGGAGGGGCTTCACATGGGGTGCCAGTGTTGTGCTTGGTACCCACATGATTATCCCTTCCCCTTGCCCACATGATTGGGCTATTTAAATATTACCCCAGCCATAGAAAAGTATCTCCAGGGTGGGTATTGTTTATTGAGCCTGTAGAATTCTCATGCATTTGTGTTCTTTCTTTTACTAAGAAAAACATAATAACTCTCTCTCTCTCTCTCTCTCTCTCTCTCTCTCTCTCTTGTATTCTAGCAACCCTGTTCTGTGGTTTTGGCTGATGTTTTTGTTTAGTTCTGTAAACTCTCTCTAACCTTCTCTAGAGGCAGCCTGGAATGTCTGCTGCTGGGGAGGGTGAATCATTTTATTTCCACTTTTAATACTTAGTTCTTATCCATTCTGGCACTTTTCTGAAAGGAGTACCTTTTCATCTCAAGCATTTTGATCTGGCAGGAGATCTTTTTTGCCAAGTGCCCTGAGCTGGGAAGATCAATGGAGTTCCAAAAAGAATAATTAGTCATTTTCCCCCCTTACCTTAAATTGAATTTCCATTCTGTGCAGTATTGACTTTTAACAGTTTATTGAGAGAGAGATTTGAGAAAGTCTGACTTGCATCCGACAGGCTAATCAGTCAATTGCTAATAGACCTGTGATGCTCCAGAACTACAAGCTAATGGATTTTCTATTGTTGCTTTGTCCCCGTTGATCAGATAGACTTTCCTGG